>NC_044397.1:86493652-87129902 GCF_006542625.1 Nomascus leucogenys | reverse complement strand
CTAGTCCTTGATGTTTTCCACTCATCATAATTTCTAGAACATTAGCAATTATCAAACAGAACCATTCAGTGACAATGGTGGAAAAAGAAATGCAGTCCTTGTGGGAAGCTAGGTCAGGGAGAGAAAAAAAAGCAGGGAAATACAACAATTTCTGTCCTTGAGAAAACACAGAAATATGCTCCCATCTCTACTCCTTCCTTTCTCCTTGCTCCCCCAAACAATACGGGGAGCGACACTCTCCATAAAAAAAAAAAAAAAAAAAAAGGTTAGAAAGGGTCAGGGACTATTCCGCTCCCTACAGGAATCAAAGAGAAAGCCAAATCAAATACAGATGGACCTCTGACGCAATGTCACGTTCACAGAGTTCAGGAAACTAAGCAGTTCCCAGGAAATTAAGTAGTACCAATAACAAGAGACAACCACTTACCACGTCCCATGGACTGTTTTAGGAATTTTTTTTTTTGTAGTTTCTCATTTAATTCTCAAACCACCTTATTAGGAAGGCACTACTATCATTGCACTGTACAGAAGAAAAAAAAAAATCAGAGGAACAGAGTTTAAGCAACACGCGCGGGAGACCCTAACACCAGGGAATGGACGATCTTGCCTCGACCCAAATGCTCAGAGGTTCAGTTAAGGGGAACGCCTCCCAGGGCCCCGACTCTTTTCCCCTAAATTGATGGCTGTGTCCTACCGAAAGAGCTCAGACGGGTAGAAAAGGCTGTACCAACTCACCACAATGAGGGAAAAATTGGCGGCAACCTCCCCTCCAGGAGCAGAAGTGCCTAAGACTCCAAGTAGTGTGCGCACTACACTTCTCAGAACTCACCTGCCATAGCCACCTGAGAGGAAGTGCCCAGGACGCCGGGGAACTTGTGGAAACTTCCTGGAAAGCCAAGGGAGAGCACCTCCCACTGTCTCGCCGTCTTGTGTTGGAGATGTTTAAGACCCCTCCGCGCTCTGGACTACTGTCTCCTCCATCCCCCAGAACAGCAAAGTTCATGTTACCGACTTCAGGAGTGGTAATGTGGATTCCTATCCTGAGACCTCGAATTACTCTCTGCTGCGTTCTGTAGGTAAAATAGTCCACAGATAAAATAGTCCACAGGCAAAACTCCTGGAAGACTAAACGTGTCCAATTATTACAGTATTGTTGGAAGAGTAAACATTGAGCCGAGAAAGAAAATCTTTGAGGAATTAAAGGGGAATTTCAATTTAGGGGAAGTAGATGCTGAAAGAAGGAAGATATCAAAAAATTGTTTCAACAAATTGAGTTTTAAAGATTGAATTGGGTTTTATTAGTGATTCACGAGCTGGGCAGCATCCCATCTATAAGATAAATAAGTGTTCCACTGAACGTGGCTGATCAGTTGATTTTTGTAAGGTAGCTTGAACAGGAACAAGGAAAGAGCACAATACAAAAAAAGTGCGCTAAGTAACAGCAAGTTGTTATTTTCCTTCTAAGGGTTAACACAGAGGGGTCTTCCTTATCATTTCAGCTAAAACTGGCCTGTTTGGGAATTTGGCTATCATCTCTCTCCTGTTTCTTGAAAGATCAGATAACTTATTTTCAGTTAGGTGACATGGAACCTTAGCATGAGAGACTCCGTTTTGGTCTGGTCTGTTGGGGCCTAGTGAAGGAGTTCAGCCCAAAACAATGGGCTTCCATAAATTTTATTTAACAAATGTACTGGTTACTATAATCTGATGGTATGATAAGGGAGTTTGAAGAATGGGCAAAGGAGAGTAATATTACAGAGGCAATGATGTATAAGGAAGCTACCACCTTCCATTCTGAATGCAGTGGTACCAGTGGTTTGGTAGGGAATAATACAATCAAATACCACATGAAATAGTAATAAACCCCGTTAGTCATAACGGAAATGCAAATTAAACTAGCATAAGATATCTCTGCATTTTAACCAGTAAAGTCTAAAATTTTAAAGGCGATAAAACAGTTTGCAAAATGTCAACACTTTCATACTGCTGGTTGGAGTGAAAATTGGTACAATCACTCTGGAGCACTTTTGGAAGTACTCACTAAAGTTAGAGATATTCATATCCCATGGCCCTTTAGTTCAATCCATATTCTCCAGATTAATGAATCCATACACTTAGGCAAAGATATGTTGTACTATGTTTACACTATGTTACACTATTTTTAAGAACCAAGACCTGGAAAGTACCCAATGCTCATGAATAATAGAATGGATTATGGTAAATTTAGACACTGCAATAAAATCCAGCAATGAGAGTGAATCAAAGCCATCAACTCCCAACTATATGGATGAATGTCATGGACAGAAATATTGAGGAAATTATGCCCGACACAAAATAGTAAAAATTGTATGACTCCTTTTCTTTGAAGTACAAAAACACGCTAAATGGATATATGATATTATTAATTAATGGCTGCCGTTGGAAAAGGATTTTGAGTAGATAAGCCAACAGGGGTACTTTAAGAATGCTGAATTTGTCCTGGTCCTCTAAGAAATGGACAACAAGACGTTAAGACAAAATGTAATAAACAAGAATATTCTTAGGGCGAATGCTTTGTGACAGTAAATGGCAGTGAGTCGGGGGAGACTGGGAGAACCATTAGACCATGATGCAAACCTGAGCCAGAGTAGAAAATATTGAGAAAGATTATTGAGCAAAACAATCATTTAGACTTGTAATCTCTGAAAGGTTTACCAAATCCATCAGGGAGTCTATGGGGGAAAGAGTCACTGGATCAAGGAGTCCTGATCTCCAGAAATGTGCTTGCCTTAGGATCCTGTTGTATTTGCTGGGAACATCCCATGGGAGATTGGCCTCTGTGCAACGTGGTGATGGATTTCAGAGCAAAGCAGCTGAGGTTTTTGGTCAGTTATGCCTCCTGCAGTTGGATATTTGTGAAGAAAACTGTCCATCATTTTGGTTTTTATCTATTGTCTCTTGTTGATTAGATTTACTTTATATAATTTTTGGCGGGAATACTATAGAAGTGATATTGTGTCCTCAGTACATCATATCAGGAAGTCTAAAATATTGGTTTGTTCTATTGTTCATAATGTCAATTTGGCCTCTTATTTAAGATGATAATCTTGAGATTCTTTCCACTATAATTTTATTATACAGTCTCTGACTTAATGATGGTTCAACTTACATTTTTTTTTACTTCATAATGGATTTTTCAGGGTATTAAATACATTTTTTGATTTAAGATATTTTTGACTTACAATGGATTTTTTAGGATGTAACCCTATCATAAGTTGAGGAACATCTATACTTCCCTTTGTAATTAATAATTTGTAGAGAGATTTGTTGGTCTATGGAATATCCCATTCCTCAACAAACATTCACCTAATAGTCTCAGTGTCCTTCATGATTCTTGCCTGAACTAATAAGGGGGTTAAGTTGTGATTTCTAACCCCATGATTCCTTCTAGATTCATGGCTGAGTATTCTACTGTAAGGTAGAGCTTATATTTTTCTTTTGTTTCTTTCATTTTCTTTTGTCCTTCCCCCCAACCTTCTTTCTATCCTCCTCATTTTCTTCATATCCCACCACTATTACTATTTATGTTAATGACCATATTGCTTAATTTGTTCCTTCCTCTTCAGTGTTATTATGTTATTTATTTGAAATAGAGTTTCTCTTTTAGTGTTTTATCCTAATTTTATTTATTTTTTGAGCATGTGAAATAATAGAGTTCTAATATTGGAACCCTATAAAAGGCATGATCAGAGAAATATATTAAGTGTCCTTTAATCCCTACAGATATCTGTAGGCAGAGCAGAATGGTGGTTGATCTCGCATGATTTAAAGTCCGCTGGGCACTCATGAGTTCAAATCTAGCTCTGCCATTTATTAGCTTTCTGACCTCAGGTGTCTTGACAATACTCTTGAAATCTCTTCTTTTAAATATGAAAATAGGAGAAAAATGATATTACTAGAGAGATGAAGATCAATAACATTTTAGACATGCCACACAATTCTCGGAAAACAATCAATAATAGATAAGCTATTTATTAGCAATATTAATATATACTAAATATTTTACAATCAAATTATAAGAGAATTTACTCAGAAATGTCAAAGAATGTTTATAGTTTTCACTCTTTTTCTACATAGAAATCCAGTCTAATTCTTGGGATCAAAAATTATTTTTAGTGAAGTCTTTATATCTTGTCCAACATAAAATCTGTGCATGAGGGCCAGGCTCAGTAGCTCATGCCTGTAATCCAAACACTTTGGGAAGCTGAGGCAGGTGGATCACCTGAGGTCAGGAGTTCGAGACCAGCCTGGCCAACATGGTGAAACCTGTCTCTACTAAAAATACAAAATTAGCCAGGCATGGTGGTAGGCACCTGTAATCCCAGCTAATTGGGAGGCTGAGGCAGAAGAATCATTCGAACCTGGGAGGCAGAGGTTGCAGTGAGCCGAAATCATGCCACTGCACTCCAGCCTGGTGATGGAGATTCCGTCTCAAAAAAAATAAAATAAAATAAAAAATCTGTGCATGAATCTTATTTAATGATTTTACATATAACAGATTATTTCTAATAATTTAAATATATTGGATGTTGGTGGTGTTTTCAAGTGGTGTTCGTTTGCTTTATGTATTTACTTTTGTTATAGCTTGAAGTAAGTGGGAAGTGCTAAATTGAAGCAATGCATATTTATCTGTATACATACAAGGGTTGTAAGAATTTTGAATTAGCTACTGTAGGATATTGCTGTACTATTAATGATCTGGTTTGGTCCTTTTGATAATATATTGTCTAAACATATTGATAATCTGTGAACTTTGTCAGTCTCCTGCTGAGAAGTATGTGGAAATGGTCATAGGCTACTAATAAGAGGTTCTCAACTGCGAGTGAATTACCTGGCCCAAAACGCTGTTAGTGCCTAGACTGGGAAACCTTGGCTTAAATCAAGTATTTCAGAGCGAGTAGTATCACCTCTAGTGGGCGGGAAAGGGATAGTATCTTTGGGGTATATAAAATTTTACTTTTTGTATATAAAGCACATATATACATATAACACCTAAACAGTCATACAGTATATATTTGGCTTTAAAATTTCATCCATAGGAGATCACGCTAAAAAGGGGGGCAACATGTGAAAGAGCTCTTTAAGTAGGCTAATTTAAAAGTTTAATATTGGCATGGATATCGATACAAGAATATATACACCATCTGCTATGGTCTGAATGTTTCTTATCTTCCAAAATTCATATATTGAAATCTCAGCCCCAAAAGCAATGGTATTTATGGGGGCACCATAACCTAATGGAGCCATGACCTATGGAAATGGAGCCCCCATAAATAGGGTGCTCCTATTTATGGTACACCTTATAAAAGATGCACTCTTTTATAATGAGTGCCCTTATAAAAGAAGCCTTAGAGAAACCCCTCGTCCCTTCCACCATGTGAGGACACAGCAAGACAGCATCATCTGTGAACCAGAAAATGGTCACTCAGCAGACACCAAATATGTTGGCACCTTGATCTTGGGCTTCCCAGCCTCCAGAAGTGAAATGAATTTCTCCTGCTTATAAGCCAGGTAGTTTATGCTATTTTGTTATAGCAGCCCAAACATACTAAGACACCATCTATCACTAAAAAGCATTTGTTACATGGCTAACATTGTTGCCTTTTAGTGCTTATAAATATTTAACCATAGAAAAATCATCTGAGGTAAATATTATCAATATACTCAGTTGACAAATATGTAAATTGAGGTATGGACAAGAAAAGCTTTTACCTAAGTTTACATAGCTAGTAAGATCTAGGATTTGAATAAGGAAGTCTGGCTTGAGAGTCTATGCTTTTTACCCCTACACTATACTAACGTACTCCAATGATCTAGCTTGGTCTATTTGATAGTAGGCTGTCCAAACATATTAATGGTTTGTGAACTTTATCAGTCTCCTTCTAAGAAGCATGAAGGAATAATAGGGATTAAATATGTGTAGACATTAGAAGGGCTCTCACACTAATAATTCACAAGGGACCAACTCTTCATTAAGAAATTGGGATTTTATCTTTGAAGCCTCACAATTGCTGGATCCTCACCTGGTTATGCATCTCATCTCCATGGTGTTTTCTCCTCCTTAGCCAAAGCTTTTATTAATGATCCAAATAGCTTACTACATTACATATGAAAGGCTACTTTTCTGATGGATTAAACATGTCTTGTCATTTTCTATGTATTTCATGCTTTGATATCTGGGGTCCTGTTTATCAGGAAGAACTGCCATTTCTAGGGTTAGCTAACCCCTAGAGATAACAAACAACTCTCCTGTGAGTAGACCTTGCATATGCAAACCAACCAAATCAGAGCTCACACCCCAGTTACCTCCTTTGTCAGGCTGTTAGACACCTAGCCAGTATTATCTTGCTCTGATATCACCAGAGTCAGATACCAGAATAGAGATAGCTTCTATATCCCAAAGCCCAACCGAAATTAATTAAACTAGCCAATCCTAAGCCTTCTTATCCTGCTTTTTCTTTCCCATGGAAACCACAATAAATGCTCTTGCCCACATTTTCCTCTGCTCCCTCTGCCTCCTGACTGACCCTGGTGGCCCATGGGTGGAGGTCCAGGGGGCTCTCCCACAGCTAGGATTGTATGAGTCCATGGAGGGAGTCTGGAACCCTGGGGATTTCTCACACACTCACCCCTTTCCTACCCCAGAGAGCTTCTACTGGCTTCACACTGGTCTCAGCTGGGCTGACTGACCAGCTTTTGCCCTCTTCTGCTTTCCGTGATTCCTGTGGCTTCTCTGATAAATTCCAGTGTGCTCTCCTAGACAAGTTACTGGAAGTGTTCATATTTACAGTTTGATTCCTCTCCATGAGATAGGCACCCATTAGCTACTTCTAGTCAGCCATCTTGAACTACAGCCTCCATACCAATTTAAACACTAAAAACAAAACAAAAACAACCCCAACTGGTTCCAAAATGATGGCATAGAAGCAAACTGGTTTCACTCCTCCTCACAGACAACCAAAAACAAATATACAGTACTGAGATGACTACCAGCAATATCCCAGAGCTCAAATATAACGAGGAGACAGTTCCTAGGGCCACAGAGAAGTGAAAAAAAACTCTGAGTAGATGGTAGGAGAATTGAAGTTCTGTATGTGTAATGTCTCTCCCTCCAATCTGCCTGGCACTAAGGGCATGAAAAAAATTCCCCAAACTCGTGGTTTCTACATTGGAAAAAGCAAGATAGAGGTGGACAATCCCACCATCTTGGAATCACTGGCAGGAGAGTCCTGTCACTGCCTCAACCCACAGGAAGCATCAGGAATGCCTAAAGGAAGAAATATAACTGAGGACAGCCAGAGACCAAGGTGGGAAGTAGAACTACCAATCCAAGCCCTGGGAACTCTGCTTTGTAACTTAGCCAAGAGAGACACCAAATCAGAGTAGCTGTTCAGCAGCACCGTGTAGGAGGCTTGATACACAGGTCTTCTGGACACGAACCCTTAACCAGCCTTCCCAGACTATCAGGATACCCCGTTTGGGACATCCCCCATTCAGGATGGCTGACATTCTGATTGTTTACTAGAACCAAGGCAAATACGGGTATAAGGTGCCGTCTAGTGCTGAAAAGGAGCCAGTGACCTAGTGAGGTTAAAAAAAAAATCTAGTGAATTTGTTTTTTTAAAAATGTCTAAACAAACATGTCCAGTAAAAAAAAAAAAAAAAAAAAAAAAAGCCAGACAAAGCCAGACAGAGAAAACTGAAAAAAATAGCAAATCCTTCCATTCAAATACATAGATGTACATCCTCAAGAAACAACAGCAAATAGGTAACACAACCTCTCCAAATGGACAAAGCAAGGAACCAGTAACTGATCCTAATGGGACAGCAATATGTGAACTCCCTGACCAAGAATTTTAAATCGTTGTTATAAGGAAACTCGGTGATCTCCGAGGTAACACAGAAAAACAATTCAAAAATTTATCAGAGAATTTTAACAAAGAGATTTAAATTTTTAAAAATCAAACTGGGTGCAGTGTTGCATGCCTGCAGTCA
Source organism: Nomascus leucogenys (assembly GCF_006542625.1). Classification (NCBI taxonomy): domain Eukaryota; kingdom Metazoa; phylum Chordata; class Mammalia; order Primates; family Hylobatidae; genus Nomascus; species Nomascus leucogenys. The sequence continues at coordinate 87,121,868 of NC_044397.1, read as the reverse complement.
CAACGTTTTGGGAGGCTAAGGAGCCACCCCACCAGTGTGAACATGCACAGGGGACACACACATACCTGCAGAAGCCAGTGCCTCATCCCCATGCTAACACCACCACCAGAACTACTACACATACAGTCACCAGTGGGGGGCCCCCCTGCCCCCTTGAGCCATGCTGCCTCCACCACTGCTGTAAGTGCCCACACAGAAGCAGGCATCCTGGTACCCACTAGCACACTGCCAGAGCTGATGAGCATGCACCCCGCCATGCTGCCACTGCCACTGCCACTGCAGCTGGCATGTGAGAATGATGACAAATCCTGCTGCCACTGCACTAAAAAATGCTTTGGCACCATCCATTGTAGTGCAGTGACCAGCAGCCTGGGAACACCTTGGCCACCCCAGTATAGTTCGTTCCCAACCTCGAGTAGCCAGAGAACAAAGTCAGGGCCCGATATAAGCCCACCAGAGTTACAACATGCAGTCCAGGAGTTGGGAGCTGAGCATTGGCCCCCTAAAATCTTCTTTAAATGAAGCCAGTCAGCTAAACTCACCTTATACCACATCAAACCCTCAAGGATATCAAATAGGATAAAAGGAAAAAAAAATCGAAAGGAAAGCAAGTTCAAAGATTGAAGAACATCACCCCATGAAGATGAGAAATAACCAGCTCAAGAACGTTGTCAATTCAAAAAGCCAGAGTACCTTCTTTCTTCCAAATAACCACACTAACTTTTCAGCAAGGTCTGAACAGAGCTGAGATGGCTGAAATGATGGAAATAGAATTCGGGATATGGATAGGAATGAAGATCATTGAGATGCGGGAGTACATTGAAACCCAATCCAAAGAAGCTAAGAATCACAATAAAATGATATAGGAGCTGACAGACAAAATAGCCAGTACAGAAAAGAATGTGGCCAACCTGACAGAGCTGAAAAATATATTACAAGAATTTCATACTGCAATCTGAAGTATTAATAGCAGAGTAGACCAAGCTGAAGAAAAACATCTTGGAGCTTGAAGACTGGCTTTCTGAAGTAAAACAGTCAGACAAAAATAGAGAAAAATGAATGAAAAGGAATGAACAAAACCTCCAAGAAATATGGGGTTATGTAAAGAGACCAAATATACAACCCATTGGTGTCCCTGAAAGAGAGGTGGAGAATCTTAGACCACATACTTTATGTTATCACCCACGACAAATTCTCCACCTAGCTAGAGAGGTCAACATTTAAATTCAGGGAATGTAGAGAACCGTTGCAAGATACTTCACAAGATCACCCACAAGACACATAACCAAAAGATTCTCTATGGTCAAAATGAAAGAAAAAAATGTTCAAGGCAGCTAGAGAAAAAGGACAGGTTACCTATAAAAGGAAGCTTATCAAACTAACAGTGAACCTCAGCAGAAAGCTTATAAGCCAGAAGAGATAGGGGGTCAATATTCAGCATTCTTAAAGAAAAGAAATTCCAACCCAGGATTTCAAATCTGGCCAAACTGAGCTTCATAAGTGAAGGAGAAATAAGATCCTTTTCAGAAAAGCAGATGCTGAGGGAATTTGCTACCACCAGATCTGCCTTGCAAGAGCTCCTGAAGGAAGCACGAAATCTGGAAAGGAAATCCTATTACCAGCTACTGCAAAAACACACTGAAGTGCACAGACCAGTGACACTATAAAGCAACCACACAAACAAGTTTGCTTAATAACCAGCTAACATCATGATGACAGGACCAGATCCAAACATATCAATACTAACCTTGAATGTAAATGGGCTAAATGCTCCAATTAAAAGGCAGAGAGTGGCAATCTGGATAAAGAACCAAGACCCATTGGTATGCTGTCCTCAAGACATCTCACATGCAGTGACACCCACAGGCTCAAAATAAAGGAATGAAGAAAAATCTACCAAGCAAATGGAAAACAGGAAAAAGCAGAGGTTGCAATCCTAATTTCAGACAAAACAGACTTTAAACCAAAAAATATCAAAAAAGACAAAGAAAGGCATTACATAATGGTAAAGAGTTCAATTCAACAAGAAGACCTAACTATGCTAAACATACATGCACCCAACACAGGAGCACCCAGATTCATAAAGCAAGTTCTTAGAGACCTTCAAAGAGACTTAGGCTCCCACACGATAATAGTGGGAGACTACAACACCCTACTGATAGTATTACAAACTTCATTGAGGTAGAAAATTAACAAACATGTTCAGGACCTAAACTCAAAATTGGACCAAACGGATGTAATAGACCTGTACAGAACTCTCCACCCCAAAACAAGAGAATATACATTCTTCTCATAGCCACATGGCACATACTCTAAAATTAACTACACAATCAGACATAAAACAATCCTCAGCAAATGCAAATTAATGGAACTCATACCAAACACACTCTTGGACCACCACACAATGAAAATAGAAATCAAGACTTAAAAAAATTGCTGAAAACCATGTAATTACATGAAAATTAACATGCTCCTGAATAACTTTTGGGTAAATAATAAAGTTAAGGCAAAAATAAAGAAGTTCTTTGAAACTAATGAGAACAAACACACGACATACCAGAATCCCCGGGACACAGCTAAGGCAGTGTTAAGAGGGAAATTTATAGCACTAAACACCCACATCAAAAAGTTACAAAGATCTCAATTTGACAGCCTAAGGTCACAACTAAAAGAACTAAAGAACCAAATGCAAACCAAACCCAAAGCTAGCAGAAGACAAAAATAACCAGAATCAGAGCTGACTGAAGGAGACTGAGACACAAGAAATCATTCAAAATATCAACGAATCCAGGAGTTGGTTTTTTTGAAAAAAAAAAAAGAATAAATAAAATAAAATAAAATAAATAAAAAAAGATTGTTAGCTGGGCTGATAAGAAAAGGGAGAAGATTCAAATAAACAGAATCAGAAATGACAAGGAGAATATTACCACTGACCTCACAGAAATACAAATAATCATCAGAGAATATTATGAATATTCTATGCACATAGAATAGAAAATCTAGAAGAAATGCATAAATTCCTGCACATATACATCCTCCCAAGACTGAAAGAGGAAGAAACTGAATCCCTGAACAGACCAATAACAAGCTTCAAAATTGAATCAGTAATAAATAGCCTACCCCTTCCTTCCTTTCCTTCCTTTCCCTCCCTCCCTCCTTCCCTCCCTCCCTTCCTTTTCTTCCTTCTTTTCTTCCCTCTGTGGCCCGGGCTGGAATCGAGTCGGCTCGCTGCAGACTCCCTGCCTCCACCTCCCGTGATTCTCCTGCCCCGGCCTGCGGGCTGCCTGGGATTGCCGGCGCGCGCCACCACCGCTGCCTGCTCTCCTTTGGCTGGAGGCGCGGTTTCGCCATGTTGGCCAGGCTGGTCTCCAGCTCCTGACCCCGAGTGCTCTGCCTGCCTCGGCCTCCTGAGGTGCTGGGACTGCAGCCGGAGTCTCACTCACTTGGTGCTCAGTGTTGCCCGGGCTGGAGTGCGGTGGCGTGGTCTTGGCTCGCTGCAGCCTCCACCTCCCAGCCGCCTGCCGTGGCCTCCCAGGGTGCTGGGATTGCAGCCTCTGCCCGGCTGCCGCCCTATCTGGGAGGTGGGGAGCGTCTCTGCCTGGCCGCCCATCGTCTGGGATGTGAGGAGCGCCTCTGCCCGGCCGCCCCGTCTGGGAAGAAGTGAGGAGCGCCTCTGCCTGGCCGCCCCGTCTGGGAAGAAGTGAGGAGCGCCTCTGCCCGGCTGCCCCGTCTGGGAAGAAGTGAGGAGCGCCTCTGCCCGGCCGCCCCGTCTGGGATGTGAGGAGCGCCTCTGCCCCGCCGCCCTGTCTGGGAAGTGAGGAGCGCCTCTGCCTGGCCGCCCATCGTCCGGGAAGTGAGGAGCGCCTCTGCCCGGCCGTCCGTTGTCCGGGAAGTGAGGAGCGCCTCTGCCCGGCTGCCCCGTCTGGGATGTGAGGAGCACCTCTGCCCGGCCACCCATCAACTGGGAAGTGAGGAGCGCCTCTGCCCGGCCGCCCCGTCTGGGAAGAAGTGAGGAGCCCCTCTGCCCGGCCACCCCGTCTGGGAAGCAAGGAGCGCCTCTGCCCGGCGGCCCCGTCACGGAATTGAGGAGCGCCTCTGCCCGGCCGCCCCGTCTGGGAATTGAGGAGCGCCTCTGCCCGGCCGCCCCGTCTGGGAAGAAGTGAGGAGCGCCTCTGCCCGGCCGCCCCGTCTGGGAAGAAGTGAGGAGCGCCTCTGCCCGGCCGCCCCGTCAGGGAAGAAGTGAGGAGCGCCTCTGCCCGGCCGCCCCGTCAGGGAAGCGAGGAGCGCCTCTGCCGGCCGCCCCGTCTGGGAAGCGAGGAGCGCCTCTGCCCGGCGGCCCTGTCTGGGAAGCGAGGAGCGCCTCTGCCCGGCCACCCCGTCTGGGAAGTGAGGAGCGCCTCTGCCCGGCCGTCCATTTTCTGGGATGTGAGGAGCGCCTCTGCCCGGCTCCCCTTCTGGGAAGTGAGGAGCCCCTCTGCCCGGCCACCACCCCGTCTAGGAAGTGAGGAGCGTCTCTGCCCGGCCGCCCCGTTTGGGAAGTGAGGAGCGCCTCTGCCTGGCCATCCATTGTCCGGGAAGTGAGGAGCGCCTCTGCCCGGCTGCCCTGTCTGGGATGTGAAGAGCACCTCTGCCCGGCCACCCATCAACTGGGAAGTGAGGAGCGCCTCTGCCCGGCCGCCCCGTCTGGGAAGAAGTGAGGAGCGCCTCTGCCCGGCCGCCCCGTCTGGGAAGCGAGGAGCGCCTCTGCCCGGCCGCCCCGTCTGGGAAGCGAGGAGCGCCTCTGCCCGGCCGCCCTGTCTGGGAAGCGAGGAGCGCCTCTGCCCGGCCACCCCGTCTGGGAAGTGAGGAGCGCCTCTGCCCGGCCACCCATTTTCTGGGATGTGAGGAGCGCCTCTGCCCGGCCTCCCCTTCTGGGAAGTGAGGAGCCCCTCTGCTCGGCCACTACCCCGTCTAGGAAGTGAGGAGCATCTCTGCCCGGCCGCCACGTTTGGGAAGTGAGGAGCGCCTCTGCCCGGCCGCCCCGTCTGGGATGTGGGGAGCACCTCTGCCTGGCCGCCCCATCTGGGAGGTCTACCACGGAGGCCAGAAGCAATGTGGGGGCTGGACATGGTGGCTCACACCTGTAGTCCCAGCACTCTGGGAGGCCGAGGCGGGTTGATCACTTGGGGCTAGGAGTTCGAGACCAGCCTGGCCAACATGGCGAAACATATGAAAAATACAACAAACCAACCAACCAACCCAGCGACAACAAAACAGGTCTACCCTGGAGTCATACTCTAATTTTTTCTATCTTCCTCCCTTTCTGATCCTTTATCCCACTTTCTTTTTCTTCCTCGTCCTTCTCCTTCTTCTTTGTCAAATAGAGAATTGAGTTATTATCATTGATGCATACAAAGTCCCTCTCTCATTTATTTTCTTTAATTCCCACTCCCCATTTCTATTCCCTGTCTTCCCATGTGCAACCTTCCTAATATGTTTGATATGCATCTTTTTGTTTGTATGTATTTTTAGAAAATGTTTATTGTTTGGTGTGCAAAAAAATAAATAAATAAATAAATAAATAAATAGCCTACCAAAATAAAAGCCCTGGACCAACAGATTCACAGCCAAGGATTCTACCAGATGCACCAAGAAGAGCTGGTAGCATTCCTACTGAAACCATTTCAAGAAACAGGAGGAGGGACTCTTCTCTAACTCATTCTATAAGACCAGCATCCTCCTGATACCAAAACCTAGTAGAGACACAACAAAAAAGGAAAACTTCAGGACAATATCCTTGATGAATATCAATGCAAAAATCCTCAACAAAATACTGGCAAACCAAATCTAGCAGCACATCAAAAAGCTTATCCATCAGAATCAAGCAGGCTTTATTCCTGGGATGGAAGTTTGGTTCAACATACGCAAATCAATAAATGTGATTCATTAACATAACAGAACTAAAGACAGAAACCACAAAATTATCTCAATAGATGCAGAAAAGGCTTTCAATAAAATAACACTGCTTCAAGTTAAAAACTCTCAATCTAGCTACTGAAGAAACAAAATAATAAGAGCCACCTATGACAAACCCACAGCCAACATCATACCGAATGGGCAAATGTGGGAAGCATTCTTCTTAAAACAATTCTAAAAGAAACTCATCTTTCTGGCCAGAACACTAGAAAGAGGGCCTCTGTGAGGCAGAATGTATGGGGGAAACTCCCTTTCATCTCTCTTTTTTTTTTTTCCTGGCCCTTCCCAATGCCAGCACTGATGGTGGAACTGCACTAACATTAGTGCCTATGGGCATGTAAAATCCTGAGTGAAAATGTATGTGTCTACATAGAGAAACTGAAAAAAGAGGTCTCTGTTGTTAAAATGTGGGGAGGGAGAGTTATTATATACTTCTCTTTTCTCTCACCAGAGTAAGCCAAAGGTGACAGGGTGGGAGGCTAAAACTCTGAGAGAATCTCATCTTTTGGGTCAAAGGATCTTGGGAAGAAAGCCCTTAGAATCCAGAGAGTGTGAGAAAAGATTCAGAAGACAGAGCTGGAGAAGGGGATACCTCAGTTTTGTGGATGAACTGACACAATTTAAAGGCTCATCACCAAGCTGCACATTCAAATAACACACCCAAAGGAACATAGAACTGAACTATGTTGTAAACCATTGCTCAGATATCAGCTAATCCCTGAGTGGCTCACTGAGTGGCATACCCAAACAGCACAGCAAAGGTTTTAGAACTAACACATAGAGAATATGAGACAAAACTTATGATATGAAACTAAGTACAGGTGCGGTGGCTCACGCCTGTAATCCCGGCACTTTGGGTGACTGACGTGGGCAGATCACTTTGAGTTCAGGAGTTCGAGACCAGCCTGGCCCACATGGTGAAATCCTATCTCTACTAAAAATACAAAAATTAGCCAGGTGTGGTGGCACACGCCTGTGATCCCAGCTATTTGGGAGACTGAGGTAGAAGAATTGCTTGAACCCGGGAGGTGGAGGCTGCAGTAAGCCGAGATCACACCACTACACTCCAGCCTGGGTGACAGAGCAAGGCTCCATCTGAAAAAAAAAAAACAAAAAAACAAAAAAGGAAATCAACCTGGTTGGCTGCCTGCTAAAACAAACAAAAACTCAATGTTCTCTATAGATTTTAATAGGACCAGAATCGTGCAACATATTGAAAATGCTCAGGATACAATCCAAAATTACTTGACATGTAAAAAAAAAAACAAAACAGGTATATCTGACCAACTTCAAGAAAAAAGCCATTCAAGAGATTCCAACCCCTAAATGTTCTAGATTTTTGCATTATCAGAGACTTTTAAAAGTTATTGTAATCATACTCCGTGAGGTATAGGTAAGCATTTGAAATAAACGGAAATATAAGAGTTGTCAGAAAACTAGAAACAATAAAAGCAAGCAAATGGAAATTTTAGAACTTCAAAATATAAAGCTGAAATTTAAAAATATAATCAGTCAGTAGCAGAATGGAGAGGACAAAGGCAACTCATTGAGCTTAAAAACTTAACAGTATAAAATATCCAATCTGAAGGAGAAAAAGCAAAAATAGAAAAACTGAATTGAGCCCCAAGGACATTTGGGACAACATTAAAAGATCTAACATTCCCATGATTGGAATTCCAGAAGAGGAGGAGAAAGGTATTGAAATAGAAAACTTTTCAAATAAATTATAGTCTAATACGTCACCAATTTAATAAAAGAAATACATTTGCAGATTGAAAAAAAACCTCATTAAAACCTAAATATGTTAAAAACAAAAAAAAACATATCCCAGCACATCATAACCAAACTATTAAAATATCAAAGTTAAAGAAAAAAATGTTTGAAAGCGTTTCAAGAAAAATTATACATTGCAAATAGGGCAATAACATTTCAAATGAATGCAAATTTTGATCAGAAACCCTGGATGTCAGAAAACAGTCAAACAGCATTTTAATGTGCTGAAAGTAAAGAATTGTCAATCCAGACACTATATTCAAGGAAAATATCCTCCAGAAATGAAAATAAAATAAAGACCTTCTCAGACAAAAGAAAACTAAGAGAATTCATCACTAGCAGATATACTTTAAAAGAAATGCTGAAGAGAAATAATATCAGAGGAAAATTTCAGGAACGAAGGCAGAGAAACAGAAATAGTAAACTTGGTACATATAATACAATATTTCCCCCCTTTTAAATTCTTTAAAATATATGTGATGGTTGAATATAAAAAATTAAAATATTGGTGGGATTTTTCAGAGCATGTAGATATAATACACACACTATAGCATAAAGAGGGGAGGATAAACAGACCTCAATAGTTGTAAGTTTTCCTTGTTTTATGTGAAGCCATAAAATATCGGCTCAATGAGATCGCGCCACTGCGCTCCAGCCTGGGCGACAGTGAGACTCCATCTCAAAAAAAAAAAAAAAAAGATTGGCGCACAATAATCCACAATATGTTAGGTATGTATAAATGGGTCCCTAAAGCAACACTAAATCAAACAAAATAACAGATAAAACCAAAGTCATGTAGTTTAAAAATAACATGTACAGCCTGGGCAACAGAGCGAGACTCTGTCTCAAAAAAAAAAAAAGTAAATAAAAATAGAGCATTAAAAAAATTCAAATAATCCAAAAGAAGAAAGAAAGGAGGTAACATAGGAACAAAAAGAGACAAACACAAAAATAATAAATTGGTAGGTATAAATCAAACCATATAAATAATTACATTAAATGTGAAGTGTCTAATTTAACTACATAAAGACAATGTTTGTCGCATTATTTGTTTAAAAAACGAGACCCAGCCAGGCGTGGTGGCTCACGCCTGTAATCCCAGCACTTTGGGAGGCTGAGGTGGGTGGATCACGAGGTCAGGAGATCAAGACCATCCTGGCTAACGCGGTGAAACCCCGTCTCTACTAAAAATACAAAAAATTAGCCTGGCGTGGTGGCGGGCGCCTGTAGTCCCAGCTATTCGGGAGGCTGAGGCAGGAGAATGGCATGAACCCGGGAGGCGGAGCTTGCAGTGAGCTGAGATCGCACCACTGCATTCCAGCCTGGGTGACTAGCGAGACTCCGTCTCAAAAACAAACAAACAACAACGACAAAAAAGTGACCCAACGATAAGCTATATATAAGAAACTCACTTTAAATATAATTATACAGAGAGATTTAAAATAGAGTGATGAAAAATATGTGCCATGAAAGCACTAATCAAAAGATTGCTGATACAAGTGTTGGCAAGGATGTGGAGAAATTGGAAACCTTGTGCATTTCTGGTGGAAATGTAAAATGGTGTTGTCACTGTGGAAAACCATATGGTAGTTCCTCAAAAAAATAAACATAAAATTACCATTTGATATAACAGTTCCACTTCTGGGTGTATACACAGAATGATTGAAAGCAGAGACTTGAACAGATATTTGTATAGCAATGTTCATAGCAGCATTATTCACAATATCTAGAAGGTGGAAACAACTCAAATGTTTGTGGATAAATGAATAAACAAAATGTAGTATATACATACAATAGAATATTATTCAGCCTTAAGGAATTAAATGCTGACACATGTGATAACATGAATGAAGCTTAAAGACATTATGTTAAGTGAAAGAAGTCAGACATAAAAGGACAAATATTGTATGATTTCACTTATATGAGGTACTTAGAATAGTCAAATACACAGAAACAGAAAACAGAACAGCAATTACTCGGGGCTGGGGAGACAGAGGATGTGAAGTTATTGTTTAATGGGTACTGAGCTTCAGTACGTGATGAAGAAAAAGTTGGAGATGGACAGTAGTGATAGTTGCACAACATTGTGAACATACGTAGCCCTACTGTACTGTTCACTTAAACAGAGTTAAAACAGTAAATTTTATGCTATGCATATTTTACCACAATAAAAAGAAAAAATGTATGGCTGATGTGGTTACATTATTATCAGATAATTTAGACTTTAGGTCAATGAAAACTTCCAGGGATAAAGTGAGACATTACACAATTATAGAGGATCCATTCACTAACAAGACCCAACAATCCTAACTGTGTATGCACCTAAAAACAGAGCTCCAAGATACATAAAGCAAAAACTGATTGAACCTAAAAAACAAAATAGATAAATACACAATCAGAAATGAAAAATAAAAACCATTATTTATAATATTAGTAACATTGAAAATATGAAATATTTCTACGTAATTTTTATAGCTATTCTGCCCTCAAGGAGATGGGATATAATTCCCTATTTCCTCCATGTGGGTTACTCATAGCGACTTCCTTCCAAAGAGTACAGTATGAGAAAAGGGAAAAAGGGTGAGGAAACCTAACAAACACTACCTCAGCTATGTGAGTAAGGTCAACATCAAGAGTGATAGGTTATATTGATCATGTACCCTTGAATGACATGATAAAAATGGCACTTTACTTCCCCAAAATCCATAACCTTAATTTGATTATGAGGAAAAAAATCCAATTGAGGGATATTCTACAAGACACCCGACCAGCACTCCTCAAAACTGTCAAGGTCATCAAAAACAAGGAAAGTCTGAGAAACGATCACAACCAAGAAGAGCCTAAGGAGACATGATAAACTAAATATAACAAGATATTCTGGATGGAATACTGGCACAAAAGAAGGGCAATAGTTTAAAACTAAATAAATCAGAACAAACCATGGACTTTAGTTAATAATAATGTATCAATATTGGTTCATTAATTCTAGCAAATGGAACATACTAATGTAAGAAGTTAATAACAGGGGAAATTGGGTATAGGATATATGGGAACTCCCTCTACTACCTGCTCAATTTTTCTGTAAACCTAAAGCTTTTAAGTATGAGGTTTATTTTATTTTAAAAACGACTATTTAAAGGTAAATCTGATCAAAGACATTCATGACATCTACATTGAAAGCTATAAAATATTGCCAAGAGAAATTAAAAGAGGCCTAAATGAATGGAGCAATATAGTATGACTAAGGATTGGAAGATACGATATTGTTAAGTCATCAATTCTTACCAAATTGATCTATAAATTGAATGCAATCCCAATTAAAATTTCAACAGACTGGCCAGGTGTGGTGCCTCATGCCTGTAATCCCAGCACTATAGGAGTTCAAGAAGGATGGATCACTGGAGGCCAGGAGTTCAAGACTAGCCTGGCCAACATGGCAAAACCCTGTCTCTACAAAAATTAGCCGGGTGTGGTGGTGCACACCTGTAGCCCCAGCTACTTGGGAGACTGAGGCAGAGAATCGCTTGAATTCAGGAGGTGGAGGTTACAGTGAGCTGAGATCATGCCACTGCACTCCAGCCTGGGTGACAGAGTGAGACTCTGTCTCAGAAAAAAAAAATCAGCAGGCTTATTTGAGTAAATTGACAAGCTGATTGTTAACTTCATATGAAAATCCAAAGCATCTCGAATAGCCAAAATAACCTTGAAAAAAAAAAGTTGGAGAACATATGTTGCCTGGCTTTTAGACTTTTTATAAAGCTACAGCAATCAAAACAGCATAATATTGGCATCAAATTAGACATATAAATCAAAAGAACACTATAGGGAGTCCAGAAGTCAGAAATAAACCCACACACATATATGGTCAAATGATTTTGTACCAAAGGTCTCAAGTAATTTAAAGAAGGGAAGAGTCTTTTTAAAAAAATGAATTGGAAAAAAAATGAATTGGAAATACCTATACAAATACTAATTACTTGGATGACAGGCCTAAATATAAAAGCTAAAGCTTATAAAACTTCTAGAAGAAAACATAGGAGAAAAATCTTATCTTTGGAGTCAACAGATTTATTAGATACAATTTTTTAAACTAACTATAAAACAATTGATAAATTGGACTTCATAAAAATAAAAACCTGCTCTTCAAAAGATTTTGTTAGAGATAAAAATACATGCCCAGAGTGGAGGAAACTATTCTCACTACACATATCTGACAAAAGGTTTTTTATCCAAAATATAAAAGAACTCTTAATTCATGAATAATAAGACAACTAACCCAGTTAAAAAAATTGGCTCAAGATTTGAGCAGACACTTAACAAAATACATAAATCGCCAAAAAGCACATGAAAATGTGATGAATATTTGGTCACCTGTAAAATGCAAACAAAAACCACAGTAAGCACTACACACCCACAGAATGACTTAGTCTGACAACACCAAGTGTTGGTGAAGATTGGAGATGCTGGAATCTTCATACATTCTGATGGAAATATAAAAATTACAACCCTTTTGGAAAAGAATTTGACAATTTCTGATAAAGTTAAGCCTATAAAAAAAATTACAGAGTGGCATGAGGGAAGTTTTGGGTGTGATGGATATGTCCATTACCTTGATTGTGGCATGGTTTCTTAAGTGTGTACATATGTTAAGTCTCATCAAATTAGGTACTTTATGGGCAGTGTATTGCACATCATTTATGCTTTCATGATGCTATAAAATATAATGTAAGCCAGCAGTTTCACTATTAGGAATCGAAACTACAGAAGTAAAAACGTATGTTTACACAAATTGTTGTTGTGAAATGTCCACATCAGCTTTGCTCATAGTAGCAAAAAATTGAAAGCATTCCAAATGTTTATCAAGAAATAAATGGATTAATAAGTTGTGATATATCCGTATCATTGAAGAGTACTCAACAGTTAAGAACAAATAGTACAACCCGAATGAATTTTAAAAACTTGCTGTGTTGGCTGGGCGCAGTGGCTCATGCCTGTAATCCCAGCACTTTGGGAGGCTGAGGCAGGCAGATCACGAGGTCAGGAGACTGAGGCCATCCTACCTAACACGGTGAAACCCCGTCTCTACTAAAAATACAAAAAATTAGCCAGACGTGGTAGTGGGCGCCTGTAGTCCCAGCTACTCAGGAGGCTGAGGCAGGAGAATGGCAGGAACCTGGGAGGCGGAGCTTGCAGTGAGCTGAGATTGCGCCACTGCACTCCAGCCTGGGCGACAGAGCGAGACTCCAACTAAAAAAAAAAAATGCTGTGTCAAAAAAGCTTGACACATCAGAGTACATGTTGTATGATTTCATTTGTGTGAGATTCTTTGGCAGGAAAACAACTAATTTTTCATAACAGAAAGCAGATTAGTACTTGGGGCTGGGGACATGATAGAACAATCATAGCAGGGCTAATGAGAACTTTTTGGGGTGTGATGCAAATATCTATATCTTGAGTGTGGTGGCTTTACACAAGTGTACACGTTCATTGAATATTGAACTTTATACTTTAAAATGGGTATGTTTTAATATAAATTATACTTAATAAAGTTGATTTTAAAATATTAGCAGTACCACTACCTCTAGCAGTAATAATATTAAAGGAAATTGAGTTTGTAAAATGTCCAGTGACATTCAAGGATTAAGTAAGGCTATTTTCTCAAATCTGAATTTGAGTAACATATTTAAATCTCATATAAAATATTTGAACAGATTATTCTGAGCCAAATGCAAGCATCCATGGCCCAGGACACAGCCCTCAGAAGACCCTGAGAACATATGCCCAAGGTGGTCAGGCCACAGCTAGGCTTTAGACATTTCAGTGGGACATAAGACATCAAGCAATATATGCAAGACATACACTGGTTTAGTCCAGAAAGGTGTGACAACTGGAAGCAGAGGGGGTTGGGAGTGGAGGGCGGGGTGGGGAATAGGGGTGTGTGAAATGTGTGGGGCTTCCAGGTTATTGGCAGATTCAAAGATTTTCTGGTTGGCAGTTGGTTGAAAGAGTTTACCTAAAGACCTGGAATCAATAGAAAGGAAATGTCTGGGTTAAGATAAGAGATTGTGGAGACCAAGGTTCTTATTATGCAGATGAAGCTTCCAGGTATCAGTCTTCAGAAAGAAGAGATTGTAGATTTTTCTTATCAGACTTAAAAAGGTAGCCCAGGCACGGTGGCTCATGGCTGTAATCCCAGTACTTTGGGAGGCCCAGGCAGGCAGATCACCTGAGGTTGGGAGTTTGAGACCAGGCTGACCAACATGGAGAAACCCTGTCTCTGTTAAAAATACAAAATTAGGCGAGCATTGTGGTGCATGCCTGTAATCCCAGCTACTCGGGAGGCTGAGGCAGGAGAATCGCTTGAACCCGGGAGGTGGGGGTTGTGGTGAGCTGAGATTGCACAATTGCACTCCAGCCTGGACGACAAGAACAAAACTCTGTCTAAAAAAAAAAAAAAAAAAAAAAAGTGTCAGATTTAGTTGATTCTCTCCTGGATCAGAAAAAATGGCCTGGAAAAAGGAAAGGAGATTCTCTACAGAATGCAGATTTTTCTTCACAAACGACAACTTTGCAGGGCTATTTCATGATAGGGCAATGAAACATATTTGGGGTTGAAGTATTTTGATTTCCTTTCTTCTCTGTCATGAGGTGTTATGACAGGTTGGAAAGTAAGTCACATTATATAGGGTTAAATTAAAACCCCTCTCATGAGACTTCATGGTTTGGAAGGCTTGACTCCCCAGACCCTTAGATAGGAATTTGAGCACGAAAAGAAAAAATGGCAGAGTTCAGTCTTCACTCTGGTCTCCCATTTAGCCAGCTCTATGTGTATTAAACTCTTTCTCTATTGCAATTCCTGTCTTGATAAATTGGCTCTATCTGGGCAGTGGGCAAGATGAGTCCATTGGGTGATTACATTTCCCTCTTCCTCTTATTAGAGAGAGTACTTATCCAGAATTTGAAATGGCATTGAGGCAGGGCAGTTTCTTGGCTTTGCTCAGGAAAGAATTCAACAGCAAGCCAGCAGTGGAAGAAAGCAGGTTTATCGAATCAGCAGTGATAAAGCTCAGTGACTGTTTCTTGCAGACCAAGACTAGCCCATAGGCAGTGTGCCCAGAGAAGCAGCATATGGGCTGTTGGCTAGGTATATTTATACCAACTTTTCATTACATGCAAATTAAGGGGTGAGTTACTCAGAAATCTCTAGAAAAGGGGTTGGTAACTTCCAGGTGTTGCCATGGCATTTATTAACTGTCATGGCGCTGGTGGGAGTGTCTTATACTGCTAGGTAGCAAAGGGGACTTACAGGTTGCTTTCCATCACCTGCCGGTTTCAGCAGGTTTCTTATCTGGTCTTGGAATCACGCCCTGCTGCTCTCCTGCCTCAGCCCAAACTGAACATTGTTCAGATGTTTACAGCTACTCCTATTTAGTCAACTTCCATTTTTTGTTTTTTACCCTTTCATAATAAAGTTGGAAAAATATTTAGTTTCTACCTAGGAGAAAAGTGAATAGTATAGCTTTCTGTATTTTTTGCATTTCATGTCTTAATCCCTTACTTCACCTCCCTCTCCTTACTGAATATTCACAGACACTTTGGCAAATCATAAGACACCTTTACAGATTCCTGATTCTGAGAGCAAGAAGCGATGTGATTCCTTAATCTGAACTGAATTTTTTCAAGATTTTATATAGCGTACAGCCTATTCAATACTATAATACTTTCTTCAGTATCCTGCGAATGAAAGAAAATTAAGCGCAAGAAAAGTGGAGAATTTTGCTGCTTTTGTTTCATGTCCTGCTGGACGATTGCATCTCCTTTTTTGAGCATTTTTAATCACAGATGAATCCAGACCCATATAATAAAAAGGCTTGTTGCTCAGGGCAGCTCTGGCCACCTCTTTCCTTACCTCTGTTTTTAGCTCACACGTAGCATTCCTTTGTAGTTTCCTCTTTTTTTTCATATTTGCAACTTCTGTCACGTATAAAAGGGAACAATGGCAAAAGGAAAAAGGCTGAGCTCTACAAGCAATGACTTAGACTCCACCTGCTAATTCAAAAGAAAAATTGCAGACTGGCGGGAAGTTTAGCCCTACAGAGGATTCTGGGACGTGTAGTCCAGACTTTTGGGGGCACTTCCGCTCTGGGAAAGCGCGGCTTTGTTATTTGCTCCACTGGGGAAAAAGGAACCCCTAACCCAGTGCTCAGTGGGTTCGGCGGTACTTCGGCTACTTGAGGACGAGAACACGAAGCTCGCTCCCCTCGGGGATTCTGGGAAGTACGATACGGCCGTGGGAGTTGAAGCCGGCACTTCCGCCTAGGGGGGCGGGGCAAAGGCTTCCGTTCCTCCCGGGGATACTGGGAAGTGTAGTTCCAGAGCTCCCTGCTCTCCCAGGCACTTCCGCTACAAGAGGTTGAGAGCGCGGCCTTCATTCCTCTCGTGGAGGTGAGTGAGCCTTGGGACCCCGCGACCTGTTTTAACTTTTATGGCTTGGTCGTAGGATCAGCGGGGCTCACACTTCGGTCAGCAGGAAAAGACGCTGCGGCGAGCAGCGGAGAGCGGAGTTGAATGGCAGGGCAACTGATTGCCTTACTCTATCCGGAGCCGCTGCGTTCGGGGCGGTTCGGGAGTCCCCAGGTTGGAAGGGGACCTGAATGGTGCGGCATCTGAGGGTCTCCTGGGCTCTCAGCGGCCCGACCCGCCTTCCCCCACCTCCCACAGCTCTGTCGCTTCCTAGCGGTATAACGTTGGGTGAGAACTTAATCTTTCGGTGCTTAGTTTCTGTTCTTAGTTTCCTCTTCTCCAAAAGGGAATATTAACGTTATATATTTGTTTTGACAATTAGTAATATAGTACAAGTAAAATGTGTATAGAATAGTACAGGAATGTGGCAACATGTTGGCTGTTAATATTAAAACTATCATAATAAAAAATACTCATTTTTCAGCAAGCGCCTGGCTCTTCTTTCTGATTCCTGCAGGAAAGGAGGCTGTTCCTGGACTATTTCTGACCTGTTTTTTAAGAAAGAGTGCATCACTCAACAGGTGGCGTCTGGAGTTATCCTCTGTGGATTTTCCAGGATCTCAGACAAGATCGTGCAATCTCCCAGCCTCCTTTCCTTCCCCTGCCCTGACTTCTGAAAGAATGCTGCGGAGAGGAGGAAGGAGAGCATCTTGGCTCCTGGCAGCAGAGCCCCACTGTGACAGGACCTAGCATTCACCTTTCTCTTCTGTTCCGAGTGCGAGAAGGTATTTCATTCCTTGCAAATGTTTCTGCTGCAGCAGTGTTCCGTTATTGTATAATTGGGGAAAATGTGACGTGAATATTAGTCACACTAGTTAAACATTGGGTGCTGAGTATCACTCTGAGGGCTTTATAAAAACTAACACACTGAACCTTCACAAAGGCCTTGTGTGGTGGGTTCTGTTCACCTTACAAAGGTGATGTGGGTACTGCGATGTGGGTACTGTTACTACACCAATTATACAGATGAGGAAGTGGAGAGAGCCTAATTTACTTTCCTATATCACAGTGCTAGTAAGAACAGTGGGATTTGTGTCCTAGACTTGGGTTCCTTACGTCTGAATACCCTTGGTCCCACAGTTTGAAATCCGAATTTAGAATTAGAAAATAAAATAGATAAACAATCCATATAAATAATCATAGGAAACTGGCTGCAGAGGAGCCATTTGAGTGAGATCAAGCTGGGGAGGGAGGTTGGAATTTTACTGTAGAAGATTTTGAAAGCAAGGTTGAGTTTGGACTTCTTTATAAAATTTTGAAAGAATTCTCATTTAATTTTAAGCAATATTAGTAGTTCATATTCTGATCATAGAGATGCATGTTCTCTGTACAGGATGCAGAAAATACAGAAATATAAAATATTACAAATTTCCTTAATACTAGGATATAGATAATTATTAACATTTTAATGCATTTCTGTTTAGCAGTTTTTAATGTGTTTTTGTCTGTGTTTTATGAAATTGTTATCACACTATTCATAGTGGGTTGTTACTCCTTTATTTTTTTACTATGGAAATATCCAAACATACCCAAATATAACGAACTCATGTACAGTCACCCTGCTTCCATCCTTGCTAATCTTACTGCCTCTCCCACCAACTTTTTTTCCCTTGAATATTTTAAAACAAACCCAGATGTTGAGTCAGTAAGACTTAAAAATTAATAATTATCATTAATTGTGTATTTTGGTTTTTTTTGAGATGGAGTCTGCTCTGTTGCCCAGGCTGGAGTGCAATGGTGCAATCTCGGCTCACTGCAACCTTTGCCTCCTGGGTTCAAGCAATTCTCCTGCCTCTGGCATTACAGGTGCCCATCACCACGCCCGGCTAATTTTTGTGTTTATAGTAGAGACTGGGTTTCTCCATGTTGGCCAGGTTGGTCTCAAACTCGACCTCAAGTGATCTGCCCACCTTAGCCTCCCAAAGTGTTGGGATTCCAGGTGTGAACCACCATGCCGGGCCTCATTAATTGTTTATGTATGAAGGCCAAGGGAGGGGTGATTATATTCATTTGCCAGGGCTGCCATAAGAAAATACTACAAATTCATTGGATTATACAGAAAAGTATTTGTTACAGTTCTGGAGGCTAGAAGTCCAAAATCAAGGTGTCACCAGTTTTGGTGTCTTGTAAGGCCTCTCCCCTCTGTGTACGTGAGCTCCCTTGCTGTATGTCAACTTCATCACCTCTTTAAAGGTCCTGTTTCCAAAGACAGTTATTTTCTGAGATACTGAGCATTAGGATTTTAACATTTTGAGAGAGGCATACACAATTCAGCCCATAATATATATTAACAGCAACTCTGAGGTTTTTCACTCCTGGCAGCTAGGAGAATGCTACTTATGTGAGAAAGCTAGAAAGAGTTGCAATTAGGAAAAGGAAGATGATTGATTTTCTTTGCTTTTTTGGAGTTGCACTTGCCACTGGCATATAACTCTTGGTTTCTTATCTCTCTCCCATTAGACTTCAGGGACCTCTGTTTCATGGACATTATCATATTCTTCTCAGAGTACCCAGCAAGAGGCTTGCAAAGAGGAGTTATTCAGTGAGTAAGTGTGATTCATGTAGCTCTCCAACAGGCATCTGGATTTTGGGTGCTACAGCTTGCAATTAGAGAACAAAACAGAAGGATTATCCATAGTCCTTGTCTGTTATCTCACGTTTGGTGGGCTGTAGAATCCATCAACTTTTTCAGAGTATTCAAAAGTTGATGTACAATTGTGGATAATATTGTCAAGATCTAAAACAAACTCCCTTAAAGACAAACAAACCACTGTGAAGGTTCAGTTTTTTGTTTTTTGTTTGTTTGTTTTTTGAGATAAAGTCTTGCTCTGCCACCCAGGCTGTAGTGCAGTGACTTGATCTTGGCTCACTGCAACCTCCACTTCCCGGGTTTGAGCGATTCTCCTGCCTCAGCCTCCTCAGTAGCTGGGATTACAGGCATGCACCACCATGCCCAGCTAATTTTTGTATTTTTAGTAGAGACGGGGTTTTGCCATGTTGGTCAGGTTAGTCTCGAACTCCTGACCTCAAGTGATCTGCCCGCCTCCGCCTCTCAAAGTGCTAGGATTATAGGCATGAGCCACCGTGCCTGGCCAGGTTTAGTATTTATCACATGAAGATTATGATGAAGACTGCTGACATTTGTTGGGTGTTTCTTATGACTTGGAGAATTTCTAGTGCTTTCCATGCACTAGCTTATTTGTTTTTTATGACAGTTCTATTTTATTCTGATTTTAAAAATGAAAAAACAAACACACAGACAAGTTAACTGTACAGATGACCTAGTGGCACAATCAGCGGGGCAGAGCCAGAATCAAACCTCAGCAGCTAGGTTGGAACACTCAGTAACTGAATAACCTTGGGCAAGTTACTTGACCTTTCTGTGCCTCAGTTTTCTTACCCATTAAGTAGGAATGATATTAATAACTACCTCGTAAAGTTTCCGTGAAGTCTAAAAGAGATATGTAACATGTTTGAAATAGTGCCTTGCATGTAGTAAGTCCTGTGTGTATTATAGACTAAAGCTGGCCTTCATCTTCTACAGATAAGTTGAAAAATGCAACAAGTTACTGAAGGAGCAAAAGTATATATATATATATATATATTTTTTTTTTTTTTTTTTTTTTTTTTTTGAGACAGAGTCTTACTGTTGCCCAGGCTGGAGTACAGTGGCACAATCTTGGCTCACTGCAACCCTCTGTCTCCCGGGTTCAAGTAATTCTCTGCCTCAGCCTCCCGAGTAGCTGGGATTACAGGCGCCTACCACCACACCCGGCTAATTTTTTTGTATTTTTAATAGAGACGGGGTTTCACCATCTTGGCCAGGCTGGTCTTGAACTCCTGACCTCGTGATCCACCCGCCTGGGCCTCCCAAAGTGCTGGGATTACATGCGTGAGCCACCGCGCCCAGCCTCAAAGGTATATTTTTAAGTATTCTTTTCTTCCCCACTTTCCACTTTTTCTATGGATACTTGTTTGTTTTGTTTGTTTGAGATGGAGTCTCGCTCTGTCACCCAGGCTGGAGTGCAGTGGTGCGATCTCGGCTCACTGCAAGCTCTGCCTCCTAGGTTCATGCCATTCTCCTGCCTCAGCCTCTAGAGTAGCTGGGACTACAGGCG
This sequence comes from Nomascus leucogenys, assembly GCF_006542625.1. NCBI lineage: Eukaryota > Metazoa > Chordata > Mammalia > Primates > Hylobatidae > Nomascus > Nomascus leucogenys. Next base: position 87,101,499 of record NC_044397.1, on the reverse strand, counting down.
CCCGCCACCACGCTCAGCTAATTTTTTTTTTTTTAATTTTTAGTAGAGATGGGGTTTCACTGTGTTAGCCAGGATGATCTCGATCTCCTGACCTCATGATCCGCCCGCCTTGGCCTCCCAAAGTGCTGGGATTACAGGTGTGAGCCACCACGCCCAGCCTCTATGGATACTTTAATTCCATTATATATTTCAACAAATGTGAATAGTTTCTATGATAGTGATTGTTGAAACCTGTAACTCACTCTAATTTGCTGTCTTTTGAACTTAGCGAGTCCCTGTGGGATGATTATATGGTCTATATTGCCTTAATAAAAAGGTCTAAACCTGCACTATCCAATAGTGTAGCCATTAGCCACATGTGATTATTGAGCACCTGAAATGTGACTAGTCTGAATTGAGATATGTTATAATGGTAAGGCACAACAGATTTCAAAGATCTAGTATGAGAAAAAGAAAGTAAAATCCCTCAATAATTCTTATACTGATTACAAGTTGAGGGGATAACACTTTGGATATGTTGGGTTAAAGAAAATATATTGTTGAAATTAAGCTCACTTGCTTCATCTTACCTTTTTCAGTGTAGCTATGAGAAAAATTTAAATTACATAAATAGCTTGCCTGCATTATATTTCTGTTGGACAGCACTGGTCTAAGGGAAGCCTCCCCTTTCATTCTGAGAATTTGCCTCCAGAGGCATTACCAGTGATTCTGCAGCTCTTTCCTCTTAGAGAGAGTTCTAGGGGCATCTTATACTGGAGAGAAGCAGGGAGCTGATAATCAGTAGGCCTGAGTGCCAGGCGGAGCCAAGCCCCTGGCTTCCTGGGTGCCCTTGGACAGTTCCGTCAACTCTTTAAGAGGCAGTGTAGAATAATGCTGTGGGTCTTGAACTGTGGTCACATCAGAATCATAAGACCCAGGCCCTAGACTACTTCTATGAGCTTGAACTTCTGTGTTCTTTATTAGTAATTCAGGGGTTCTGGTCACCTGTTCACCCCATTGGTGAAGGAGGGATTAAATAAATATTTCCTCTAAGATTGGAAGGTTTTATGTTTCCCTTTTCCATTGTAAGTGTTCTTCTATCTGAAGTAAGAGAACTAAGAATAATTTACTAATAAATCAAGCAGTAATTAACTAATACTAAGGTTTTAATCTGGGTATTTTACTTTGTTTCCACCCTCTGTAGAATCAGAATCATACCCTGAGAGCTACAAAGAGAACTCCATTTTTCACTGTGTAGGGGCTCTCTGCTGAAGGGTCATATGGAATCTGGAATTCAGCCCATGCTTCCCCATCATCAAGCCATGTGAAGCTGCAGACTCCCTGAGTGTCTTAGTCCATTTGTGCTGCTATAACAAAAAATACCATAGGCTGGGTGGCTTAAACAACAAAGCTTTATAACTCACAGTCCTGGAGACTGGGAAGTCCATGATCAATTCACTGGCAAATCCCGTGCCTAATGAGGCCACTCTTACTGGTTTGCAGAAGCTATTGTCTTGTATCTTCCTGGGAGGAAGAGAGAAAGAGCTAGGTTACTTGCTTTTCTTACAAGGAGAGCAATCCCATTATGGAGGCTTCGCCCTCATGACCTAATTACCTCCTAAAGGCCCCACCTCCCAATAACATCACATTAGGGCTTCAGCATAAGAATTTTGAGGGGACACAGACATTGGACCACAGCAGCAATGGAGGGGCTCCCTGACTGTTTCATGTAAAGCAGCTGCATGGGTTTATGTGTAACTTCTATTGATTGTTTAAGCTGCCAGAAACTGTTCCATGTGTTTTATGTATACTTAGTCACTTTCACTGACCTTCCTTTGAGGTAGGTATTATTATTGTATCCAATTTATAGATTAGACATTAGAGCACAAAGTACTAGCAAGTTGGAGATGCCCGTATTCCAGTACTGGTGGGCTGGTTCTGGAGTCTAGACTGTTCACAACTCTGTTCTCTACTCCCTCAAGCAGCTCCCTTGGCTTCAGAGTCCAGTCTCCATTTCTGTGTCTGTCTTTTACCCCTAACTCTGGAGCCCTCCTTTCTCCTTCCATGAGACCTTAGACTCCCATCTCCTTATTTTTGTAGAAGCAACAGAGAGACAAGATTTAGAATACTGGCTCTGGTATGAAAGCCGGATTCAGGTACCGTTCCTGCCTGTTGACCTCACGAAGCCTCAGCTTCTTTGCCTGTTAAATGGATACAATTGCCGTCATTGTCATTTGTTGAGAACTCCCTAAAATGCCAGGTACTATGCCAAGGGCATTGCATAAATTCACTCATTGATTCCTCACAGTAATCCTACGATTAACATCCTGTTTTCATTTCCCTTCTTATAGCTGAGCATAGGCACAGAGGTTTAGGTGTTTGGACCAAGGTCACACAACTGATACAACAGTAGCTTCTTCACAGGTATGTGTGAAGTACCTTAATGAAACATCGTGTGCCAAGTTCTTCATAAGGTCCCTAATATGTATTTAGTTAAATATCACCATTTTTGTTGTTATTATTGTGCTTACTATAGCTTGTTAATTTCAGTGACATTGATTATCTAATTTATAGTTGCATAAGTCTTGCAAAGTCATGATTTTTTATTAAATTTTCTCTGTCTCTATGATAGTCTTTTTAAGGCCCTACTGTTAAGGTAAATTTTGCAAGGTTTTTTTTTTTTTTTTTTTTTTTTAGATTTTTTTTTTCTCTTTAGAGATGGAGTATCACTCTGTTGGCCAGGTTGGTCTTGAACTCTTGGCCTCAAGCAATCCTCCCACCTCGACCTCCCAGAGTGCTAGGATTATAGGCATGAGCCACCGTGCACAGCCAAATTTTGCAAGGTCTTATACCTTTTAGAAACCAGTCCATGTAGTCAAATTCATAGAGACAATGTGGTTATCAGGGGCTGGGAGGGGGAATGGGGAATTACTACTTAATGGGTACAGAAAAAATTCTGATGATGGATAGTGGTGATGGTTGCACAACAATATAAATGTACTTACTGAACGTAACCACTTAAAAAATGGTTAAAATGGTAAATTTTATGTTACATATTTTACTATCAAAAAAAGCAGTCATCTATGTACAGTAGTCCCCCTTTATCCACAGCAGACACCTTCCAAGACCCCCAGTGGATGATTTAAACCTTAGATATTACTGAACCCTAAATATACTATGTTTTTCCTTTACCTACATACTTATGATAAAGCTTAATTTATAAATTAGGCACAGTAAGAGACTAACAACAATAACTCATAATAAAATAGAATAATGATAAAATACTGTAACAAAAGTTCTATCAACATGGTCTCTCTCTCTCTCAAAATATCTTACTGCACTGTTCTCACCTATTTTTGGACCATAGTTGACTTCAGGTAACTGAAACCACAGAAAGCAAAACTATGGATAGGAAGGACCACTGTATTCTTAAGTATTATTGCAAAAGCCTCAAATTAAGTATGGGAAACCAAGAGAGAATAACAGGTATTTCAGACGTTAAAGGCGAGGTTAAAGCACAAACCTCTACTAAAGAATTCATTGGCTGAGTATGGTGGCTCACACCTTTAATCCCAGCACTTTGGGAGGCTGAGGCAGGACGATCACTTGAGCTCAGGAGTCTGAGACCAGCTCGGGCAACATAGCATGACCTCATCTCTGCAAAAAGTCAAAAAATTAGCTGGACACTGTGGTGCACACCTGTGGTCCCAGCTACTTGGGAGGCTGAGGTGGGAGGATGGCTTGGGCCCAGGAGGTCAAGGCTTTAGTGAGTCATGCTTGTGCCACTGCACTCCAGCCTGGGCAGCATAGCAAGACCCTCTCTCAAAAACAAAAAAAAGAATTTATTGGTAGAAACCATTAATGAGGACAGGTTTTATGTTACTGAATGTTATGTGCTTTTCTGCAGCTAAGAAATACGGTACTCTGAAAATATTCTTTGAGCTTTTTCCCTCCTCATTTAATTTGTAAACAATCATATGAGGTTATTAATTCTCTCATTGTTAATCTCTTCATTTTATGGATGAAAGAACTGAGGCACAGAGATATTAATAATTTGTCCTGGATTTCATAGCGAATAAATAGCAATGCCATAAATCTAGGCATTTGGCTCCAGAGGGGCCAAATACTCTTAATCTGGGTATTTTACTCTCAATTTCTACTCTCCCTAGAATCAGTCATACCCTGAGAGCCACAAGGAGAAATTATGTTGGGGGCACACTCTGTGTGGTCAGGCAGGTCACTTGCTGCCAGGGTCTTATAGCCAAAGGGACAAGTTTCTGGAATCCAGCCTAGTCTCTGTTCATCAAGCCAGCCTGAGGAAGGAACACTGTTGCTATTTCATGTCAAAAAAAAACAAAACAGCTATGTAGGTTAGTGACATCCTTGGCCAAACTCTCATGGCTTTTTTCTCCTTCCCCCATGTTTTCTCCTTCCTTCTTAAGACTTGGCAGTTCTCCAGAAGGAGGAGGACAAAATGACGAAGTCTAAGGTGAGTTGGACCTCCCTTTCTCCATAATAATTGTCATCTCATTTCGGAAAGATTACACACAGCTTATTCTCTTTGTTAGGGAGATGAAGGAAAACGGTAGACATTTGAGAACCTCTTGTGTGCCAGATGCTTGCTGCTTTTTACTTTTGTGTTGTTTAATTTTTGTTGCTTTATTTTATGACTTTATAATTTGATAAATAAGCATAGAATAGAAAAGTCAGTAACAGAATAAAAATCTCTCATTTTCCTACTGTTTCCCTTACAAAACAACTGTTTTGATTTTCCCTGTTCTTTTCCTCAGATGTATTCATAACTGTGTATTCGTAAGCATTGTATAGACAAAATGTTCAAGTTACACCTTTTCTAATAAATATTACTTGCCCCATATTTTTATAGTCCCTTGAATTGATGTTACTCTGTGGTATGTGTGTGAGATAACTTTTCTCCTCATTCTTCAACGTTTAGGTAGTTTAGAATTTTTACTGAAAACTGTTACTACAGTTTTCCCACAAATAACCATTTTTTCCAAAAAGCAATTTGAAGGAGTTTTGCTATTATTTACTTTTAATGTTATAGAAACACTATATTGAAAAAGTACTTTTGATATGTGGCACTTTGGATATTTCATATGTCAATGATTCAAATATGACATCGTGTGACATGATGTCACCGATCAGAGAAAATATTATTAGATATTTCCCTGTAAGAAAGCTAGATTTTTCTTACCCAGGCCTGAGTTATACCCTGTGTATATTTACTTACTGATCTGTATTGTTTTACTCTTATGTTAACTTATTTTATTGAAGTAATAATGTACTTAATTTTAAAAGTCTAGCAGTACAAGAGGACTTACCAGATACTTTTCTTACTGTATTTATTCCTCAAAGCAACTTTATGAGGCAGTACTTGGTCTCATGTGCATTTTAATTACAAAGAAACAAGATTGTAGAATTGTGGAAAGTTGCTTAGTTTCACATAGGATACCAAAGATCCAACTGATTTCAAAAGCCTCCAGGATTTTTACTTGATTGAAGAGAGATAGGCAAAGGAAAAGAATTCTCCACTCAGTGGACCTGGCCCTTTTTGTGTGGGTGCCTAGCTTGTCCTGGTTAGTGGAAGATGCCTCAGATAATACTGTCCCTACTTGATTCACTCTCCAGTGGCCTCTTCTTCTCTATGATCACTGTCATTCATTTAGGGCACCTGAATGTTCAGGGCTCCAGGGATGAACAGTCTTCATATGAAAAGTTAAAACAATATGATAATGCTGGCCGAGCACAATGGCTCACACCTGTAATCCCAGCAGTTTGTGAGGCCGAGGCAGGTGGATCACTTGAGGTCAGGAATTTGAGACCAGCCTGGCCAAACATGGCGAAACCCCATCTGTACTAAAAATACAAAAATTAGCCTGGCATGGTGGCGCACGCCTGTATTCCCAGCTTCTTGGGAGGCTGAGGCACAAGAATCACTTGAACCCAGGAGGCAGAGATTGCAGTGAGCTAAGATCGCACCACTGCACTCCAGCCTGGGGAACAGAGCAAGGCGCCATCTCAAAAAAAAAAAAAAAAAACCCAATACGATATGCTAGTGCTTCTTTATCATGGGTGACTTTACCGCCGCCCACCGCCCCTCCCCCCGCACTGGCAACATCTGGAAACATTTCTGGTACCACAGGTCAGGGGTGCTACCAGCATCTAGTAGGTAGAAGCTAAGGATGCTGCAAAACGCTACAGTGCCCTAGACACCCCCACACAGCAGACAACTGTCCCGCCCGAGACAGCAATAGTGTTGAGTTTGAGAAACACTCTTTAACACAAAGCTATACAACACCAGCAAAATGTAGGTGAACAACAACGTATATGCTAAAAAACAACGACTTAAAATCATCACTAGAAATTTTACAGAGTTATAAGATAAAATTCTAAATGGAATATCAATAACAGGACAGTAACAGGCGAGATACCAAAGAAAAATAAAGATGTCCAGTAAATATACGAAAATATGATCTTACTAATTAATTACAGACCAAAAAACCCAGTTGTTTCTTACTGAACAGATTGCCTAGGATTTTTCAAAAATTGGTTATATTCAGTGTTATCTATGGTATGGAGAATCAATGATACTTACTTTCTCTTGGGGGAAGGATAAGATAGGGAAAAATTGAAAAGAAAGTCTGTCGTACATCATAATTTGGAAGTTGCATATTCTTTGACATTGTGATTTTTCACTTCTTGGAACTTACCTAAGAAAATAGGTGGGTAATATCTATGCAAAAAGTTGTTCTTTACAGCATTTATTATGACAAGGAAAAACCTCCAAAATACAATACACTTTATATGGTGTGTTTAACTGTAGTAAAGTTGAGTATGGTCTCTTAAGAATCTGGCACCTTTCCCTACACATCTTTTTCACTTTTCTCAGTGCTATCCCTCTTCCAGTGAACCTTTATTGCAAGATTTAGGTAGCGTGTGTTTGATGTTGTAGGAGCCAGTGACATTCAAGGACGTGGCTGTGGTCTTCTCTGAGGAGGAGCTGCGACTGCTGGACCTTGCCCAGAGGAAGCTGTACCGAGATGTGATGCTGGAGAACTTCAGGAATGTGGTCTCAGTGGGTGAGGACAGGCATTCTCTGACTGAACATTGGCTCCCTCTGTTGTCTCTCTGTCCTTGGGTATACAGGGCTTTGGGGCTCTTGAACTGGTTTTCAGTTTTCTAATCATCCATCATAAGACAGATATGGCATTTTTAAAGTCTTTCTCCCCTGGCAAAAGTGTGTATTTTGTTAATGAACTATAAATTGACAGCATGACAACTATACAGTTTTATCCTTTCTCAAATTGTGGTCATCTCCAATTAGTAGGTCATGCTATACATTTGATGAATTATACCATTGGTTTTTTTAATGAAATAAAATTGGGTAGAAAATGTCAGAGCACTTGGCAATAACTGCACATTGCAGCAAAAAATATGTCCTGTTGCCAAGAAGAATGTGAGAGACAGTGGAGAGGATATGATGAAAACATTTTTTTTCCAGTAATTTATACTTATATCTGCATATCTTGGGTCTTTGCATGAAATATACTTCCTCCAGTGGGTCATGAATAGAAGTGTGGAAAACACTAGTTTTGATGTCTTGAAGACTAATTATAAACCTATGTCCTTGCCTTTTCACAGGGCATCAGTCCACACCAGATGGTCTACCCCAGTTAGAGAGAGAAGAAAAGCTGCGGATGATGAAGATGGCAACCCAGAGAGATAACTCCTCAGGTGAGGAGGGGCTGGGGCTGCTGGACTTTTTTCTGTTAGTCTTGGAGATATTCCAAGGTTGGTAAACAAAAATATGTGACAAAGGCATAGTCTAGAACAGTTTTTTTCCCCCTGATGAATATCTAATCTAATTCTAATTTATTGGGTGCTTTTGGATATATGTAGATCTGTATTCATTAACCCACTTAGTTTGTTCAGGATGCTAAAACAAAATACTACTGACTGGGGGATTTATAAACAACAGAAATTTATTTCTGACATTTCTGGGGGCTGGGAAGTCCAAGTTCAAGGCACCAGCAGATTCAGTGTCTGCTGAGGGCCCACTTCCTGATCCAATGACAGCACCTTCTTGCTGCATCCTTACATTGAAGGGGCAAGAAATCTCTCTCAGGCCTCTTTTATAAGGGCACTAATCCTATTCATGAAAGATCTGCCCTCATGACATAATCACCTTCCTAATGCCTTAGGAGTTAGGATTTCAACATACAAATGGCAAGGGCACACATATTGAGACCACAGCACTCACATCTAATGAAAGCTTGCTTTAGTTGTAATCAAATTGAATATCATTTCCCCCTTGTGCCTTTCCTGTAGCCGTTAACAGTGAATCTTGCTCACTTGGTGAAGAACTACTTTTTAGAATAAAGATTCTCATAGCCACTTTTAAGGCAAGTCCCCTATAAAAGAAAAACACTTTACACAAGGAAAAAATAATGTTTAGAGAATAGCTTTTAAGTCTTTCCCTTTAAAAATTTTCTTTGTGGCAGGCAACCATCCACCTCTTCCAAAGAGAGTTACAGAAAAGAATGTTACTTATCATTTTTGTCATCCCTATTCAAATATGGTATGTATGGCAATGCCTTTAATTTCTACAAAATTAGCCACTAAGCCAATAAATGTTATAGAAGATAGCCATCAAATAAACATTAATTTTACATTATATAAACATTAAATAATATATAAACATTAAATAAACATAAATAGCCATTAAATAACCATTAAATAAAACATTATAAGTAGCCATTAAATAAACATTAAATAAAAATGCTCAAGAAGGTAGATTTTAGTTTTCTCTTCATTGTAATAAGGGCCTAACATATCATTTTCAATTAGAAACATTATAACCTGGGCAAAATAGGGAAATTGCCCTCCTAAAATTGACACATTCTCAGGAAGACCAAAAAAAGTCACATTTAAGAGTGAAAACTTGCAGTGAGGCATGCTGGCTCACGCCTGTAACCCCAGCACTTTGGGAGGCTGAGGCGGGTGGATCACCTGAGACCAGGAGTTCCAGGCCAGCCTGGCCAACATGGTGAAACCCCGTCTCTACTAAAAATACAAAAATTAGCCAGGCATGGTGGCAGCACCTGTAATCCCAACTACTCGGCAGGGCTGAGGTAGGAGAATCGCTTGAACCTGGGAGGTGGAGGTTGCAGTGAGCCTAGAGCGCGCCATTGCACTCCAGCCTGGGCAACAAGAGTGAAACTCCATCTCAAAAATAAATAAATAAAAATAAAAGTGAAAACTTGCAAAGTATATACAGACATGACAAACTACGTAGGCTTCAATGTAAAGGAAACATTTTTCTGTTTTCCAAGTTTCCATTATTACAATATAACTTTCTATTTGAACAATTTGTTTGATTAAGAAATTAATACCTTTCTTAATCATTTAAGCTAGGAGGTTTCAAACTTTTGAGTATGAGTTACAATAAGAAATACATTTTGGCCGGGCACGGTGGCTCACGCCTGTAATCCCAGCACTTTGGGAGGCCTAGGCAGGCGGATCACAAGGTCACGAGATCAAGACCATCCTGGCTAACACGGTGAAACCCCATCTCTACTAAAAATACAAAAAATTAGCCGGGCGTGGTGGCGGGTGCCTGTAGTCCCAGCTACTCATGAGGGTGAGGCAGGAGAATGGCATGAACCCGGGAGGCGGAGATGGCAGTGAGCCGAGATCGCACCACTGCACTCCAGCCGGGGCAACAGAGCAAGACTCTCTCAAAAAAAAAAAAGAAAGAAATACATTTTATATCATAAACAATACAAACATTCACATATGGGTAGATGTGTGTGTGTGTGGCCTTAAACAAGAATTTATGCAGAGAAATACATATACTGCTTACAAAACACGTCTAATATTTTTCTGTTCTGTTAATGCTTGTCACAAGCTGCTGAATTAATTTCAAACTCACTAATAGTCCTAGCCTTCAGTTTGAAAAACAATGGCATGATCCATATAGAAAAATGTATTTACATCCATCCATTTTTAAGTCTGCTTTCAGAGACAACATTATTCCCGAGGCTCTAAATATTGACTCCTACTTGAAAAAGGAAAAATTTCAAAAACAGAACAAAAATTTCAGAAGCAATCAATCACTGGATCCCCTGGCCACTTTTCTGCCTTACGATTTTATTTTTTCCTAAGTAATTCTTACCATGTTTTTGTGATCAGCATGATTTTCTCATCAGCACCATCCACTTAGCTTAGCCCTGCATCTGGTGAAACCTTTAAACTTCCCAGAGGAATCGCTGTTTCCAGTCCCTTTCCCATTATGCATAGTTCACTTGAAAAAGTTCTTTCACTTTTGTAATTTGGCTCAAAGTCTCCCAGAGAAGACAAGTGGGAATTCTTTTATTCAACACATCTATTGAACACTGTGTGTCAGGCAGAGCTCTTGGGTGATGATAAAGTGGTGAATGATATAAAATGCTTGTTCTCATGGATGGCAACATCCATTCAACAGAGACATAAAAAATAATAAAGGACATACATAGTTTGTCAGACGGTAATATGTGCTTTGTCAAAACAAAACAGGTGAATGGAAATTGCCAGGGATGTAAGGTAGATGGGGAGAATTTACTATTTGATATCGAGTGGGAAAGAGGCCCCCCTGGGCGTGGGGGCTCACAACTGTAATCCTAACACTTTGAGAGACTGAGGCAGGTGGATAGCTTGAGCTCAGGGGCTTGAGACCAGCCTAGGCAAGATGGTGAAACCCCATCTCTACAAAAAATACGAAAATTAGCCGGGCGTGGTGGTGTGCTTCTGTAGTCCCAGCACCTTGCGGGGATAAGGCAGAGAATCACTTGAGTCAGGAGGTAGAGGCTGCAACGAACCATGTTTGCACCACTGCACTCCAGCCTGGGTGACAGAGTGAGACCTTGTCTCAAAAAAAACAAAAAAACAAAAAGAGGGCCAGGCGCGGTGGCTCACACCTGTAATCCTAGCACTTTGGGAGGCCAAGGCAGGTGGATCACGAGGTCAGGAGTTCAAGATGAGCCTGACCAACATGGTGAAACCCCCCTGGTGGTTATGGAAACTTTAATTGCTATCAGGTTTTTGAATAATGTATGTTATTACCGTAAACCTCTTCTCCCCAGTGTTCTCATGGAGGATATTTCCTAGCAAGAGGTAAAGGACCACTATCTGTTTACACTCGAACTTTAGGTATGTAGGTCAGCAATCCCCAATCTTGGCACCAGGGACTGGTTTGTTGGAAGACAGTTTTTCCACAGACTGGGGTCGGGGGGATGGTTTTGAAATGGAACTGTTCTACCTCAGATCATCAGATCTCAGTTAGATTCTCATAAGGAGCACACAACCTAGATCCCTCGCACATGCAGTTCACAGTAGGACTCGTGCTCCTCTAAGAATTTGCACCACTGATCTGACAGGAGGCGGAGCTCAGGCGGTAATGCCCACTGGCCTCCTGCTCACCTCCTGCTGTGTGGCCCAGTTCCTAATGGGCCACGGACTGGTACTGGTCCACGGCCCACGGGTTGGGGGCCCTGACTTAGGTGATAAGGTATTTTCTGAAAAATGTGTGTCTTTCTAACTAGCACAGTGCCTCAAAATCTCCCAACCTTGGAATAAACTTCCAATAAAATAATCCCAGGCAAAAGTTTTTGAAAATTTATGTGTAGGAGTTTTACTAGACATTTTGAACAGGGCCACTTTGTTCAGATGTCTATGCAGTAGGCAAATTTTGTGGAAGCTATTCATTAGACATCTGCTATAGCAAAAAATGAGGCTTTTAGTAAGGTGCAATTTCTTGTTAAAGATTTCTTAGGAAACATGTTTCCTGTTCTGCAACCACCACATTTTTACCTGGTAGCTCACACAGAAATTTAGTGTGATTCTAAGCAGGTCTCATTAATGTGCAGTGAATGAGAACCTGGTGACTCCTTCTTGGTTTCTTGGTACATGTACATGATGATAAAGAGAAATGGAACCTTCCTCTGGTTCAATGAAGCCTGTGGGCCTGAGTTTATAAACTTGACATCCTGGAACAAAACATTATTCACATGCCCCATCTCCACATTTTCTTTATCCTTTTAGGAGGCAAGAATCTAAAAGAGATGGAGACTCTCCAAGAAGTAGGATTAAGGTACCTGCCTCATGAAGAGCTTTTCTGCTCCCAGATCTGGCAACAGGTTACAAGAGAGTTAACCAAGTATCAAGATTCTGTGGTAAATATTCAAAGAACAGGCTGTCATTTGGAAAAACAAGATGATTTGCACTATAAAGATGACGGTTTCAGTAATCAGAGTTCTCATCAAGTTCACCACAGAGTCCACACTGGTGAAAAACCCTACAAAGGAGAACAGTGTATGAAAAGTTTCAGCTGGAGCCCTCATCTTCAAATTAACCGAAGGGCTCATGCAGGAGAGAAGCCCTACAAATGTGAAAAATGTGATAATGCCTTCTGTCGATTTTCAAGTCTTCAAGCCCATCAGAGAGTCCACAGTAGGGCAAAATCATACACAGATGATGCAACTTATAGGAGTTTTAGCCAGAGGTCACATCTTCACCATCATCAGAGAGTTCCCCATGGAGAGAATCCGTACAAATATGAAGAGTGTGGGAGGAATGTTGGGAAAAGCGCACATTGTCAAGCTCCTCTGATAGTTCATATGGGAGAGAAATCCTATAAATGTGAGGAGTGCGGGGTCAGCTTTAGTCAGAGATCATATCTTCAAGTTCATCTGAAAGTTCACGCTGGAAAGAAACCGTATAAGTGTGAAGAGTGTGGGAAGAGCTTCAGTTGGCGTTCACGACTGCAGGCTCATGAGCGAATCCACACTGGCGAGAAACCATACAAATGCAATGCGTGTGGCAAGAGCTTCAGTTACAGCTCACACCTTAACATTCATTGTAGAATCCACACAGGAGAGAAACCCTATAAGTGTGAGGAATGTGGGAAAGGTTTCAGTGTGGGTTCACACCTTCAGGCCCATCAGATAAGCCACACTGGAGAGAAGCCATACAAATGTGAGGAGTGTGGGAAAGGCTTCTGCAGGGCCTCAAATCTTCTGGACCATCAAAGAGGCCATACTGGAGAGAAACCGTATCAGTGTGATGCATGTGGTAAGGGCTTCAGTCGTAGCTCAGATTTTAACATTCATTTTAGAGTCCATACAGGGGAAAAACCCTATAAATGTGAGGAGTGTGGCAAAGGCTTCAGCCAGGCCTCAAATCTTCTGGCCCATCAACGAGGCCACACTGGAGAGAAACCCTACAAATGTGGTACATGTGGGAAGGGCTTCAGTCGGAGCTCAGATCTGAACGTACACTGTAGAATCCACACAGGAGAGAAACCCTATAAATGCGAGAAGTGTGGTAAGGCCTTCAGTCAGTTCTCCAGCCTTCAGGTGCATCAGAGAGTTCACACTGGAGAGAAACCATATCAGTGTGCAGAGTGTGGGAAGGGCTTCAGTGTAGGTTCACAGCTTCAAGCCCATCAGAGGTGCCACACTGGAGAGAAACCCTATCAATGTGAGGAGTGTGGGAAGGGCTTCTGTCGGGCCTCAAATTTTCTGGCACATCGTGGAGTCCACACGGGAGAAAAACCATACCGATGTGATGTGTGTGGTAAGCGCTTCAGACAGAGATCCTACCTTCAAGCCCACCAGAGGGTCCACACAGGAGAGAGACCATACAAATGTGAGGAATGTGGGAAAGTCTTCAGCTGGAGCTCATACCTTCAAGCCCATCAGAGAGTTCACACTGGAGAAAAACCATACAAATGTGAGGAGTGTGGGAAGGGCTTCAGTTGGAGCTCAAGTCTTATCATTCATCAGCGAGTCCATGCTGATGATGAGGGTGACAAGGACTTTCCTTCATCAGAGGATTCACACAGGAAAACTCGATAAAATATGTTTTACTATCTCAGATGGGTGCTGAAATATTTTAATAATCAGAGCTATCATAGACAAAACATTTGTTTTATAGAGTCAGTAGTTCAGCCAAGTGATTGGGAGACCACACAGCAGAGAAGCCTCACAAGAGTGGAGACATGTGGACTGCATTCAGAACACTGACCATTAGCTGATACATGCAGACAAGAGAATTAGGAAGGATGAGTCTGATCTGGAGTAAACCAGAAGTACTAAGATGGAAATGCTGAATTCTATTCCACTAGAATATAAGATCCAAGAGGGTAGGGACTTTGTTGACTACCAAATCTACTCTGCGTTTTCAGTGCCTAACACGTTGTAATTTTTCAGTAATGTTTGAAATTACTGTCATATTTGAAATTCAGTAATATTTGACATTTTTATCTCTAAAAGTTTCTCTAAAATTGTACTCAGAAGAAGAATTCTGCAAGGCTTGGAGGATATATAAGTTAGTCATATGGCCTGATTTTCCCATTTTTGCAGATCTCGTGGACGAGTGCTTATCAAACTGAAGGTTGCAGCTTGTTAGTGGGTCCAGAAATCAGTTTCTGGCTAGCAACTAGAAGTTTTGTATGTTAACAGTACTTTATTGAGGTGTAATCTGCATGCAGTAACATGCACAAGTCTCAAGTTCATGGCTTCCTGAATTTTGACAAATGCAATCATCACCAAGATCAATGTATACAATATGTCCATCAAACCAAAAAGTTTTCTTGTGCCCATTTCCAGTCAATCCCACCTCCAGTGCCAAGTATTATGATTTCTATACCATAAATTAATTAGGTCTGTTCCTGAGCTTCCTATGGATTTAGTATGTACTCTTATATCTGGATTCTTATGATCAAATGTATGATCATCTCAGTAGATTCAGAGAAAACATTCGACAAAATTCAGCATCCACTCATGATGAAAAAATTCTTCAATGAGATAAAAGGCATCCATGAAAATCATACAAGCTAACATTCTTTTTTTAATTAGGGAATAATTTATATACAGTGTAACTGACTCTAATGTATCATTATGCATTTTGGCAAGTGCTGCTATGTGAACACCACCATCACAATCAAGATATTCTACAGTTCTAGTACCCCCTGCCCTGAAACTTGCTTGTTCTGTTTAGTCAGCTCCTCTCCCCATCACCAGCCCTTGTCAACCACTGACTCATTTTCTGTCTGTATAGTTTATATCATTTCCAGAATGTCATATAAATGGAATCCTAGAGTATGTTTCCTTTGGAGTCTGGCACCTTTCACTTAATGCTTCTGAGACTCATCTGTCTTGTTGCATATATCAGTACAGAAGTCATTTCTTTTATTGCTGAGTAGTAGTCTGTCATATGGATGTTCCACAGTTTGTTTATCCGTTTATCACTGGTGGGATACTTGGGTTTTCAGTTTTTAGTGATTATGAAGAAAGCTGCTGTCAACATTTGCAAACAGTTTTGTGTGTCCACATTTTCTTTGTCTTAGTAAATATCTAGGAGTGGAATTGCTGGGTTGTATGGTAACAGTATACTTATCTATGAAAAACTGACAGACTTTTCTAAAATAACTGTACCATTTTACATTCCCACCACCAGTGTATGAAAGTCCCAGTTCCTTAACTTCACTGACAACTGGTGTGTCAGGGTTTGGTTTCATTTTTATTTTGTTATTAGGATTTCAAAGGTTTATAGTGGGATTTCATTTTGGTTTTAATTTACACTTCCCTAATGACCATTGAGCATCTTCACTGCTTGTTTGCTATCCATATGCCTATTTTCTTTTGTGAACTATGTTCAAATCTTTTGTCCATTTTTTTAAAACCTGGATTGTTTCTTACTGATTTTTGAGAGTTCTTTATATGTTCTGGATAGATATCTTTGTCAGTTATGTGTTTTGCAAATATTGTGTACCATTATGTGGCTTGTGTTTTTATTCCATTAACAGTATTTTTCGCACAAGAAACTTTTTTTAATGAAGTTCCTTTTTTGTCTTTGATGGATTGTGCTTTTGGTTTCAAATATAAGAACTCTGCCTAATCCAAGGTCACAAAGATTTTCTCCCACTTTTTTATCACAACTTTTATGTTTTCAGGCTTCATATTTAGGTTTATGATATATTTGAGTTAGCATTTATATAAGATGTGAATCTTTATATAAGGGAGGTCCACTATTTGCATATGAGAATCCAATTATTCTTTCAGTATTGCCATGGCACCTTTGTGAATCCATTAACAATACGTGTATGGGTCTTTTTCTGGCCTCAGTGCAGTTTCATTGTTTTATGTGTCTATCATTTTGCCAAATATTGCACATCTTGACTTTTGTATCTGTATGTAATGTCTTGAAAGCAGATAGTGTGAGTCTTCCAACTCATTATTTTATTTTGGCTATCAAATTTGTTTGCCTTGCCATAATTTCCAGAATCAGCTTTGTCATCTGTAAAAATAATTTGCTGGGATTTTTATTGAGATTGCAATGAATATATAGATGAGTCTGGGGACAATTGACATTTTAGCAATACTGAGAATGTTCTAAACCATAACACAGTATCTGCCTATTTGTTTAGGGCTTCCTTATTTCATCAATAATTTGTACTTTTAACATACAGATCCTGCACATACTGTATTAGATTTATACCTACATATTCCTTTTATGGGGTTCTGAATTAGTACTGTTTTTCAAATTTCAATTTCCAATTGTTTTTTTTCAATATATAGAAATACAGTTGATTGTTTTATATTGACCTTGTGTCCTATGATCTTGCTAAACTTAGTTATTGGTTTAAGTAGCTGTTCAATTGATTGCTTGGGATTTTCTGTGTAGACAATCTTGTCATCTAAAAAAAAAAAAAAAAAATTTGTTTTTCCCTCCCAATCTATATGCCTATTACAGCATCTCTACTATGATGTGGGGAAACTCCTTCCAAGGTTAGGTTTGTATGTCAAAACTCCTGACGGTAGTCTGTTGGAATGATGAAAGAAAGATGATTACAGGGGTGGGAGGGCTGTCCAAGAAAAGGTCCAAAACAGGAAGAATAGTCAGTGTCCAGGCAGTTTATAAAAGGGGATGTCCTGTCAGCACAGAGTTTAAAAGAGGTGGTGGAGGGCATATGCACTTGTGGAGCAGTAAGTGAACCTCATCAGGATTGTGAGGGAGCCTGGACATAGGCAAGAGATGCTTATAGGTGGCTTGCATTAAGTCAAACTCCAAGTTTCCTCCAGTCTTCACAATTCACCCCTGATGTTTGGGTTAGCACAGCAAGCTCCCAGGTTTCCCATAAATAAACTTGCATTTGAGAGAGGCCAAATATGCAAAGTTGACCCAGTAAAATTAGGCCAGCAATTATAATAGCTCCATGAAAGATAATGTGGTGCCAGATAATGTTAATCAGGCAGAAGGAGGCAGTCAGGAGAAGAAATGGGGATTCAGAAACTCTTGCCACATTTTAGTAACTTAGTAACATCGTTAACTGTTTGGGTTTGTTGTTTTATCTATTGAATGATTCTGGAAAGCTTTCCTGTTTTTACTGACCTTCACGCAGCCAGAGGTTCCTTCAGAGGGCCACCTTGAGATGCCACTAGTCTAATGCAGTATTTTATCAACTACCATGACAGCTACAGAGCTTTATCTCATTAAGGGCTTCTAAATCTTGGGCCGTTTGGTATATATGGTCTGCCAGGAATTGTGACGTTGTTTGGCTGGCAGCTCTAAGAATGAAGTCTGCTACAGAATTGAAAAGATCTAGACTTATGCCTATTATACCAAAGATTGTGATGAGGCCCAATTTATAATACACAAAAAGGTGGCCCGGTATCCCCTTTTATGGGAAGGGCATTCACCAGTGCATACGTGTGAGGCCCTTGTACTTTCAATGGCTTTATATAATATCAATCGTCGATAGAGGGCAGGAAAGGTGGGACTGTGAAGGTAAAGTTCATGAGGAAGAACCTGGTGAGGTTGAGGGTGCCTGGGGAAGTAAAGGAGCTGGAGGGTGACCAGAGAGGATGGCGACTGGTTAGTAGTATGGGTATCACATACCTCCAAGAGTGTGGAAATTAGTTGTATGAGTGGTTACCCAGGTTGGGACGCCTGCTGGCAGGCCCAGCATTGTTGGAGTTTTATCTCTTGGATGACATGTTCTGTTACTGTTTCACATGTATTATCTGGCAAGTTGAAGAAAGTAGGATGTGGTGTCATGATGAAGGAATAGTGCAGAGTGAAGCATGGATTGTTGGACAATGGGACTGGCGTGGATGTGGTTGTGGAGGTCACTGTGGAGACCATAGAGGGGTAGTTATCATGTCCATGTCCCAACTGTTAAGCATGAAGGGAGGTATAGTTTTAAAGGCTTTTGTGTGGGGTTCATTTCACCCAAAGGATGAAATTAAGTGGTGTGGCACCAATGGGTATAAGTTGGCTAGTTTGTAGGGCATTGGCTTACACCAAAAGGGCATCACATGAGGAGCCAATAGAATGGGACAAGGACAAATCTAATCTGCAGTTCCTTGATGCAGCAGAGTAGGTCATTGGCAATGGTAGGACCCTGTGTGCTGTCATTCATCAGGGTTTGGATATATCTTGATAAGGGCCTGCCAGTAAGCTTTAGCTTCTTGCAGAGTGTAATTACATTGTGCAGGACAGGAGAATACATAACTGTAGACAGCTATATAGCAGGCAATGTGGGAGCTTCAGTTAAGTGTGAGGTTTTATGTTAATCTGGCTAGGTGTTGAGCTGTGTTTAATGATTTAGCTGAAGGTGTCAGAGGTTTCAGTTTTACCTTTCTCTAGTGTCCCTTCTTTTTCCTTCCCTGTTGTCTTTGAATTTCCCTAAGAACTTTAAAAATAGAATCTGTGTCTTGCAGCCTTCTCACTTTTATTATCCTGTTGTTATACAAGAGTCCTATTGATATGGTGGTAAAGTGTGGGGAGAGGGGAAGTGTTCTACAATCATATGATTTAATCTGTCTTTTAGTGGGCCTGAGTCCCTGGCCTGTGACCTTCAGACGCAGTTCTTAGTCTTTCTGTTTTCCCCTTAGGTGAGACAGGAAGGCCAGTTGACATACTGCCTTTCTCCCAAGTTATATAAGTATCTGGTAAAGTCATTTCCCTTGGATAGCAGTCCTTTGTTATGTGGAACACTCTCAGTGTATCTCAAACTAGTTACTTTTGTCCTCCTCCAAAACATGAGATTTTTCTTGTAAATTCACCATGAGAACCTAGTAGCATTACTGGAGGTAAATTCCATGAAAATGTGAGGCTCCCCCTAAGACTGCGTCCCTGGAAGATTTTTGAAGCTAGCCTCCAATGAATTCTCTAAATTACCAATTAAGCGTTCCTACCAGTAGCATTGCTAATTACCTATTACCAGCTCATTGGTAACACTTAGTTACCAACACTTAGTTACCAATTAGCTGGTAATACTTAATTACACTGCTAATAAATATTACCAATTAGCTGGTAATACTTAATTAGCAGTGTTATTGGTAACACTTAGTTACCAATATTCTTTCCCCGCCTAAATGGTCTTAACTTGGTCCTTCTGCTCCAAGTAAGCTGATCTCTATTTGCTTGTCTCTCCAGATTTAGGGCTGGTGGTTTGCCTTGTGACCTCTATTATCTGACAGATCCAGAAAAAATTAATTTATTTAGTTTTTTGTTGTTGTGAGGATGGGAGTGATCCTCCCAGAAATCGGACTGACTTCCAGAAATTGGATTATCCATTTTTTTATTGTTGAGTTCTAAGAGTTTTTGTATTCTAGATACAAGTCCATTGTCATATGTATGATGGGCAAATATTGTCTCCCTTTTAGTGGGCATCTTGTCACTTTCTTGATGGTATAATTTGCAGTAAAAAGTTTTAATTTTGATATACTCCTATTTATTATTTTGCTTGTGCTTTTGGTGTATCTAAAATATTGCCTATTCCAAGCTCATGAAGATTTGCCCCTGTGTTGTCTTTGAAGAGTTTTATAGTGTTAGCTCCTATGTTTAGGTCAGTGATCTGAGTTAATTTTTGTGTATGGTGTGGAATAGAGAACATATTCTATATAACTTGAATCCTTATAAAGCTTTTGAGATTTGTTGCATGGTCCAGGTTATGGCCTATCTTGACATATGTACTTGGAAAAATTGGGCAATTTGCTGTTGTTTGGCAGAATGTTATGTCAATTAAATTTAATTGGTTGATAATATTGTTCAAGTTTTCTCTGTCCTTATTGATTTTTCATCTATTCTATCAATTGTCAGCAGAGTATTACTATGTTTGACTATAATTGTTATGTCAATTTCTGTATAGTTTTACACATTTTTGTGTTTTTGGTCTTTTATCCAGTCTGTTGTTCATTCTGGGTCATTTCTACTGTTCTGTCTTCCGGTTTCCTTTTTCTTTCCTCTGTTCTTTCCTTTCTGCTGCTGAGTACATCCAATGAGTTTTTAATTGGTTCCTAAATTTCTCAGGAGTCAAAATTCCTTGGTGTTCCATTATATCTTTGATTTCTTTGCTGAGACATTCTATATTTTAATTTATTTCAAGCATGTTCATAATTATTGTCTGAAGCATTTTTAAGGTGGATGCTTTAAAATTCTTGTCAAATAGTTCTAATATTTCTATCATCCTAGTGTAGGCATCTATTGAGTCTTTTTCATTCAGTTTGAGATCTTCCTAGTTCTTGGTGTGATAAGTGATTTTCTGTCAGAACTGAACATTTTTGGTTTTCTGATCTGAGGCTCTGGATCATACCTAACAAAGTATCACCGATTGGGCAGCTTAAACAACACAAATTAATTTCCTTATAGTTCTGAAGGATAGAAGTCTGATATCAAGGTGTCAATAGTATTGTTTCTTGTGAGGTATCTCTCTTTGGCTTGTAGATGGCCATGTTCTTCTGGTAAACGTGCTACCTTCACACACCCTTTGTGTATCTGTGTCCTGATCTCCTCTTCTTTTAAGGATACCAGTCAGACTGGATTAGGGCCCACCCCAAAGACCTCATTTAACCTTAATTACCTCTTTAAAGACCTTATCTCCAAATACAGTCCACATGTTGAGGTACTGAGAGTTAGGACTTCAACATATGAACTCAGGGAGTGGAGAACACAATTCAGTTTATATCACCTGTTCTCCTCTGACATCACTGTGGTAGGGGAAGTGGATCCTGCCTCATTATTATTAGGTGGTGACAGAAATCCAGATTTCCCACTCAGCCTCCATTGATACCCACAGGGGGGCTCATTACTAGTGGCAGGGGTGGGAGTTCCGGTTTCCCACTAGACCTCCACTGATTTCAATTTGGAGGGAACGGAGTGCCTTATTACTGCACTCCATGTGGCTTCTACTGTTAGCACTGGGTTGAGGGGTGGGGAGGAAAGTCCTAACTCTCCAGGTAAAAGTGGAAGCATGGGTCTTTGCTGGCATGCTGGGGATAGTGCTGAAGCTTTTTCCTGTGGTGTTTTGACTAGAGCATGGCAGTAATTGTCTAAAAGTTTTCCTTCTTGCTAGGCTGCCCTCTTCCTTGTCTTTTGGCTAAGGACAGCAGGCTTTTGCTGGGACTTTTTTGTCTGTGCCCATTGGTGTATTGGGACTGCTAGCTTCTTTGGCTTTAAGTCTGGCACAAAGGAGGCACAAAGAAAACCAAGGGAACTCAGCACCAGTCTACCTTTTCTCTACCACTCAGTCTTCTTTTTCTCTTTTTTTTATAACTAATACCCAGGGTTTTTATTGTACTTAGCTGGACGAACAGAAAAAAGTACATCTATTCCATCTTCCTGGAGGTCCCTTCTCAATTTTCTTTTTCTTTTTTTGGCGGGGGAGACAGAATCTCACACTTTCTCCCAGGCTGGAGTGCAGTGGCACAATCTCAGCTCACTGCAACCTCCACCTCCTGGGTTCAAGTGATTCTCCTGCCTCGGCCTCCCAGGTAGCTCGGACTACAGGCACGTGCTCCCATATCTGGCCAATTTTTGTATTTTTAATAGAGACGGGGTTTTGCCATGTTGGCCAGGCTGGTCTCTACCTCCTGGCCTCAAGTGATCCACCCACCTCAGCCCCCCAAAGTGCTGGGATTACAGGCATGAGCCACCACACCCAGCCTTTTCACAATGTTTAAAATACCAATTTTCCTGGAAAGTACCCACATATTGAATGCAATTCCAATCAAAATGACAATGCCACAAACATCCCCATTCATGTATTTTGGTGAATATGTATACACACACACACTTTTGGGTTAAAGGTAAGAATGGAACTGCTAGGTTATAGCAAATGCATATATTCAAATTCAATAGATCTTGCCAAATAGTTTTCCCAAGTGATTGTATCAATTTATACACTCACCAGTAGACTACGATATTAAGTTTCTTTGACCTTAAAATTCATTTTCTTATTTTGAAAGAAAACATTTCTGTGGGCTCTTGGTACTTTGCCCATTCTGCCCAATGGATAAGTAGGCCATAGTAGTATTTACCTTGGACAAATCAGCCAGATACGTATTTTAAGTGAGAGGATGGCACTTGGGCATGGGAAATTTCAGAGTGGGAGTTGGAGTGAAGGGAGAGGGCTTAAAAAATTTACATAATCTCAAAATCTGAAACAAACCATTTCATGTCCAAAGTAACACACTTAGAAACAAACCATAATCAGGACTACAACCCCATCCATGGTCTCACACAATGAATTCCACAATGTCACAGAGTGAAAACACAAAACACACAGGCATTCTTTCTCTAAAACCAATGCACACTTAACGCCTGCTGTGCTCCTGAGCTGCCTAATGGGTGCTGGCTCTACCTGGGAGCGCGAAAAACAAAAGCCCCTCTCCTCAGCTCACACCTAGAGTACCAACTGTGGACCATACTCTGGAGCTCGCCAACTTCTCCTCTCACACGCAGGTTTGAGGCTTTGAGGTGTGCATGCCCATGCTCTGCCTTCTCCAGCCAAGACTCAAGATTCCACTCGCCGTCTCTAAACATACAGGATGACCTGAAATCATAGCCCTTAATAGAGCAAGTCAACCAACGGTACAGATGGTCAAGCTCTCGCGCATGTGCCCTCCCAGCATAGGCTACCGAATGGCGGGCGCCGTGGACATGGTTATTTACCACGGGACATGTAAAACACTCCTGTGGTAATTCTGATTTGCAACTAAATATGAGAACTAGTGACTTTCTCTTTGTCTACTCATAAATCTTACATCCTCCTGTGCACTTTCGTAATTTTCTGAGCCCTTCTTGTCTTTTAAAAATTGCATGGCAGTATTTTAGAATTTTCTGAACTCTTTTACTACTAACAGATACACTTTTTAGTTTATCACTGTTTTTAATATAGATGTCCTCTCCCTACTCCTATTATTGGAAAATAGCATTTGTTTGTTTTTTCATTTTCTTCCAGACTTTGATTTCACAACTGAAAGTGACAAGTTATCTTCGGAAAAAAGAAATTGTGAAGTAAATGCATACCATCAGGAGACATGGAAAAGAAATAAAACCTTCAACCTTATGAGGTTTATTTTCAGAAATGACCCACAGTACACAATTGAATTTGGGAGACAACAGAGACCTAAAGTGGGATGTTTTAGTCAAATGATATTCAAAAAACATAAATCCCTTCCTCTACATAAAAGAAATAACACGAGAGAAATCATATGAGTGTAAGGAATATAAGAAGGGCTTTAGAAAATATTCACACCTTACTGAACATCTGAGAGACCATACTGGTGTGAGACCCTATGAATGTAATGAATGTGGAAAAGCATTTGTAGTTTTCCAGCATTTTATTAGACATCGAAAAATCCACACTGATTTGAAACCCTATGAGTGCAATGGATGTAAGAAGGCCTTTAAGTTTTATTCACAGCTTATTCAGCTCAGATAATTCATACTGGTAGGAAACCCTATGAATGTAAGCAATGCGGGAAGGCTTTTAGACGTCATTCTCACCTTACAGAACATCAGAAAATTCATATTGGCTTGAAACCCTTTGAATGTAAGGAATGTGGGGAAATGTTTAGATTATATTGACATATGTGTCTGCATCAGAAAATTCATCATGGTGTGAAACCCTACAAATGTAAAGAATGCAGAAAGGCTTTTGGTCATCGTTCAAGTCTTTACCAACATAAGAAAATTCATTCTGATGAGAAACCATATACATGTGAACAATGTGAAAAGGCCTTTGTTCGCAGCTATCTACTTGTGGAACATCAAAGAAGTCATACTGGTGAGAAACCTCATGAATGCATAGAATGTGGAAAGGCTTTTAGTAGGGGCTCAAGCCTTCTTAAACATAAGAGAATTCATAGTAGTGAGAAACTCTATGATTGTAAGGATTGCGGAAAGGCCTCTTGTAGAGGCTGTCAACTTACACAGCATCAGAGAATTCATACTGGTGAGAAGCCACATGAATGTAAAGAATGTGGGAAGACTTTTAAGCTTCATTCATATCTTATTCAACATCAGATAATTCATACTGATTTGAAGCCATATGAATGTAAGCAATGTGGGAAGGCCTTCAGTCATGTTGGAGACCTTAAGACACATCAATCAATTCATTCTGGGGAGAAACCCTATGAATGTAAGGAATGTGGAAAAACCTTTAGACTTAATTCTCAACTAATTTATCATCAGATAATTCATACTGGTTTGAAACCCTGTATATGTAAAGAATGTAAGAAGGCCTTTCGTTCTATCTCAGGTCTTTCTCAACATAAGAGAATTCATACTGGTGAAAAACCCTATGAATGTAAAGAATGTGGTAAGGCCTTTAGTCGTAGTGATCGACTTACTCAACATCAGAGAATTCATACTGGTGTGAAACCACACAAATGCAAAGAATGTGGTAAGGCCTTTAGTCATTGCTATCAACTTAGTCAACATCAAAGATTTCACCATGGTGACAGGCTCTTAGTGTAATGAGAGGGAAAGCCTTTAGCCATGGCACATTTTTATTGTTGTCACTATTATGATGCTATAGTGAAGATTAAACTAGTTAATATAGAATATAAATACTTGGAAAGGCATCTGGCACATAGTATTTGCTTACTAAATACATTATTTTTATGACAATTGTTAGAATTACTAAAAGTAAATTTTATAGAAGGAAGACCCTATGAGTGTGATATTTTGAAAATGTTCTATCATCACTTCATATAATTTATTCTGGACAAAATCCTGTAGAATATATTAAATGAGAAATTTTTAAATTCAGAATTCATACCCCTGAAGATTAATGCTGGAATAAATACTGTGTATTTATTGAATAATGAAAGGATAGCTGTTGAAAATTAGAGAGTGGTTTAAAGAAATTTTTTCACAAATCCTATAATACAGATAACATACAATTTGCATCCTCTACAGTTAAAATAAATTAAAAATGAACAGTTAGGTAGCCAGAAGACAGATATTAACTTGGAAAAGTTTTCCCTAAGTTTATGAAAATGTTAAGATTTACATACTTACAGAAAAGGTAACTGTTTACAGTGGTGCAGTGAAGGCTTGTTTGCCCTTCACCTAGTTTCAGTACATCTGATGTCTCTCTTTTTTATGTGTATACTAACACATATATACACACAAATACATATACACCCATGCATGTCTCATGTCTATGTATATACACAGACACATATATATATCATACTTATTACACATGAATATATATATTACATACATCATTTTTCCTGTTTTTTGAGTGAATGTTTTAGGTATCATTCACCTCTAAAAAAGGCAACATACAACTGCTAGGATCAAAGATAATCTTCTAGATGTCTACTAAACCATTGTCACAAAAAAATTAACAGTAACCCTGTAATGTCTTAAAATATTCACTCCATTTGCAAATTTCTCCAGTTTTTAAAATAACGTCTTTTAGCACAGGCTTTTTCACAAGCCAAGAACCAAACTAATCTCATATATTTTATATGATTATGGCTTACTAAGTCTCTTTTAGTCAAGAGCCTACCCTTCATCATTTTGTGACACAGACTTTTTGAAGACTTTAGATTTGACCTAAATAGTGTTGCACATCCTGTGTTTGTATTATTGTTTCTGGAGGTGTGATTAACTTGTTTCTTTGTCCTCTATAATTACTGTGACCTGGAGGTTATGATTAGAGGCTTGATTGGGTTTCAGATTAAACATTTTTAAAAGACTACTTCATAGATAGTATCATGTACTTAATATTGTAAAATACCAGGTGGCCTACAAGTGAAACTATGTTTTATCCCTTGATTCACGTATTGACCACCAGCTCCTTCCATTGTATGGCTGAATTTTTTCTTTGCAATTAAATAAGTAATCCATGGAAAGTCATGTTGGAAATTTAAACAGTCTTCTGTATTCTATTTTTAGAGATGGGGTATTACTATGTTGCCCAGGCTGGAATTCAGTGGCTATTCACAGATGTAATATAGCACACTACAGCCTTGAACTCCTGAGCTCAGGCAGTCCTCCTGCCTCAACCTCTGGAGTAGCTGGGACTATAGGCACACAATGCTACACCCAGTTACTTAAAGAAATTAAGATGAAAATCCTCATCTTTTATATTTACCCATATATTTACTATTTCCCATGCTGTTTCTTTCCAGAGATCTGAATTTTTCTCCGGCATCATTTCCCTACAGTTTGAGGAACTTAACTTAGCATTTCTTGGAGTGAACGTCTGCTGGTGATGAATTTTCCTAGTTTCTTTTACTGAAATGCCTTTATTTTTTAAGGATTTCTCCTGGCTATAGAATTCTGGGTTGGCAGTTTTTTGGAGATATATGAATATATGTGTTTGTATATGCACACACACAATACACACACATATATATACTCGTAAAGATATATATATTGTTTCATGTATGTATATATAAATCACTGACTTCTGGTCTTCAAGTCTCCATAGATTACAAGAAGAAGTCATTTGAATTGTTTTTTCTCTTATGTAATGTGTCCTTTTTCTCTGGGTGCTTTCCAGATTTTCTTATTACCTTTGGTTTTCAGCCGTTTGAGTATGATGTGCCTAGGTATGGTTTTCTTTGTGTTAATTCTGCTTGGGGTACTCTGAGCCTCTGAAATTTGTACACATGTGCCTTTCACCAAATTCCAGAAATTCTTGGCCATTATATCTTCAAATATTTTTTCTGGATTTACTCTACTCATACGTTAAATCTTTTGGTACTGTCCCACAGGTCACTGTCTTTGTCATTTATCTTCAGTATTTTTTTTCTGTTCTTCAGCTTGGACAACTTCTGTTACTCTATTTTCAAGTTCACTTATTCTTTTTTTCTGTCATTTCAGTTCTGCTGCTAAGCCTATCAAATTGTTTAATTTCAGATATTACATTTTTCAGTTCTAGAATTTTCCTTTAGTACTTTTACAGTTCCTATTTCTGTACTAAGATTGCCTACTTCTTCATTGCATGCATCTTTTCACAAGGCTTTTCAGTCCTGTTAAAATCTTCTATATATTGATTCATGCTAGAAAAATATATAAAATCATTATTATGAACTTATACTGTGAAAAGTTTTCATTTCAATGAATGTTCCTATTTTCACTAGGTCACGAAAAAAAAGCTTTCCTTTCCTTGGAGTTTCAGATTTTGTTTATTCATATGCAACGTGATACTGGTGAGAAAAAAAATCACTGTCTTCTTTTTCCCTTATTATTAAATATTTGGAAAACTTTCTTTAAAGAAAATCTTGAACTGGAATTCAAAGTACGAGAAATCTTTGTAAATGTCTTACACCATTAAACAGATGAGCATTGGGAAAGAACATAAGATAAATTGTTCTCTATTTCTTTTTTGTTTTGTTTTGTTATTTTTTTTGAGACAGGGTCTCGCTCTATCACCCAGGGTGGAGTGCAGTGGCACGATCTCGGCTCACTGCAAGCTCTGCCTCCCAGGTTCATGCCATTCTCCTGCCTGAGCCTCCCGAGTAGCTGGGACTACAGGTGCCCGCCACCACACCCGGCTAATTTTTTCTATTTTTAGTAGAGACGG
The DNA here is from genome assembly GCF_006542625.1 of Nomascus leucogenys. NCBI lineage: Eukaryota > Metazoa > Chordata > Mammalia > Primates > Hylobatidae > Nomascus > Nomascus leucogenys. The sequence goes on along the minus strand of NC_044397.1, from coordinate 87,073,625 downwards.
CATTTCACCGTGTTAGCCAGGATGGTCTCAATCTCCTGACCTCATGATCGCCCACCTCAGCCTCCCAAAATGCTGGCATTACAGGTGTCAGCCACCAAGCCTGGCCTCTATTTCTTTTAACAGTTCCATGAAGTAGTTGTGATTCCTAATATTTACATGTATATACTTCATAGGTATACTCTATACAGTAGAGCAAGGCAGTTAGGGAGACATCAGTCTCTTGCATTAAAATTCCAAGGAATTCAGATTTTTAACTTAATACAGCTAGTGTATCATCTATTGTGATAGAAATATTTTTTGATACTCAACAGAAATTTTTCTTTGACAGATATAAAAGACAAAAATATCTATGTCATGACTCTGGTTTTGTAGGCTGCAAATTGACAGCTTTTTTTATTTGGGGATCTTTTGAGACAAAATGTACCCACAGTATCAATTGGGCTAAATTATCTTATATTGCACAACTCATATATGGCTAAAGAAGAGTACTTGAAGCTTTTGCTAACTTTGAATTAATTGATCCATGATATTGTTAGAAATATCTTGTATTCTATGAGCAGTTTTTAGGTGACTTAAATTTATTTTGCTTTTTATAAGATCATTTTAGTCTTTCTCAGAATATGCTAACAAGATTTTTGCAACTAAACTAATAATTTATCTTATCTCTATATCCAACATTTCTTTTTTGTGCAAGAATCAGAACCATTTTATAGCTCAAAAAGGTTACAAACTCAGATTCTGTTTAAAAATTGTTTAAATATTTTGGTTGGACATTTAATTCTAATTTCAGGCAACTAACTTCATCTATTCCATTTTGCTTATCAAGAGAAAATGTCTCATCAAATTTACTATGTATTTGCTGAAAATGTTTCACAATATTTTTCTCTTTCACAATTTAGTTTGTTATGTAATAAACAGCTTTTTTGTTTTGCTCTCTCACAGCAAATTGCAATTGACATTCATCATGAAATTCATAGTATATTATCTTCCAGGCTCATTTTTTACAATTCTGACCATAGTACTGGTCTCCACTCAATTCTGTGTAATGTGCCTTCATTTATTTTAAATTTTGTCCATACTTATTTTTCAACCTAGAATAATAATTTAATTATAAACTACTAAGTATTTCCATTTAATTACTAATAATTATTTCCTTAGTATCACTGTAACTCTTCTTCTTTTCAAAGTATTCAAATAAATACATCAAGGCAAGGTGCAATGGCTCACGCCTGTAATCTCATCATTTGGAAGGCCGAGGCTGGCAGATCACTTGAGGCCAGGAGTTCCTGGCCTGGCCAACATGGCAAAACCCCAACGTTACTAGAAATACAAAAATTAGCCTGGTGCAGTGATGCATGCTTGTAATCCCAGCTCCTCAGGAGGCCGAAGCACAAGAATTGCTTGAACTTGGGAGGCGGAGGTCGCAGTGAGCCGAGATGGTGCCACTGCCCTCCAACCTGGGCAGCAGAGTGAGACTCTTGTCAAAAACAAAAAGTAAAACAAAAAAAACCAGAGTTAATACTTTCCATGAGTGTTTCCATGTAAGGATTCATCCCCAACTCATCAAAAATTCAGAGTATCTGCAATGGGAAGACACTTATAGAACATTTCCATCATTCCTAAAAGTTCTCTCTTGCTTCTTATCTTTCATTCTCCTAAGGCTACCATTGTTCTGATTTCTATTACAATTAATGTGTTTTACCTTATCTTGATCTTCATGTAAATGGAATCATACATTATGAATACTACTATTCCTTAATTCTTTCATTCAATATAAAAATTTGGGATTCTGCTATGTTATTGCTTAGATAAGTAGTTTATATCTTTTTACTATTTAGTAATATTCAAGGTATGAATATACCATAGTTTATTCATCTGTTCTTCTATTGATAGATTTTTGAATAGTTTGCAGGAATTTTTTATTATAAAATCTCTCCAAATAGATTTTTTAAGATAAAAAATTATTTCCCTCATTGATTTGCATAGGTGACTCTTATAAATCAATTGGTTGTATATATTTGGAATTATTTCTGGAGGCTCTCTTCTGTTACACTGATATATTTAACTTTCCTTATACAAATACTACACTCGATGAAATAGCTTTATATTACGCTTTGAAACAAGGTAAGCTAAATATCCCAATGTTTTTCCTCTTCAAGACTGCTCTTGGCAATTCTAGACCTTTTTATTTCTATGTACATTTTAGAATTAGCTTGGAAAGATTTACAAAATGTTTGTTGGTATTTTTGTTAGGATTGCATTGAATCGTCATATCAATTTGGGAAGAATAAACATCTTAACAATGTGGAGTATTTCAATCCATGAACATGGTATATTTCTCTATATATTTAGGTCTTGTTCAAATTCACCTAGCAGTATTCTGCCTTCAAAAACACATTATGGGACATAAAGTCCCAACTTTCTGCCACTGCATAGCTATTGCCATCATTGATAAATCACACATGCACATTAACCAAAAGTAAATACTAGCAAAGCAAATACAGTCTGCCCTCTGTATTTGTGGATTGTGCATCTGCAGATTCAACCGAGGACCAAAAAATAGCAATACAACAATAAAAAATGCAAAATTTTAAAAATACAGTATAACAACTACAGTTGACCCTTGAAAGTCCAGAGGTTAGGAGTGCCAACCCCCTGCACAGTCAGAAATCGACAGATAACTTTTGACTCCACCAATTAGTACTTCTACTAATAACCTACTATTAAGCATTACCAATAACATAAACAGTCAATTAACACAATTTTGTATGCTATATGTGTTACACACTGTATTTGTAAAATGAAGTAAGCTAGAGAAAGAAAAAAAATTTTTTTTTTGAGAAAGAGTCTCGCTCTGTAGCCCAGGCTGGAGTGCAATGGCGTGATCTCAGCTCACTGAAACCTCTGCCTCTGGAGTTTAAGCAATTTTTGTGCCTCAGCCTCCCTAGTAGCTGGGACTACAGGCAGACACCACCACGCCCAGCTAATTTTTTGTATTTTTAGTAGAGACGGGGTTTCACCATGTTAGTCAGGCTGGTCTTGAACTCCTGACCTCAGGTGATCTGCCTGCCTCAGCCTCCCAAAGTGCTGGCCGAGAAAGAAAAATATTTTAAAGACAATCATAAAAAAAGAGAAAATACATTTACAGTACCATACTGTATTTATCAATAACATATTTACGTAATCCATTTATAAGATGAATCATCTGTCTGAAATGGCAGGCAACTGCAGCCGCAGACCTCAGTCTATGGTACATGACAAGCAATTCAACTTTTTCTTACAATGTAATAACTTTTCTCGGCTTCTTGGGAGCACTTCGAATATCACTAGCAGTGCTTTGTATGGGCCACATGCTGTTATTCATGGTTTACAGTATTGCACTGCACATGATGAAAAATATATGAGAACTGCAAGAGATCACTTTTTACTGCAATACACAATTTACTGGAGAGACAAACTGCTCCCACGGAAATGACTAGTATCACATAGTGTTTTAAGTGAATACTTGCAACGCTTGCATTCACTGCAATAGCAACTGGAGGTGGCTATGATATTATTAGAATAGAACAGTATGTTCTACAGTTAATTTTATGCAGTTATAATTTAATACTGCATCTTTACAATTAATTACATTTCTCCAACTGCAAATGGTACCATGTATGGTCTGTAAGTGTTTGTGTGTGTGAGATTTAATATATTTTAACTTTTTAAAAATTTTGTGATTTATTAAAACAGCATCTATATACCTAAAGATTGCTGCTTACATTCAAGAATTATTATTTATACAGTATACAGATAATTCTTGATACACATATGGATTCCCAATCCCCTTGCTCTGACTTAGTGATATGTCTCTCTTCCCCCTCCACCTCCAGAAGTAGAGAAATACTTCTAAAGATATATGATACTTAAAAAAATTATTTCTAGCTGGGCGCGGTGGCTCACGCTTGTAATCCCAGCACTTTGGGAGGCCGAGGCAGGCGGATCATGAGGTCAAGAGATCGAGACCACGGTGAAACCCCGTCTCTACTAAAAATACAAAAAAAATTAGCCGGGCGTGGTGGCAGGCGCCTGTAGTCCCAGCTACTTGGAGAGGCTGAGGCAGGAGAATGGCGTGAACCCGGGAGGCAGAGCTTGCAGTGAGCTGAGATCGTGCCACTGCACTCCAGCCTGGGTGACAGAGCCAGACTCCGTCTCAAAAAAAAAAAAAAATTATTTCTAGCAGTTTTTTCCTAATTAGCACCTAAGCATCTATTCATTTGCATGATTACAATTAAAATTAAATTGTTATGAAACACTTTATGGGGTTAAAAACCTATTATTTTACTTATAGAAACTTAAAAATTGACAAATGTACATATTTATGTGGTACATAGTGATGTTTTGTATATATATACACACACATATATATAATGCATAGTGATTAGATCAGAGTAATTAGCATAGCCATCATTTCATATATTTCATTTCTTTGTGTTGGGAATATTCAATATCCTCCTTCTAACTATTTGAAACTATATATTACTGTTAACTATAGGCATCCCACAGTAGTATAGAATACTAGAATTTATTTTTCCTATCTAGCTGTGATTTTTTTATCCTTCAACAAATCTGTTCATATTCTCCCCTTCTCAACCTGTAGTATCCTCTGTTCTACTTTTTACTTCTGTGAGATCAACTTTTTTGGTTTCCACATATGAATGAGAACATGTGGCAGTTAACTTTCTGTTCCTGGCTTATTTCACTTAACACAATGTCCTACACTTCCATCCATGTTACTGTGAATGACAGGATTTCATTCTTTTTATAGCTTAGTACTCCACTGTGTATATATACCACATTTTCTTTATTCATTCATTTGTTGTTGGACACCCAGGTTGATTTCATGTCTTAGCTATTGTAAATAGTGCTGCAATAAATATGGGGATGTAGATGTCTCTTGGATATATGGATATCCTGTCCTTTGATAAATGTCTGGGTGGGATTGCTGGACCATATGATTACTTCTATTCGTAGGTTTTTTGAGGAGCCTTCATACTGTTCTCCATAGTGGCCATATAAGTTTACATTCCCATCAACAGTATATAAGAGTTCCCTTTTCTCCACAGTTTTGCCAGCACTTGTTAATTTTTTTGTCATTTTGATAATAACCATCCTAAGCGGGATGAGATGACACTTCATTTTGGTTTTGATTTGCATTTACCTGATGATAAGGCTGGGAATTTTTCATATATTTGTCATCCATTTCTGTGTTTTCTTTTGAGAAATGCCTGTTCCAAAAATTTGCCCATTTTTTTAACGAAAAATTTTTTTGCTGTTGAAATGTATATTCTGGATATTAATCCCCTGTTAGATAAATAGTTTGCAAACATTTTCTCCAATTCTCTAGGTTGTCTTTTCACTCTGATGATTGTTTCCTCTGCTATGCAGAAGACTTTTTAGTTTGATATTTCATTTGTTTATTTTTGTTTTTGTTGCCTGTGGTCTTACTTAAAAAAAAAAAATTCATTAAAATTTTTCCCAGTGTCCTGAAACATTTCCCCTATGTTTTCTTCTAGTAGTTTTGTGGTTTAGGGTCTTACATTTGGTATTTGATCCACTTTGAGTTTATTTTTGTATAGCATGAAAGATGGGTGTCTAGTTTCATTCTTTTGCATATGGATATTCCATTTTCCCAGCAACATTTATTAAAGAGAATGTCCTTTCTCCAATGAGTGTTCTTCATACCTTTGACAAAAGTCAGTTGACTGTGTATATATGGATTAATTTCTGGGTTCTCTATTCTGTTCCATTGGTCTATGTGTGTTTTTATGCTAGCACCATGCTGTTTGCGTTACTGCAGCTTTGTTTTGTATTTTGAAGTTTCATAGTATGTTGCCTCCAGCTTTGTTCTTTTTGCTCAAGATTGCTTTGACTATTCGAGGTCTTTTGTGGTTCCATACAAATTGTGAGTTTTTTCTGTTGTTGTGAAGAATGCCATGGAAATTTTGATAGGGATTTCATTGAATCTGTAGATTCCTTTTGGTAGTATGCTTATTTTAACAATATTAATTCTTTCAATCCATGAGCATAAGGTGTTTTTACATTTACTTGTATCCTCTTCAATTTCTTTCATCAGCATTTTGTAGTTTTCCTTGTAGAGATCTTTTACCTCCTTGGTTAAGCTTCTTCCTAGGTTTTTGTTGTTGTTGTTTTTGCAGCTTTAGAAAATGAGATTGCCTTTTTGATTTCTTTTTCAGCTAGTTTGTTTTTCACATGTAGAAATGCTACTGATTTTTGCATGTTGACTTTGTATCCTGCAACTTTAGTGAATTTGTTTATCTGTTCTAAGAGTTTTTTGGTAGAGTCTTTAGGTTTTTCTATATAGAAAATTATGTAGTCTGCAAACAAGAACTATTTAACTTCCTTCTTTCCAGTTTGGATGCCCACTATTTTTCTCTTGCCTAATAGCTCTAACTAGGACTTCCAGTATTATGTTGAATAAGAGTGCTGAGAGTGGGCATCCTTGTTTTGTTCCAGATCTTAGAGGAAAATCATTCATATTTTCTGCATTCAGTATGATGACAGCTTTGGGTTTGTCATATATGGTCTTTATTGTGTTGAGGAACTTTCCTTCTATACCTAATTTATTGAGAGTTTTTATCATGAAGGAATGTTGAATTTTATCAGATGCATTTTCTGCATCTATTCAGGTGATCATATGGTTTTTGTCTTTCATTCTGTTGATGTGATATATCACGTTTATTGATTTGCATATGTTGAGCCATTTTTGCATTCCTGGAATAAATCCCACTTGACCATAGTGTATTGTCTTTTTGATGTATTGTTGTATTCCGTTTGCTAGTATTTTGCTGAGGTTTTTGCATTTCTGTTCATCAAAGATATTGGCCTGTAGTTTTCTTTAGTTGCATTCTTATTTGACTTTGGTATCAGGGTTATGCTGGTCTCATAAAATGATTTAGGAAGAGTTCCCTCTGCTTCAATTTCTTGGAAATATTTTCAGAAAAATTGGTATCAATTCTTTAAAGATTTGGTAGAATTCAGTAATTAAAACCATCCATTCTTGGACTTTTCTTTATTGGGAGTCTTTTTATTACTGATTTAATCTCATTACCTGTCATTAGTCTTTTCAGGTTTTCTATTTCTTCTTGGTTCAATCTTAGTAGGTTGCATATGTCCAGTAATTTATCCATTTCCTCTAGTTTTAAAATTGTATTGGCATATATTTTTCATAGTATTGTCTAATGATCCTTTTTTTCTGTGGTATCCATTGTAATGTCTCATTTTTCATTTCTAATTTTATTTATTTGAGTTTTCTCTCTTTTCTTATTTAGTCTGGCCAATTGTTGATTTTATTGTTTCAAAAAAACAATTTTTTGTTTCATTGCTCTATTGTATTTTTTACTCTCAATTTTATTTTTGCTCTGATTTTTATTATTTCTCTCCTTCTACTAATTGGGCTTGTTCTTCTTCTCTAGATCCTTGAGATGTATAATTAGGTTGTTTATTGGAAATTTTCTATTTTTGATGTAGGTATTTATTATGCTGATGAAAAAAATGTGTATTCTGCACCCATTGGGCAGAATGTTCCATAAATATGTTAGGTGTATTTCGTCTATGGTGCAGTTGAAATCCAATATTTCTTTGTTAATTTTCTGTCTAGATAATCTCTCCAATGCAGACAGTAGAGTGTGGAAGTCCCAAACTATTACTGTATTTCGCTTTATCTCTCTCTTTAGATCTAATAATATTGGCTTTATAAATCTGAGTGTTCCAGTGTTGGGTGCATATATACTTACAATTGTTATATTTTCTTCCTTAATTGATCCCTTTATTATTATATAATGTTCTTCTTTGTCTCTTCTTACAGCTTTTGACCTAAAATTTGTTTTGTCTAATATACATATAGCTATTCCTGCTCACTTTTGGTTTCTATTTGCATGGAATACCTTTTTCCATCTCTTCGCTTTTAGCCTATTTGTGTCTTTATAGGTGAGGTGAGTTTCTTATAGGCAGCATATAGTTAGGTCTTGTTTTTTTTTTTTTTAATCCATTTAACCAGTCTATATCTTTTAAATATGGAATTTAATCTGTTTACATGCAAGGTTATTATGAATTGGTGAGGGCATACTCCTGTCATTTTATTATTTTCTGGTTGTTTTATATATTCGTTGTTCCTTACTTCTTCTCTTATTTATTTTTGTTTGGGTGGTATTCTGTAGTGATAAGGTTTGATTCCTTTCTCTTCTTGTGCATTGGCTCTACCAGTGAATTTTATAGTTTTGCATGTTTTCATGATGGTGTTTATAGGTTTTCAGCTATTATTTCTTTTTATTTCTGCCATCTATGAATAAATCAGCTATTATTTCATTAAATATGTTTCCCTTAACTTCCTCCTTCTGGAATGCCCATAATGTGAATATTTGTTCACTGAATAGTGTGCCACAAATCCTGTAAGGTTTTTTCATTCTTTTTTCTTTTTTTGTCTGCCTATATTATTTCAAACAGCCTGTCTTCAAGTTCAGAAATTCTTTCTTCTGCTTGGCCTAGTCTGTTTTTGAAGCACTTGACTGTATATTTTATTTTATTCATTGAATTCTTCAGCTCTAAATTTTCTGTTTGGTTCTTTTTTATGATGTTTCTCTCTTTGTTGAATTTCTCATTCAAATCATAAATTGTTGCCCTGATTTTGTTGAATTATCTATCTGTGTTCTCTTGTACCTTGTTGAATTTTCTTATAATCATTATTTTGAACTTTTGTTCTGGCATTTCATATATTTCCTTATGATTGGGGTCTATTATTGAAGAATTATTGTGTTTCTTTGGAGGTGTTACGTTTTCTTGCATTTTCATGTTTGATGTTTCCCTGTGTTGATTTCTAGTCATCTAGTGAAACTCACATCTTCCAATATTTTGGAGTAGGTTTTATAGGGAAAGACTTATCTGCTTGGACTCAAGCACATTACATTTATTGTGCACTTTATTTCTAATATTGTTACGTTAGAATATATAATTAAATAATTATACAACTCACCATAATGTAGAATCAGTGGGAGCCCTGAGCTTGATTGCCTGCAAATAGGCAGTCCCATCTGGGGGTGATGGGAGATGCTGACAGATTATCAGGCATTAGATTCTCATAAGGAATGCACAACCTAGAACTCTGGCATGCACAGTTCACAATAGGGTTCATGCTACTATGACAATCTAATGCCTCCACTGATCTGACAGAAGGGGGACCTTAGTCAGTAATGTGAATGATGGGGAGTGGCTGTAAATACAAATGAACTTTGCTCACTCTCCTACTGCTCACCTCCTGCTGTGTGGCCCAGTTCCTAACAGACCAGTATGAGTCTGTGGCCCGGGGGTTGGGGACCCCTGCTTTAAAGCAAGAAAAAGAGGGCCAGGCATGGCAGCTCATGTGTGTAATCCCAGCACTTTGGGAGGCTGAGGCAGGAGGATCACTTGAACCTAGGAATTTGAGACTAGTCCAGGCAACATAGGGAGACCCTGTCTCTACAAAAAGTTTAAAAACCAGCCAGGCATGGTGGCCTGTGCTTGTAGTCCCAGCTACTCAGGAGGCTGAGGTGGAAGGACCAATGGAGTCCAGGAGTTTCAGGCTGCAGTGAGCTATGATCATACCCCTGCACTCCAGCCTGGGCAACAGAGCAAGACCCTGTCTCAAAAAAATATATAAATTAAGCCAGAGAAAGAAAATACATAAAAAGAACATGATAAAATTAATATTTTAGATAATATGATAATAAGCTAAGAAAACACCAAAAAATCATCAGATGAATTATTAGAACTAATATGAGAATTCAGAAAAGGTATGGACTCAGGGCTTTTGCCCATGCCTTTTGGATGCCACTTATAGTCTTGGCAAGCCAGATCTGGAGGTCTGTGGGAAGCCCTTATACAGAACTTACAGGCAGTGCCTTAACCATGCTGCATGTTTTCACTCATGTAATACCCTCCACAGTGCTACGACAGTTATACTATTGTTATATCTCTATTATAGATACTAAAGATTAAGTGACCTGAGATTAAGACATTAAGTAAACTACTAGTAAGTGGTGGAGGTTTAGTCTCTGAGACAATGCTTTCAACCACTGCACTATTTTGTGTGGTGTGAGTTCCAGAATCAAAGAATAAGGGTTGATTCCTTCACACTACATTCAAATCACCAGAAGTCAATTAAATCCAGGAAGTAATATTATTCCAAATTGCATCCTTATAAATATTAGGTTCCTCAGTGCATTTAACTCCACTTTAGTCCTCACGTATTTTCCTTCCCTAAATATGAGAAACTCATAGTATTCAGAGCCTTGAGTTTTATTCTCTAAAGGAGGCAGCAGTACTCCACCTCTATTTAGAGTCTAAATATGAGTCAATCCATTTTCTCTTTTATTCCTTCAACAAATATTTGAGCATCTTCTCTGAGCCATATATTTCTCTAGATATTGGAGATACAGTGATAGCAAGAGGAGCATATCCCCTGATCCTGTGGAACTTATGTCCAAGAGTGTAAACAATCAACATGGGGACAAATAATGTCACTTTCTTTGACACATTATTTAAAATCAAAGAATGCCTGGCCGGGCGTGGTGGCTCATGCCTGTAATCTGAGCACTTTGGGAGGCTGAGGTAGGTGATCACTTGAGGTCAGGAGTTCGAGACCAGCCTGACCAACATGGTGAAACCCCATTTCTACTAAAAATACAAACATTAGCTGGACGTGGTGGCACATGCTTGTAATCTCAGCTACTCAGGAGGCTGAGGCAGGAAAATTGCTTGGACTCAGGAAACAGAGGTTGCAGTGAGCCGAGATCATGCCACTACACTCTGACACGGGTGACAGAGCAAGACTCCATCTCAAAACATAAAATAAATAAATATATAAGTAAAATCAAAGAATGTCACTTAGTGTTTGGTGAAATGAGGAAATTTTTAAAAATAATCTGAAAGAGTGTGACTGACAGAAGGGTGGGGGCTAGTCAAGTGGGTGGTCAAGAAAGACCTGTTCAATCAGGTGGCATTTGGGCAGAAACATGAATTACAAGAAGCCTGTGAAGAATAAACTATTCTCAATGAAATCATTAATTATTGCTCAGTTGCCCCCCCACGGCGGAATGTGTTGACTCACAGTGATGCCAGTAATGTTAGTATGAATCTGGTGGCTTAGAATATTTGCCCATAATTCTTCCCTTACTCTCCGCCCTTGGCAGAGCTCATCCTCGCCCCATTGGTGTTGGGCTTGGCCATGTGTCTAGTCAACAGAATTTGGGTGGATTATGATGGATATAGATACTTTAAATATGCTTTGGCTCAGCCTCTTGTGTTTCTGCCATCTACTATGAAAAGAACATGCCTAGGAACCTCCTGGCCAAGAATAGGGAGACACCAAAAACAGAAGGGTAGAAAAAAATCCTTTCAACCACGTGAATTATTTCCAAGTCATCTCTTCAAAGAAAGCAAGTGGAAGGGGTTTTCCACAAGAATGAATGAGTAGAAAACAAGAAATTCAGTAGAGGAGAGAGGTGAAGAGAATCCCAGTGGTGATGGTGGTGGAGGCCACAATATCTCTTGTGCACCAGGCAGAGATCTGGGCAAACAGTCCGGAATGAACCATATTTTTTAAATGTGGCCAAGGACACTGCAGACCCTTCCTCCACAGTAAACACTTGGGTATAGTGAAAATAAATTGAACCAAAATTTTTATTGATTAAATCCATAATGACACTGGTATATGACTAACACTGAATTATGAGATACTAAAGGAATACTTTCAAATCTTGAATGTCTGCTCTAAGGCAATGTACTCTGCTATTTACATGGACTATCTGCTCAAGAACACAGAACAGGCCGGAAAGTGTAGTTGTCTCTGAAAAGGGTGATTTTAAAGCTTCAGAAAAGGTGAGAGAGAAGATTTTTGTTTCTTTTGAATTTAGTGCTATGTATGTGTGCTGTAAAAATGAACTAAGGTCAGGTGCAGTGGCTCACACCTGTAATCCCAGCACTTTGGGAGATGGAGGCAGGCGGATCACTTGAGGCCAGGAGTTCAAGACCAGCCTGGCCTATGTGGCAAAACCCTGTCTCTACTAAAAATACAAAAATTAGCTGGGCACAGTGGTACACGCCTGTAGTCCCAGCTACTCGGGAGGGTGAGGCAGGAGAATCGCTTGAACCCGGGAGGCAGAGGTTGCAGTGAGATCACACCACTGTACTCCAGCCTGGGTGACAGAGAGAGACTCTGTCTCAAATTAAAAAAAATGAATTGAGTAAATATGTGCACCCAAATTCCAATTACACCTCGGTTTCATTTCCACATTGTAAATCTTGGCCTTCTCAGTCTTCAGGTTAACTAACAGAATTCTAGAAATTAAGAGTAGGCTCCTCTGAGTCTGGAAGAAAAAATACTTAACAAGGCTAGACCAAAATATTTTCCCGTACATCTACAAATAATCAGATAATATTCTATACCATAAAAAATTCCTAGCAAATGTTCTAACAATATAGACGTTATATTTCAGAATTTCCGCTTTTAAAAAGTAACATTAATCTCTAAAAAGCTGAAATTATGTTTGGTGGTCTTAATATATACATTTAATTTAAATTATCTTATGAAATTTATACATATTTGTAATTTTACTTTTTAAAATAAAGGATCACTTGTTATGTCTCGCACATACATAAAAAGCTAATGAAACTTAAGAGTCTGATTTTTTATTTAAATAAAACCTTTGAGAGTCTATGGCTAATTTAAAGTAATACCAATGATTATTTCAGGAATTACATATAACCCATTTTAGCAACTAAAAGCAGATGTACGCTGCTGGCTAATGGGAAATGTTTCCTTGCTCCTGTCACAGGAGATGCTCTCCCTTATTATTTTCTGTGGGTGTCGTCATGTCTGTTTGTAATATCTGGAAACCTGCCAGCCATCATGGTGCCAGCCAACACTGGGGAGTGCAGAGTGGAAAATGGAAGAGAAACTGAGTCTCTGAAAATTTAATTTTGCGGCCAGGTGCGGTGGCTCACGCCTGTAATCCCAGCACTTTGGGAGGCCGAGGCGGGCGGATCACGAGGTCAGGAGATCGAGACCATCCTGGCTGACACAGTGAAACCCTGTCTCTACTAAAAATACAAAAAAAATTAGCCAGGCATGGTGGCAGGTGCCTGTAGTCCCAGCTACTCGGGAGGCTGAGGCAGGAGAATGGCATGAACCCGGGAGGCGGAGCTTGGAGTGAGCCGAGATAGCGCCACTGCAGTCCAGCCTGGGCAAAACAGGGAGACTCTGTCTCAAAAAAAAAAAAAAATAATTAATTTTGCTGATGAATCAAAAATTTCTGGAGCCCACTGTCCCTCTGAAAGCATGTTATATCATTCAATATACTTCCTTATTGTTCTAGCCAATGTGGGGTTTTTATTTGTTTTTTTTTTTTTTTTTTGAGACGGAGTCTGGCTCTGTCACCAGGCTGGAGTGCAGTGGCACGTTCTCGGCTCACGGCAAGCTCCGCCTCCCGGGTTCACGCCATTCTCCTACCTCAGCCTCCCAAGTAGCTGCAACTAAAGGCGCACGCCACCAGGCCCAGCTTTTTTTTTTTTTTTTTTTTGGTATTTTTAGTAGAGACGGGGTTTCACTGTGTTAGCCAGGATGGTCTTGATCTCCTGACCTCCTGACCTCCTGATCCACCCACCTTGGCCTCCCAAAGTGCTGGGATTACAGGCGTGAGACACCACACCTGGCCCCAGTGTGGTATTTTAATTTCTACTGTGTGTATCCTAACTGGATCAAACAACTAAGGGTCATGGTTCATACTGGGAACTGGAGATACAGAGATAAAGCTGATTCCATCACAGTCATCAAAACCAGCTCAGTGTCTGGTGGGGAATAAATGCACACACATACACGCACAGAGAGAGAGAGAGAGAGAGAATGTCATGGCCTAGGTGTTAATTGTCCTCCAAACTGAACAGAGGCCCTGTAAAAAACAGACACACCTAATGCATCCAATGCCTGGAGCAAGGAGCAAAGAGAAACTGCAAGAATATACAAATAGGCAACAATCAGAAAACGCAAAATTAAACCACAATTATCAACAATCAAATGCCACTATATTACCTATGAGAGTACTGAAAATATTCTTTAAACTGATGATGTCAAGTATTATCAAAGATGTGGAGAAAGCAGAACATTGATATACTGCTAGTGACAGTATAAGTCGGTTCATTTGTTTGGAAAACTGTTCAGAAGAATTTAAACTTACTAAAAAGTTGAACAGATGTGTATCCATGACCACACCCCAGCAATTCCACTCCCAGTATATACAGAAAGAAATGTGTACACCTGTGCTCCAAAAGACATGTACAAGTATGATCATAACAGCCCTATAAGGAAGTTCTGACTTCCCAACACATTATTCTTAAGAACACATAATGAAGGATTTTCAACAAGGAGCCATGCTGGGATGCTTCTTTTATGTGGATCTTGGCTAGTACTAATGGCTATGAGGGTTCCTTAAAGGAACTGTGCTGAACACTCAATAAATCTGTTATGTCTGAAGTAGGAATTAAAAGACAAAAAAAAAATGCAACAGATGGAACTAGAAAAGTTGTCAAGGATACAACAAAATAACCTAATAGGACCATACAATATTAAAAAACAGGCTATTGCAATACCAAAACAAACAAAAATACAATAAAAAAGAAAACCATTATATAATCTCACTCATGAGATGCAAAAATACTAAATAAAATGGCAAAATGAAATCAAGCAATGCATCAGAAGGATACCACGACTAACCTGGAATATCCAGGAATGGGAAAAAGTCAGTGAATCCGTCAGAATAAATTATCACATGAACAAATTAAATACTATACAAGTGCAGAAAAAGATAGTGAAATGGCATTTAATAAAACTCAGGAGGCACCACTACTTAGCTACAACAAAGATTTTCACTCATAACTGAGAGCATGATGCTGCCATTCCATCATAGCTAACAACCAGACATGGTGACTGAAATTTTCTTTTGGTTATAGCAGCCATTCCCAATGCAATTTCACCCACCTACAAAGATAATAGGTCATGGGAATCAGTATTTCAACAGTGAAGTTTGCCATACACCAGTTTAAACAAAGTTCAACCATTTTCTTCACTAGAATACTCCTTAGTCTTTTTTTTTATTTTTATTTTTTTGAGACAGAGTCTCGCTTTTTCGCCCAGGCTGGAGTGCAGTGGCTCAATCTCGGCTCACTGCGAGCTCTGCCTCCCGGGTTCATGCCATTTTCCTGCCTCAGCCTCCCGAGTAGCTGCGACCACAGGCGCCCACCAGCACGCCTGGCTAATTTTTTCTATTTTTAGTAGAGACGGGGTTTCACCGTGTTAGCCAGGATGGTCTTGATCTCCTGACCTCGTGATCCACCCGCCTCGGCCTCCCAAAGTGCTGGGATTACAGGCGTGAGCCACTGCGCCCGGCAGTCTTTTCTTTTTTCACTTCTCTTTAGTCTTTTGGTAGGCTGGTGAGGTGCTTTTGCTTGTTCCTTAAGAGGGGATTTAGTAGATACTACTTTATAAGCTTCTTTAACTGTAAAATCCTCCTTCACTGTCAAGTACTAGTAAGCACTGGTGATTCCTTGAGATATAATTTCAGAAATGTTGGGATAAGGCACCATGTCTACATTTCTTGGTTAACAGGCAAATGTGGCACCCAGAGGGAGTGGCATAATAGCCAATTACCAATAATGTATCCTGTTAAAACTTCCAAAGTACTCTGCTTTGTGTTACAGTTGATTATTAAAAGTGCAAGTGTTGGCTTTTTATGCCTTTGAAAAAGTGCAATCATGTAGAATGATGATCACTAGATGGTGAATGACTGACTGAACAGTGATATTATGAATCCCCTGTGTGCACAAAATAGAGAGGTCAGGTGTAGACTTATGACAAGGAACCACAGACATTTAGTTATCAATGCATTAGTTCTGATGGAACTGACATTATTTTTAAAAAGAAATAATTTTTAAAAAGGTCGATTTCTGTGTGAGTATATAAACACACACTCTATTTCATCGTAACTAACCTGCCTTGATGCTAGCACTAAATCATGACAGCCACCTGGTTGAAAGTGGTTACAAGAAGCCATCAATTTTAAGATGCATTGTGATTTACAAATAGTAAAATACAGCCAGGCGCGGTGTCTCACGCCTGTAATCCCAACACTTTGGGAGGCTGAGGCAGGCGCAGGAGTTCAAGATCAGCCTGGACCACATGGCAAAACCCCATCTCTACTAAAAATACAAGAATTAGCCAGTGTGGTGGTGCACACCTGTGGACCCAGCTACTTGGGAGGCTGAGGCACAAGAATCACTTGAACCCGAGAGGTGGAGGTTGCAGTGAGCCGAAATCATACCACTGCACTCCAGCCTTGGTGACAGAGAGAGAGATCCTGTCTCAAAAAAAAAAAAAGTAAAATACATACCATATGATCACACATTTCCAAAGATCATTGATCAAGGTTGACCAATCCTATTAGGTATATAATAGATCTTTATAACGGGCAACTCCAGTAGTTATCATAAGTGATCAAACTTGGCACTGGTGATAGTGGGGGAAATGGATACTATCTGCTTCTGATGTATTGCAAGATGAAGTACACATCACCATCTATGAAGTGTTCTGGTAAAAAACGTTTAAGCCTCTATTTCCAACTTCATGTTACGAGAAATGTGAAGGAGAGGCCCATATCAAATTTCACAATGAGGAAAGAAACTCATGTGTGACATTCTATAAAACAGCTTTCCTAAACTCTTCAAAAGTCTGGGTTTTTTCAAGTCTCAATTTTTTAGCTCAGCTTAAGGGATAAACTCTGAATTAAAATCCCCTCAAATTCTTTATACTGTACTAGATCTTATCCAGAATGAACTATCTGAAATTCAAATGGATGAGTGGTTATAGGAAGCTTTTCTGAATTCATTCCTCAAAACGGTTGTGCCTCTCCTAAGAATTCACCAGTAGTAATACTAATAATAAAGACAATATGAACAATAGCTAATATGCATTGAGCATAGGCTACATACCAGATACTCTTCCAAGGATATGATGCATACTAAATCCATCTAATCTCTGTAACAGCATTATTAGTTACCATCAGCATTTTAAACATCATGTCCAGAGGAGATAAGCATTTTGCTCACCATCCTACAGGTAGTATGGAGGTGAAATGGTGACGACAGTATGGTATTTGCCATGGATAAGGGTTTTCCTACATTTGTTACCTTAACAGAGTTATTCTCTAGGATGAATTTACTGAAGTTTAACAAAGACTGAATAGTGTTGGAAGGCTTCTGTACATTTAACATATCTGGTATAAATTATCTTATGCTGTTACAGGCATTAGAAAATTTGGATTCCCTCATTTGCCAAATCTTGCTATAGTATAAATATTCTGCTATTCTAATCAGAGAGGTGCAAGTGAAGAATTTCTTATTTAAATTATATTGTGACTTGTCTCACGTCTTGAAAAGTGTGAGTCTTGTCTCTCAAATTATTTCTGGGAAAGACCAAACTTTGTTTTCAATTCTCAATCATTTATGGACTGATAATTTTGTAAAATAGAATGTTATGGAAATGTCAAATTGCTATAAAAGTTCCAAATATTTACTCACTTTCCACATTTATCTCACAACTGACAGATGACAATTTTATGACTGCACTAGTCTCTGGATAATAATTTGAGTAGCATTTGTCTAAAGGCCTTCCTATAATTGTAATTCAAATGATTTCTCATTTGGATGAATTCTCTATGTACTCTAGGATATTTACTATGTCTATAAGTCTTCCCAAATTCCTTATGTGCATAAGATTACACAGCAGTATGAATTCTCTGATGTGCAGCAAGAACTGAATTAAGTTTAGGTCCTTCCCACATTCCTCCCATTTAAACTCTTTTTAACAAATACCAATTATCTGATGTAAATCAGACTTCGTATCATGAATAAAGATCTTCACACATTCCTCACATTTAAATGATTTTACATCAGTATAAATTGATATCCAATAAGACTATATGGAAGTCTAAAGGTCTTTTCATATTAGTTATATTCAAAATATTTCTCACTAGTATGAATTGCTAGATAGCAAGATAATTGTCCATAAACAGAAATGAATGGCTTTTGCACATCCCTTACATTCACGAGGTTTCTCAAGAGTTCTTATTAAGTTGTCTATACACACACACAAAATGTTCTTTTACAACTGTCAATCATAAGGTTTCATTGGTATCAGTTTTCTCATTTGAGTAAGTTGTCCACAGAAAGGCTTCCCCACATTCGTTATATTTGTAGGGTTTATCATTACTATGAGTTCTCTCATGAACAAGTTTTGAGCCATGAGTAAAGGTCTTCCTGAATTCCTTACACTGATAAAGGTTCTCACCAGTATGAAATCTCTGATGAACACTAAGTTGATAGCCACTACCAAAGGCCTTCCCACAATCTTTACATTCATAAGACTTCTCATTAGTATGGACTCTCTCATGCTTAACTAGGCTTGAACCCCAACTGAAGGCCTTCCCACATTCCTTACATTTGAAAGGTTTCTCACCAGTATGGATTTTCTGATGTTGAGTAAGGTGATAGCCACGACTAAAAGCCTTCCCACATTCTTTACATTCATAAGGTTTCTCCCCTGTATGGATTCTCTCATGTTGAACAAGGCTTGATCCACAATTAAAAGCCTTCCCACATTCCTTACATTCATAGGGTTTCTCACCAGTATGAAATATCTGATGTCGAGTAAGTTGATAGCCCCAACAAAAAGCCTTTCCACATATTTTACATTCATAAGGTTTCTTACCAGTATGGATTTTCTGATGCTGAGTAAGTTGATAGCCACGACTGAAGGCCTTCCCACATTCTTTACATTTATAAGGTTTCTCACCTGTATGAATTATCTCATGTTTGGCAAGGCTTGAGCCCCAAAAAAAGGCCTTCCCACATTCCTTACATTTATAAGATTTCACACCAATATGAATTTTCTGATGTTGAGTAAGGTGATAGCCACGACTAAAGGCCTTCCCACATTCTTTACATTCATAGGGTTTCTCACCAGTGTGAATTCTCTCGTGTTTAACAAGGCTTGACCCCCAACTAAAGGTCTTCCCACATTCCTTACACTCATAGGGTTTCTCACCAGTATGAAATCTCTGATGCACATTGAGTTGATAGGCACTTAAATAATTCTTCCCACATTCTTTACATTCAAAGTGTTTTTCAGCTGTATGAGTTCTCTCGTGTTGAACAAGTTTTGAGCCATGACTGCAAGCCTTCCCACATTCCTTACACACATAGGATTTCTCTGTATTACGAATTATTTGATGTGGAGTAAGAGATTTACTTTTTCTGTAAGAGGGTATTTTTTCATAGCTGATTATCATTTGACTGAAGTATCCCTCTTGATGTCCTTTTAGTCCCTCGAATATGCTTTTGCACTTCCAATTATTTCTGAAGATGGATGCCTCAAGGCCAATGGTTTTACTTTTTTCCTTCATCTCCCATTGGGAAAAACTTATTTCAAAAATATCCTTTTCTGAAAATATTTTTTTGGTCTCATATGTTGTTGACTCCAAATCTGAAAGGAAACAAGAAAACCACATATTTTATTTCCTTCACTAGGGAAAAAAAAAAACTACAGTAGAAATAAAAGACAAATTAGGAGACTTTACTGAACTCACTCCTGAGCATTAAGGCACTCCCCTGTTAAATAACAAACTTAGCCTTGATTTTGCAGCTCTTGTGATCTTCATGTTCTGATTTTATAGTTTTCTGGAGGATTTCACAGAGGTCGCTTCAACAAGTCCCTCATTTTCCCACGCTGATGTTCCCTCAAACCAAATATCGGCTTCCGTCAATCAAGCCCTTATGTGCCAGTTGTGGTCATCCAATGTCCCCTGCTAGGTATGCTTCTTAATGGGAATCAAATTCTTATCATAATGAGCTTTGGCTGATTTTGTTTTGTCTAACAACTCTTTTGTCTAACAACTCAATGGTTGCAACTCTGCCATTTTATCAAAGCAGCCATGGCCAATATGTAAACATATAAACAAATGGGCAAGACTATGTTCCAATACAACTTTATTTGCAAAAACAGACGGATTTGGCCTCCAGAGCCAGAGTTTTCCAACCCCTGAGATAAAGCAAATATTGCTTTCATAAATGTTCACAATTATAAAAATATAAAGTTCAATTAATTTAAATTTTATATTTACTTAGATTTATTAGCCAGACTTTTTATAAAAGGATTGATTTTTATAACTTCAAACAATGCTGCAATTATGTGAATCTACAGATTTAACCTTATTTAAAAATTTTAAATGTCTATCAATTTTAAAAATCAACAGTAATTATATTGCTATTTAAGGATCACTTTAAATTAGAAGATCTCTAATTCACTTAGACAAAATGATCTTCAGAGTTACTAATAAATAATTTCTGGTTGCACAAAAAGTTCCTAAGAAGATATTCATAAAACAGGAAGAACAAATATTTTGAGTTATTTTTCAATTAAGTTTACTTATTTCTTCACCATTGTTAAACATATTTTCTCTCAACTAAGCTCAAACTACCCTGTCAAAAATCAATGTGATACACACATCATCTTATAATACATTAATACTGTTAATTATATTTTAAAATTGAAAATGAAGCTTTAATTATAGTGTCATTCAGCATGGTATACTGACAATATTAGCAGGTTCAAATGCATATGGAAAATGCTATGTCCTATCATAATGTATGAAAAAAGTAACATAAGTATGATATGATAGAAAAGACTGATAGCTAAAGGGAAATGATGATCTTGGAGTAAACTGTCTACTCTGTATGAGGAAATTAAAGTATTATTCTTTTTCTTCAATATATGCAGAAAATCTGCATAATTTTGCCACACTTCTGTATATGCTTCAAATTTTAAGAGTCACATAATTTTCATGCTTTTAGCTACCTTATACTACACATCTAAACTATTTTTAAATAGAACAGAATTTTTTATTTAAATAAAAATTAAAATCTTGCTACCTTCTCATTATTTTAAATATTGTGTTGATGTTCTGATTAATTAGTCACAACTATTGTTCTTGTCAAAAGCTCCTCTGACAACTCTTTTTGATAATGCCTTTTCCAAATTCAGAATAATGAAACAGATTGTAACAGATTATGTCTTTCACACAAAATCTGCCTTTCAGGTTTCCTAAAAGGCCACTGAGCAAGCACAAAGATTTGCTTTCGCTTACAAAAGATACTAGAAACAATCAGGTTTCTTTGACATAATCCAGAATTTACTTACCCAAAACTACTATGACTGTGTTTTTGTTTATATAATCCCAGGTACATTAAAAACCAAAAGCTGACAATAAAAAGAGAAGTTTGGCCTTTCTACGCTAATAAGTAACTTGTTATTAAAAGGTACCTGTCCCAGCAATAATGTACTTGTCCAGTTGGAGAAGATGTATATTCATATTCATGTACCCACAGCTTATGACTTTCTATAAATTAATTTTAAGAAAGATTGTGTACCTAGGTTTAAATACCCTTGTCAGTTTGGAACACTCATAATACTCTTTCATTGTCCATAATGTGTTTTGACTTCAAGGTAGTCACTTACTTCATCCTTATAAATTAATTAGGTTTTATACCTCAATAGAGGATTTAATTTTTTTCCATTATGAAATTGTTATTATATTAAGTTAACCAGAGCCATTGAGCCTTAACAACTACAAGAAGGTTTTTCCAAACTCAAATCTACTGACATTTGGGCCCAGATCATTCTTGGTTGTGAGGGGTTTTCATGTGCCTTGCCTGTTGATGACTGTATAACATTTTGGTTGAGCTATTAAATGATGGATGATTATTGTGATGTGAATGTGGGAAGTAAGTTTAATCATATATAGTTGGTCACAGGTCTAAACTGCACTATTGCTGTTTCATTTAACAATGTCTTGCTGCTTTTTATGCATTAACATTTGGGTGTAAAGATTCTGTGGATAACCAAAACAAAGCCACAGTATTTAAGCTGGCCAACCCAATATTCCAACTGAATATGGAGGTGATCAATTATGAACTAAAAGGAGTACAGTTTTGTACAACATAGCATCAGTAGTTTAGTGAATTTTAATTTCTATGTAAGGCTCAAATTTTAATTTAACATTTTAGATTTAGATTTAACATTTTAGTTACTTACTACTTATGTTTTATGTAAGGTTTTACAGTGTCAGTAAATAAATATGGGTTTAACTTCTTTTTAAATATTAAAAAAATCATTGCAGACCCAAAAGACTTTTAGTTTATGTAGTTATATATTTTGACATTTGTCATGTTAAAAATTTAAACAGGGAAATTTTAAGATATTTATTAATTCACTTAAAAATAACAATAAACCATTAAATGTTAACATAAATGATTTGTTATAAAAATAATCTTTTCTAAAACAAAACAAAAGTTGTTTTAAATTTTTTTAAATCTTTTAAATGGCTGGTTTAATAAAAGACACATGGATTCTCATATCTGCTTCTGCATTCAATCTATGGCAATATGTTATTTAGGTTGAAATATATGAAGAAAATCATATATATGAAGTATATGAAGAAAATCTAGCCTTTCATGGATACATAATTGGAAAATGGCAGAATATTTTACTAGTCCATGCAGATAACTGTGGATATTTTTCTTTGACACCACCCTAAAACTTAAGAAATGGTGGTGTCTGGTAGGTTAAGTGCAATGTGGAATATAAAATCATATCTATGAACTTTTCATACTATGTTACATTAAAATCATTGCACTTTGAATAATCTTTTATCCATGTGTAATTTTGTAACATCATATACTGGTCATTTGGAAAATACTGATTCAAAGAGTTATGCAGATCTTTGAAATGTTGACATAGTTCATTATACAACATCAAAAAATCACATGTTAATATTACCACCCATCTCATCAAAAAAAAATCTTTATGTATTAGGAAGCTATAAAGCTCAAAATTATGAATAAACATTTTACAAAATTCTAATTTTAACATGACAGATTGAATTATATCATTGGCAACAAATATTAGTTATTCTTGAAGTGATAGGCTCACTTGCAAGACAATGTTTTCCTACTGCCCAAGTCTGAACAAAGTTTGTCATTCTTTGGCAAAAAATATGGTGTTTTGTCAAAAAAGCAGTTGGTTTAACTCACAATTTTTTTTTTTTTTTTTTGAGACATAGTCTCACTCTGTCACCAGGCTGGAATGCAGTGGCACTATCTTGGCTCACTGCAACCTCCCCCTCTTGGGTTCAAGCGATTCTACTGCCTCAGCCTCCTGACTAGCTGGGACTACAGGCGCACGCCACCATGCTCAGCTAATTTTTGTATTTTTAGTAGAGATGGGGTTTCACCATGTTGGCCAAGATGGTCTCGATCTCTTGACCTTGTGATCTGTCCGCCTCAGCCTCCCAAAGTGCTGGGATTACAGGCATAAGCCACAGCGCCTGGCCTTTAACTCAGAACTTAAACAACTGTACAAGTGGTTTTCTTCAAGGCAACCATCATACTTTGGTATACAGCAGAAGACCTTAATGGATACTTCCCATTTCATTACATAGAATATTTTTTAAATGTATATATAATCAAGGGTTGAGATTTAATAAAATGAATACTCCTTCTTCAAGATGTTCTTAAGTGAAAACAGGATTTTTCTTAACACATTTTCTTTGTGTGTGGAGTTAAAGAATGTGATCATTACTAGTACTATTTGGTGCCTCTGCCTTTGCTCATGCTAAAGCAGAGAAGATTCACCATGGCTTCTACACCACCAGTGGAAGTGTCACCATAGTGAAAAAGGCAAACCTCTCAGTATTGTTATGAGAACATTTTTCACTTTGTGAAAGGTTTGGCCCACTGAAAGAATCTTGGGGACTCCCAGGGGTCTTCAGTCCACAGTTTGAGAACCACTGCCCCACCTAGAGTAAGAATTATGCCCAGGACTAAGATAAAGCCAAACTATACCTGCCTTCAAAAATCAATTCTTAAAAAGATCATTGTGATCTGCTATTAATTTAACTGCTTGCCTGAACAGTTCTAAATAATTATTAGGAAGATAATAAAATCCCCAGGCCGGGCGCGGTGGCTCACGCTTGTAATCCCAGCACTTTGGGAGGCCGAGGCAGGCGGATCACGAGGTCAGGAGATCGAGACCACGGTGAAACCCTGTCTCTACTAAAAATATAAAAAAATCAGCCGGGCGTGGTGGCGGGCGCTTGTAGTCCCAGCTACTCGGAGAGGCTGAGGCAGGAGAATG
This sequence comes from Nomascus leucogenys, assembly GCF_006542625.1. NCBI lineage: Eukaryota > Metazoa > Chordata > Mammalia > Primates > Hylobatidae > Nomascus > Nomascus leucogenys. The sequence goes on along the minus strand of NC_044397.1, from coordinate 87,049,291 downwards.
GCGTGAACCCGGGAGGCGGAGCTTGCAGTGAGCCGAGATCGCGCCACTGCACTCCAGCCTGGGCGGCAGAGCGAGACTCCGCCTCAAAAAAAAAAAAAAAAAAAAAAAGAATAAAGGGAAATTAAGGCATTTCCAGAAAAAACAAAAGCTGAAGGAGGTGTGATTACCAGTAGACCTACTCTAGAAGAAATGTTAGAGGGAGTGTTTCAGGCTAAAGTGAAAGGACACTAAACAGTAATTAGAAGCCATAAGGAGAAATAAAGAACACTGGTAAAGGTAACTACATGAGTAAATATAAAAGTCAGTATTATTGTACTTTTGATTTATTGATTTAACAGACAAATGCATAAAATAACAACTATAAATCTGTGTTAAAGTAACCAGGCACTTCAAAGCAATACCTGATTGTAAAACTAGAGCAGGGAAATTTCATACAAAATGAACCTCTAACACCTTGTTTATCAGAAAACCAGGAGGTACTCAAAGAGTGACAGAGATGTGCCAAAAAGCCATATCATGAAAGGATTCCCACTGACCAAATCTAGACAAGCTCCAACACTTTGAGCTTCAAAATAAATGACAGAAAAAACCAGAATATAGCCCATTGACTAGAAATCCAACACATGAATAAATGGAAAGTTTAAAGAGGAATACAATATTTATTTATTTATTTATTTATTTATTTATTGAGGTAGGGTCTTGCTGTGTCACCCAGGCTGGAGTGTGGTGACACAACCTCCGCTCACTGCAGCCTCAACCTCTTAGGTTCAAGCAGTCTGGCCACCTCAGCCTCCCCAGTTGCTGGGACTAAAGGTGTGCACCACCACAGCCCAGCAAATATTTTTGTATTTTTTGTAGAGATGGGGTTTTGCCATGTTGCCCATGCTGGTCTCGAACTCCTGGCCTCAAGCGATCCAACCGTCTCAGCTTCCCAAAGTGCTGGGATTACAGGTGTGAGCCACCACTGTGCCCAGTTCCACAATATTTAATAGTTTCAAAGTTCCTCCCCACAAAATAGTTATGGAAAGGAAAAAGAGCAACTGCACAAGGGGGAAGCCAGCAGACACCACCTTAATCAAGTGCTCAGAGTGAATAACATGAGTAATGACAAATTATTCACACTACCCAACAAAATGCAGGGAGAAGAACGCAGCATCAATTCTGTGATAATCCTGCCAAAGATCCACACTCTAAATCTAATCAAGAAGAAAGAGCAGACAAACCCAAACTGAGGAACACTATACAAAATAACTGGCCTGTAATCTTCAAAAGCATCACAGATATATATGCAAGTCAAGGAAAGACATGTGAACGGTCTCAGACTGAAAGAGACTAAACAATCCAAATTCCACAAACAAGAACAACAAAACAATATATTATCTGGCCCCTTCCTATCTCCCTGGCCTGATTTCTTAGTACATGTTCCTTTAATAACTCTACTCTAGAGTTCTGGTAAAGTTCCTTTCCAACAACAGGGCCTTTGCATTTGCTGTTCACTGTGATTGATCTGTTCCTCTGCCAGATATTCACATAGCTAGATCCCAGGCTCCACATCTCTGTTCAAGAAAGCATTCCCTGACTATCTTACCTAAATTAGCCCTGTCAGTCCTCATCATTTTCTATTCCCTTGTGCTATTTACCTTTTCCAAAGAATTTGCTTCATTACATACTATTTATCTATTTATAAATTTACTTATTTGATGTTCCTCCTTTACTACAAAGTAAACTGCATGAAAATGGGCAAGTTATCAAAGCTTGCTCATGATTCAATTGATAGTGCTCAGTACAAGGCTGGCCAGGAGTAGACTTTCAATATAATATTTGCAGAATTTATGAAATCTGGTTTCTTTGCCATGGTTATGAAATAAATGTCCTATAATGCAAATCCAGCCCCTTGGCCATTAAAGGAGAGAGGCGATTGCAGGGAGGGCCCGAGAATGGTGTAAAGCTCACTGAGGGATGGGGAAGATCAACATGTTTAATGAACCCACTTCTAACCCAGCAAGTATAAAAGCATGCCCTCGGGAAGGGGGAGAAGAAATTCACCTGGTTTCTTCAAAGATAGCCCTGTAATTTCCAGTGCAGAAAACTGATGATGCAAAGAGGAGACTCTAAATTATTTCAGGCAGATGACCTTACCCAGTGACACCAAGTTACTATAGTTCTCCAACATTACATCCACGTACAAGTCCCTCTGAGCAGGGTCCAGGCATTCCCACTCCTCCTGAGAGAAGTCGATGGCCACATCCCTGAATGTCACCAACCCCTAAAACCAAAAACCCATGTATTACTTGTGAAATTAAAGAAAACATTTCCAGGAGGAAAAAAGAGGGTACAAAGGATGAACTACAAAGATGGGGAGAAATATAACAATCAAGTAGGCTGAAAGCCTCTGATATAGGTAGGAAAAGGCAAGAAAATCTGTGACTAAAGCTGGATGTCACCATGTTCTACAACAATCTTGTCATAGCAGGAAAAACTTCCCGGATACTGTAAGATAACTCAGCTATCCAGATCTGTCTGGTAATATATTTTAAAAATCTCAGTTTCTTCTCTGTTAAATAAAAAGTGCATGTGTATACATCATGCATATTTACAATGTGCTATGTGCCTTCCTCATAAATTCTTTGTAAAAGTGAATTGCTCACCATCTTTCCCCTTTAAGAAATAAAAACAAGGCCAGGTGCAATGGTTCATGCCTGCAATCCCAAGCACTTCGGGAGGCTGAGGCGGGCAAATCACTTGAGGTCAGGAGTTTGAGACCAGCCTGGCCAACATGTGAAACCCCATCTCTACTAACAATACAAAAATTAGCCAGGTGTGGTGGCAGATGCCTATAATCCCAGCTACTTGGGAGGCTGAGGCAGGAGAATCGCTTGAACCCGGGAAGCAGAAGTTGCAGTGAGCCGAGATTGTGCCACTGCACTCCAGCCTGGGTGACAGAGCAAGATTCTGTCTCAAAAAGAAAGAAAGAAATAGGAAAACATGAAAACTTTTTTTCAAATGTACTACAAAATCTTTATTTTATAAAAATGATTCCCATTAAATTAGGGACTATCATCAAGACTCAAATACATCACTGTTAGATTACATCATAAGCATTTTTTCTTATGATGAATAAACAATATTTTTATTTGTTGCAATTCATTTTATCCTCTCAATATATGACCTTAGTCACTCAATTGTATCTGTACATTTAGGCTGAACAAAACTTCTGTAGATTTTCTTGGTTGTGGAAATATATTATCATCTAGACCTTAGGCATCATCTTATCTGTTACTATCAACTACCCCTCGCTTAGTACTTTACTTGTTCCTGAGTTACACAGTACTGATACAGGACACATGAGGATACTGATATAGGATGTTGCACATGACACAAATGTCACTCATGGCCTACACATCCTGGTTGACGACAAAATGACTTCAAAGTCAACTGGTTCAAAATCCACTGGTGGTGGAGTCCTTTGGTGACTCCAAAGACCACTGGTCTTCATCTCTTAGGAAATTCCTGGAAAGAACCACTAACTCCCCTCTCTCTAACCTGAAGCACCTCCCAACACATGCAGCTTCACATAAACTGAGGTTGAGACCAAGCAACCCCAAAGTCCATGTTATCTCTGTGGAAAACTTGGGTCTATGGAGAAGTTCTATAGGTCTAAGGAAAATTAACAAAAAGATTCACATGCCCTAAAAATCACAGTATTTCATGGAGAGAAAAATACCAACTTACATCAGTCATGGTTCTGGAATTGCAAGAACTAATTAATGCTCCATGGGATTCCTCTATTGGTGAAGCACAGAATCCAGAAAAGCCAGAACTGGGGAGGGAAAACGAAGTGTTAAACCAGGTGTGCCTCAGTGATCCCATCCTGACTTACGCTAATGGAAGATCTTATCTTCTCCATGCCTGCTTCTGCTACACACCCCACACACCACTTATGGAATTCAAACTTTCACCTAAACCCCAAAGTTCTTCAGCAGGGAGGTTTCTGGCAGTGTCTGGTTCTGAGGATGTGAAACTGGACCTGGGATTCGACAATTCAGTCCTACCCAGGAAATCAGATCATCCTCCTTCCATTCCTGCCTCTCAGGAATACCTGTCATGGTCCAAGCTAGAACGCCCTTCTTGGGCTCAGGACTGACGGAAGTTGGTCAAAACATGAGAGCTGGACAGGATGTATAAGGAATTCATCAGGAACCCAAAAAGCTGACTTTCTAATGCATATGTCAGAATATTCATGACACAGAACATCATGCAATGAGTACATGCTAACTTAGAGAAATAATCAAGATATACTCAATAGAAAACGGAGTTATGAGATTTATGATATGATTACATTTATAAAATACATATATATCAATACAGAAAGACTGACAATCACATCACTGGATGAAAAAATGTTTAGAAAGTTATACATCTCAAGAAAGAAACAGGCCGGGTGTGGTGGCTCAGGCCTATAATCCCAGCACTTTGGGAGGCTGAGGTGGGCGGATTATGAGGTCAGGAGATCGAGACCATCCTGGCTAACACGGTGAAACCCCGTCTCTACTAAAAATACAAAAAATTAGCCGGGCGTGGTGGCAGGCACCTGTAGTCCCAGCTACTTGGGAGGCTGAGGCAGGAGAATGGCGTGAACCCGGGAGGCGGAGCTGGCAGTGAGCCGAGATCGCACCGCTGCACTCCAGCCTGGGTGACAGAACAAGACTCCATCTCAAAAAAAATAAATAAATAAAATAAATAAAAAATAAAAAAATAAAATTATATATCTATATATATTAATAACATTTATCTTTTCATTATGATCATAATGTTTTCTGTTTAGGTAATCCACACAATCATTGTAACCATGGCCATACATTACACCAACTGTATAATTTCTACATATGCCTATGTCTTGCCTAGAAAAAAAAAGGATGGAATTCCCCAAGTTATGCCATGGATATATTAATGGAATAATATTAATGAAATGATATTAATATATCCATGGCATAAGTTGAGGAATTTCATCCATTTTTTTTCTTTTTTTGGGGGAGGTTTTATTTTTTTGTTCCCCTTCCATTAATGAGGTTTTGATTCTGCTTTTCTTATCTTGACTGATGGATTTATTTTGTATCTGAACCTGTCTTAGACATGGTACTCTCCAGATAACTGAATCCAGATAACTGAATCACCTGATCCTATTAGGCTCACTTTGCAACCAACATCAGTAGAATAAAAACTATAAAGTATAAACCTTACAGAATAAATTCCATTTGCCTCCAAATGCTTGATCATGGTTCAACAGTATTGCTTATAACTGCCTTCCTATGAGTTCCTAAAGCAGGTCCCCTGGATTGCCTACTGGCCTTTGTTGCTGACTGCTGGCTGCCTTATGCTTACCCCAAGGCATATTTGGTCTCCAAGGTAACAACTATGTCTTCCAAACACTGTATTACCCCCTAAGTACAAGTATCAGAGGGTCAGGCATTTGGGGCAAATTCTTTACCCAAAACTTCACTTCTAGAAATGTATCCTTAAGAAATAGGTAAAGAAGGGCCAGGTGCGGTGGCTCACGCCTGTAATCCCAGCACTTTGGGAGGCCAAGGCGGGTGGATCATGAGGTCAGGAGATCGAGACCATCCTAACATGGTGAAACCCCGTCTCTACTAAACTACAAAAAAAATTAGCTGGGTGTGGTGGTGGGTGCCTGTAGTCCCAGCTACTCAGGAGGCTGAGGCAGGAGAATGGTGTGAACCCAGGAGGCAGAGCTTTCAGTGAGCCAAGATCACACCACTGCACTCCAGCCTGGGCGACAGAGCGAGACTCCGTCTGAAAAAAAAAAAAAAAAAAAAGAAATAGGTAAAGAAGAAAGAACCACACAAGATGAATACACAAGGGTATTCAACCAAAAATGATTTCTGGTAACCAAAAATGAGAAACTACGTAATAGTAAGCAAAAGGTTTAATAAATTATGGCCCACCATGTCCTCATTAGTTATGATGGTGTTGGTTCATGTTAATTGATGAAGAAAGACATGCATGATCAATTCCTTAGGCAGGCAGGTTTGTAACTAACATAATGTGGGAGGTATATTCTATTAAAATTAAGATAAAAGTTCTGGTATCAGACCTTTAGGATGTGAATTTGAGCTTGATAGTTATCCATTTCTCAATACCTCTGTTTCCTCATCAGTAAGAGGGGTGAGAACAGTGTCTACCATAGAAGAGTAAGTAAGAAATCCATACAAAATACTGAATGGTATATGATAATTGTTTATAAGCTGTCTTTTTTTTTTTTTTTTTCCAGAGACAGGGTCTTGCTCTGCTGCCTAGGCTGGAGTGCAGTGGCACAAACACAGCTCACTACAGCCTCAACCTCCTGGGCTCAAGTGATCCTCCCAGCTCAGCCTCCATCCCCAGTAGCTGGAACCACAGGTGCATGCCACCTTGCCCTGCTAATGATTCTTCTTTAAAATTGTTTGTAAAGACAGGGTCTCACTGTGTTGTCCAGGCTGGTCTCGAACTCCTGAGCTCAAGGAATCCTCCTGCCTTGACCTCCCAAAGTGCTGGGATTACAGGTGCAAGCCACCAGGCTTGGCCACATTTTCATCATTATTATTGAAAATGAAGAATGTTAGTGTCCCTCATCCTGTTATGACAAAGAAATTTAAGGCTACTGTATTTTGCTCACAGTAAAATGTGTCTTTCTCAGACCTGCTTTCTTATAACGTGAACTCAAATTTCACAGGTCAACCTTGAGTCTGCTATTCTTCCTAAATAACAATGTGAGCAAAACAGGTTCTCAGAAACATATAGAGGAAAATACCCCTTCCTCCCAGAAGATGCATAGAGATTCAGCATCATTAAGCTGCATCAGAAAATACAACCTGATTAGGTATCAAGCTGAGAACTTAACCAGAGGCTCAATCTTACTCTTCTGTACAAATTGGTGGTTTACTTAAACATTTACAACCAGAACCTTCTTATTCTACCTCCTGGTATTTACACCTGTCCTTGGAAATATTATCTGTAAAATGTATTTTTTGTAAGATGGCTGTATATTGGAGATTATTGCCATTGTCTGTAGAGGTAACCTTTAAAATAATCTAATTCTAAAACACTTTTTTGCCTGGTAATTCATTTTTAAATGACATTTCTATAATCCCAGAAGTTGTAAATATTTGAAGATTTTCAAGTAGGGGAATCACTAGTACTTCCCTCTTCTCCCTAAGTATTCAAGATTAACATAAAACCTAGATCTGGGTTGGATTTCTTTTTCAAACTAAGAACTAAGGAGTCTTCAATTCATTTACGTCACCAACTACTATAATTTTATTCTGCAGAAAAAAAAAAAAACAGACCCATAGGCTCAAAGGAAAAAGGATTTAAATAAAAATATTCCAAAGTGCCGGGTGTGGTGGCTCATGCCTGTAATTCCAGCACTTTGGAAGGCCAAAGGAGGCGGATTGCTTGAGCTCAGGAGTTCAAGACCAGCCTGGGCAACATGGTGAAAACCCCATCTCTACCAAAAACATGAAAAATTAGTGGGGCATGGTGGCACACGCCTGTGGTCCCAGCTACCTTCCCTCTGAGGTGGGAGGATCGCTTGAGCCTGGGAGGTGGACATTGCACCACTGCACTCCAACCTGGGTGACAGAGTGAGACACTATCTCAAAAAAGAAAAAAAAAAAAAACACCAAAACATGAAAAATGATTAACTCTAAAGGATGCAATTTTTAGCTTCCTTCTCTATATGTCTCCTGGACTGCTGAGTTTTTTTTTTGGACCAAGCCTGCATTAATTCCATAATTGGAACTATAAAGACATTTCCAAACGTAAAAAAACTGAGTGACAGGAGGAATATATTTCAGTCATTAAGAAAACTAAACAAACGGGGCCAATGCTGAAAATCAGTGGGCCTGAAACAATTTACACCTACCAGCTCTTGAACATCCTGTAGCTGTTATTCAACGTAATGAGACACGTTCACTGTCAAGATTCTCCTGTAAATCAACACAAATTAGATAAACCACCTTCAAAGTCTGCGGAAGAAAATAAATGTGCATAAACAAAACAGTATTTGGTACAGAGTAGATGCTCAATAAGTATGGCTGCACCTCTCCACTTCTTCAGTGAATGACCAATTAAAGTAACATTTTAATGTAATCCTTGAAATATGTCTTCCAAAACTCTGTCTTATTAGATGGGATTGACACATAACACAGTATTTTTGAGCACTTTTGTTCATAACTATAATGATTGTTTAAAATTGTATCATTTATATTTTTCCTTCCTTTGACTCTTTATAAACTTAATTTTTATTAGGTGCATATCATTCCATCACTAGATATACTGCAATTTACTTGACTATTTCCATTCTATTGGACACTAATTTTTTTTTTTTTTTTTTGAGATGGAGTCTTGCTCTGTCGCTCAGGCTGGGCTACAGTGGTGCTTTCTTGGCTCACTGCAACCTCTGTCTCCCAGGTTCAACCAATTCTCCTGCCTCAGCCTATTGAGTAGCTGGGTCTACAGGCACATGCCACCACACCCAGCTAATTTTTGTAATTTTAGTAGAGATGGGATTTCACCATATTGGTCAGGCTGGTCTTGAACTCCTGACCTCAAGTGATCCACCCGCCTCAGCCTCCCAAAGTGTTGGGATTACAGGCATGACCCACCGCGCCCAGCTGGACACTAATATTTTTCAAGCTCTTTCCCAGCAATTACAGTCTTTTTTCCAGAACAATGGAGCTAGATCTTTTCGGGTCATGGTCACTTTTGATAATCTCATGAAATTATAGACATTTTGCCCACTTAAAAAAACACATTTACATATATTTACAGAAATTTGGTCTCAATTTCAAGGGGTTTTGGTCACCTGGAAGCTCATCAATGGAACAAGAAGACCTCAGGTTAAGACTTCCTGTCGTAAGGCTGGGCACAGATGCTCATGCCTGTAATCCTAGCACTTGAGGAGCCCAAGGCAGGCAGATCACTTGAGTCCAGGAGTTAGAGACCAGGCTGGGCAACATAACAAAACCCCCTCTCTATAAAAAATACAAAAAAAAATGGTCAGGCTTCACGGCACGTAGCTGTAGTCCCAGGTACTTGGGAGCCTGAGGTGGGAGGATCACTTGAGCCTAGGAGGCCAAGGCTACAGTGAGCCATGATCATGCCACTGCACTCCAGCCTAAGCAAAAGGCCAAGACCCTGTTTAAACAAAAACAAAAAGTTTTCCTGTCCTAGATCATTTGAGCATCTGGTCACTTTTGTGTGTGTGTGAGACAGTCTTGCTCTGTTACCCAGGCTGGAGTGCAGTGGCGTGATCTCGGCGCACTGCAACCTCCGCCTGCTGGGTTCAAGCAATTCTCCTGCCTCAGCCTCCTGAGTAGCTGGGACTACAGCCACCCACCACCATGCCCGGCTAATTTTTTGTATTTTTAGTAGAGACGGAGTTTCACCATGCTGGCCAGGCTGGTCTCGAACTTCTGACCTTGTGATCCGCCCACCTTAGCCTCCCAAAGTGCTGGGATTACAGGCGTGAGCCACCACCCTCAGCCCCCACTATTTTTAGTTAATTTGCAAGCACCCACACAATCAACTTCATATTTCTGTTACTCTAATCTGTCAAAAGTTTACGGGAAATAATCTAGAAGAGCCCAATAATAGCAACTCAATATTCAGTAAGCCCATATCATGGGGATGACACTGCTCTACGAAGCTTTACACATAATAACTCATCTTACATCATATAAACTCCATTAGGTAGGTACTATCCTGTCCCTATTTTATAGATGTGGCACAGAGGGCCTGAATCAATTGTCTAAGTACACACAGCTACCAACAGGCAGAGCCAGGATTTGAATTCAGATACTTTGGATCCAGAGCCTTAATTTTTTTGTTGTTGTTTTTTGAGATGGAGTCTCTTCCTGTCACCTAGGCTGGAGTGCAGTGGTGCAATCTTGGCTCACTGCAACCTCCACTGCCCGGGTTCACGCCATTCTCCTGCCTCAGCCTCCCGAGTAGCTGGGACTACAGGCGCCTGCCACTACGCCCAGCTAATTTTTTGTATTTTTAGTGGAGACGGGGTTTCACCGTGTTGCCAGGATGTTCTCGATCTCCTGACCTCATGATCCACCTGCCTTGGCCTCCCAAAGTGCTGGGATTACAGGCGTGAGCCACCACGCCCGACCCCAGAGCCTTATTTTTAACTACAACATAGTACGGCTTCTTACATGCCACACAAAGCTGGACTTGAAAGAAGTCATGCTTGGAAATGTTACAGACTTCTATCTAAAGATTATCTGAAAGTTCCCACCCTTGTTGGTGCAAATTACAAATCCCTATGCTCAAAGCTCAATCATATTTCCACCCCTAAAAGCCTCACAAAGCAGACAACATTGTCATGTACTGCCAGAAACATTCCCTTACTTAAAATCCCTTATACCTTGCCTTTCTTTAAGAATCATGTCTATGGGCCAGGCATGGTGGCTCACACCTGCAGTCCCAGCACTTTGGGAGGACAAGGCCAGAGGAACACTTGAGCCCAGGACTTCAAGGTTGCACTGAGCTATGACTGTACTACTGCACTCGCCTGGGCAATAGAGTGAGACCTTGTCTCTCAAAAAAGTAAAAAAAAAAAAAACTTTTTAATTATGACTACAGAAAAGATAAAAAATAATTTGTATATAACACCACCTAATTACTGATCTCTTCAAATAATCATAGTATAAAATAATGCTCTAATAGCAGTCTACAAGAGGTGCCTTTCTATAACTCTTCAGTGCATCATAATGCACTGAAGTATTTGAACAATTTGCCATATGAACAGGTGGGTAAGAATTGAGGAGAAGAACAATAGGGGGCCACTGGGAGGAAATATGTACCAGCATGGCGGGTCATGTGACTGGGAAAACCCAGTCAAGATATTTCAGGCCAAGGAAAGAAAATGTTCTCATGACCTCGAAGCAAAGGTAATTGTATGTATATGTATTTAAAAAGTATGTATAAAAAACCTCACCTGAACCTTGATTTCTAAACATGCAAAAATCCTTTTCTCCTCTTCAAACTCCTTCTTAGAAATCTGGCAACCTGGCAGCACTGGGGGAAAAACAGTAACGAGATATCAGCATTTCTAGCGCGTCACAGACTTAATTAAAAAAGAAAAAGAAGAGCAAAACACCCTCTGGGGCCACTTCTGCCTTCATCCACACAAAACCAAACGGAACGAAAAGGGAGGCTAGAGTCTGTCTCTGTGTTGAGGGCAATTCTTGGGGACAGAGGTCTGCTTGCAATGGCCCTGAAACATGTAGCTCACCACCCAAGAGCTCCTAGAGGCGCCTCTTCTAGGAATCCCACCTCTAGAACTTCCCCATCAGGTCTTGACAAGATCCTGTCCCGCGGACACTTCCAGATCTAAACTTCTCATCCTTTTTGCTTGAAACGTTCATTATGGGGTTTAGCATAGACTTCTTTCTTGCGGTCATTTAATTGTGGCAGGCCCGAAGACAGACTAAAGGGAACCTAGAGCATTTGGTCAAAGCAAATCACATTTACAAATACGGCCACGCACCCCGTCAGCCCGTCATACATTCACAACTGCACCCACCTCCGCGGAGACACGCCCCGTCCCTGCCACGCCGTCTGAGACACACTATCCCTCGGCTGCTCGTGTGCACACAGGCTTGAGGATCCGGACACGACACGCTCTGTCCGTGACCCAGCCCTCCCCACCTCCAGCGCCCCCGAGGCCACCCCCACCCTCACTGCCGGTTCCAATCGGGCCCCGGTAAAGCCAGCCGAGCCCTCCCAGCTTCACCCGGGCTGATTACTTCTACGGACACGACCAACTCACCGTGCAGAGTCCAAGAACCTTAAGGACACCGGAAAAGGACCCGGAGACCCGTAGTTAGTTTGGACCCAGAGGCTGATGGGAAACAAGAGCCTGGAAATGCTCGCAGGCTAGGAGAGTAGCTTCTGGCAGGCAAGCTCGCCCCGCCCCTAAAAGACCTGTGCCCCGGAGACTTCTGGGAAATGTAGTCCACAGCGGGAGAGTCTCCGGAAGTTGAAACCTGGACAGCAGGGATGCTCCCAGCATGCAATTTGGCTTCACCTGTCAAAGGCGCTTTTCCCGAAGACTCCCGGGAGCTCTAGCTTTTGCTTGAGGGTCTTTGGTATTGACTGAGAGCGAATTAAAAGGTTCTCAGCTTTCGCTAAGGAACGCATTCTGGAGTCTAGAACAGGCGAAGATGGGACTGGGGTGTCTGGGTACTTAGAGATGAGCGAGCAGGGGAATCCGGGGTAGGTTCCCTGGAAATGACCTGCGCGACACTACCAGTTTACCTGGGTATGAGCGCCTGGAACAGTGTCTGGCAATTGAACAGATGGGTGTGTCTTGCTGTGAGGGAGTTTCTTAGTTCGATTCGATGTCTAGGACCCTGCGTGGACTTGTTTATGTTCATGGGATGGTTTCTAAATTTATGCCTGTGTGAGTCTGTTTTATTAGGTGTGAGATGAACTGTGTTACAGATTTTGTATGCCGCTGTTGAAAGACAACAATAAGTGGTCGTGAGTGGATATTGTGACCGTGGAGACTTATGGCAGTGCAAAGGCGGCCATAAACAATACAAAAGCAATCCAGCATGGCTGTGTTCCAATAAAACTTGATGGATTATAAAATTTGAATCTCATTTTTTATAGAGTATGAAACCATTTATTCTGAAGCACACATTCATACTCCAAAAACAATACTATATATTCCCTCTCTATCTCTTGTGTGTTTGTGTGTGTGTGTGAGACAGACAGAGAGAGAGAAAGAGAGAGAGAGAGAGAGTGAGAGAGAGAAAGGTTTTAAAGGAGACAACTAACTGATTCTGAGGTTAGGGCAAAAGGATTGGGGCTGTTGTTGGTGTGGTAAGAACCTTCGGATATAAATATTTTTTAAAAAAGAATTGTCTGAAAATATTAAAGCGAAATTTTATATTAAAACTAACAGAAATAAAAGGAAGTTACTTTTTAGGGGCTCTTTATGGTCACTGATATCACCTCTCTCATCCTCTGCCATCTCTCACCTCCTGGTCTCTCTTGCTTATCAAGGGAAGACTAGAGCTCTTGGATCCCAGCTTTTCCCCTGCCTCAGCTGAGGCCACTACCCTGGTTGACTCCCATGGTGACATGGATGTCTCATCCAGTATCGTGGGTCTGAGTCCTCATCTGCAGGGTCCTTGAGCTTTCCTCAGCACCCATTCCCATTTCCCATCTGGGACTTCATTATCATCAGCATCTGCTCCACCTCCAAAACTACTAGTGGAAGCAGCCTCCTCTCTTCCCATGTTACTTGCTCAATGACTCCCACAAGTACTACTCTGAATATTTTGGGGGTCTTTGATTTTTTTTAATTTGTTATTTCCATAGGTTTTTGGGAAACAGATGGTGTTTGGTTACATGAGTAACTTCTTCCGTGGTGATTTGTGAGATTTTGGTGCACCTATCACCTGAACAGTATACACAGCACCCAATTTTTAGTCTTTTATCCCTCACCCCCTTTCCACCCTTTCCCCGAGTCCCCAAAGTCTATTGTGTCATTCTTATGCCTTTGCATCCTCACACCTTAGCTCCCACTATTGAGTGAGAATATATGATGTTTGATTTTCCATTCCTGAGTTGCTTCACTTAGAATAATAGTCTCTAGGCCGGACACGGTGATTCACACCTGTAATCCCAGCACTTTGGGAGGCTGAGGCAGCTGGATCACCTGAAGTCAAGAATTCAAGACAAGTCTGGCCAACATGATGAAACCCCGTCTCTAGTAAAAATACGAAAATTAGCCAGGCACGCTGGTGGGTGTCTATAATCCTAGCCATTCAGGAGGCTGAGGCAGGAGAATTGCCTGAACCCGGGAGGTGGAGGTTGCAGTGAGCCAAGATAGCGCCATTGCACTACAGCCTGGGCGACAAGAGCGAAACTCCATCTTTAAAAATAAAAATAAAAATAAAAATAAATAAATCCAGGCAAATGCGATTAATTCATTCCTTTTTGTGGCTGAGTAGTATTCCACTGTATATATGTACCACAATTTCTTTATCCACTCATTGATTCATGGGCATTTGGGTTGTTCAGCATTTTTGCAATTGTGAATTCTGCTGCTGTAAATATGTGTGTACAAGTATCTTTTTTGTATAATGACTTATTTTCCTTTAGATACCCAGTAGTGGGATTGCTGGATCAAATAGTAGTTCTACTTTTAGTTCTTTAAGGAATCTCCACACTGTTTTCCATAGTGGTTTTACTAGTTTACATTCCCACCAGCAGTGTAGAAGTGTTCCCTGTTCACTACATCCATGACAATATCTATTTTTTTTCCATTATAAACATTCTTGCAGGAGTAAGATGGTATTGTACTGTGGTTTTGATTTGCATTTCCCTGATCAGTAGTGATGTTGAGCATTTTTTCTTATGTTTGTATATTTTCTTTTGAGAATTGTCTACTCATGTCCTTAATGCACTTTTTGATGGGATTGTTTGTTTTTCTTGCTAATTTGTTTGAGTTCTTTGTAGATTCTGGATATTAGTCCTTTGTCAGATGTATATATTGTGAAAATTTTCTCCCACTTTGTGAGTTGTCTGTTTACTTTGCTGACTGTTCCTTTAGCCATGCTAAGGCTCTTTAGTTTAATTAAGTCCCAGGCCCTTTGTTTTTATTGCATTTGCTTTTGGGTTCTTGGTCACAAAATCCTTGCCTAGGCCAATGTCTAGAAGGCTTTTCCAATGTTATCTTCTAGAATTTTTACAGTTTCAGGTCTTAGACTGAAGTCCTTGATCCATCTTCAGTTGATTTTTGTATAAGGTGAGAGATGAGGATCCAGTTTCATTCTCCTACATGTGGCTAGCCAATTATCCCAGTGCCATTTGTTGAATAGGGCGTCCTTTCTCCATTTTATGTTTTTGTTTGCTTTGTTGAAGATTAGTTGACTGTATTTGGGTTTATTTATGGGTTCTCTATTCTGTTCCATTGGTCAATGTGCCTATTTTTATACCAGTACTATACTGTTTTGGTGACTATGACCTTATAGTTTGAAATCAGGTAATGGGATGCCTCCATTGCTTAGTCTTGCTTTGGCTATGCGGGCTCTTTTTTGGTTCCACATGAATTTTAGGATCATTTTTTCTAGTTATGTGAAGAATGATGGCGGTAATTTGATGGGAATTGCTTTGAATTTGTAGGTTGCTTTTGGCAGTATGATCATTTTTACAATCTTGATTCTACCCATCCATGAGCATGGGATTTGTTTCCATTCGTTTGTGTCATCTATTATTTCTTTTAGCAGTGTTTTGAAGTTTCCTTGTAGAGGTCTTTCACCTCCTTGGTTAGGTATATTCCTAAGTATTTTATCTTATTTTATTTTTGCAGATGTTGTAAAAGTTGTTGAGTTCTTGATTTGATTCTCAGCTTGGTCGCTGTTGGTGTATAGAAGAGCTACTGATTTGTGTACATCAGAAACTTTATCGAATTGGACTACATTTCTAGAAATGGATTCCTGAATTAAAAGAGATGCTTCTCTTACATATTTATGTAAAGTTACTCTCAGAAAGGTTGTAAGTGGATTCCTCCCACCAAAAGTATTGTGAATGAATATCTTCTTAAAATTTACAATTGTTTTGACCCTTTCCCAGTCCTTAAACCAATGATAACATTTTATTTTCTTTTTCTTTTTTCTTTTTCTTTTTTTTTTTGTTGAGACAGAGTTTTGCTCTAGTTGCCCAGGCTGGAGCAATGGCGCGATCTTGGCTCATCGCAACCTCCACCTCCCAGGTTCAAGCAATTCTCCTGCCTCAGCCTTCCCACGTAGCTGGGACTACAGGCACGAGCCACCAAGCCCAGCTAATTTTGTATTTTTAGTAGAGATGGAGTTTCTCCATGTGGGTCAGGCTGGTCTCCAACTCCCAACCTCAGGTGATCCGCCCACCCCAGCCTCCCAAAGTGCTGGGATTACAGGCGTGAGCCACTGCGCCTGGCCTTTATTTTCATATTTCCATGTCTTTTATTTCTCATAAGCTTAGATATGCATTCAAGTATTTATTGGTCATTTTCAATTTTTCCTTTTAAGAGTCTATATTCTTTACCTATTTCTATACATTTTTGTATTCATCTATATGTTGATTTGTTTTAAATTTATTATCTGTTTGTTGTATCTGAAATATTTTCCCTTAGTTTATTTGCTACTTAAATTTGAGGGAGGGAGGGAAGTTTACTGAAACATACTTTATATTTTCTATAATTTATTAACCACTTCATAATTTGTGTTTTGGCTGTCAAGCCTACAGATCAAAATTATAATAACACCAATTTGTAATTTGATAAGTACTCTGGTAGTCTATTTTTAAGTTATGCATGTTGTGAACATTATTTGTTTTAATGTGTGAGGGATGGAAGTTACTTTATTTTTCCAGGTGGTTAACTAGTTAACACAGATTATTGCTTTTCTGTAATATTTTTACTGAGATATAATTCATATACTCTAAAATTCACCCATTTCAAGTGTACAATTCAGTAGATTCTTTTTTTTTTTCTTTGAGACAGAGTTTTGAACTTGTTGCCCAGGTTGGAGTTCAATGGTATGATCTCAGCTCACTGCAACCTCCGCCTCCTGGGTTCAAGCGACTCTCCTGCCTCAGCCTCCCGAGTAGCTGGGATTACAGGCGCCTGCCATCACGCCTGGCTAATTTTTGTTTTTTTTTTTGTTTTTTTGTTTTTTTGTTTTTGAGAAGGAGTCTCGCTCTTTCACCCAGGCTAGAGTGCAGTGGCGCGATCTCGGCTCACTGCAGGCTCCGCCCCCCGGGGTTCACACCATTCTCCTGCCTCAGCCTCCCGCGTAGTTGGGACTACAGGTGCCCTCCACCTCGCCCGGCTAATTTTTTGTATTTTTAATAGAGACGGGGTTTCACCATGTTAGCCTGGATGGTCTCGATGTCCTGACCTCGTGATCCGCCCGCCTCGGCTTCCCAAAGTGCTGGGACCACAGGCGTGAGCCACCGCGCCTGGCCTGTATTTTTTAGTAAAGACAGGGGTTTCACCATGTTGGCCACGCTGGTCTTGAACTCCTGACCTCAGGTGATCCGCCCGCCTCAGCCTCCCAAAGTGCTGGGATTACAGGCGTGAGCCACCACGCCCGGCCAAATTCAGTAGTTTCTAGTTTATTCAAAGAGCTATGCAACCATCATCACAATCAATTTTAGAACATTTTCATTGCCCCGAAAAGACACCGATACTCATTAGCAATCATTATTTTCAGCCACTCCATGGGCTACAGGGATCTTTTCTGTTATTGCACGTGTTCTATATTCGTACTTTATGTAATAAAGCATGCATTGCTTTTGTAATTACAAAGTAAAAAGAAAAACGTTTAAAAAAAAACATGTTGGGATTTTAAATTGATCCAACTGATTTCACTTTTTCTGATGCCACAATCAATTTCTTATTGTTTTACTTTTAATCACTCAAGTAATTCCATGTTCTAATGCTTTTCACACCAGATCGGGAGCATTCAGAGTGGTATAGCTGTAGACATGTTCTAATGCTTTTCAGTGAGGAGATAAAACAGAAATGAGGGAGGTCTATTAAGTTAAAGTAGTTCAGTATTTCAAGAAAGAGTACGTCACTGAGATAGTAGAAGGCAGTCAAAAATCTTTCAAAATAAGTAATAAAAATATTTATTTGGATTTAGCAACATTCAGTTAGTTGTTGCAGTTTTAAATATTCAAAAAACTGATGATAATATCAGAAATGAAAGTGTCCTCCTACTCATTCCCTATCTACAGAAATGACCAAAGTTAATATTTTCAGGTATTCTTCCAGATTTTTCTGTACACTGAATGTATGTATAAAGACACAGCTATTTCATACAGAAATGGGATCATGCTATCCATATAATTCTGCCATTTGCCCTTTCCACTTCAACACATTCTTCTACTTCATTTCATGTCAGTTATAGATTTAATTCATTCCTTTTAACGTTGAATTATTACCTAACCCAGCACTGTTCAATGTAACTTTCTGTGGTGTTAGAAATGTTCACATCCCTCTTGTCCAATACAGTAGCCACTAGCTGTCTTGGCTAATGAGCCTTTGAAACATGGCTAGTGTGAGTAAGAAACTGAATTTCGAATTTTATTTAATTTTAATAAATTTAATTTTAAATAGCCACAAATAGCTATCATATTGGCCAGCACAAAAAACGAACATTGAGGTTCTTCAGTATTACAATGTGAATTCTTCAGTATTGCAAACATGGCTTTGGTAAGCATTACTGTACCCACATCTTTGTCTTTCATGCCAGCATTTTTGTAGGCTAGATTCTTGTATGTAAAAATGCTGGTTGCTTAGGGGTTTGCTTTCACACTTTGTGAATGCTGCTACACAAAACTGTGAAAGAGCTGTAGTCATTTCCACCCACGACGTGTGAAACCTCTCATTTCCCCACATTCTCAACAATATTGTGTACCATCTACATTTTTAGTTTTTGAAATTTGATAACTGAAAACGAAGTATGTCATCTGTTTCTATTACCAGTTTATTGCCTCTCACCTCCGCACGCACTCTTCAATGTACGCTCCCTGCTAAAGAGATTCCCCTGAAGCGTTCCTGCGCCTGCGCACTCGGAGCACAGGTCACAACTTCCAGAAACCCCCGGGACGCGCCGTCCCAAGGCATTTGGGTTTCCGGCGTCTCCTGCGTTTCCGGCCCTGGACTACAATTCCCACAGGCCACCGGGCCGAATGAGCGTGCGCTCCTAAGGCGCTTTGCGCATCGTAGGGATTCTTGGGCTCCGCGTGTAAGCAAGTAGTTTCGGAAGGAGACATCGAAGCAGGGCGAGGCGCAGAGAGCGTTGCGAACTCATGCTCCAGTCGGCAGTGCGGGTGAGGGTGGGAGAGGCAATGAGGCGAATGCGAGCAGCCGAAGAAGGCGACAATGTGGCTGGGTATGAAGACTTGAGGGAGTGGATGGGGCAAAACGAGGTCGGGCGTCTCCCTGGCCGCGTGTGATGGACCTTCCGTGGTGGTGACAGACATGGTGTAGGGGGTGTGTGCAATATTATGTGCATGATAGAGCCAAGGATGTGCCCTAACGTGCGAATGGTGACATTGCATCTGTATGAGAGTGCACGTGCCAGGGCTGGGATGTCTTGTGACACATGGAATGGGGTGTGTGTGTGTGCATCTGTGCACATGAAATGGCCAGGGTATGTCTCCGTGACTGCGTGTGTGCTCATGACAGAGCAGATGTGTTTCTCTGTGACTGTGTGACAGACTGTGTGTATGTGTCAGAGAAGAAAGTGCTTGGTGTATGACAGGACTGGAATGAATCTGTGACTGTGACACAAGTGTGTGGGTTTGTGTGTAAAGTGACAGCTGGAGTGTGTCCTAGACAATTGAGCTTTCCTACAGGAATGGTGAAGTCTTTTCCTTCTCTAGCTACACAGTATTGTCCAATAATTGAAGTTTTTAGGACCCAGAAGTTGCTAATTTGGGCCTTCTGAACTGGAATTGTGTCAGGAACTGGATCAGTGGGCACCAACTCTCGAGCTTCCCAAGGCCATCAATCTCCCATAGTGGTTCCCTCACATACATAACAGAAAGTAACATTGAGGAAATGAGCTACACTTTCTGCTAACTGGAGAAACAAGTTCTTTGTCTTTTTTGGAAGCTCTGGTGTTGGCAGATTCAGCTCATCATAAAAAGTTTGAAACACTGGTTTGGGAGAGTGCCTGTGTACCTCCCCTCGAACTAAAATGGCAACTTGGGGGTTTAGCCCTGATCTCCAGGGTTACGCGTTCTCCTTTTTTCCAACGGGGGTCTAGGGGATTAGTGGGTCATGAGTTAGAGGCCTGTGAAAATTGTGCCTATTGGCCATGTGTTATTTAAGCTACTTAGAAAAAGGACAGAAAAGACCCGGTTCACCTTCAGAAAAAGGAAGCCAATCCCTCCTGTGCTACCGGTCACTGTAACCTACTAGAACTAATAATCACTAATCTCCTAGACCCCCTTGGGAGGCTGAGGCAGGAGAATCGCTTGAACCCTGGGGGCGGAGGTTGCAGTGAGCTGAGACCATGCCATTACGCTCCAGCCTGGGCAACAAGAGCAAACTCCATCTCAAAAAAAAAAAAAAAAAAAAAAAAAAAAAAGGAGAAGAAGAAGAAGGGAAAAATGAAAAGAATGAAGGCTATGTCCAACTGGAAGTTAGAAAACAGAATAAATACAAAGAAAGTTGGTTGAAGTCAACAATAAGCACAAGTTAAAGAAATAGAAAACACTGATGCAATAGAGGCTAAATGCCAACAACTGCTTATTTGAAGTGATCCATTTCTGAGATAATTAAAAAACAGATTATTTCAAAAGATGAAGAAAAAAGAGAACACGCACAAATAATATTAAGAAAGAAAAAGACTGCACAAGAATAGAAAATATTTTTTGTATTAGAATAAATTTGAAAACAGATGAAATGGTCAATTTCCTAGAAAGCTATAACTTAAAGAATTGACAAGAAGAGACATAAACTTTTAATAATAGACAATTAGTCATTAATGATACATCATCAGTAGTTTAGAATTTAAATTCTAATCATCACCAGGCTCAGATAATTGCATGCAAGAGTTGAATTAAGAAAGAGTTCAGACACATCTTACGTGTCACTTCAGATCCTCTCAGCCTCACCTGTGCCTGGGGCCTCTGGAAACTTGTTTCTCTTGATTCACTACTGCAGCAACATCCCTGCATGAACTCAGAACAACTCTACACAGGCACAAGCAGCAACAGAACCTGACCTCATGCCTGCAATGGGCACTACTTGTCTCAAGCCCTAGGGCTTTCCTGTTGATGCTGGTGCATGAGACGTTACAGAACCCATTGAACTATTCACACGCGACCTGAAGTACAGCGGAGTTAATAGTCTCTGGGACAAAATTTCATGAATCAGTGGATAAATTCACCTCCCTTCTTCTCCTCAGCTAGGTGGTCTTAAAATACAAAATTAAACAATCAATTACACTTGATAGCAAGCAGTGGCCAGCTCTGTAAGACCTTCATACAATTGTTGTCTCCTTCCCTACCACACTATACTTTTCCCTCTCTCCTGCTTCCCTGGAACTGTACCCGCTGATAAAATAATAACACAGACACTTCTTCTCAAGATCCTCCCTGTAGGGAATGTAAGCTAAGAGGAATGTTTTCAGCAGAGACCCTCAAGATCCTTGTGATAGGATTTCAAGCTTGTTACTTATCCACGTTTTGCCCAAGTCTGACCTCACAGTGAGTTCAGTAAGTCCATGAACTCACCCTATGGTTGTTTTCCTCTATCCTTTAACATATATTTGGGATAGATATGCTCATCTTCTGGTAGAACTCATTATAGTGGTTTCCTAACTTGTGAACTAAGAGTCCTTATGGGCCGGACACAGTGGCTCATGCCTGTAATCCCAGCACTTTGGGAGGCCAAGGCGGGTGGATCACATGGTCAGGAGATCGAGACCATCCTGGCCAAAAAGGTGAAACCTCGTCTCTACTAAAATAAAAAAATGACTTGAGTGTGGTGGTGCACACCTGTAATCCCAGCTACTCAGGAGGCTGAGGCAGGGGAATCGCTTGAACCCAGGAGGCAGAGATTGCAGTGAGCTGAGATCACATCACTGCACTCCAGCCTGGTGACAGAGTGAGACTCCATCTCAAAAAAAAAAAAAAAAAAAAAAAAAGGAAAAAGTCCTTATGGTATAAAGGACCAAGTGGACACCCTTGAAATTCAGTACTGTGTTGTGGGAGGAATTGCAGAGATTGCATATCATCAAAAAGTTAGAGGATGCAGGATTATTTGTCCCTATCATATCCCCATTCATTTCACTTGGCCCCTGCAAAAAACCTGCATGACTGAAGCTAGTGGATGTGGTAGATTGAAAAAAAAATCCACAAATTCTTCCCATTCCTGTGTTTATATTCTTTGCACCATGACTTTGCAGCTCTTCCCTTCAAAGGTGGAGTCAATTTCCCCACTCCTTGAATCTGGGCATGTGCATTTGATTTTCTTCAAGACGGTAGCAATTGTGACACATAGAGGTTTGAAAAATGCTCACTGAATGGAAATCGCTTTCTTATTGCATTTTGAACCCAGCTCCCATGGGTTCAAGCAAGCCTGAACTGGACTGAGGGATGATGAGAAACATAAGGCCAAGTCATTCTCATGCCCCCTCCCCCACAATAACCAACCAACCATTAGAAATTTGAGTGAGGCCTGACTACACTATCCACCTGCAGCCAAACCAGCCCAGAGCAAAAGAAATGCTGAGAAAGCCCCCAGAATTGTGAGAAATAATATTCGTAATTTCAAGCCTCTGAGTTTTGGGGTTACTGATTGTATTTGTCTGTTTTCATGCTGCTGATAAAGACATATCCAAGACTGGGTAACTGATAAAGAAAAACAGGTTTAATGGACTCATAGTTACACATGCCCGGGGAGGCCTCACAATCATGGCAGAAGAGCAAAAGAGAACAAAGAGGCGTCTTACATGGCAGCCAGCAAAGACAGAATGGCAGCCAGCAAAGACAGAATGACAGCCAAGCAAAAAGGGTTTCCCCTTATAAAACCATCAGCTCTGATAATACGTATTCACTATCATGAGAACAGTATGGGGGAAACCACCCCCATGATTCAATTATCTCCCACCGGGTTCCTCCCACAACATGTGGGAATTATGGGAGCTACAATTCAAGATGAGATTTGGGTGGGGACACAGCCAAACCGTATCACTTATTATGTGGCCAAAGCTAATTCATAGTGACTACTTTAAATGTAAACAAATAGCAGCTCCAATTTCAGCTGCTATGTCAGATGTGACATCTTTACTGGAGTTGACCAACCTAGTTTTTGGTCCTTAGTATGGGCTTAGTGATCTGACAAATGTATTTTACTTGATCTCTGACATTTGGAGAATCACGTGTGCATGGTAAGGACTGAAGCACTGTCTTGCCCCAGGTTCCTGATAACCCTCCTAATCTCCCTCATATTGTAGTCCACAGAGGCCTTGATCATCTTTACATTCTGAAGAACATAGCACTGGTTCATTCCACCAATAAAATCATGCTAATTTGACCTGGTGATCAGGAAGTGGCAATCACTGTAGAAGCCATAGTAGTGCAAATGAGTGACAGAAAGAGGGAGATAAACCTCATGAATGTTCACTAACTTACCACATCAGTGAAGATTTTAGAAGTCCAATCATCTGGGATATGCCATAGTATCTCCCTTAAGATAAAGAATAAGTTATTACAACTCACACTTCCTAAACTGATAAACAGGCACATAATTTGGTAGGGCTCTTTGACATTTGAAAGTGATAGATACATGATAGATATAGATAGATAGATAGATAGATAGATAGATAGATAGATAGATAGATAGATGATAGAGTGGGGTGTGGTGGCTCACACCTGGAATCCCAGCAGTTTGGGAGGCCAAGGCGGGTGGATCACTTGAGGTTAGGAGTTCAAGACCAGCCTGGCCAACATGGCGAAACCCCATCTCTACTAAAAATACAAAAATTAGGCATCGTGGCGCACACCTGTAGTCCCAGCTACTCAGGAGGCTGAGGCAGGGGAATCGCTTGAAGTCGGGAAGCAGAGGTTGCAGTGAGCTGAGATCGCGCCACTGCACTCCAGCCTGGGCGACAAAGTGAAACTCTGTCTCAAAAATAAAATAAAATAGAAATAATAGATGGGTGTATATAGATGTGTGTTTATATATAATATATATGATTTATATGATACATATATAAATCACACTTCAGAATAGTGTTCTTTTTTTCTCTTTTTTAAATAGTTCTACGTGTCTTTTATAGCTGGTTTTTGGTTTTGGTTTTGTTTTAGACAGGGTCTTGCTCTATTGCCCAGGCTGGAGTGCAGTGGCACGATCACAGCTCACTGCAGCCTTGACCTCCCTGGCTCAAGTAGATCCTCCCACCTCAGCCTCCCGACTAACTGGGACTACAGGCACATGCCACTGTGCCTGGCTAGTTTTTAAATTTTCTGTGGAGACGGGGTCTCCCTGTGTTGCCCATGCTGGTCTCAAACTCCTTTTTCTTTCTTTCTTTTTTAGAAGTAGGTTCTCACTATATTGCCCAGGCTGGCCTCAAACTCCTGGCCTTAAACAATCCCCCCACTTTCGGCCTCCCAAAGTGCTGAGATTACAGGCGTGAACCATCATGACTGGCCTGGAATATTGTTCTGACTCATTTTTCAGATAAACTTGAAGGCTGCTGAGTTTCAAAGCAGATGAGAGCTCTACAGCAGGTAAAGCCTGTAATGCAATCTGCCTGTCCCTGAGCCACATGAATCAGCAATTTTGATGGTGTCACCTCTATCCGTAGTGATTGAAGCTGTTATGTGGAGTCTCTGGCAAGATACGAAAGCAAAATTAGAGCCCGTAAGGTTCTGAAGTAAGTCTATTTATTATGCAGCATATAAGTGCTTTCAATTTGCAAACCAGCTGCTGAGTACTAACAGAGTCTGTGATTTTGACCATGGTACATCAAGTATCTATATGACTAAAACTACCTGTCATGAGTTGGGTATCTAACCCACTGAGTCATAGTGTCATTTAGGCACAGTTTTAATTCATTGTAAGAGATCTAGATGTCACAAAAGAGTTACACACACAGACAGCTCAGACTCTCATGTCACTGACCTTGGTTGCAGCTATGTTGTTCCTTTAATTCACATTCATGACATCATATGAAGATTTTACTGTAGAAAACTAAAGAAGAAAAGGTCTGGCTCACAGATGGATCAGTATGACTGATATATTCTGGAAGCTGAACCTTAATTATCATATTACAGGACCACTACTCAGAGGTGGGTCCTACAGGCAGTGGTGAAGGTAAATCCTGGTGTGCAGAGCTGTGATTGGAGATCTTCACTTCGTTTGTTTGTTTGTTTGTTTGTTTGTTTGTTTGTTTGTTTTAGAGACAGGTCTTTCTCTATTACCCAGGCTAGAGTGCAGTGGCAGGATCATAGCTCACTGCAGCCTCAATCTCTTGGGTTCAAGTGATTTTTTCATTTCAGCCTCCCCAGTAGCTGGGACTACAGGTGTGCACCACTACACCTGCTAATTTGTTTTGAATGTTTTGTAGAGATGGGGTCTCTCTATGTTGCTCAGATTGATTTTGAACTCCTGGGCTCAAGCCATCCTCCCGCCTCAGACTCACAAAGTGCTGGGATTGCAGGCTGAGTCACCACACCTGGCCCCTTCACTTAAATTGGAGTGAGATGTGGCCCAATGTGCAGATATACATGGGCTCCTGGGAAATGGCCCATGGCTTTCTGTTTGGCCAGGATCTTGTAAGGAATGAGACTGGAAGCTCATGGGGCAAGTAGGTCTAGGAAGAAGTATGTGGATACATTTATGGGCATACACACAAAATGCATGCATATATGTGTCTCATCCTAATTCCTACTAAAAATAATCCTTGGCTGGGCACAGTGGCTCATGCCTGTAATCCCAGCACTTTCGGAGGCCAATGCAGGCAAATATCTTGAGTTCAGGAGTTCGAGACCAGCCTGGCCAACATGGTGAAACACCATCTCTACTAAAAATACAAAAGTTTGCCGGGCATGGTGGTGTGCACTTGTAATCCCAGCTACTCAAGAGGCTGAGGCAGGAGAATCACTTGAACCCGGGAGATGGAGGTTGCAATGAGCCAAGATTGCACAACTGCACTCCAGCCTGGGAAACAGAATGAAATGGTGTCTCAATAAATAAATACATAAATACACAAATAAATACAAACAATAATCCTCCACAAAGAAGGCTCTTAACAACAGTGATGATCCATCCCATGAAAGTAAGTCAGTCCATCTCCTCAGCCAGCCCCATGCTGGTTCAATGGTCTCATGAACAGAGTGGCCATGGTGGCAAGGATGAAAGCGATGCCTGTGTGTTAGTCTGTTTTGCATTTCTATAAGGGAATACTGGAGTCTAGGTAATTTATAAGGAAAGAAGGTTATTTGGCCCACAGTTCTGCAGACCAGACAAAAAGCATAGTGCCAGCATCTGCTTCTGTTGAGGCCTCAGGAAGCTTACAATCATGGTGGAAGACGAAGGGGGAACAGGTGTGTCACATGGCAAGAGAGAGAGCAAGAGAGAGACAGTGGAGTTCCCGGACTCTTTTAACAACCAGATCTTGAATAAACTCATTACTGCGGGAGGGCACCACGCAGAGGCTCCCTTTCACCGAAACTAATCAAGTTACTGCCACTACTGAGTACCCAATCTGCTAGCAGCAGGGGCTAACCCTGAGCACGTGATATGGAACTGCTTCTCAAGGAGACCAGCCAGCTACCTCATAGTAACGTAATGACACAAGACATCTCCTGAATGGAGCAGGAATTTATTCTTACAGTGTCCTTAATATCTTTATGAGGTTGGAGGTGGGACTCGATTCCAGAGGCGGGGCTCAGACACCAGACCTAATTGAGGACTAGCTAAAACACGGCCTGGGTAGAAGCAGCTTTCCATAAGACACTCCCACCAGTGTGCTGTGTCAGTTTACCATTGCCATGGCAATACCCGGAAGTTACCACCCATTTCCGTGGTGATGACCTAGAAGTTACCACTCTTTTCCTAGAAATGTCTGCATAATCTGCCCCTTAATTTGCATGTAGTTAAAAGAGTATAAAGATGACTGCAAAACTGCCTCTGAGTTGCTACTCTGGACACGCTGGCTATGGGGTAACCCTTCTCTACAAGGAGTAGTCCCTCTGCTGCCGCTGTACACTGCTGCTTCAATAAAAGTTGCTGTTTAACACCACCGGCTTGCCCTTGAATTCTTTTCTGGGCAAAGCCAAGAACTCTCCTGGGCTAAGCTCCAGTTTTGGGGTTTGCCTGCCCTACTTCACTTACAGTGGTGATAATGACTCCAGATGTGCATATGCCTTCCTGCCCACACTAACTCTACCAGCACCACCATCTGAGAATGCTTCATCATCGGTGAATTATCACATTCAACACTGCTCAAAAAAGGCATGCATTTAAAATAGCAAAGAAGATGTGACAGTGGGTTTACTGTCTTATTAGATATCCCACCTCACAGAAGCAGCCAACCTAACAGAACAGCAATCTGGCCTGTGAAAGGCTCGGTCTTGTCTTCCTGAATGTAGCATAAGCATTGAGCCAATGAATAGTATAAGGTTCTGTATTGCCAATAGCTAGAAGACTGGCACAGAAAGTAAAAGTAAAAGCAGGATTTAGTTTCGCTAAATTGACTAGTTTATTGCATCTAGGCTTATCTGGCTGTGCTTTTATCCTGGTCACACCAATAAGATAGATTCTCCAAGAAATCTGGTTAGATGTTGTGGCTCAAACCTACAATTTCCTTGTGAGTAAAAATGAATGTTTTTAAATATTTTAATTAGTTGGCCTTGTAGGTCTTCCCCCCTATGTTCTTTATCACTGTCACAATTATTGTGTGAATGTGAGATGAACAACCAAGGTTCAAGTTATTTAGTCCTTTAAAAATAGTCTGAAAAGAAGGGAAGGGAAGAATTGAATTGTAGAAAGACCCCTTGCCTATGCCAGAATTTATATTTAGGAGTGAAGCAAATGATGTCTGCAACTTGCTTTTAATTGTTCAACAGTAATAGACAAATAATAGATGATAAAGATGATAATGATGATACATAGCTGGATGGATAGATAGATAGATAGATAGATAGATAGAATAACTACAAATTATTCCCCTCCCTCTATCCACACCTTTTGTTAGTGCCCTTCTGCACTGACTCTGGGATACCCTGGTGACTTGCTCTGGCCAATGGGACATGAGACATTAGCAAACATAACATAAGCAAAGGCGTGAAAATCACCTGCTTATTATAGGTTGCCCTTTTTTGCTCCCCTTTGGAACGTTGCAACTCCCATGTGATAAAGTTCAAGCTAGCCATTTGGAGGAGAACTGAGGCCTGTATGACAGCCAGCCAATTACCAGTCTTGTGAGTGAGACCATTCTGGGTCATCCAGCCACCACCCAACCCTCCAGCTGACCACAAGCACATGACAGAGCCCAGCAGAAGTCAGTCAAGCCAGCCCATATCAGAACCACCCAAGAGACACACAGGATTTGGAGAGGGGTAAAACGCTTGATGTTTTAAGCCCCTACGTTTTGCTTGTGGTTTCCTATGCACCAGAAGCTGACATGGAAGATAGAGATAGAATAAGCAAATATGGCAAATGTTAACAATTTTGATCCACATAACTGCTATATGGATGATCAATGAGCCTTCCTGCCTGCCTTCCTCTCCCTTCCTTCCTTCCTTCCTTCCTCCCTCTCTTTCTTTCCCCCTTTGTCACCCAGGCTACAGTGCAGTGACACAATCTCTGCCCACTGCAACCTCCACCTTCCGGGTCCAAGCGATTCTCCTGCCTTTGCCTCCCAGGTAGCTGGGATTACAGGTGCTGGCCACCACATCAGGCTAATTTTTGTATTTTTAGTAGAGACAGGGTTTCACCCTGTTGGCCAGCCTGGTCTTGAACTCCTGACCTCAGGTGATCTGCCCACCTCGGCCTCCCAAAGTGCTGGGATTACAGGCATGAGCCACCGCGCCCAGCTGATGAGCTACTTTTTCAACACTTTCACACCTTTAAATTTGTTTGCAATGAAATTTAGAAAAAATCGCCTTTATTTTCATGATGTCATGTTTCTCAACTATTCCATGTTATCCCTTTTTTTTTCCCTCAATCTCCTGGGCTCAAGCAGTCGTCCTGCCTCAACCTCCCGAATGCTGGGATTACAGGCATAAGCCATGGCACCCAGCCCCATGTCATCCTGTATTTCAAAGTTAATCTGTGAAACATTGCTTATATCAAGTTGACTCAAAATACTCACCTCTCACCTTTTATTTAGAGCCTTGTCCAGGCTCTAAATAAAATATAAATACAAAGGATATTTAATAATTCTTTATGAACATATTTTAAAGCTGTATTAGAAACTACACAAATGCTGCCAAAGAAAGGTGTTTGATCATGCTGTGGGTGGTCTGGTATATATTTACTATTATTTAAAAAATATTTTTCTGTTAGGCTGGGTGTGGTGGCTCACGCCTGTAATCCCAGACCTTTGGGAAGCCAAGGCAGGTGAATCACCTATGGTCAGGAGTTCAAGACCAGCCTGGCCAACATGGCGAAACCCCGTCTCTACTAAAAATACAAAGAATTAGCCGGGTGTGGTGGCAGGCACCTATGATCCCAGCTTACTCGGGAGGCTGAGGCAGGAGAATCGCGTGAACCTAGGAGGCACAGGTTGCAGTGAGCCGAGACTGCTGCATTCCAGCCTGGGCAACAGAACGAGACTCTGTCCAAAAAAAGAAAGAAAGAAAGATAAAGAAAGATGGAAAGAAAGGAAGGGAAGGGGAAGAAAGGGGAGGGGAGGGGAGGGGAGTTGAGGGGGGGGGGAGGGGAGGGAAGGGAAGGGAAGAAACTAGCAAAATTAGCCAGGCATAGTGGCACACAACTGTGGTCCCAGCTACTCAAGAGGCTGAGGAGGGAGGATCACTTGAGCCCAGCAAGTTGAAGCTGCAGTGACCCATGATTATGCCAGTGCACTCCAGCCTGGGTAACAGAGAAAGACCTTGTCTCAAAAAAACACACAACTATATAACATCAGTAGCAAGACAAGCATGTTTACTCCCATTAATTCTATTCAATCATGTACTGGGATTTCTAGCCTATACAATAAGGCAAGAAAAAGAAAAAAAAGGCATAAAGATTGGAGAGGAAAAAGTAAAATGGATTTTGTTATGCAGATGCCATGATTCTACTGTCACCGTGTGCAGTTGTTCATGTTGGGCACTGCACAAGAACACTACACCTAAGGAGGCGCTATTCATATCACAGACATCTTTACTATTTTGAAAACAACTTTTTGAAAATTATTGTGTATTGTGTATGCTATTGCCGGTTGCAAAAGTGATTTACAATTTATTGCAACTATGTTCCAGCAGATGGCAGTAAAGTGTCTTGTTCCAAGAGGGTTGGTAGCTACCATTCTACTTCCATATACTAAGAAGACATTGGTTTTGAAAGGGAAAGACGTGTTGATTTTATGTCATTTAAAATAGTCTGTGCTTCTAAACAACCAGCTGCTCTTCCACTTGATATGCAGAACATTTTGTTAAAGTCCCTAATGGTGCCAGCACATTGTCTGTATTCAGTATTTCATATTGCAGTTCATATTTTCATCTAATTATTTACGCAACCAGACTGGAATTGTTGAATTCTATGTTTAAATCTACAAGTCCTGGCCAGGCACGGTGGCTCATGCCTGTAATCCCAGCACTTTGGGAGGCCGAGGCGGGTGGATCACCTGAGGTCAGGAGTTCGAAACCAGCGTGACCAACATGGGGAAACCCTGTCTCTACTAAAAATACCCAAAATTAGCCCAGTGAATTAGCCGGGTGTGGTGGCAGTCACCTGTAATCCCAGCTACAGAGGCTGAGGCAGGAGAATCGCTTGAACCCGGGAGGCGAAGGTTGCAGTGAGCCAAGATCTCGCCATTGCACTCCAGCCTGGGTGACAAGAGCGAAGCTCTGTCATAAATAAATAAATAAATAAATAAATCTACAAGTCCTTTCACTTGGCACAAATCACTGTATAATAATATCCGGCCAGGTGCGGTGGCTCACACATGTAATCCCAGCACTTTGGGAGGCTGAGGTGGGCAGATCACGAGGTCAGGAGTTCGAGACCAGTCTGCCAACATGGTGAAACCACGTCTCTACTAAAAATGCAAAAATTAGCCGGGTGTAGTGGCAGGTGCCTGTAATCCCAGCTAATCGGGAGGCTGAGGCAGGAGAATCACTTGAACCCGGGAGGCAGAGGTTGCAGTGAGCCGAGACCACGCCGTTGCACTCCAGCCTGGGTGACAGGGCAAGAGTCTGTCTCAAAACGACAACAACAGTAACACAACAAACTAATATCCAGTTACCATTAATCATCCACAAAGAATGTGTGTGGGTTGAAATTAAAGAGTATTATGCAAGTCTGTTAATTATATTATTATAGTAGTTGTTTATTATTGCTTTAGAAATTTCATCAGTGTAAAAATAAACTTATGAAAATTTAATGATTTGTTACCTACACAGTATTGTAAGATGCTAAAATTCTAAGATAAAATATTAACCTTATTCAATGTCTATCAAGGACAAAAAATAATCAGGACCAGAAAATGGAAAGCTATTATGAAACAAAGTGGATCATTGAATGAATTTTTGAGAAAAACAAAATTGCAAGGGGAAAAAATTTCCACAACTGCTATTTTGGCAGAATGTAGCACAGATCCATTAATTATTGAGCAGAACAGACCATGAATTTACTCCTTCCACTTTTGTGTAAGCCAAGAAAAGAAAATTCAAGAAATAACTGGAAGACAGGAAAAATGGAGAATAAATGAACCCTTTAATTACATGTTCTTTTCGTCAATCCAGGTACCCAGCCACCTAATTTAAATATTAAACTCTTTAAATGTGAATATTTAAATATTAAACCCTTAAATTTAAACTCTTAAAAATTATTCACCTTAAATAAGAGCAGTTAGGCTGGGTGCAGTGGCTCACGCCTGTAATCTCAATGCTTTGGGAGGCTGAGGCCAGTGGATCACTTGGGGTCAGGAGTTCGAGACCAGCCTGGCCAACATGGTGAAACCCCATCTCTACTGAAAATACAAAAATTAGCCAGGCGTGGTGGTGGACACCTGTAATCCCAGCCTCTCCGGAGGCTGAGACATAAGAATCACTTGAACCTGGGAGGCAGTGGTGAGTCAAGATCACGCCATTGCACTCCAGCCTAGGCAACAGAGTGAGACTCTGTCTCAAAAAAAAAAAAAAAAAAAAAAAAGAACATTTAACTTGCAACAGACAGTAACGGTAGATGGAAAAGTTGTTTCACATCAATTTTTTCAACTGAGGAATAAATGACCAGATCAGGTAACTTTGTTTAATCTCAAAGGATTCTGCAATTAATCTTTATCTCAAAGAGGTGGAAAAAATACACTGGAAGTGGAGAAAAATACACTAAAACAAAGAAATGAGTAGAATGTGGTGGATGCTGTGATTTGCCACCAAGATCTCTTTAGGAATGAAGGACTCTGAGCTGCTTCTGATGTCAGCCCCTTGGGCATTGCCTCAGCTGATCAGAACCCACAAGCCCAGGGCCAGACCTCCCCCTGGGGTGCACTGAACCCTTGGTTTGACTGAATCAGGACCCAATCTCGCCCTCTGCTCAAAATCCAGTTTCCTTTGCCTCCTTTATGCAGCTATTGATCCCAAGGTCCTGCACGCTAATGTCAGCCTCACAATCTGCCTCCCAGGAGAGCCTAGCCTGCAACAACACAGGTGAGCACAGCTATCACAAATTATTTGAAAATTAGAAGGTGGGCCAGGCACGATGGCTCACACCTGTAATCCCAACACTTTGGGAGGCCGAGGCAGGCGGATCACCTGAGGTCAGGAGTTGGAGACCAGCCTGGCCAAAATGGCGAAACCCCATCTCTACTAAAAATACAAAAATTAGCTGGGCGTGGTGGCAGGTGCCTGTAAATTCAGCTACTACTCAGGAGGCTGAGGCAGGAGAATCGCTTGAACCTGGGAGACGGAGGTGGCAGTGAGCTGAGATCACACCATTGCACTCCAGCCTGGGTGACAAGAGGAAAACTCTGCCAAAAAAAACAAAAGAAAAGAAAATGAGGTGAGGGGCACTTCCATAAGAGTATGCAACATTCAAAATGATTTGATATAATAAGCAAAAAAATTCAAAGCAGGGTCCCAGACAGATATTTGTACAGCCATATTCATAACAGCATTACTCACAATAGCCCAGAGGCGAAACAACCCCAGTGTCCATCGATAGATGGATGAGTGAATAAATAGAATGCAGTGTATCCACACAATGGGATATTGTTCAGCCTTTAAAAGGGAGGAAATTCTGACACATGCTACATACAACATGGTTGTACCTTGGGGACATTATGCTAAGTGAAATAAGCCAGTCGCTAAAGGACAAGTACTATATCACTTCACTTCTATGAGTTATCTAGAGCAGCAGTCCTCAACCTTTTGAGCACTAGGGACTGATTGTGGGGAAGACAATTTTTCCATGGACCCGGGGGGTAGGGGATGGTTTCAGATGATTCAAGAGCATTACGTTTATTGTGAGTTTTATTTCTATTATTATTACATTGTAATATATGATGAAATAATTATACAATTCACCATAATGTAGAATCAGTGAGAGCCCTAAGCTTGTTGAGTTTGTTTTGTTTTGTTGAGACGGTGTCTTGCTGTGTCGCAAGTGGCTGGACTGCAGTGGCGTGATCTCAGCTCACCACAAGCTCCGCCTTCTGGGTTCAAGGATTCTCTTGCCTCCGCCTCCTAAGTAGCTGGGATTACAGGCGCCCCCACTATGCCCAGCTAATTTTTATATTTTTAGTAGAGATGGGGTTTCACCATGTTGACCAGGCTGATCTTGAACTCGCGACCTCAAGTGATCCTCCTGCTTCAGCCTCCCAAAGTGCTGGGATTACAGATGTCAGCCACCACGCCCGGCCCACTGAGCTTGTTTTCCTGCCACTAGATGGTCCCATCTAGGGGTGATGGGAGACAGTGACACATCATCTGGCATTAGACTCTCATAAGGAATGCACAACCTAGATCCCTTGCATGCGCAGTTCACAATAGGATTCACGCTGCTATGAGAATCTAAGCCACTGATCTGACAGCAGACAGAGCTCAGGTGGTAGTACAAGTAATGGGGAGAGGCTGTAAATACAGATGAATCTTCCCTCCCTCGCCCATTGCTCACCTCCTGCTGTGCAGCCCCGTTCCTAACAGGTACTGGTACCAGGCCCTGGGGGTTGGGGATCCCTGATCTAGAGCAGTCAAATTCACAGAAACAAAGTAGAATAGTGCTTGCCAGGCAGTGTGGGGAGGAGGGATAGAAGAAAGGGGAGTTGTTTGATGGGTGAAGAGTTTCAGTTTTGCAAGATGAAAAGTTCTGGATATTGATTGCACAACAACATGAATACACTTGATACTACTGAACTGTAAAATAAAATTAAGATCTGATTTGAAAGAAAGAGATATTGATGCTGCAGGAAGAATGTATGTGAAAACAACAAAAGAGGCTGGGTGTGGTGGTTCACGCCTGTAATCCCAGCACTTTGGGAGGCCGAGGCAGGTGGATCGCCTGAGATCAGGAGTTTGAGACCAGCCTGGCCAACATGGTGAAACCCTGTGTCTACTAAAAATACAAAAATTAGCCAGGCATGGTGGCGGGCACCTGTGATCCCAGCTTACTTGGGAGGCTGAGGCAGGAGAATCACTTGAACCTGGGAGGCGGAGGTTCCAGTGAGCCAAGATGGCGCCACTGCACTCCAGCTTGGGCAACAGAGTGAGACTCGGTCTCAAAAAATAAAAATAACAAAATAATATATTGGCACACAATCTGCATGATCCAGTTTTTGACAAGGTAATGACTAGAGTTCCAAAAGAAAATTCACAATTCTGGTAATGTATGGAATAACATTTATGCAGAACATGAAGACTGGAAGCAAGGGATGACCCACATTACTTAGGGAATATCTTAAAACTCATTACAATTATGACTTGTTTGATTAATGGAATCATTTCCACAAAGGCAAGAAATACTAAATACTTCTCAACTATTTGGGCCACAAACCCTAGAAGGTACCCACATTTAGTAAACTGCTTATGAAAATCAAATATGGAAAAAAATTTTGAGAGGCCAGATGTTTGCAAACATGATTGGAAATTGAACCATGCGTGGAAACTGATGGAATGCAACAGAAGATCCTTGAGAACATCCTAAGGCATTCAAAATTCTAAGGCATTCAACAGACTCGTGAACACTCAGACACCAGGCAGATGAGGACAGCCAGATGGATGCTCCCAAAAGGTACAGGGAGCTGACACTTCAAAGTCTCCAAAAGTACCTGAACGATACCAGAATCAAAAGTGCACACAGCACTCACATACTCACACAATCACCAGACTGGTCTGCCTACCCTGTAAGCCTCAATCCCTGAAACTGACAACTGCTGTGAAGACCTCCAATGCCTCCACCTTCCACGGGGGCTTCAGAAAAACCATCCTCCTTCCTGGCCAGACTCCATTCTCCAGAGACCCTGAGCACAACCCTGCCCCAGCCTGGATAGAGCCCCACTGACAGCCTGGGGCAGAAACTGGAGAATCAGGAAGGAAGAATAATTTGTATGCAAAACAGGTTCTGGGAAGTGAGGCCTGATGGGAAGCGGAGGGATTTGGCAAGATGAGGGTAAGGGAGGACATAGCTTGGTGAGTGTCCACAGTGGCTGCTGTCAAAGAAAAATTGCATAGGCAAGGGAGACTTTATTCAAGGTGATTGCAATAGGGAAAGAGACTGAACTCAACTCCAGTGAAACAAATGTGCTAGGTTGGTGAAGCACTAGGTGAGTTAATGGAAAAATACTGGAGGACAATAGGGGGAGGTGGGTCAATGGGATGTGTCCATCACATGGAGTTATTCCTGAGTCTGCAAATGCTTTTCTCTGTGATTGGGCCATCTGAGTTTGCTGATTGTCAATTATCAAAGTGAGGCTCCTACCCTCCCACAGAGACTGGGTGACAGGGGTGCTATCTCCCTTGATGATTTCAAAGGGATAATTCCCAGGTCCTTGAAAAAGACATTCCTGGGTTGTAACGCTGGCAAGAGACCAGGAGAAGATTTACCTACATTTCAAAGGGGCAGAGAAGGCCGGGTGCGGTGGCTCACGTCTGTAATCCTAGCAATTTGGGAGGCCGAGGCAGGCAGATCACTTGAGGTCAGGAACTCGAGACCAGCCTTGCCAACACGGTGAAACCCTGTCTCTACTAAAAATACAAAAATTAGCCAGGCATGGTGGCACATGCCTGTAATCCCAGCTACTCAGGAGGCTGAGGCAGGAGAATGGTGTGAACCCAGGAGGCGGAGCTTCCAGTGAGCCGAGATCACGCCACTGCACTCCAGCCTGGGCAACAGAGCGAGACTCCATCTCAAAAAAAAGAAAAGGAGAGGGGGTGGGGGAGAGCAGGGAAAGAATTTGCAATTATATTTGGCCCTCTGTGTCTATGGGGTTCTGCATCCACAGGTTCTACCTCCACGGATTCAGTCAACTTTGGATAAAAAATATTTTGAAACCAAAAAACAATAAAAAAAAATAGAAATAGAAAACAATATGACGTAACAACTACTTACATATTGTTTACATTATATTAGGTATTATAAGTAATCTAGAGATAATTTAAAGTATACAGGAGGATGCACGTAGCTTGTATGAATATACGACACCATTTTCTATCAGGGACTTGAATATCCCTGGATTTTGTTATCAATAAGAGCTCTGGAACCAATACCCTGCAGATACCGAGGGATGACTGTACAAGTTTTCTAAAGTAAGTGCTCTACAAAAAGCATGATCCAGGACCGAGAGTCAGGAAGAAACCTGTCTAAAGTTTAGTCGATCTGAGGGGACCATTAAGGCTCTTTTGGTCACCAGTGTTAAGTGGACTCTGCCATCCAGATGTGGGTCTGAGATTCTAGGTGTCTGCACATGGCTGGTGCCCACTCTGTGGCTAGTATCCACTAGCCTGATCCAGCAGGCAGCATCTCCAAGCAGCAAGAAGTGAGACAAACCAGGAGGTGCTAGCCTGGGGTCTCTGCCCCAGCACCAACCACCTGCTGGGGCCTCCTCTGGACCTCTTCATCTGCTGAGTGTCTGAGCATCCACATGTGTCTCTCTGTGTCCTCGGGGGACAGTGACCCTCTGGTCGTCTGCTGTATCTCCATCTTCCTGATTTCATTCATTTAATAAATGTTTCTGAAACACCTGGGGGCATGTTGTGTCTATCACGGTGTCCCTCTTCACCTCTAGGTTTGTCTGTGTGACTACACAGTCACATCTGTTCACACCAGGCTGTGTCTGTCTTTCTGCATCTCGTGTGTAATTGCTTCCTCGAAGGCACGCTCTCTCTCTCTCTCTTCCTCTCTCTCTGTTTCTCTTTTGTGTCTGTCTCTCCCTGTATGTCTCTTGGTGCCTGTTTGTTTGTGTCTTCATTCATTGATTCATTCGTTCACTCATACAGTATCTCAGACATTCCTGGAGGCCCCCGAAGAGTTCACAGCCTGGTAGGGGAGACAGATGCTAGCCCAGCCTAGTTTGATCAGGGCTGGGAGACAGGAAGGTGCTGGAGGCTGAGGGTGTGTGGATGAGTGGGGAGATGGGGGTCAGAGAAGGTTTAGAGGATGGGACAATGAACGTGTCTTTGGGTGTGGAGACGTCCCAGGATTGGAAGCTGTGTGGGTGGTGTGTGTTGGGGTGGGGGAGGGAAGGGAAGTCAAAAGGCCATATGTGCCACCCTCAGATTACAGCAGAGTGTTGGGAGGGGTGTAGGAAGAAGACCAACAAGACACCAATCATTCAAAATTAAGGGTTCCAGACTTCTAGTTCCCTCCTCCCTCAGACCCAGAAGTGTAGGTCTCCAGCAACTGAAGATCACCCTGTTTCCATCACGATTACCTAGGGAGAGACCCGCCCACATAGGGAGGGTGGGACGGAGAAATACTGGCCAGGCTGGGTGGCCGGGATGCTTAGGGCTCAGTAAGGAGAACCAGCCAGGCAGCACGTCACAGCGGGAGGAGCTGTCCCAGGTGGCCCAGCTCAGCAATGGCAATGGGGGTCCCCAGAGTCATTCTGCTCTGCCTCTTTGGGGCTGCGCTCTGCCTGACAGGTACCCAAACTTCTGAATCCAGTAGTGAGAAGGGGCTGGGGCCCTGGACTCCTGGGTCTGAGGGAGGAGGGGGCTGGGGACCTGGACTCCTGGGTCTGAAGGAGGAGGGGGCTGGGGACTGGACTCCTGGGTCTGAAGGAGGAGGGGGCTGGGGGCCTGGACTCCTAGATCTGAGGGAGGAGGGACTGCGGGCCTGAACTCCTGGGTCTGAGGGAGAAGGGGCTGGGAGCCTGATCTCCTGGGTCTGAGGGAGGAGGGACTGCGGGCCTGAACTCCTGGGTCTGAGGGAGAAGGGGCTGGGAGCCTGATCTCCTGGGTCTGAGGGAGGAGGGACTGCGGGCCTGATCTCCTGGGTCTGAGGGAGGATGGGCTGGGGGCCTGATCTCCTGGGTCTGAGGGAGAAGGGGCTGGGGGCCTGGACTCGTGGTCTGAGGGAGGAGGAGGCTGGGGGCCCGGACTCCTGGGTCTGAGGGAGGAGGGGGCTGGGAGCCCGGACTCCTGGGTCTGAGGGAGGAGGGGGCTGGGGGCCCGGACTCCTGGGTCTGAGGGAGGAGGGGGCTGGGAGCCCGGACTCCTGGGTCTGAGGGAGGAGGGGGCTGGGGGCCCGGACTCCTGGGTCTGAGGGAGGAGGGGGCTGGGGGCCCGGACTCCTGGGTCTGAGGGAGGAGGGGGCTGGGGGCCCGGACTCCTGGGTCTGAGGGAGGAGGGGGCTGGGGGCCCGGACTCCTGGGTCTGAGGGAGGAGGGGGCTGGGGGCCCGGACTCCTGGGTCTGAGGGAGGAGGGGGCTGGGGGCCCGGACTCCTGGGTCTTGGTGGGCAGGAGCTTGGAGGCTATGTCATTTTCATTTCTCTTCCCTGCCTTTGTTCTTCTCCCACCAGTCATTTTTCCTGGCGTCTCTCTTCCCACCATCCCAGCCTTTCTTCTCTTCCTTGCCCAACCCCCAACTCAAAGGTATTTCCAGGGAGCCCTCAGGACTCTTTCCGGAACTGGCAGGAACCCTGGCTTCATCTTCAGGCAACCTCTACCCCATTGTGGGCTAGGACAGGAACATACTCATTTCAGAGTGGAAGTGGTTACAAAGACAGGGAATTAGAAATGTAGAAAGGAGGCTATTCCGGCACACAACTAAATCTGTGTGTTTCTGCTCCTTAATGGGAGAGAGTTTGATTTCTGTACGTGTCCAGGTTCAGCATGTCCTGTGGGTCTCTGTGTTTGTGTGTGTTTCTCTGTATAGGTTTCAAGTCTTAGTCTGAACAAACGCTTTCGTAGGTCTGTTTCTGAGTTTGCTTTCTTTGTAAAAGAGATGCGTGTGTAATTTTGTGTATCTGGGTCTGTGTTTATGTATCTCTGTGATTTGTAAGCCTGTATTTATCTCTATGTATATGTGCTCAGTTTTTGTTTTTTATTTTGTTTTGCTTTTTGAGACAGGGTCTTGCTCTGTCGCCCAGGCTGGAGTGCAGTGGCACAATCACAGCTCACTGCAGTCTTGCCTTCCTGGGCCCAAGCAATCCTCCCACCTCAGCCTCCTGAGTAACTGCGACTATAGGCATGTGCCACTGCGCCTGGCTAATTTTTGTATGATTTTGTAGAGGTGGGGTTTCACTATGTTGCCCAGGCTGGTCTCAAACTCCTGAGCTCAAGCAATCCACTCACGTCAGCCAATGAGACTGGCCTTTTTTCTTGTGGTTGTTTTTTAAATAGAGATAAGGTCTCACTCTGTCGCCCACGCTAAGGTGTAGTAGCACAATCATGGCTCACTACAGCCTCAAACTCCTTGGCTCAAGCAATTCTCCTGCTTCAGCCTCCCAAGTAGTTGGAACTGCAGGGGGCACCACCATGCCCGGCCAATTGTTTGGGCCTTTTGATGTGTTTTTTTTTTTTTCTCTCCATGTATCTGTGTCACATGGGTCTATACATTTTGTATCCATATGTGATTTTAATTTTTCTTTTTGAGACAGTCTTCCTCTGTTGCCACCCAGGCTGGAGTGCAGTGGCGCCATCACAGCTCACTGCAACCTCTGCTTCCCAGGCTCCAGCGATTCTCATGCCTCAGCCTCCTGAGTAGCTGGAACCGCAGGCGTGCACCACCATGCCCAGCTAATTTTTGTATTTTTAGTAGAAATGGGGTTTCACCATGTTGCCCAGACTGGTCTCTAACTCCCGAGTTCAGGTGATCCTCCCGCCTTGGCCTCCCAAAGTGCTGAGATTACAGGCGTGAGCCACCACCCCCACCTGGCCTCCGTATATGATTTTAAACTGTATGTTTTTGTGGTCTCATTTTCCTGCATCTCTAAACATTGCATAATTGCAGCCTCTGGTTTTATTTGTGCTTCTATGATTTGGGACCTCTCTGGGTATGATTTTCCGTGCATCTGGTCCGGCTCTGTGTTGATATGGTTATCACACATGCACAAGCATCCTCACAGACACATGCTTTGGTGTCTGTGTGATTTTCCATGTGTGAAGTGCTGTGCCTTAGTTAGGGGGGTTTATATTGCAGGGTCCAGGTGTGTACTTGTTTTGTGTGGGAATGTAAAACTCTGCCTGGGTGCATTCAGGATATTCTGTGTATATTTGTGAGACTTGGATGAATCTGTGTATATGTTGTTATTGTGTGTTTATGTCAGTTTGTGTGTTGCTGGGGCTGATGTATGGGTTTACAGGGCACTACAGGACCACACTTCACTCTACCTGTCCTGGAGTGCATGTTTCCTGTCAGGGGTCTCTTACTGTGCTGTCCACATTGTGAGTTAAGCATGGGGAAGGATGGGCAGAGCAAGAATGAATCACTTTTCCTTCCTATTCTAAATCATAGCTAGGGAGAGGGCTTCCTGGAAGAAGGTGGAGACCTGGAGTGGCCTGGAGGGAAAAAACTGGACTGTCAGCTGCAGAGAGTTCATTACTCTGCCATGAGACAGACACAGCTGTGACCAGCTGCAATAGCATCACCTGGTCTCTCAAGGCGTGGCTTCCCTGGGAGCAGAGGGGACAGGCCCGTGTGCCTGTCATTTGCTGGGTGGAGCTCTGAGTTCCTGGGACAGGCTCTCACTGGCCACGCCTCTCTCCCCAGGGTCCCAAGCCCTGCAGTGCTACAGCTTTGAGCACACCTACTTTGGCCCCTTTGACCTCAGGGCCATGAAGCTGCCCAGCATCTCCTGTCCTCAGGAGTGCTTTGAGGCTATCCTGTCTCTGGACACCGGTAAGGAGCAGGAGCAGGAGGACAGGGATGAGAGATTAGGGAGGAAAAAGCGGGGAGAGGGGAGCAGAAAGGGTGGGGAATTGAGAAGATGAAAAGATAAAGATAGAAAGATGGGGAGGGAGAGGAAGAAGAGGAGGAAGAGAAAGAAAAGGGTGGAGAGGGCTGGGGCAGTGGCTCAGGCCTGTAACCGTAGCACTTTGGGAGGCAGAGGCTGGCGGATCACGAGGTCAGAAGTTTGAGACCAGCCTGGCCAACATGACGAAACCCCGTCTCTACTAAAAATACAAAAAGTTAGCTGGGCGTGGTGGCGGGCACCTGTAATCCCAGCTACTCGGGAGGCTGAGGCACGAGAATCGCTTGAACCCGGGAGGCGGATGTTGCAGTGAGCCGAGATCGGGCCACTGCACTCCAGCCCGGCGACAGAGCGAGGCTCCGTCCCCCACCCCACAAAAGAAAAAGTGGATGAGGGACGAGCGGTGGGGGGAGGAGACAATGGGGAAGCAAGGAAGAGAAGGTGGGAGAGGCGCACAGGGAGGAAGAGTGGAGGAAGGGAACTCGGGGAAAAGGTCTGGGGGTGAGAGGAAGGAGGGAGGGGAGGAGGTGTAGGCGAAAGCAAAAGGGTAGAGGGAGGAGGAAGAACGCTGAGACTGGAGGGAGAAGCGTTTCGGGAAGCAGAGCACGAGCCCCGATCCCGCCCCCAGGGTATCGCGCGCCGGTGACCCTCGTGCGGAAGGGCTGCTGGACCGGGCCTCCTGTGGGCCAGACGCAATCGAACCCGGACGCGCTGCCGCCAGACTACTCGGTGGTGCGCGGCTGCACAACTGACAAATGCAACGCCCACCTCATGACTCATGACGCCCTCCCCAACCTGAGCCAAGGTGCGCGGCAGAGCGGGGCTGGGCTCCGGGAGGGACAATGAGAGGCCGGGCCCCCTCGGGGAAGGCGTGGCCTCGGCTGAGCGCCTTCTCTTGGCGCGCTAGGATCCCAGCCCCCTAGATGTGCTAGGCGGGGGCTCTGGCGCAGTGCGCAGCCCGCACCACTGTGCCAGTGTACCACGGCCTGAGTGTGCATCTACGCTCTCTTGCCAGCACCCGACCCACCGACGCTCAGCGGCGCCGAGTGCTATGCCTGTATCGGGGTCCACCAGGATGACTGCGCTATCGGCAGGTCCCGACGGGTCCAGTGTCACCAGGACCAGACCGCCTGCTTCCAGGGCAATGGCAGAATGACAGTCGGTGAGGGGCTGGAAGGGTGGAAGGGCCTGGGCAAGGGATATGGAAGCAGGGCAGCCATGAGGGTAGTGATACCAGACAGGCCCAACAGGGAGACATGGCCCTGCTCTGAGGTGGGAGGCATGGCCCTGGTCTGAGGGAGGAGACATGACCCTGGTCTGAGGGAGAAGATTTGACCTTGGTCTGAGGGAGAAGATTTGGCCCTGGTCTGAGGGTGGAGGCATGACCCTGGTCTGAGGGAGGAGGCATGACCCTGGTCTGAGGGAGAAGCCTGGCCCTGCTCTGAGGAAGGAGGCTATGCCCTGGTCTGAGGGAGGAGGCATGGCCCCTGGTCTGAGGGAAGAGGCATGGCC
Source organism: Nomascus leucogenys (assembly GCF_006542625.1). Classification (NCBI taxonomy): domain Eukaryota; kingdom Metazoa; phylum Chordata; class Mammalia; order Primates; family Hylobatidae; genus Nomascus; species Nomascus leucogenys. Next base: position 87,006,673 of record NC_044397.1, on the reverse strand, counting down.
CTGGTCTGAGGGAAGAGGCATGGCCCTGGTCTGAGGGAGGAGGCACAACCCTGTTGTGAGGGAAGAGGCATGGCCCTGGGATCTGAGGGAAGAGGCATGGCCCTGGTCTGAGGGAGGCCTGGCCCTGGTCTTAGGAGGAAAACCTGAAGCAAGTCTGAGGACCGAGGCATGGCCCTAGCCACCAAGGTGAAGGTTGAGGTGCAGCCGTCTCCCTCATTTCTGACCGTTCCTCACTGCTCCGCCCACCCCCAGGCAATTTCTCAGTCCCTGTGTACATCAGAACCTGCCACCGGCCCTCCTGCACCACCGAGGGCACCACCAGCCCCTGGACAGCCATCGACCTCCAGGGCTCCTGCTGTGAGGGGCACCTCTGCAACGGGAAATCCATGACCCAGCCCTTCACCAGTGCTTCAGCCACCACCCGTGCTTCAGCCACCACCCCTCCCCGAGCACTACAGGTCCTGGCCCTGCTCCTCCCAGTCCTCCTGCTGGTGGGGCTCTCAGCATAGACCGCCCCTCCAGAATGCTGGGGACAGGGTTCACACACCTCATTCTTGCTGCTTCAGCCTCTATCACGTAACTCACTGGAAAATGATGTTAAAATAAGAATTGCACTCCTGTCCCTCTGGCCTTCCATCTCTCCCTCCCTTGTGACCCCAGCCTGGTCAACAGGACTGGAAGAAACTGGACATAGTCACCAGCGTCCCAGGGGAGGGCAAAACAGCCACGTCCTGCCCTGATGAAGAGCAATTCTGATCACAGCTGTTACTCACTGAGCACGAGGCAGGCACCAGGCATCCCGTAACACGGCTTCCTGTGCTCTCCCTCCAAAGCCTGTCGCAGCTCTAGGAGGGAGCTATACAATGATGTCTTTATTAGTGTCATCATGAGAGGCCCAATAAGCAGTATGCCCTAACAGTTAGTAGGCCAGGCTGTGGAGCTAAGCTGCATGGGTTCAAATCCCAGCTCCAGCATTCAGCCTGCAGAGACCATGGGCGAGTTACTTAAGCCAGGCTCTGGAGCTAAGCTTCATGGTTTCAAATCCCAGCTCCACCATTCAGCCTGCAGAGGCCATGGGTGAGTTACCTGAGCTCTCTGTGCCAATATTTTCTCACCTATAAGGTAGAGGTGAAAATAAACTCTATAACGATGACAAGAACTGCTTCACAGTAGTTGCAGTGAGGATTCAATGAGATGAACATTTAGTACTTGGGACACAGCAGTGGCCCAGTATAAATGGGCTACTGTCATAAGCCCTAAGTCACAGGCCAACAAACTGAGAGGCAAAAGCACTTGGTTGAGCTTGTGTATCTAGTGAGTAGAGATTCAGGAACCAGATTCCCAGCCCCATGAACTGCTAAGCAACCCCACCTCCTAAACACATGAGTACTGATTAACTTCACAGAAAAACACACAAGGCAAAGTTCAGCGAGGTGAAATTCTCCAAGCTGTAAAGATCAGGGAAGACTTCCTGGAGGAATTAACCCTTGAGCAAAATCCTAAAGGATCAATAGTAGCTGGCAAAAAGAAGCAGGAGGAAGGGCATTCCAGGTAGAGGAGACAGCCTGGACAAACGTCCAAGGGAGGAAGGAACACAGGGTGTGCAGCACACTTTCATAAGTGCGTGAACTTCATAGAGATGGGATCCTTCAGCATGTTCTCTGTGCACATGCTTGACCATGTTCTTTCACATGCTTTTTGCCACTTGATCTTTCCAGCAACTCAGTGAGGGAAGCAAAAAAGTAAGTTGCATCCTGCTATTGTCTGAATGTTTGTGTCTCCTCAAAATTCATCTTTTGAAACCTAATAACCGAAGTGATGTTACTGGGAGATGGGGCTTTGGGAGGTGGTGAGATCATGAGGGTGGGGCCCCCATGAATAGGATTAGTGCCCTTATAAAAGAGACCCTGGAGAGCTGCCTTGCCCCTTCCACCTCATGAGAACACAGCCAGCAGGTGCCTATAAGCAAGAAAGTGGGTCCTCACCAGCCATCAAATCTGCCGGTGCATTGATTGTAGACTTCCCAGACTCCAGAGCTATGAGACATAAATTTCTGTTGTGTATAAGCCATACAGTCTATGGTAGTTTGTTACAGCAGCCTGAAGGGACTAAGACACGTTCCTCTTTTACAGACAAGATGCCCAAAACACAGTGAGACAGCAATTTTCAGAGTAAGTGCATAGCAAGAGTGGACTCCCGTATCTTCTCGCTCCATGTCAGCAAGCAGCCTTGTGGGGAGGGGGGCAATTCAGAAATGCTCCGCTCCTATGCTCCTGTAGGCTAATGTGACAAGGGCTTCAGGTGTCTTTACACTCGGACATACACGGGGAAGCTGGATGTCTTCATTCATCCTTCACATTTACTGAGCACCTACTATGTGCAAGGTGCTGTTCCAGTTGCTGGGCATACAGCAGGGAACAAAAGTGGCAAAAATTCCCACCTTCAAGGAGCTAGCCTTTTTGATGGGCTAGCAATCCAAAGCAAACTTTGGATTTTGTTTGTGTATTTAGTAGAGACAAGGTCTTGCTCTATCCCCGGCTGGAGTGCAGTGGCACAATCAGCTCACCTCGGCCTCAATCTCCCAGGCTCAAGCAATCCTCCCACCTCAGCCTCCCTGGTAGCTGGGACTACAGGTGTGTGCCACCACACCCTGCTAATTTTTGTATTTTTTATAGAGATGGGGCCCCACTATGCTGCCCAGGCTAGTCTCAAACTCCTGGGCTCAGGTGATCCTCCTGCCTCAGTCTCCCAATGTGCTGAGATTACAAGTGTGAGTCACCACACCTAGCCAGATTTTGGATTTTATTGCAAATGTGGTCTGAAGTTGGGATGGCCAGTTTGATGTGTCAGCTTACCTATGTGACAGTTCCAGTTATTCAATCAAAAACTAATCAGTGTGTTGATGTGAGGGTATTTTGTAGATGTGATTAAAATCCATAATCAATTGACTTTGAGGAAGGGAGATTGTTCTAGACAATTTGGGTGGGCCTGACTCTATCAGCTGAAAGGCCCTAGGAGCAGAGATGAGGCTTTTCTGAGGAAGAAAAAAACTGCACCTATGGACAGCTGCTTCAGCCCATGCCTGAGATTCCAGCTTGCTCTTTCTGACCTGCCTAGCCAGGCCACATAAGCCAATTCTTTGCAATAAATCTTATATTATAGATAGTGTACTGGTTCTGTTTCTCTGGTTAATCCAAGACTAACACGGAATGCATTAGAGCCAGCGCCGTGGCTCATGCCTGTAATCCCAGCACTTTGGGAGGCTGGGGTGGGCGGATCACCTGAGGTCAGGAGTTCAAGACTAGCCTGGCCAACACAGTGAAATCCCGTCTCTACTAAAAATACAAAAATTAGCCGGGCATGGTGGCATGCACCTGTAGTCCCAGCTACTCGGGAGGCTGAGGCAGGAGAATCGCTTGAACCCAGGAGGCAAAGGTTGCAGTGAGCTGAGATCATGCCATTGCACTCCAGCCTGGGCAACAGACTGAGACTCTGTCTCAAAAAAAAAAAAAAGAATGCTTTGGAGAAGTAGAAGACTGCCATAATCATATATACGTGTGTATATATACATATATGTGTGTGTTGTACGTGTATATAATTATGTGCACGTATAATTACATGTAATATATAACATTTTCATTGAGATAGAAAATATATACAATAAAATGCATAAATTGCAATTTTTCCATATGTACATACCTGAATAACCTCCACCTAGGTCAAGATGTAGAATATTTCCAGCCCATGTCCCCAGAACCTCCCTCATAGCCCTTCAGAGTCAGTTTCCCACCCCAAGGATAACCATGACTCCAACTTCTATCACAGATCAATTTTGCTTATTTTTAAACTTCATATGAATGGAATCCTACAGCATGGGCTCTTGTGTACATGCTTTACATTTCAAAAGCTTCCCTGTGGCAAGAATGGAAGCTGGACCTGTGAAGTGGCTACTACACCAGGCTAGGCAAGAGATGATGTACCCATGATGGCAGAGGTAGTGCAAGGAGTTGGAAAATTAATAGATTTTTTTTTAATTTAGCTGCTCCTTAACAGGCTGCAAGGAATAGATTTTATTAGTGGAGAAGACAGGACTTGCTGATATATTGGTTGAGGAGTACTTGAGATGACTCCTAGGTTTCAGCCTGAGGAACAGGGTAAATAGGTTTCAGCCTGAGGAACAGGGGGGAAAAAAAGGAATTGTTCAGCTTTGTAGTAATCTTTTTTTTCATTCTTTTTTTTTAGACAGAGTCTTGCTCTGTCACCCAGGCTGGAGTGCATTGGCACGATCTCGGCTCACTGCAAACTCCGCCTGCCAGGTTCAAGCGATTTTCCTGCCACAGCTTCCTGAGTAGCTGGGATTACAGGCATGAGCCACCGCGTCTAGCTAATTTGTGTGTGTGTTTTTAGTAGAGATGGGGTTTCACCATATTGGCCAGGCTGGTCTCAAACTCCTGACCTCAAGTGATCCACCTGCCTCAGCCTCCCAAAATGCTGGGATTACAGGCATGAGCCATCACACCCAGCCAGCTTCTTTATAATCTTATGGTGCCACAGTGATGATAAAGGCAGTCCGTCGTTGGCAGAGGGGTTGTTAGGCAGTGTATGACTGTACTTCTGAGATAGAAGATTCTCCCTGAGGTGTGGTGGCCAAGGACTCCTGTGAGATGAAATACATGAGCAATTGGCAGTTCTTTGTCATGAGAGTGATTCAAAAACTTCTAAAAGCTTATACTTGACAGCTCTCGCTAAGTAGAACAGGGGTGCACCGACTGCCTTAGAACTCATAGTATGGGGGATCCAAGTGAAACTGTGGACTCGGCTATGTAGCTGCTTGGGTATCGCAACCCAGATGCCTTCCTGAGTGCTTAGCAGAGAGGGAGACACCTTTCAAAAGTAATTACAGTTTTGGACCATAAATTTTATTTTATTTATTTTTTTTTTAGATGGAGTCTCGCTCTGTTGCACAAACTAGAGTGCTGGAGTGGCATGATCTCGGCTCACTGCAACCTCCGCCTCCTGGGTTCAAGCAATTCTCCTGTCCCAGCCTCCTGAGTAGCTGGGACTGTACAGGTGCATGCCACCACATCGGGGCAATTTTTGTATTTTTAGTAGAGATGGGGTGGTGGGGGAGCTTTCACCATATTGGTCAGGCTGGTCTCAAACTCCTGACCCCAAGTGATCCACCCTCCTCGGCCTCCCAAAGTGCTGGGATTACAGGCATGAGCCACCATGCCCAGTCCAGACCGTGAATTCTAAATCATTATAACTAGGCTTACACACATCTTTATTAATCAAAATAGGAACCATTACAATCAACACATTTTTGCCAGTGAGAAATAAGTTCGTTGATTTCTGTAGTATAAAAATACGTAGCTTCAGAATTCAACAAACTGCTTTATGACCCATTTTGAACTCAAATAAGAAATAAGAAAGTCGCTCTAATTTGCTTTTTGTCTAATATCATTTCCAGAGTCTAAAATAAACATAAAATAAACATCAAGTAATAAGTCATTAGCAGAAAAACATAAAGCAAGAAATGCCCATTACAATGATGTATAACAGGCCAGGTATGGTGGCGCACAACTGTAATCCCAGCACTTTGGGAGGTCAAGGTGAGCAGATCACTTGAGGCCAGGAGTTCGAGACCAGCCTGGCCAACATGGTGAAACCCTGTCCCTACTAAAAATACAAAAATTAGCCAGGCATGGTGGTGCACACCTATAATCCCAGCTACTCAGGAGGCTGAGGCAGGAGAATCGTCTGAATCTGGGAAGCGGAGGTTGCAGTGAGCCTAGATCGTGCCACTGCTCTCCAGCCTGGGTGACAGAGCAAGACTCTGTCTCAAAAAAAAAAAAATGATGTGTAACATAACCACATTTGTTTAAGAATGTATTCCAATATCAAATGGCAAATTCCAACAATGCAAAAATTGCAATTACTTTTGCACTCACCTAATAAAAGCTTCACCTGCTGGAAACAGTGGCTCACACCTGTAATCCCAGCAATTTTGGAGGCAGAGGCGGAAGGATTGCTTCAGCCCAGGAGTGTGAGACCAGCCTGGGCAATGTAGCAAGACCCCGTCTCTCTAAAAAATTTAATTAAAAGTAAAATAGGCTGAGCACAGTGGCTCACACCTGTAATCCCAGCACTTTGGGAGGCTGAGGAGGGTGGATCACGAGGTCAGGAGATCGAGACCATCCTGGCTAACACAGTGAAACCCCGTCTCTACTAACAATACAAAAAATTAGCTGGGCATGGTGTCGGGCACCTGTAGTCCCAGCTACTCAGGAGGCTGAGGCAGGAGAATGGTGTGAACCTGGAAGGCGGAGCTTGCAGTGAGCCGAGATAGCGCCACTGCACTCCAGCCTGGGCGACAGAGCGAGACTCCATCTCAAAAAAAAAAAAAAAAAAAAAAAACAGTAAAATAAAAAGCTTCATTTATTAGCAAGGACGTGGAGCTACTGGGATTCTCACATCCAGGTAGTATGTGTGTAAAATAGAACAACCACTTTGAAAAAGTATCTTTCAGTACCTACCTAAACCAGACTCTGCACCCACACTGTGACCCAGCATTTCCACTCCTGGATAGAGCTCCCCAACATAAATTAGTGTATACATTTTCCCAAAAGACATGGACTAGAATATTCCTAGCAGAACAATTTATAATAGTCACAAAGTAGAAACAGCCCAAGTACCAATCAACAGTAGGCTGGATAAATCAATCTGGGGCCTATTTGCATAATGGAGTACTATACATAAATGAGAATGAACACTCTACAAGTGTATGCAATAGCATGGAGGAATCTCACAAACACAATGTTGAGCAAAAGAATAAAGACACACAAGAGAACATTCTGTACGTTTCCATTTAAACAAAGCACAACAGTTGGCAAAACTAAATATGCAATCAGAAGTCACGGTAGTGACTATTTGGGGGCAGTTGCAACTGGAAGAGGGGTAAATGAGTATCTAGGAGCCTGACCATTGTGTTTATTCATCTGAGCATTCATTGAGCTGTTCACTTGGGATTTGTGCTCTTTCTATATGCGTATGATTTCCAGTGAACGTTTTAAAGATCTTAAAAAGCTTTCTTGGGGTAGAAAAGGCAAATGGAACCCAGGCATGGTGGCTTATGCCTGTAATCCCAGCACTTTGGGAGGCCAAGTGGGGAGCATCGCTTGAGCCCAGGAGTTTGAGACCAGTTTGGGTAACATAGCAAGACCCCATCTCTAAAAAGAAAAGAAAAGGCAAATGGTGGTGGTGGCAGGGGGTGGGGGAACAAAGACGAAACAAGAGCCTGCTTCTTTCTTAAAATTACTAATTTGTTTACAACCAACAAGCAAAAGAGTAAAGACTTCAGTCACCTTATCACATGAACCCAGGCATTTTATGCAACATACTACAGAAAAGAATTTAATAAATGAATAGATCCAGAAAACATAGTCTGTATTCCCTTTATTGGTCCTGAATTATCCAAATTATGTTTAACATTTTTGTGATTGAATAGACTTAAGTTTGCATGGCATTCATTTTTGCCTACCCGTCACACCATCTCTTTGTACTCTTGATCTGTGGTCATCTGTTTGAATATTTAGCCATTTTTTACTACTCACTCAACAACTAATTATTGTTGTCTTCTAGTTGCAATGCACAAGAAATATCTGATTTTGATGGAGTGGGGAAGCAATGGAGAAGTAAGATAGATTTTACAAAGTTTTTATTTACAAACACATGATAAAGGGAACAATGAGGCAAGGTCAAAAGAAATTAGTAGCTGGATAATGCATGAAAGTAATTGACGGGAGGGATGAAGGAAGGAAAGGAGGGAGGGAAGGAAGGAGGAAACAAGCAAAGAGAACAAAGAAGAAAATATGTGGCCAGGCGCAGTGGCTCACGCCTTTAATCCTAGCACTTTGGGAGGCCAAGACAGGTGGATCACCTGAGGTCAGGAGTTCGAGACCAGCCTGGCCAACATGGTGAAACCTGGTCTCCACTAAAAATACAAAAATTAGCTAGGTGTGGTGACAGGCGCCTGTAATTCCAGATACTCAGGAGGCTGAGGCAGGAGAATCGCTTGAACCCAGAAGGTGGAGATTGCAGTGAGCCAAGATCACACCACTTCAGCCTGGGCGAAAGAATGAAACTCCTTCAAAAAAGAGGAAGAAGAAGAAGAAAGAAGGAGAAGGAGAAGGAGAAGAAGGAGAAGGAGAAGAAAATATGCCTAGCTGCTACCGTTTGCATTTCTATAATTGGTCACAAGGCCGTAGTTGATAAATTTGACCTCTTACATTACTCATGCCAAGTAATGGAATTAGTGGAATGTAATTCCTTTGCCCTCAGATGGCTGGTGGTCTTTATTGAATAAGGTGACCCAAAACTGTTTTCCTGAAAGGTCTAAATCCTCCGTGGGGCCAGTGGATCTAAATTCTCAGTGGTCCTACCTTCTGTTTGGTTGGTTGGTTGGTTGCTTTCACTAATGAATATGGATGTTCTAACAGGTGCTCCAGAGCATGACTTGGGTCCCAGACATGGCCTTCCTTGGCCCCATTGTGTAACCCAATTTCCTCTTGGTAATTGAGATCAATCGCCCCAGCAAATAGAGTAATCCTTTTCTTTACCTCTTGGTTCAGTGGCAAGAAGACCTGCAAATGGCCAGGTTGCTGTCTCACTGTCCAGTTCAGTGGAACCGCACCTGCGCCCCCTGGTGGAGGCATACTTTATTTGAGACTCAAGACCCAAACCAGCAGAGCTCAGAGCTCTTGGGGACGGGAAGCAAAATTCTGCAAGTATTAGATGTAGCGATGAGGGGTGTGGTGGCTCACGCCTGTAATCTCAGCACATTAGGGAGACTGAGGCAGGAGGATCTCTTGAGGCCAGGAGTTCGAGACCAGCCTAGGTAACATAGCGAGACCTCATCTCTACAAAAAATACAAAAACTAGCTGGGTGTGGCGGGGCATGCCTGTAGTCCCAGCTACTCATGAGGCTGAGGCGGGAGGATCGCTTGAGCCTAGGAGTTCAAGGCTGCGGTGAGCCATGATCACACCACTGCACTCCAGCCTGAGCAAGAGAGCAAGAAAGAAAGAAAAAAAAAAAAGACAAGACAAGACAGAGAAAAATGGAATAATGAGAGGAACCCCGGCCATCCTCTTGATACCCAGACCTATGTTTTCAGGCTATGGGAAGACAACACCATATATATGGGAAGACAAACCATACGCCAAATCCTATAAGACAGAAACCCATCTTTCAGGATTCTCAACTGGAAACAATAACTGAGTCATTCCATGGATTTACCAGGAGAGCTGCATCTAAGTGATGAGGTACAAGGTAAGACCAGTAAAATCCATAGGCACAAGCCCATTGCCACACTTCATTCACCGTATAAAGCATTCACTGGTCAGAAGCAATGCTGTGTGGAACACACAGTAAAAAGACATTCTGCACCCCTGGGGAGGAATTTTATGGGTAGTGGGAGAGATAAGGAGAGTCCTAATTTCCCTCAACTTCCCACTTTCACACACAGGACCACTTCAGACACAAATGCTGGAAGTGCAGCTGAAAGGTGGTAGGGAAACAGCATTCAATTTACCAAGCTTGGATTAATACACATCAGTATCCATCATTCATTGATTGAGATCCTCCCACATTTCTGGCCATGTGCTGGAAGCTGGGACCACAGAAGTTAGTCCTAGACCTAGAGGAGATTCCAGTCTGATGACAGAGGCATATCCACCCTTGGACAGCCACAAGCTTGCAATGGAGGGGTGTGCAGGGTCAAGAATAGCCAGGGTTGCGGGAGAGATACATTGGGACTGGTGCCATAGGGGACAGAGGCTGATGATAGGCCTTAAAGCATGCCAGATGGACAGAAAAAGGAACAGCATTCCAGACAGAGAGTCAGCCTATGCAAAGACAGAGGCACAGAGGCAGAAGTAACCTCAGAAGAGACTCAACAGTGTTTCTAATTTATTCTGTGCTGGGTGGTGCTGGAGACCTCTGCCCTTAAGGAGTTCTTGGTCTGATGGGGAACACAGACCAGGGTCCAGATGGGCACAGCCCCCAGAGAGAATGGGACAGTAAATAGGAGAGGTTCTAGGGCTAGGAGGGCTGATAAGTGGAAGAAAACTTCTGATTGAAGATCAGGAGTGACCTTCATAGAGGATGGAGCCTGTACTGGGTCCTGAAGGATGAGTAGGAGGATGGCAGGTGAACAGACTTGGGAACAGCATTCAGGCAGAGGGACAAGCCCACCCCAGCCCTCAGGAAACACTTGTTAAATGGCAGAGAGGCCACAGGACAGGAGCAGGAACTCATAAGAGACAGAGAGAGCTGCAGGGACAAATGTTCAGCAAATGGTTATAACCCATTCTTCTGGGCTGGTGATGCTGGGGACCTAGCAGTGAGTTCGACCAAGGCTTTCCCTCCTGGTCTGGAAAGAGACAGTCACAAACCAGGAGGCTCACAGTTGAAAAAAACATGAGATACGAGGGACTAAGGGAGCTCCAAAGAGGAAAACCAAGGAAGGATCCTCCTAGGAACGAATCCCTGAGAAGAAACACAAATGACAAGTAGAAATTGACAAAGAAGCAGGAGGAAGAGCATTCCAGGTAGGAAGGGTGGGATGCACAAAGACTTGGTATGTGTTTAAAGTGTGAGGAAGGCCAGAAGTAGTGGCTCACTCCTGTAATCCCCGCACTTTGGGAGGCCAAGGTGGAAGGAACATTTGAGCCCAGGACTTTGAAACCAACCTGGGCAACATGGTGGGATCTTATCTCTACAAAAAACTAAAAATATTAGTAGGGCATGATGGTGCATACCCGTGGTCTCACCTACTAGAGAGGCTGAGGTGGGAGGATTGCTTGAGCCCAGGTATTTGAGGTTGCAGTGAGCTATGATCGCTCCATTGCACTCCAGCCTGGGCAACAGAGTGAGACCCTGTCTCTATTTTTTTTAAGTGAGGAAGATGTGAATGAAGAGGTGGCAGTGCCCCTGAAGGGCTTACAATGTCGAATAGGGATAACATTTTCTGAACTTTCTCCTACAGCCAATGGGGATACATGGACTGATACAGAGAAGGGGAGAGGCATGGTCAAAGCCAGGTGATATGAGGCTCTCCCTGTGGCCATGCAGGAGACAGACCTGAAGGAGTGAGATTGGAGGGAGGGAGATCAGGGAGGTGGATGGTGACAGGCCCTCTCATGCTGCCTGGTTTCCAGAGTCAAGGGCCATTTAGGATTAAAAGGCTGGAGGCAGAAGGAGGAACTGAGAAACCAGAGTGTGAGTGTTATGGCCTACGAGGAGTTAAAGTCCCTTCTAAGTGAGGGTAGTGGTTTCCTCTGGAGGTTGGGGGTTCCCGATCATAAAGGAGCACATAAGGAGATTCCAGGGAATGCAAATACTTTCTCTTGGTGTGCCTTTGATTTTATGGAGATTCACAATGCATCATTTGTCCAAAATGTACCGCTATGCTTTATGCACTTTCGGCATATGAGGTTTATTTATTTATTTATTTATTTATTGTTTTTATTTTTTGAGACAGAGTCTCGCTCTGTCACCCAGGCTGGAGTGCAGGCTGGTGCGATCTTGGCTCACTGCAAGCTCCGCCTCCCGGGTTCATGCCATTCTCCCGCCTCAGCCTCCCGAGTAGCTGGGACTATAGGCGCCCGCCACCATGCCCGGCTAATTTTTTTTTTGTATTTTTAGTAGAGACGGGGTTTCACCATGTTAGCCAGGGTGTTCTTGATCTCCTGACCTCGTGATCTACCCGCCTCGGCCTCCCAAAGTGCTAGGATTACAGGCTTGAGCCACCGCGCCCGACCTTTTTTTTTTTTTAATGTCAAAAGCAAAGACAAGGCCAGAGCTCAGGTCTTTGGACATCCATATTAGAGCTTTTTAATCTTTGGTGATAGGGATTCAGAATACTGGTTATCTCTGGTGTATCAGTTGGGAGGGTTACAAGAGAGCCTCTTGTGATGATGGAGATAGCTTGATCGAGATGGTGGTCACACATGTCTGTACACAGCTTTAACTGAATTAATCCATACACTTAAGATCTTCGGACTTGCAATGTGTAAGCCATACCTCAACAAAAAGAAAACTATCTTAGGTCAGTCCTGGTGGCTCACGCCTGTAATCCCAGCACTTTGGGAGGTTGAGGTAGGAGAATTGCTTGAAGCCAGGAGTTGAGGATCAGCCTGGCCAACATAGAGAGACCCTGTCTTTACTAAAAATTTTAAAAGTAACTAGGTGTAGTGGTGTGCGCCTGTAGTCCCAGCTACCTGGGAGGCTGACGCAGGAGGATCTCTCGGGGGCAGGAGGTCGAGGCTGCAGTGAGCTGTGATTGGGCCACTGCACTCAGCCTGGGTGACAGAGTGAGACCCCACCTCTAAAAAGAAAAAGAAAACAATTTGCCACATATGATTAAATGGTATTACGTCTAGGATTTACACTGAAATAACATAGGAAGTGAGGAAGTAAATGGAAGCATAGATGAAATGCAATTGACCACGAATTGGTATTTGTTACATAGATACATGGAAGTTTATCATACTCTTCTGTTCACTTCTGTATGTTTGAAGTTCTCGATAATAAATATATATGTACATATATATGAGTATGTATGTATATATGAAAACGTAGATAATAGATAGAACTAATACCCATTTAACTCACAGTGACCCATACACCCACTTCCTTGGGAACCCAGACGTCTCTCTTCTCCTTGTAATGCAGACACTGATTATCTAATGCCTGGATTTTACATACAACCTTGCCCCTTCCCAAGATTCCCCACCCTCCCTAGCTTAAGTGGAAGTGGAAGTCCAGGTCAGCACCAAGGACAGATCCACAGTATTGGGTCTCAGAACCACAGACAGCAACTCAACTAACGGAGGACAAAAGACAGGGAAATGAAGAAATGCCATCTTGAACAGTGTGGAACAGGACAAGAGGCTAGAGTCGAAAAAAGCCTATCAGTATCATTGAACAAGAGCATTCCTTCAACAAATATTCATTGAGCATCTGCTACATGCCAGGCACTGTTCTGAACACAGGGTGGCCAGGTTTCTGTCCTTAAACAATGAGACAGATAAAGCGAGATCATTTTATATAGTCATAAGTTCTATGATAAAATATAAGGCAGTGAAATAAGATGTAGGATGATTGAGGGAGATAGAAGAGACCGTTTTTGAAAAGGTGGTTAAGGCAGAGATTATATTTGAGCAGAGTGACAGGATGCTGTGGCTCATGCCTGTAATCTCAGTACTTCAGGAGGCTGAGGAAGGAGGATCACTTGAGTCCAGGAGTTCAAGACCAGCCTGGGAAACAGAGGAAGACTCCTTTTCTAGCAATTTTTTTTTAATTTGCTAGGCATGGTGGCTTGTATCTGTAGTCCCAGCTACTCAGGAGGCTGATGCAGGATAATCACTTGAGCCTGGGAGGTTGAGGCTGCAGTGAGCTATGATTGTGCCACTGTACTCCAGCCTGGGTGACAGAGCAAGACCCTGTCTCAAAAAAATTTAATAAAATAGGAAATAAAAATTATATATAAATATATAAATAAATATATATGAATATATAAATAAGTTTATTTAAATTTATAAATATAAATAATATAAACATAAATATAAATAATATAAATATAATGATATATAGTTATATAAATATATATTTTATAATATAAATAATATAAATATAATTATATGTTTATAATAGTATAAATATAAATAAATATTTATAATAATATAAATATAAACAAATGTTTATGATAATATAAATTTATATATTATATAAATTGTAATTATTTATTAGATATATATAAATTATATGATATATAAATACATATATATTTATAATATTATATGATTATATATTTATATATTATTGATATATGTATTATTTTTATTATATATTATATATATTATATAATATTATTATATATTATTGTATACTATTATAATATATATAATAATTTATATATATATTTGAGCAGAGAACTGAATGAAGGGAGGGAATGGCCCATGAAGAGAGTGGAGGTGAAAGCATTCAGGAAGAGGAAACAGAAAATGCTAAGACCCAGAGGCAGAAAAAAGCTTGGTATGTTTGAGAATCAGCAACAAGGCCAATGTGGTGAAGCAAAGTAAATGCAAAGGAAAGTGATGGGAGGAGTTTTGCCAAGATAGGAATAAACACACAGAAAGAAAGAAAGACAGACAAGAAAATTGAGACACAAGCTGAGATTGACCAAGAAAGGCTCATAGGCAAAACAATTAGGAGCAAAATGATGCTAGTTGCAGTGTATGGAGTGCAATTTGCATTATACATTTTATTATTTTATTATCTATTCACATATACATACATGTGCATATACTTTTTTTTTAGTTGAATTCTCACTGTGTCACCCAGGCTGGAGTGCAATGGCACGATCTTGGCTCATTGCAACTTCTGCCTCCTAGGTTCAAGTGATTCTCACGCCTCAGCCTCCTGAGTAGCTGGGATTACAGGTGCCCACCACCACGCCTGGCTAATTTTGTTTGTATTTTTAGTAAAGATGAGGTTTCGCCATGCTTACCAGGCTGGACTTGAACTCCTGGACTTAAGTGATCTGCCTGCCTCAGCCTCCCAAAGTGCTGGAATTACAGGCGTGAGCCACCATGCCTGGCCCATATATATATATTTTTTATTATGGAAAACTTCAAACATGCAGAAATGAACATAAGGGTACAATAATCTACTTTTTATTATGTAACAACCCGCTCCAAAAGTTAGTGTCTTAAAATAAACAATCTCATGATTGAGGATTGACTGGGCATTTCTGCTGGTCTCTCCTGAAGTCATTCACATGGTTGCATTCTGTTAGGGCAGGATTGGGGCTTTAGCCAAGATAGCTGCATTCTCCCTGCATGGCCTGTCCATGTGACTAGCTTGGGCTTCCTTACAGCATGGTGGTCTTCTAGTTCTAAGGGTAAAAAAGCAGAAGCTTCTAGTTTCCTTAATATCTGGACGTGGAACTGGTCCAGTGTCATATTTGCCACATTCTATTAGTCAAAGCAAGTCATGAGCCAGATAGACTGAAGGAGAGGGAACATACTGTTCCTCTTCGTGGGAGAAGCCACCTGCCAGTGCAGGGAAGGGAGGAGTCACTGGCAGGCAACTTGGGAGACAATGTATACAAGAGCTTAACATAGACCAGGCCCAGTGTTAGGGCTCCAGACATTCTCTCTCACCTAAGCCTCAAGCAGCCCTGTCACATAGGAAACATAATCCCTCTTTTACAAGTTTCACAGAGCACACAACTATGGATGGCAACTAGGTTTGAACTCAGGTTTGTCTCTAAACCAGGCTGTACGTATGATACATTCCACACAAAAATAAAGTTAGGCCGGGCGTGGTGGCTCATCCCTGTAATCCCAGCACTTTGGGAGGCTGAGGCAGGTGGAACACCTGAGGTCAGGAGTTCAAGATCAGCCTGGCTAGCATGGTGAAACCCTGTCTCTACTAAAAATACTAAAATTAGCCTGGTGTGGTGGTGCATGCCTGTAGTACCAGCTACTTGGGAGGCTGAAGCAGGAGGATCTCCTGGGAAACATAGGAATCTCTTGCATCAAGGAGGTGGAGGTTGCAGTGAGCCAAGATCGTGCCACTGCACTCCAGCCTGGGTGACAGAGTGAGACTCTGTCTTGAATGAATGAATGAATGAATGAATAAATAAATAAATAAATAAATAAAGTCAATGGTCACATCAAGGCTTAAACCAAGGTCTCTAGACTTCCATATTGTGAGATATAGATATCTGTATATAATATACATCTGTATACACTATATATCTGTATACTATGCCATATACTATACTACATATCTGCATATACTATATATAGTATGTGGGTGTATGTCTCTGTGTAATAACATAATATACACACGTTTTTAACTGGTGGGGAACACAGAGATACAAAGTAGAAAATAAAAGCAGAAATGAAGAAAAAAGGAGAAAGGAGAAAAGCATGCACTTGGAGACTAAGACCAGGAGATAGAAACAGAGAAGCAAGACAAGGCGCAGTGGCTCACACTTGTAATTCCAGCACCTTAGGAGGACGAGGAAGGAGGAAGAAAGAAAGAAAAGAAAGAAAAGAAAAAAGAAAGAAAGAAAGAAAGAAAGAAAGAAAGAAAGAAAGAAAGAAAGAAAGAAAGAAAGAAAGAGAAAGAAGAAAGAGAGAAAGAGAAGAAAGAAGGACAGTGAGATACAGAGAGAAAAATGAAGACTGAGAGCAAAGAAGAGACTGAGATCGATGTAACCACGAGGTCTCCCTCCTTTAGCCTGGAAACTCCACAAGAGCAAGAATTTTGTCTGTTTTTGTTCATTACATATCGCCAACTCCTTGAGCGGTGCCTGGCACTCAGTAGGTGTTTACTCTATGTTGGCAAGAAACCAGGCTGGACAGGGAGAGTGCCTGCAGTTCCCTAAATGAACACGAGGTGACAGTATTTATAAGCCCTGGAGCTTCCAGGCTCCAAGGTCCCAGAGATGGCGGTGAAGGATTTGCCGCCACTGACCTCTGCCTTTCAGGATCTCTTCCTCGGGGCTCAGCCCTGCCTTTCCCTGCACAAGCCTTGGGCGATGAATGACCTTTCCGCCTGAGACACCCTCTTCACTCTCCTTCACCAGCCTGCCCAGTTAAACAACTCTTTGTCCCTGGCCCCTTCCTGCTGGGCCCCGAGGCACCTGGGTTCTTTCCAGGCCCGGAGATGGGGCTGCGACAGAGGTGGTGCAGCTGGGACAAGGCCAAAGAAAAATCTCGGAGACTCTGGAATCAGTTCTTCCAGTGTATGAGGCCCAGCCCCTCCTCCCTCAGACCCAGAGGTCCAGACCCCAGCCCCTCCTCCCTCAGACCAGAAGTCCAGGCCCCAGCCCCTCCTCCCTCAGACTCAAGAGTCCAGACCTCAGATCCTCCTCCTTCAGACCCAGGAGTCCAGGCCTCAGCCCCTCCTCCCTCAGACCCAGGAGTCCAGATCCAGCCCCTCCTCCCTCAGACCAGCAGTCCAGACCCCAGCCCCCCTCCTCCCTCAGACCAGGAGTCCAGACCCCGCCCCTCCCTCAGACCAGCAGTCCAGACCCCCCTCCTCCCTCAGACCCAGGAGTCCAGACCCCCAGCCCCTCCTCCCTCAGACCCAGGAGTCCAGACCCCCAGCCCCTCCTCCCTCAGACCCAGGGTCCAGGCCCCCGCCCCTCCTCCCTCAGACCCAGGAGTCCAGGCCCCAGCCCCTCCTCCCTCAGACCCAGGAGTCCAGGCCCCAGCCCCTCCTCCCTCAGACCCAGGAGTCCAGGCCCCCAGCTTCTTCCTCCTGGACCCCTCCTCTTAGGCATTTTGAGGTCCTCTACTATTCCCTCTCCCTCTCTTTTACACAAACCCCTCTCTCCCTCCACTCCCCATTCTAGGATTGAGACCAAGGGTGAGTCACAAGAAGCCCTGGGGCCCTGAGTCACCTCTCCCTCCCCCCTTAGCCCCTCCCTGGGCTGGAGGCAGCTGGCTGCGGAGCGAAACAGTTTCCTAGGACTGACCCCTGCATCCCAGGACTGCAGTTTGAAGGCAGGTGCCCTTCCCGCTGTAACCCCATCACTGCCACCCAGGCATGCCCATGCCCAGCCTTTGCTGTTTTTCTCTTTCAGTCATGGTCTATTTGGAGACAAAATTTCCCTGTGCTCTAACTTCTGTGTCTTGATTCTGTTTTCTGGTTTCTCTGCACCTGTGGGTCTCTTTGATTTTTTTAATACATGCCCCCCACCATCCCTGGCTGAACGCCTCGAGGCCTCTCTGATTATCTCTGTCTCCCTCTGTGTCAGTCTCTGTCTCCATTTTTCACAGGTGCCTGAACTGGGGCACAGATGCCATGGCAAGGGCCGCAGCTGGAGCGCTCTCTATTTAGTGGCTTCTGACCCTCGGGTGGCCGCAGTCTCTGGATCACTGGCCCTCAGCCTTTGAGTGGGGCTGGGGTAGAACTGGAAGGAACCAGGCTGTCCATACATATGCCAGTGAACAGCAGAGAGAAACTGAGGCAGAGACAAGCATACAGAGGCCCAGAGAGAGAGAGAGACCCGAGAGGAGACCAGGTGGCAGGGAGAGAGTGAAACAGAGACACAGAGAAACACCAATTCAGCAAGAGACAGACAAAAACAGAAGGCCCTAGAGACAGAGAGATGGAGACAGAGTGAGACAGGATGACAGAGACACAGGCAACGATGAACACAGAGAGAGACAAGACAGAGAGACAGTGACAGGGAAAGAAGGAAACAGGAGCAGAGAGGGACACGAAGATGGAGAAAGGGACAGAGAGATGAGAGAGACACAGAGAGGCTAAGAGGGGCAGAGACAGAGAGACAGAGTGAAGACAGACAGAGAGAGACAAAGGTACCGGGAGAGAAAAACAGAGACAGACAGACAGAGACAGAGATAAAGACAAACCTGGCCAGGCGAGGTGGCTCACGCCTGTAATCCCAACACTTTGGGAGGCCGAGGTGGGTGGATCACCTGAGGTCAGAAGTTCACGACCAGCCTGGCCAACATGGTGAAACCTCGTCTCTACTAAAAATACAAAAATTAGCTGGGTGTGGTGGTGCACACCTGTAATATCAGCTACTCGGGAGGCTGAGGTAGGAGAATTGCTTGAACCTGGGAGGCGGAGGTTGCAGTGAGCTGAGATCGTGCCACTGCACTCCAGCCATGGGAGACGGAGCAAGACTCTATCTCAAACAAACAAAAAAAAAGACAAACGCAGAGGCTTCCAGACCAGGAGAGACTGAGACAGGAAGCAAGGCCCAAAGAACCAGAGAAAGAGCGGGAGAGGGAGGAGAGAGACGCAGCGAGCTGGGCGGCCAGTGGGCAGCGGTGGCCAGGCTGCAGGCTCGGGAGTGCCTGGCGGCTGCACTTTCCCCAAGTGGACGCATGTGTGGTGTCTGGGCGCGCCCGGGTGTGTCTCCAGCCCTCTCCCGCCAAGTCTCGCCGAGTGGGTAATCATGTGTGTGCCGAGGGGCGGAGCCCCCTCGAGGGTTGTGTTTTTGCCACTGGGCGTATCCGTGTGTATGGTTTGGTGTCTCTGGGTGTGTTTGTGTGGGCTGCCTCAGCATACAGCCAGACATGTCTGTGTGTGTCTCGCTTCCCTGGGGCTGGCGGGTCCAGGGTCCCACATGACCTACGACACAAGGAGGGGGAGGGTTGTGTCCACAGGTTCCTTGCAGAGGGGTGTGCATGAGGCCAAGGGCAGTGTCACCAGGTCAGTGCATGATGCTGGGAGGTGATGTGCGTCACCAGGTCAGTGCATGCCTGTGTGTCTCCACAGGAGGGTTTGATGTGTGTCGGAGCGTATGGTGTACAGAACCATGAGTGGCTCGTGCTGTGACACATGGTGATGTCCTATGTCGTGAGTCGCTCTGGGAGTCACCGTGCGCATTCCACACTTGCATTTGCTGCGTGTGTGTCAGTGTGTGTGTTTTCTCTTGGTGGGCCTCGTGTATGTAACACTGTGTATCACTCAGAGATGTGACACTGTGTCTCACGTCAGGGTCCATGTCCCTGTTGGAGGCCTCTTCCTTCTCAGCCCCCAGCACCCACCCTGAGTGCCAACCACCCCAAGTGTTTGTATAGCTGTGTGTTATGTTGTGTCAGAGGATACTCCCCCCTCCCCCGATGCTGGTGTTGTGTGGGTGGCTGTAGGTCTCAGTGTCAGTGGTATCAGTGAGTGGTGACATCTGGTGTTTTATGGGACACGTGGTCATTTGTGGAAGGTTGGGTGTGTTGGGAAAAGTTGTGTCTAAGTGTTTTGTGTTACTGTGTGCTGGTGTATTACTCCATGTATGTTGTTTGTGTGGCCATGCATGCTGGAATATAACATGTGCCGGGTTGTGTGGAGGTATTGTACGTCATGTTTGGGTGTGGCTCATGGGTCAGAGGTGATGGTGTGTGTTGCGTTTTTTTGTTTGTTTTTGCTTGTTTTAGAGATAGGATCTTGCTATGTTGCCCAGGCTGGTCTCAAACCCCTGGGCTCAAGCAATCCTCCCACCTCAACCTCCCAAACTGCTGGGAATACAGGCATGAGCCACTGCACCCAGCCGTATGTTGCATTTGGGCACTGGGGTCTATGAAGGTCCAACCCCATCCCCCTCCCCCGGGGCATCATCCTGGGTCGTGTCCTGTGTGGCCAGAATATACCAGAATCATCTTGCTTCAGGCATGTGCTTCTTGGATTTCTCCGTGTGTCGCTGTACCTTGTAGGTCTCTGCATGCATCCACTCAGCTTGTCCTCTGACCATACATTTGAATCGCATCACACACCAGAACATGCTGAATCGGCGTGTGTTTTGAATCATCACTGCGAGCACTTGTGTTCGAGTCAGCAGGCACCACCATGTATGTGCAATTCTCTAGGTGCTGGGTGATTGGGGGCTGCTATACGTATGTCCCTAAATGTTGTGTGTCTACATGTATTGGGTTTCATTCCAAGGGTGTGTAGTGTTTAGGAAACTGGGACTGCACAGTGTTTGTGTAGGTGTGTGGTGTGTGGCGTCAGGGCGTCACTACTTTAATATATATTGTGTGTTTGTGTAACACCTGGTGTATGTTGTGTTTGTGTGGCCACAGATGTGCATCATCCTATTTGTGGTGTTTGGGTGTGGCTCTTTGTGTCAGAGCAAGTTGTGACAACTTTGAGTGTAATATTGGTGCCTGTGTGTGGACGGTGTTTGGGTGGCTGTGTGCGCCACGGGACACTGCCTGCTTGCTAAGTGCTGGTGTGTGTCACACCATGTGTGTGGTGTCTGGGTGTGGCTGTGGGTTTCAGAGCTTGCTGGGAGTTGTGAGTCACTCTGTGTAGGTTGTGTTGTGTGCCCTGGTGTGTTAATCTCTGTCTTGGGCCGTGGAATGTCCTTCGGTGTCTGGGTGTGGTGAGTGGAGGTGTGTGTCACAAGGTACAGATCATTGTGTGTGACAAAGCCCATCGTGTGTCTGTGTGTGTCTTTATCCACGTGGATGGACGTCTCTTTCTTGCTCTGCCCCAAGACACACCCTAGCCCCTCCTTATTCTCAAAATGGGGAGCTGGGGAGCCTCCCCCTACCCTGGGGCCTCCCCTGCCCCTCCCCGCCCTGCCTGGCCGTCACCACTCCCCAGAGGGCACAGGGCTCTGCTGTGCCTCAGAGCAAAAGTCCCACAGCCAGCAGAGTAGGCTGACGACCTGCAAGCCACAGTGGCTGCCCTGTGCGTGCTGCGAGGTGGGGGACCCTGGGCAGGAAGCTGGCTAAGCCCCAAGACCCCGGGGGCCATGGGCGGGGATCTGGTGCTTGGCCTGGGGGCCCTGAGACTCCGAAAGCGCTTGCTGGAGCAGGAGAAGTCTCTGGCCGGCTGGGCGCTGGCGCTGGCGGGAACTGGCATTGGACTCATGGTGCTGCATGCAGAGATGCTGTGGTTCGGGGGGTGCTCGGTGAGTGGGGCATGGTGGCTGGGAGCTGGGACTCCTAGGTCTGAGGGAGGAAGGGCTGGGGGCCAGGACTCCTGGGTCTGAGGGAGGAGGGGCTGGGGGTCAGGATTCCTGGATCTGAGGGAGGAGGGGCTGGGGTCTGGACTCCTGGGTCTGAGGGAGGAGGGGCTGGGGTCAGGACTCCTGGATCTGAGGGAGGAGGGGCTGGGGTATGGACTCCTGGGTCTGAGGGAGGAGGGCCTGGGGGCTTGGACTCCTGGGTCCGAGGAGGGAGGGACTGGGGTCTGGACTCCTGGGTCTGAGGGAGGAGGGGCTGGGGCCTGGACTCCTGGATCTGAGGGAGGAGGGGCTGGGGGTCAGGACTCCTGGGTCTGAGGGAGGAGGGGCTGGGGTCTGGACTCCTGGGTCTGAGGGAGGAGGTGATGGTCAGGACTCCTGGTTCTGAGGGAGAAGGGACTGGGGGTCAGGACTCCGGGATCTGAGGGAGGAGAGGTTGGGGGCCTAGACTCTTGGGTCTGAGAGAGGAGGGGCTTTGGCTGGGACTCCTGGGTGCTCCCAGGAGACAGTTGCTGGGGACCTTCTGTGCAAAAGGAAGGGAATATTTGTTTCAGTGTTTCAGTCTTTGAAGATGTTGCCATTAGACGGCCGGAGGTCCAGGACCCCTGGAAGCCAGAGGGTGGCTGATCAGACACTCAAGCCCCCCAAGAGCCAATAAGGGGAGAGGTAGCCCCGGGTTTGGTGAAGGTAGCCCCGGGTTTGGTGAAGGGAGAGTGGAGGAAAGACAAAGTTCTTCCAGTAGGCGGCAGCTCTTTGGTCCTTATCTAACCTCTAATGTTTGCCCAGTGCCTTAGATGCAAAGGACAGAAAAAAACTGCCTTGGGGGTGGGGATGGGAAACGGGAAACAAACCTCTCCCCCGACCTGCCTCCCCTCTCCCACTCCAACCCAGTCTCCACTGTTACCAAGCTCAATTTCTCCCCAAATCTGCATGCTGATTAGTCAGGGAAATAGTGGAGAGGTAGGCTTACAGTGGCCTGGACTCCTAGGTACCAGGGGAGGAGGGGGCTGGGTCCTGGATTTCTGAGTCTTAAGAAGGGGGTTTTGATTGTCTTTGGGGAAGAGGGGCTGACTCTGAAGATGAGTGGTGGGTAGGGAAGAAAGGGGAAAGTGGGATCAGGACAGGTCTCAGCAGGCTCCCGTCACATTCCAGCTCTGGTCAGGCCAGTGATGGGGCAGATCAAGGACAAGGGTTGGAATAAGTGGCTTGAGGGGAGAACAGACTTGCTCAACAGGAAAGGAGGGGCTGGAGACCTCTCTGGCAGAAGGGTTGTGGAACTGGGCCGGTAGGGCCAGCGGCGGGCACTGATTTGAAGATTGGGTAGATTCCTGAGGGTCTGATGTTCCGACTTGGATCTGGAGGGAGTGGTGGGCAGCTCTGAAGTGACCAGGAGCCACATGGAGGGTCAGGCAGGCAGCTTCCTCTGGCCGGCAACGGGCACTGAGGGGGTGGGGCCGCCGAAGTCCATGCCAACAGGAAGCATGGCCGGGGCCTGCCCGTCGCTCCCACGCCAAAGCACCGCACCCAGCAGCTGAGGTGGGAACACAGTGACCCTGGCAGATGGGAAGAGACAGGGTCCATCCTACCCCACCTCCCCCCTCTGCCTTCTCACCCCTCATTTCTTCCTTCCCTCCACCATGGCCAGGCCACCGCCTCTATCAGTGGGACCTTGGGGAAGCTGTTACAACCCTCTGAACCTCAGTTTCCCCATCTGTAAATTGGGATGAGGGTTAAAATACACGACCCTAAGGGTCACCCTTCACCCTTTTTATTTTATTTTTTGTAGAGATGGGATCTTGCTTTGTTGCCCAGGCTGGTCTTGAACTCCTGGACTCAGGCAATCCTCCTGCCTCAAAGTGCTGGGATTACAGGCCTGAGCCACAGCTCCTCAGTCCCCTTTTGAGGGCTCTCTTAATAACATCCACCGCCCCTTACCGCCTCCATCTCAATCTAATGAGCTCATTTCTGCAGAGGACCCAGACACCTGCTCCCCAGGGGGAGGGGCTGGCAGAGAGGCAGGTGCCAAACGCTAGGGAGTCCAAGGGAACCAGATAGAAATATCCAAGAGCACCAGCTGGGGTGGAGGAGGAGGGATGGGGAGAGGTACAGAGAGAGACAGAGACACAGAGATACATGGAGAGAAAAAGACAGAGAGATGGAGACAAAGATGCAGAAAGATAGAGAGGTACAGCCAAAGAGACAGACAAATAGGGCTATCAAGCTACTGAGAAATCCACCAGTGAGAGACACACACATGGCGTTAGAAAAGACAATGGAGGGCCGGGCGCGGTGGCTCACGCCTGTAATCCCAGCATTTTGGGAGGCTGAGGCGGGCGGATCACGAGGTCAGGAGATCGAGACCATCCTGGCTAACACGGTGAAACCCCATCTCTACTAAAAACACAAAAAATTAGCCAGGCATGGCGGTGTGTGCCTGTAGTCCCAGCTACTTGGGAGGCTGAGGCAGGAGAATGGTGTGAACCTGGGAGGTGGAGCTTGCAGTGAGCCAAGATCGCGCCACTGCACTCCAGCCTGGGTGACAGAGCAAGACTCCATCTCAAAAAAAAAAAAAGAGAGACAATAGAAACAAAGACCCTCAAAACACATAGAGAGACAGAAACAACCATCCCTAGAGACAGGGAAATTCAGAGAACAGAGTACAGGCCCAAGTGCAGACAGGTCTGGGATTTGGGGGAAGAGGAAATGGAAAAGTAGAGAGGACCACCAGAGAAGCAAATTGCAGTGTGAGGAGGGGGGCTTGTTGTCTAGTGGTGTGGGGGGTTAAGACAGACTGAAGAAAGAGGCAGGGAACCAGGGAGCCGTAGAAGGTGGGGGAGGGCTGGTGACAACAGCACTATTGTTCTGGTAGGGGGTTGGGGAGCAGGCCCCTGGGGCAGGAAACTGGCCCTCTTCCCCTGCTCAGAGGCGGGGTGCTGGCCCAGCCAGGGGAGCTGGCAGCCCTCTTAGGAGAAACAGGTGCAATGCTTTGTAAGGGCGCCCAGGTGGTCCCCTCCCCCTGCAAATACCCGCCAGGCAGGGACCAACCCCTCTTAGGAAATCCAACAGTCCCAGTCCCCTCTAAATCCCTCTCTCCAGAATTCTAGATTCCTCCGAGGTTGTGCCACACAAAGAGAGGAAAAAAAAAAAAAAAGCAACAACTTCTCCGTGGTTTCTGGAGGCCCTGTGCTTCCGGCCAGATCTGCGCTGGGCTTAGAGCCAGAAGAGGGGTAGGGGTGGCGGTGGGGAGCTGCAGGGGGGCAGAACCGAGGGGGCTGTCTCAGAGCTGAGGCTGGGTCTCAGGGACTCAGCCCTCCGGATGAGACCAGAGAAGGGTGTGACTCAGTCTTTGAGGATTGAATGGTAGTTTCTACGTTCTTCCAGATTTGGGGTTGGGGTTGATTGAAGTTGGTTTCTAGGGCAACACCAGCTGGGTAGGAAGGGAACGGGAGGGGGCACTCTCTAGAGGCCAGATGTCTTTTTCTAGACACCACACACACACACACACACACACACACACAGACACACACACGCACACCTGAAGAACTATTTTTGATGGGAAATGGGACAGGAATAAGAAGGAATGTGAGTTTCAAGGTCCCCCTTCATGGGTATGGGGTCTTGGGAGAAGAGCTGAGGAAGAGGGTAGACACCAGTATCTGGACAGGGTTGTCCTGTTGGGGAGAAAGAGAGCATTCCTGGGGACCAGATGATGGTGTTTTTTTGTTTGTTTGTTTGTTTGTTTGCTTGCTTGCTTGTTTCGAGATGGAGACTCCCTCTGTTGCCCAGGCTAGAGTGCAGTGGCGCAATCTCTCAGCTCACTGCAACTTCCACCTCCTGGGTTCAAGAGATTCTGGTTCCTCAGCCTCCCAAGTAGCTGGGATTACAAGCCCAGCTAATTTTTGTTTTTTGTTTTTTTTTTAGTAGAGACTGGGTTTCACCATGTTGGCCAGGGGGTCTCAAACTCCCGACCTTAGGTGATCCACCTGCCTCAGCCTCTCAGAGTGTTGGGATTACAGGTGTGAGCCACCGCACTCGGCCCAGATGATGGTTTTGAGACTTCTCCAGAACCGACACATCAAGAGGGACTGATTTGCAGAGGAAGGAGGCTAGGAAAATTGGGAATCGAAAAAAAAATGGTGGTTTTGAAGGAAAGGTAGAGGGCCAGGTGGAGGGAGACCTGGGATCTCACACCCCTTTTTCTGTCCCCCCTGACAGTGGGCGCTCTACCTGTTCCTGGTTAAATGCATGATCAGCATTTCCACCCTCTTACTCCTCTGCCTCATCGTGGCCTTTCATGCCAAAGAGGTCCAGGTAGGGCAGGCCCCGCCCCTAAGCCTTGCTCCCTCCAACCCCCTCAGCGCCCTGTCAGCTCACACTTTCCACCCTCGTCCTCCTCCTGATCTGAGTAATGAAGTTCCTCTGCCCTAGATGCTGCGTCCACACCCTCACCCACCCAGATGGGATGAACCATGAGCAGACAGGCAGAGCCTCCCCAACCAGCCCCGCTCTTATAGCCCCAGGACTATAGGGGCATAGTCCCCAGTCCCCCCTTGCACACTCACGGATGCTGAGAGCGCCCTTGCAGCCCTGCTTCCACCCCCAGGCCTCTGTTCACTCTGCTCCCAGGCACTCAGCTTCCCAGATCTCTGTGCTCCAACATTGCATCCCCAATCCAGTCCTCAAGCAACCTAAGGTCCTAGGGGTGCCCACTCCTTTTTTTTTTTTTTTTTTTTTTGAGACAGGGTCTTGCTCTGTTGCCCAGGCTAGAGTGGAGTGGCACAATCTCTGCTCACTGCAACCTCCACCTCCTGTGTTCAAACAATTCTCATGCCTCAGCCTCCCAAGTAGCTACGACTACAGGCAGATGCTACCACGCCCAGCTAATTTTTTTGTATTTTAGTAGAAACGGAGTTTCACTATGTTGTCCAGGCTGGTCTCCAACTACTGAGCTCAAGCAATCTGCCCACCTTGTCCTCCCAAAGTGCTAGGATTACAGGCTTGAGCCACTGCACCTGGCCCGGTCCCAGCGGTGCCCACTCCTAATCACCCTATCTCTGTGCCAATAACCTCCCTCTTGCCCCAGACCCAGGAGCTCTCCCCATCCATACCCCACCTTGGGTCTCACCCAGACACATCCCATCCCCTATTGCCCCATTGCCCCAGATCCTGTTGCTCCATTCCCTTTCCCCTCTTCCCCCTCTCCTATCATAACTTTGCATGTAAAATGGGGATTATCGGCCATGTGTGGCAATTCTCTGAGCAGTGCCTGGCACATAAGAGGTGCTCAGTAACCAGTGCACATTATCATCTTATCATAGAGTAGTTAAGTAGCCTGTAGCCCAGTGCGCCATTGCCCATGGAAGGGACCTGGGCCTCAGTTTCCACATCTATAAAATGGGGGCAATAATAATATCAATCTCACTAGGCTGTGAGCATTTACTAAGTCACAACATGTAAATGTGATAGAGCAGTGCCTGGCGTATCCACAGTGTCCAGTACATGCTGATTTTGTTATTGTTATTGTTTTGTTTATTTTGAGATGGAGTCTCGCTCTGTCACCCAGACTAGAGTGCAGTGGCGTGACCACGGCTCACTGCAACCTCTGCCTCCCGGGTTCAAGTGATTCTCCTACCTCAGACTCCCCAGAAGCTGGGACTATAGGTGTGCACCACCGTGCCTGGCTTATTTTTGTATTTTTCAGTAGAGATGGAGTTTCACCATGTTGGCCAGGCTTGTCTCGAACTCTTGACCTCAAGTGATCCACCCACCGCAGCCTCCCAAAGTGCTGGGATTACAGGCGTGAGCCATCGCGCCTGGCCCATGGCTTTGTTATTGCTGATGTTATTATTACAGTTATTAGGCGTGTCAACCGAAACGGGAGTAGGAGCGAGCTCCAGGCATGTGGAATGCAAGTTCTAGGGAGGCAGGGGGGTCTGTTTGGTTCACTGTGCATCCTTAGCACATAGAACAATGTCAGGCACACACAGTCGGCGCTCAGTCAGTGTTCAAAGGCTGGAAGTGGACTGAAACTAGTGGGGTGGGTGGTGGGGAAGGAGGAAAAAGTGGAAAGATGTCTTCCTCAAGTCCTGTCCCGCTCCCTCCCTATCCTTCTCCCGCCCTGCGCTATCTCCCTCCCTCCCGGCCAGGCGGGCACACCCCACTTATCTCAGGGCGCAGGCAGGCGCGGGCCGCCGCCTGACTTGCTCCTGACCCCTCCCTTCTTGGCCCCTTCCCGGCAGCTGTTCATGACCGACAACGGGCTGCTGGACTGGCGCGTGGCGCTGACCTGGCGGCAGGCGGCGCAGATCACGCTGGAGCTGGTGGTGTGTGGGCTGCACCCGGCGCCCGTGCGGGCCCCGCCGTGCGTGCAGGATTTAGGGGCGCCGCTGACCTCCCCGCAGCCCTGGCCGGGATTCCTGGGCCAAGGGGAAGCGCTGCTGTCCCTGGCCATGCTGCTGCGTCTCTACCTGGTGCCCCGCGCCGTGCTCCTGCGCAGCGGCGTCCTGCTCAACGCTTCCTACCGCAGCATCGGCGCTCTCAACCAAGTCCGCTTCCGCCACTGGTTCGTGGCCAAGCTTTACATGAACACGCACCCTGGCCGCCTGCTGCTCGGCCTCACGCTTGGCCTCTGGCTGACCACCGCCTGGGTGCTGTCCGTGGCCGAGAGGTGAGGGTGCTGGAGGCATAGATGCGCAGGGGAGGGAACTCCGGACAGCCACGGCGGCCGTCCTGTGCCGCGGTGCAGGTTGAGGCCCCCTAGGACCAAGCAGTGGAGAAAGTTCACACTTTGACCCCTTCTCCTCTTGCTGGCTGAAATTTGCCCACACTCCCATCAACTGGGGTGAGAGAAACCAACAGACAAGCCCCCAGCTAGTCCTCCACCTGTAGCCTTCAGTCTCCCCAAACGCATACACAGACCCTAGAAAGCCCTTCCCTTCCGGCTGCCTGACCTCTGCCTCAGGTTTCCAGGCCATCTGTTCGGTCTCCGAACCTATCTCTGGGACCTGCCTAAAGGGTTGCCTGTGCCTTGGAGGAAGGGGACATATTTTCCCAATTAGCACGGAATGCAGTATAGGTAGGTGCTTTCTGTGACCCTAGGAAGGGGATGATTTGGAACTGTCCTGGAAAATAATTCCAAGCAGGAAATTGGAACTAGATCCTGGTTGCCAGCTAGATACTGTGTAACCCGATGCCGCGCCTCAATTTCTATCCCTTACAGAGAAAGAGGTTGGGAGTGATCTCAGCCAGTGGTCCTCAAAGTGTGGTTTCAGGACCAGCACATCACCTGGGAACTTGCGAATGAAAACTCTCAGGTCCCTTCCAGACCTACTGAATCCTGGAGGGTAGGGCCAGTGATCCGCTTTAGCAAGCCCTCCAGGTGATTCTATGGCCCAACCAAGGTTGAGAACCTCTGGTCTAGTGTATGTGGCAAAGATCCTTGAGGGCAGGAGGAGAATGAGAAGATCTGCCTTTAGATCTCTCCTCTCTGAGCCTCAGTTTCCTCATCTGAAAAATGGGTGTCACGTTCCACCATCTGTAGTCTCCCTGACAGTTCTTTTTTTTTGAGATGGAGTCTCAATTATCCAGGCTAGCGTGCAGTGGCACAATCTCTGCTCCCTGCAACCTCTGCCTCCCGGCTTCAAGTGATTCTCTTGCCTCAGCCTCCCTAGTGGCTGGGATTACAGATGTGCACCACCATGCCTAAGTAATTTTTGTATTTTTAGTAGAGATCATGTTACCATGTTGCCTGGGCTGGTTTTGAACTCTTGATTTCAAGTGATCCTCCTGCCTAAGCCTCCCAAAGTGCTGGGATTACCATGCCCGGCCTCTGTCATGATTTTAAACTCCTTCACCTTCCAGGATCTTAGTTTTCACAATTGGGAAATTGGTCAGAATCAGGATTAATGAATGATCCCCCCACCATGTTTCTCATCTGAATGATGGGAGAATGGGGAGGAAGTCGAAGTTCCAAATTCCAAGGCAGAAGTCCTGAAACTAGAATGTACTTCAGAATGAGGGGGTGGGGTTTATGAACAGTGCAGATTCCATCTTCGCTCCTAGAAACTCTAACCCGGTGGGTCTGGGGTGTCTGGGTCCCTCATGAATGAAGCTTTCCCTGCTGATCTTGCAGCAAGGAACTTGTGGACAAAGTTAGACAAATCTCAATGCTTCAACCCCTTCCAGGGCTGGACTTAAATGTCTCCTGTGAAGTGAGGGGAAAGGAAGGCCAAGTCCCACCAAGCCTTTTTAGAGTCCTTTTTGGTCCTGATAGGGCCACTTCTGGACCACACAGCATCTTTGTGGAAATTAGAAAAATATACCCCTTCCTCTGGGTGGATGTAGCCACCAGTCAGGGTCTGACTGGGTTTTGGCCCCCTCTCGACTCTCCACCCTCAACCACATGCTCTGAATGCCACAGCAGCCCGGGTAGCCTAGCTGAGACCATACCGGCATTGGAATTGGCCAGACCCAGTCTCAAATCCCAGAGTGGCTAAGCAACTTGCCCAGGTCACACAGCAGAGAGGAGGCCATGCAGGCTTTCCAAAGCTCAAAACTTAATGGCTTTTTGTCCAGGTGATTCTTAGGACTATGGGTGTATACTGGGAGGGGAAGGGAGGGAAGCAAAGGGAAGGGAGGGGAGGGTATAGAGGGAAGGGGAGTGAATATCATGGAAACCTCCATGGTGGGGTTTTAGAACTAACCCCCCCTTCCCCATAGGCAGGCTGTTAATGCCACCGGGCACCTTTCAGACACACTTTGGCTGATCCCCATCACATTCCTGACCATCGGTTATGGTGACGTGGTGCCAGGCACCATGTGGGGCAAGATCGTCTGCCTGTGCACTGGAGTCATGGTGAGTACAGCCGCCCTGGGGACATGATCCCTATCCCAAACTGGTCATCCTCTGGCCCCAGGAAGCCATGATTAAATGGGTTCAACACAGGCTCTCAGGGACAGCTCCTGAGAAACTTGAGTGTCTGGGGCCCCCACAGCCCCATTCTCTCTTCAAGACCAAGATACTCACCTGTAATCCCAATATTTTGGGAGGCCAAAGTGGGAGGATCACTTGCCCAAGAGTTTGAGGTTACAGTGAGCTATGATCGTACCACTGCACTCCAGCCTGGGTGACAGAGTGAGACCCTGTCTCTTAAAAAATAAAATAAAAAATCAGACCTAGGAATCCAGCCCCTAAGTCCTTGCTCTCTCCAGAACCTAGGGCCCCAGTCCTTATCCTCCTCAGGGACCCAGGCTCCTGACTTCGCAGCCCCATTTTCTTCCAGAACTCAGAAATCGTCTCCCAGCCTCCAGCAAGGGTGTAGAGTCCAGTTATCAAGTGCATACCTGTGGGGCCCGGCTACCTGGGTCCAAATCCTGCGGCTGCCACTTCCTGGCTGGGGAGCTCAGGCGAGCCACATGATCTCTCGGGGCCTCACTTTCCTCATCTATAAAATGGGGATGCTGACGCTAGTGTGCTCCTCATGGGCTTGCTGAGATGATTAAATGGTTCAACTACGTAAAGTGCTTCCAACAGTGCCCAGCCCACAGGAGGTGCTAGGTAAACAGGTCTGGGGGTGCCCAGGCATCCAGCCACCCCACACCAGCTCCTGTGCCCTCAAGGATGAGGCAGAGGCTCTGCAGCCTGAGTCAGCCTCTTCCTGAACCCCGACATCCGCCTCCTTCCCTCCATAGACCCGGTCACTCAGGTCCTCCCACCCAGCCCTGGCCCCCATCTAGAGACCAGCACCTAATGTCTTGGCCTTCACCTCCCTGCAAGACCGGGTTCCCCTCACCCTCGGGGACCCAAGCCACCAGCACCTAGCCCAGATGTGGGCCCAGGAAGGACATATTCATCCCCGCAATCTCTGGGTGCACAGGTGAAGGACGTGGTGACCTCCACTCCCCCAGTGGTGAGTCTTTGGAGCAAGGGAAGAGGGGCAGAGACTCAGGGGCCTGCAGCACCGCTCAGGACCTCCTCCCTCATTTGACAAAAGGAGAAACAGAAACCTAGAGAGATACGGTGATGCGCACTTGAGCTCACAGCCTGCTCCTGGCAGAAAGGCTCCATGGCACAGTTGAGCCATAATAGCTTACTTTTACGGAGCACATACTCTGTGCCAGTCTCTGCCCTACACTCTTGCCAGGAGTAATTCATGAAATCCACCTAGTAACCCTGTGAGGCCATTTCACAGATGAGACACTGAAATACTGAGAGATTAAATAACTTGCTCAGAGCTGGGCTTGGAACCCAGGCAGTCCCCTGGAGCCAGCATTTGTGACTGGAAGTTGTTCTGAGTGATCGAGAGCTGAAACTATAGGGTGGGGGATGCTTCCTAGGAAGATTCATTCTAACTTGGGGACAGGTGAGCAGGTGCCACAAGCAGCTGGGAATCGCCAAGGCCTTGAAGGGCCAGGAGCATTGGGAGAAGGAAGGGAGGAGAATGAGTGTGCAGAGGAAGATGCTCAGGGAGGGCAGGCAGCATGGAGCCAGGGCTGAGTTGTCCGGGTGGGAGGTGTAGACCTTGGAAGGCCTTGGGAGCCAGGCTGAGAAGTTCAGGCCGGTGGAAGCCTAGGAGATTAGAGGGGACCAAGGGGGTTAGGGGAGGATGAGTGGGAGGCTGGAGATGGTCCAGGAGAGAGAGGACAGGGCTGGAGCTAGGAAGAGGTTGTGGGAGTGGGAGAAGGATGGTCGCCCCCCCCACAATGCAATAGCTGACCACATGAGCAGTGAGGACCCCGAGGCCTGCCCCTGGCTCAGAACCCAGCCTTCCTCTCACTCCTCCAATCATATCCTTCATGCAAGAGGCCATCCTGTGGGTGTGAATACTACGCATCAAATTTGGGCTCGGACATATGCGATTTATGATTCTAGCTCCACCACTCTGAGCTGGGTCCTTGGCTCTCCTCTCTGAGCCTCTTTGCTTGTCTGTCAACTGGGGATAGTCGTGCCTGCCTTCTGTGGCTGTTGGGCGGGTTCAAGGAGGGAGTCGGTGGCACAGCCTCATGCCACAGTGCCTGTTGTTCCCACAGGGGGTCTGCTGCACAGCCCTGCTGGTGGCCGTGGTGGCCCGGAAGCTGGAGTTTAACAAGGCAGAGAAGCACGTGCACAACTTCATGATGGATATCCAGTATACCAAAGAGGTGAGATGGGCATATGGCACCCATGGCACATCCCTCTTCCAAGAGGCAGGAGTCCAGGCCCCCCCGCTTCCCCTAGGACCCAAGAGTCCCAGCCCTAGCCCTGCCTTCCCAGAACCGTAAGGATCTATCTCCACGGACACTGTGCCACCCACCCCCAGATGAAGGAGTCCGCTGCCCGAGTGCTACAAGAAGCCTGGATGTTCTACAAACATACTCGCAGGAAGGAGTCTCGAGCTGTCCGCAGGCATCAGCGCAGGCTGCTGGCCGCCATCAACGCGTGAGGGCCGCTTTGTATGCACACATGTCCATGTGCACCCATGTCCAAGTCACCTCTCTGCACGGCTGTGTGTGTGCGTGTCCATGCCTGTCCAGGTCAGGACACCCAGGTGTGGTCTCACTCAACAGCCTGTCCACCTGGATCTGACCATGCATGACTCTAGGTGTCTGTGCTGGTTTGTCTTTGCATATCTCGGCGTGTCTGTGGACCTGGGGACCTGGGTTTGTACTGGGGATGGGGGCTCGTGGGGAGGCAGGGTGCATCCCCTCCCACTCTTTCAGCTCTTTGACAACTTTTTTTCTTTGTTTCGTCTCTTCATGTGCCTCTCCTCCCTTCATTCCACCCCTGAGCTACAGCTACATTCAGGGACCAGGCTTGTAAAACTGACTCCCCCCTTCTTCCCACAGCTTCCGCCAGGTGCGGCTGAAACACCGGAAGCTCCGGGAACAAGTGAACTCCATGGTGGACATCTCCAAGGTACTAGGATCCCGTGGGAGGAGGTCTTGAAGAAGGGGGAGGTTGGGGCCACAGGGAGGGAAATCTGGCCCTAGAATAGGGAACCCTGGCAGGGGCCTGGCACACACAGGCTGTCAGTAAAGGTCTGTGGTTGAATGAAGGAAGGAAGGAATGAATGATGCAACACAGAGCTTCTTACATTCATGAAAGGCACAGATCCCTTACAAACTGAAAAAAAAAAATTGCACAAAGAACTCCAGTGTTTGGTTTCAAATTATCTTTATTGTTAAGTTACTTACATGTGGACGGATATAAAATTCCTTCCAACTACAACTCATACAATAAAACCAAAGCAAATTTACAAACCAAGCCCATAGATGGCAAAACCAATACAATTAAAATGAACAACACTGACAAGGACACAGGTGATATTGTTTCTGTAAAACTCAATCTCTGCTGCTCTTGTGGAGGGGTACTCAGGGCCACAGGGACTTCCATGCAAGTTTGCCTGGCCAAGGCATGACTCAGCTACCCGCCCCCTTCTTCTGCTGAGACCACTTGATTTCGCCAGTGCTCAGGGACAATGATGTCACAACACCCCCTTGGCCTGGCTCACAGCATCTTCTGCTTATCCGGTGGCCTTTGCTTTTTCTCGTTAGCCCACGGCCGTTCAAACAGTGGCCCCCGGCACCAATGCCATGGTAAGCACGGTCACAGATGCAGGCCCCAAAACTGCATGGCAGGTCTCAGTGAGGAGGCGGTGGCCCAGGTATGCAGGAATTGGCAGGCGGTAATTTCTGAAGGTTATCAAGCCGAAAACATAGAATTCAAGAATTTCTATAGAAAATCCACAAACCCTCGGCGATCAAGCAGTGAATCCTAGCCAGAGAATGCAGTAAAAGACCATGTGGATTTGGAAGTCAGGCATCATCCATGCTAGAAATATTTAATGAGCACCTACTATGTTCTAGGTCTTATTTCAGGAGCTGCTTTGGGCATGTCATTTAATTGTTCCATGCCTGTTTCCTCAGCTGTAAGACGGGAACAGGATTCCCACTCCCTGTGGCTTTTAGGAGGATTTTAAACCATATAGGGAAACACCTGGGCAGGTAGCTGGGAAGTGGTAGGTGGTCAATACATGGTAACAGTTATTATTGAGGGTAATCCTCAGAGGACCATAAGGATGTGGTCAATATTGGTTCCATTGCCTTACACTATGGAGCAGGTGGGGGTCGACCCCAGCCCCGACACTTCTGATCCTCTCCTCCCACCCAGATGCACATGATCCTGTATGACCTGCAGCAGAATCTGAGCAGCTCACACCGGGCCCTGGAGAAACAGATTGACACGCTGGCGGGGAAGCTGGATGCCCTGACTGAGCTGCTTAGCACTGCCCTGGGGCCGAGGCAGCTTCCAGAACCCAGCCAGCAGTCCACGTAGCTGGTGAGGGGGCTGGGACTTGGGCAGGAAGGCATCCTGGAGGAAGGGTTCCTGTGGCCAGCACCCTATGTGGCTAAGGGGGCGGGGGATGGCTGGGAGACAAGGCCACCTTTTCTCTTCAGCTCTGGCACTGTCTGGAGGAAAGGACTCAGTTCGCGCCTGGACTGGCAGTGAAGGAAGATGGTGTACCCTCTCCCCTTCACTGACCCTTGATGCCCTTCTCCCGCTTTGCTTGGTCTCTCTCTCTCTCTCTCTGCCTGTCCTGGGCACATTCTCTGGCTCTGTCCATCCAATGTCTCTGTCTAAATGCCCTCCTGCCCCCTGGCCTTGGGGGCCGGAAACACCTCCCACCTGTCTCCCACTTCTGCCCACCGGTTTCTGTCTGCACCTCGGTGTGTCCCACTCCCACTCTCCCTCTTCCTGGCCTGCCTCTCCATCAGTCTCTCTGTCTCTCCAGGACCCACGGAGGAGGAACCAGGCTACTTTCCCCAGGATTGAGGTGATGGACATTGTCTCTGCCACTCCTGACCCAGCCCTGAACAAAGCACCTCAAGTGCAAGGACCAAAGGGGGCCCTGGCTTGGAGTGGGTTGGCTTGCTGACGGCTGCTGGAGGGGACACTGGCTAAAGTGGGGAGGCCTTGGCCCACCTGAGGCCCCAGGTGGGAACATGGTCACCCCCACTCTGCATACCCTCATCAAAAAACACTCTCACTATGCTGCTATGGACGACCTCCAGCTCTCGGTTACAAGTGGAGGCGACTGGAGGCCGGACTCCTGGGTCCCTGGGAAAGAGGGTACTAGGGGCCCGGATCCAGGATTCTGGGAGGCTTCAGTTACCGCTGGCCGAGCTGAAGAACGGGGTATGAGGCTGGGGCGGGGCAGGAGGTGGCACCCCCCTGGCGGGACAACAAAGAGGACACCATTTTTCCAGAGCTGCAGAGAGCACCTGGTGGAGAGGAAGAAGTGTAACTCACCAGCCTCTGCTCTTATCTTTGTAATAAATGTTAAAGCCAGAAGTTGCCATTTCTCTCTAAACATATCTACACTCCTAACTGGCAGACCATCCAGTGGAAGACTGTTGCCTTGTCTGAACCTGTCTCAGAGGTCTCCTCCTCTAAGTGCCCTCCCAGCTCTGCCAGTTGAGCAGTCCTCAGCAATGGTCCCCTGCCCAGATCTGAGGCAAAGAGCAATGGCTTTGAACTCAGACAGATCAGGGTCCAAATCCTGGTTCTGCCATCCACTGGCTGTGTGATCTTGGGTAAGTGGCTTCACCTCTGAACAGTTTACCTCACCTGTGAAATGGGACTACCTCCCCATGGAACTGCTGTGAAGATTAACACACGGAGTAGCCCAGAGGCATTTAGTAGGAACCAAACATGTGAGAGAGAATCTTTTTTTTTTTTTTTTTTTTTTTTGAGGTGGAGTCTTGCTCTGTCACCCAGGCTGGAGTACAGTGGCGCGATTTCAGCTCACTGCAACTTCCGCCTCCAGAGTTCAAGCGATTCTCCTGCCTTAGCCCCCAAGTAGCTGGGATTACAGGCACCTGCCACCACGCCTGGCTAATTTTTGTATTTTTAGTAGAGATGGTGTTTCACTATGTTGCAGATGCTGGTCTTGAACCCCTGGGCTCAAGCAATCTACCCGCCTCAGCCTCCCAAAGTGCTGAGATTACAAGCGTGAGCCACTGTCCCCGGCCAAGAATCATTTTTATTATTGTTTTTGATTTTCACACACAATGTGTGGCTGCCCTTTTTCTGATTTTTTGTTGCTTTTCTCCCTCTATTCATGCCTTACCAGAATCTAGATGACAACTCACCAATCAAGAGACTAACAGAGGCCCCAAACCTCCCCAAACCACCCACATACCCGTTTCACATCCGCTCAAGAGAGGATGTGAAAGGGAAGGGGGCAAAGGAGGGGGGCTGGCACTTCCAGAGGCCCTGCTGTGTGCCCAGCTCTGTTTATAAGTCACCATAACCACTCTCCTGACCCTCCTTACCCCACTGCACAGATGTAGAAACCGAGGTTTCAAGAGGAGCCAGGCCTCCCCTCAGGCCCCCAGCCGGAAGCTAGGAATCCGGGCTGCAAAGCCCAGATTCACACCCATCCCGCCCCACTGCCAAGGTGAGTCAGAGGCAGAGTGGCCTCGGGCCACAAACCCAGGACTGACTTCCCGCCGCAACTTCATTCCAGCTTGAGGGGCTGATTCATTCTTGCTTCCCTCCTCTTGAGGGGAAGATCAGGCTGCGAGTCATCCTTTTCTGCTGAGCTATCTTTGGATTTCCCTTAAAGTCCACAGCCAGCCTCGCCCCTTCATCCCTGAGAGCTAAATTGGAGCCTCCGCCACCCACTGCCACGAACTGCCCTTCCTCTGGAGGCCAGCCCAGCTGGGGAGTAAAGGCGGGGGGACTCAAGAAAGGAACTGGATGAGACCTCCAGATATTGCTGACACCCTTCCCCTGCAAGAAGCCCTCCTGGCAGTGTTGCCAAAGCCCCTGCCAAACTCATTCTTCTGGGACGTCTCTTTCCTTGCCTCCTCTCCCTTTTAGCTGGCAAACTCCTTCCTACGCCTCCTTTAGGCCTCAGCTAATATGCCCCCTCCTCCAGGAGGCCCTGTCTGATACTCCTATAGCCTCATAAACCTATCCCTATCACAATAGTATTGGGTCTGGCCAGGCATAGTGGCTCACGCCTGTAATTCCAGCACTTTGGGAGGCCGAGGCGGGCAGATCACCTGAGGCCAGGAGTTCGAGACCAGCCTGGCCAAAATGGTGAAACCCTGTCTGTACTGAAAATACAAAAATTAGCCAGGCGTGGTGGCGTGTGCCTGTAATCCCAGCTACTCCGGAGTCTGAGGCAGGAGATCACTTGAACCCAGGAGGCGGAATTTGCCGTGAGCCAAGATCGTGCCACTGCACTCCAGCCTGGGTGACAGAGCAAGACTCCATCTCAAACAACAACAACAACAACAACAACAAATTAGCCAGGTGTGGGGGCACACACCTGTGGTCCCAGCTACTTGGGAGGGTAAGGTGGGAGGATCACTTGAGGAGGCTGGGAAGTCGAGGCTGCAGCGAGCTGTGATCGTGCCACTGCACTCCAGCCTGGGTGACAAAGCGAGACCCTGTCTCAAGTAGTAGTAGTAGTAACAATAATAATAATACTGGGTCAAGCACCACGCTAAGCCCTTTTAATAAGTGACCTCACAAAAGGAGGCAAGGTAGGCACTGTTGGTCCCATTTTACAGATGAAGTAACTGCCCGAAGCCATAGCAAAGCAGTTTAGAGCCAGGATGTGACCCAGGCAGCCTGGCCCCAGAGCCCCAGCACTTAGCCACCTGGCCCATTCAGACACTCAGGAGACCATCACATTGATTATTTTCATTTTTGTTCACAATTGCATCTTCAACACCAAGGGCCTGACATAGGCAGGGCCTCAGTGAATGTCATTAAATGAACCCTCTGAATGCCTGGGATGGCCTGAAGCCATCCCATGTTGGTTTCAGCTGAGGCAAGGTCAGAACCAGTGAAAAGGGGCTTTTGACTAAGAACCTAGGAGAACATACAAGAGATCCTGTGTTCTGAATTATCTTGGATCTGCCCTGGCCCACCTGCCCTCATTCTCCACTGTGGGGCTCAGGCCTGGATGCCCCCACTTCTGGCAGGTTTTGCACCCGCCTCACCAAATCAACACTTCCTGAAGTCCCTGAGCCAGGAGCTGGGCTGCAGACATGAATCAGAGGGCTCTGTCCTCCAGAAACTCAGGCTCATGGTGATTTTGGCTCCTTCCCTCTCCTATTTCTGTTCTGCCTGCACTCTCATGAGGACTGGGTGGGGGAAAGGAGGTCCAGAGAGGGCAGGGGCTTCCCAGGGTCATACAGCCAGTCACGGGCCTTTCCCCTTCGTGAATCCCCCAACTGCCCCTGAGGACCTTTCTAACACCCACCCACTTCCTATTCCTCCTGTCAAAGTCTAGCTCTGAGTCCAGCTCTTTTTTTTTTTTTTTTTAGAGACAGAGTCTTGCTCTGTCACCCAGGCTGGAGTACAGTGGTACAATCGTAGCTCACTGCAGCCTCGAATTCCTGCACTCAAGTGATCCTCCCGCCTCAGCCTCCCAAGCAGCTGGGACTACAGCTGTGTGCCACCATGCCTGGACCTCTTTTTTTCTTTAACTGACATATATTTTAACATACAGTAAAGTACACAAATTTTAAATGTAATCTCAGTACATTTTTTCAAATACATTCACCTGAGTAGCCATCACTCAGCTCAAGCTAGAAGTGTCTAGCCCCCTAAAGCTGTCATTTCCCTCCTAGCCAACAGCACCCTTCATCCCAGGAACCACCATCCTGACCTATCTTGATTCCTTTTGTTCAATTTTGAACTTTGGAAGGAACCCTGCTGCATGCCCTGGTGTGTATCTGTGTCTTGGGCTGTGCAGGATGGTGGTGAGATTCAGCCACATTGCTCATCCTTTTCATTACACAGTAGTATTCCATTGTGTCAGTATGCCCACAAGCCTCACCCGGGGGACTCTGCAAGCTCAGTATCTCCCCGTCTTCTGGCCTCCCCCTCTCCTCCCTGTCCTGGCTGCTCAGGCCACTAGGCTCCTCTTCCTTCCCAAACTGCCTGCTGCTCTTCCCTCCTTCTTGCCCCATCCACTTAGAATAAAAATAAACATCACTAACATTTATTCAGTTCGTTTTTGTAGGGACCACCTAGGGTGGTCTCGAACTCCTGGGCTCAAGCGATCTTCCCGCCTTGGCCTCCCAAAGTGCTGGGATTACAGGCAGGAGCCACCATGCCCAGCCCAGTTATTTATTATGGTCCATAAAGGAAGCTGTATCATCATCATCAACACCAGACTGGCAGTCCAAAGGCATGCTTTAAGCTTTTATGTTGTGTGGAATAGCTGCTAACATACACAAACCAGGAGAGTGCTTTTTATAATTTGGAGGGGGTGTCAAATGATAAAACTTTCCTTCCTTTTTCCAGGATGAGCTGGCCCTTCTTCAAGTCAAGTCTAACCCCCTCTCCACTTGTACCCTGTCCACACCTCCTCAAAAAACTGAGCTCCAAAGTCTCCTGGTCTCTTTTCCCTCTATCATTCCCATTTGCACACAAACATACTATAATTTCTCCCATCTTATAAACATCCCACTGGAACTTTCAGAAGCATTTTAGATTCTCCATTTTCCCTAAAGTTCACTATTCGCCAAACTGCAAAATATCTGTCGCTCTGTCACCTAGGCTGGAGTGCAGTGGCATGATCTCGGCTCACTGCAACCTCTGCCTCTCAGCTTCAAGCAATTCTCGTGCCTCGGCCTCCCGAGTGTAGCTGGGATTACAGGCGTGCACCTCCACCACGCCCAGCTAGTTTTTTGTATTTTTAGTAGAGACGGGGTTTCATTATGTTGGCCAGGCTGGTCTCGAACTCCTAGCCTCATGTGTTCTGCCTGCCTCTGCCTCCCAAAGTGCTGGGATTACAGATGTGAGCCACCAAGCCCGGCCATAAAGTTGGTTGTAAACTCCTGCTACGTAGAATGACATAAAAGACTTTCCCAGACATAAAGAGCTAAAGATGCCAGACACACGGAAGACATGCTCTAAGATTTCATTCGCATGAAGTTCAAAAACAGACACAACGAATCTCTGTGCCTGTTTTTGAAAGGCATTAGATGGGTGGTTGCTTCTGGAGCGGGGAATTGACGGGGAAAGAGCACAAGGAAGACGTCTGGGTGCTGGAAATGTTCTCTGATTAGTGGTTACATGGATGCATAAATTTGTAAAAATTCATTGCCTGGTACACTTAAGATCTGTGCCCTTTATATACTTTACCACACTTAAGTTATACTTCACCCAAAAAGAAAATAAAGAAAAATAAGTACTTATACATTTTTCCTTATAGATACTGAGGAGGTTCCATAACACAGTTAGATGGGGGATCAAAAGCCATGTCTTTTCCATGGTGGACCCCACATCCACCTCCAGCTGCTGCCCCACGTCTCTGCTCCTTAGTCCATTATCTTCTCTTTGGAATCCTTTGCTCCCATGGCGCCAGGCCATCCCCTCTCCTGACACTCCTGGCTCCATCTCGCCCCTCTCCAGGATCCTGGCTCCTACATGCAGGATGCTCAGGCCTAGTCCCTGCTCTCTTCAACCTCTCAGCCTAGATGATCTCAGCAAATCACAGCTTTAAATATCATCTATAAATAGGCAGCTCCAAAATTTAGCATACTTGTATAGTTATTAACAAAATGACAGGTTATCTGTGATTTTCTTAAAACAAACAAAACTCCAAGGGGTGGCAGGAAGTGTGCTTATATGTGGGAGGGAAAAATAGAAGACATAAGACAAGAAAAATGCAGATGTCAGTCAATATTGGGCGATGGGTATGTGGGAGTCTTTTCATACCATAATATCTTTGTGCGTATTTTTAAAATTCTGTAGTGACTGTAATCCCAGCCTTTGGGATGCTGAGAGGGGTGGATTGCTTGAACCCAGGGGTTCGATACCAGCCTTGGCAGCATAGTGAACCCTCATCTCTAAAAAATTAGCTGGGTGTACTAGAGCATATGTGGTCCCAGCTACTTGGGAGGCTGAGGCAGGAGGATTGCTTGAGCTCGGGAGGTGGAGGTTGCAGGGAGCCAAGATCGTGCCGTTGCATTCCAGCCTGGGTGACAGTGCAAGACTTTGTCTCAAAATAAATTAATTAATTAAACTAAATTCTGTAATGAAAAGTCAGAAAGTCTTTATCTACAAACCCCGGCTTTTTCCCCTAACTCCAACCACTTATTTGATGACCAATGTGCATCTCAAAGTTAAGAATTTCAAAGCTTGTTGATTTCCCATCAAAAGTATTTTTCCTCATCCCAGTAAAAAGCCAAAGTCTTAGGCCGGGTGTGGTGGCTCACGCCTGTAATCCCAGCACTTTGGGAGGCCGAGGCGGGTGGATCACGAGGTCAGGAGATCGAGACCATCCTGGCTAACATGGTGAAACCCCGACTCTACTAAAAATACAAAAAAATTAGCCGGGCGTGGTGGTGGGCGCCTGTAGTCCCAGCTACTCGAGAGGCTGAGGCAGGAGAATGGCATGAACCCAGGATGCAGAGCTTGCAGTGAGCCGAGATCACGCCACCATACTCCAGCCTGGCCGACAGAGCAAGATTCCATCTCAAAAAAAGAAAAAAAAAAAAAAAAAGAGCCTCAGTCTTCAGGCAATTGGCCAGGCCCAAAACCTCTAGAACTTTTTTTAATGCTGCAAATAACATGATGTTTTAATATATGTACACACTGTGGAATGGCTAAATCAAGCTAATTAACATATGCATTATTTCACGTATTTTTTTTGTGGTGTGAGAAAACTTAAAATCTATTATTTTAGTAAGTTTCAAGTATATAACACATTGTTATGAATTAGAGTCACCCTGTTGTACAACAGATCTCTAGGATGACTTTTAAGTCATCTCTGATTCATGCTTCCTCTCACACCCCACGTTTAATTTCTTGGCGCTACCTTCAAAACAGATCCCAGTTCCTGACCCTTCTCAACTCATTTATCAGCACCACCCTCTTCCAGAACCACTATCCTTTCTCGGCCAGGCAAGGACACCAGCTTTCTCATCTCCTGCTTCCGCCCCTGCAGGCCATTCTCACAGCAACCAGCACTGTTTTCATTGAACATTTTTGCACATAGCTAATAATTATGTGGTTTAAAAAAACAACAACGCTTTTTAAGTCCCCATAGCCCTGACCCACATCTGTCTATAACCCTCATCCCTATAGGCAATCACTGTTAATTTTTGTTGTTCACTGGAGAAGTCTTTGTAAACATTCATTGGAACAAGCCGGTGCTTGTTTGCAGCCCTGCAATGGCTTTGTTACATTTGGAAGTAAATTCCAAATGCTTACCATGGCCTATAAGACTTTATGTAAACTGGTCCTGTCTACAGCTCCGTCTCTAAATAATCCTGCCCTTCTGTCCCTCCCTTGCTCTGTTTCAGCCACTCTGGCCACCTTGACCATCCTTGGACAGCCAGGCCCACTCCCACTTTGGGGTCTTTTACTGGCCGTTCTTCAGCATCTTTAGATGGCTCATTTCCTGACCTTCCTTAACTGCATTCAGGCCTCTGATCAAATGTCACCCCCTCAAAGTGACCTTCCCTGGCCACCTGTCACTCTCTGTGACCTCTATCACTCTCAATTCCTGTAACCTGACTATTTTTTTTTTTTTTTTTTTTTTGAGACGGAGTCTCGCTCTGTTGCCCAGGCTGGAATGCAGCGGTGCGATCTTGGCTCACTGCAAGCTCTGCCTCCCGGGTTCACGCCATTCTCCTGCCTCAGCCTCCGGAGTAGCTGGGACTACAGGCGCCCGCCATGACGCTTGGCTAATTTTTTGTATTTTTAGTAGAGATGAGGTTCCATCATGTTAGCCAGGATGGTCTCGATCTCCTGACCTAATAATCCGCCCACCTCGGCCTCCCAAAGTGCTGGGATTACAGGCGTGAGCCACCGCGCCCGGCACCTGACTTTATTTTTAATTGAAAAATAAAAATTGTATATATTTATGGTGTACAACATGTTTTGTATATTTATACATTGTACAATGGCTAAATCAAGCTAATTAACATATGCATTCTTTCACATATTTATCATTTTTGTGGTGAGGAAACTGAAAATTTATCCTCTTAGTAATTTTCAAGTATACATTGTTACTAACTATAGTTACCATGTTGTGGACTGGATCTCTTGAATTTATTCCTCCTGTCTAAATGAAATTTTGTATCCTTTGCAATGTCTTCCCAATCCTCACTCCCAATTTACTTTTCTTCCAAGCATCCTTTATCTGATGTCATCTGCCCCACTAGAATATCTGCTCCCAAAGGGCAGGTGCTCTTCCTACTCACTACAGGATCTCCAGCCTATGGCTGTGCCTGGCAGATGACTAGAGTTCCATAATTCATTCAACATATAAATGAAAGAAACGAACAGAGAAGTGAAAAAGAGATGAACAGGGCCAGGCGCAGTGGCTCACACCTGTAGTACCAGCACTTTGGGAAGCTGAGGTGGAAGGATTGCTTGAGCCCAGCCTCGGCAACATGGTGAAGCTCTGTCTCTACAAGAAATACAAAAATTAGCCGGGTGTGGTGGCACATGCCTGTAGTCCCAGCTACTCAGGAGGCTGAAACAGGAGAATTGCTTGAACCTGGGAAGCTGAGGCTGCAGTGAGCTATGATCGTGCCACTGTACTCCAGCCTGGGTGACAGAGGGAGATCCTGTCTCAAAAAGAAAAAACAAAGACATGAACAGATCATTTGGCAATGCCTCTCAAAATTCCCAATGCGCATACCCTTTGACCCAGCAATTCTACTTGCACTTCAAATGAGATAGTCTGCTGACAATACTAACATATACATGTAGTCATGTGTACAAGGATATTAACTGTAGCATAATCTCAGCACTTTGGGAGGCTGAGGCAGGAGGACTGCTTGAGCCAGGAGTTTGAGACAGCCTGGGCAACATAGTGAAACCCCATCTCTACAAAAAATAGAAAATTAGCTGGGTGTGGTAGTACATGCCTGTGGTCCCAGCTACTCCTCAGGCTGAAGTAGGAGGATTGCTTAAGCCCAGGAGGTTGAGGCTGCAGTGAGCCACAATTGTATCACAGGACTCCAGCCTGGGCGAGCCAGCAAGACCATGTCTGAAA
The DNA here is from genome assembly GCF_006542625.1 of Nomascus leucogenys. Taxonomy (NCBI): domain Eukaryota; kingdom Metazoa; phylum Chordata; class Mammalia; order Primates; family Hylobatidae; genus Nomascus; species Nomascus leucogenys. Next base: position 86,962,137 of record NC_044397.1, on the reverse strand, counting down.
AAGAAAAAATTAGAAAACAAAAACACACACACAAACCCCAGCAGTAAATGTTTGTAAGAGCAGAAGTTGAGCAACAGTCTAAATGCTCATCAATAGAGAAAGTGTTAAAGTATGATATATCTCCAGAACAGCATACCACGCCACTAATACAAAAGGCAGCTCACTGGGTGCCTGACCGTACTGCTGACTCATCATCAGGCTGGCTCCCCGGTGCCAGGGAAAAAGTGTAGACTTGCTCTGGAGTGAGACAGGCTCGGGTTTGAATCCAGGCCCTGCTGCTTCCTGGCTATGGGGACTTCGGTAAGGCCCTTCTCTCTTCCAGGCTCATTTGTCTACATCTGGTTTTTTGTTGTTTTTTTTTTTTGAGACAGAGTCTCACTCTGTCACCCAGGCTGGAGTGCGGTGGTGCGATATCAGCTCACTGCAACCTCCACCTCCCGGGCTCAAGTGATTCTCGTGCCTCAGCCTCCCCAGCAGCTGGCATTACAGGCGCATGCCACCACGCCCGGCTAATTTTTGTATTTTTAGTAGAGATGGGGTTTCGCTATGTTGGCCAGACTGGTCTTGAACTCCTGAACTCAGGTGATTTACCTGCCTCGGCCTCCCAAAGTGCTGGGATTACAAGCGTGAGTGACTGCGTGGGCCAACATCTGTTAAACAAATTAGGGGAGAAGGTTATAGTGATGTATGTAAAGCAGAGAACACACAACCTGGTACACAGTGGGTGCAAGGTCAATGCCAGGCCTCTTCTTTCCCTCTTTTAAGAAAATTCCCTTCCTTCCTTTCCCTCCCTCCCTCCCTCCCTTCCCTCCCTCCCTGCCTGCCTCCTTCCTTCCTTTCTCTTTCTTTTCCTTCCTTCCTTCCTTCCTTCCTTCCTTCCTTCCTTCCTTCCTTTTCTTTTCTTTCTTTCTTTCTTTCCACGGTCTCCCTGTTGCCCAGGCTGCAGTGCGGCGGCATAATCTCGGCTCACTGCAACCTCCCTGCTTGGGCTCCCGGGATTCTCCTGCCTCGGCCTGCCGAGTGCCTGCGACACCACGCCTGGCTGGATTTTGTATTTTTGGTGGAGACGGGGTTTCGCCGTGTTGGCCAGGCTGGTCTCCAACTCCTGACCTCCAGTGATCTGCCCGCCTCGGCCTCTTGAAGTGCTGGGATTACAGACGGAGTCTCGCTCACTCAATTCTCAATGTTGCCCAGGCTGGAGTGCAGTGGCGTGATCTCGGCTCGCTACAACCTCCACCTCCCAGCCGCCTGCCTTGGCCTCCCAAAGTGCTAAGATTACAGCCTCTGCCCGGCCGCCACCCCGTCTAGGAAGTGAGGAGCGTCTCTGCCCGGCCGCCCATCGTCTGGAATGTGAAGAGCACCTCTGTCTGGCCGCCCCGTCTGGGAAGTAAGGAGCGCCTCTGCCCGGCCGCCCCGTCTGGGACATGAGGAGCGCCTCTGCCTGGCCGCTGTGCAACCTTCCAAGTGTGAAGTGACAGCCTTCGTTGTAGAATGAATGAAGACACTGCCACTGATTATATAACACCTTGGCAGCTATCTCAAGTTGTTGATGGAGGAGGTATTGGAATTATAGAAGAAAGCAAACACACAAATTTGACTAAAGGCGATTTTGTGACTTCTTTCTATTGGCCCTGGCAAACCAAGGTTATTCTGGATGGAAATAGCCTTGAAAAGGTGATGTATCTATGAACGTATCTGATTTTTTTTCCCTGTATAATTCTTACTTTGTGCATTTGATATTCAGTTGTGTTTGTAATCATGGAAAAATAAAAGCATATTTAAAAAATAAATAAATAAATAAATAAGTAAATAAATTCTACCTCTGAGGGTTGCCCTGATGTGAAACTGGCAATCGTGAGTGATCTGGGGTTGAGAAATTCAGATATGGCCTGAGCGGAAGAAGTAAAATTGGACACTGATAGACATAATACAGAGATGGCCTGTCATGTGTATCTTTGTCAAACACCCAGAATCTCTCCCCAGAATCTATCAACAGTGGACTCAAGTCAGTCTGGGTGACTGGTGTTTCTACCTGTGGCAGCCTGGAGAGGTGGCTCCACCTGGTACTGGTACTGGGACAGTGAGAGTACGGATGAGACCTGGAGGGGAGAAGGCTGCTCAGAATCTACAACTATCATCATGGTAGATCACAAAATAATACACAGTGACAACACACAGTGCTATTAGGCAATAGGCACTGTTCTATGCACTCTCACCCATTTAATGCTGGCAGCAATGTTGTAAGGTTATACCACACCCAATTCACAAACAGGGACGTAGAAGTAGAGAGTATTAAGTCACTTGGTCAAGGTCAGCCACTATTTATATGAACTCAACACATGCTCTTAACTCCAATGCTTTATTATAACAGCAGCTCCAGAAGGAAACCGGGAACCAGTGCTTTGGGAAACGAAAATGGGAACCAGAGGTGGAGACTTACTTTTATTGTATACAGCCAGAGAGGCTTGAATTGTGTATGTACATGTAATACCTGTTCAAATATAATTGTAAAAAAAATTTTTTTAGGCCAGCCACGGTGGCTCACGCTTGTCATCCTAGCACTTTGGACGGCCGAGGCGGGCGGATCACTTGAGGTCAGGAGTTCGAGACCAGCCTGGCCAACATGGCAAAACCCAGTCTCTACTAAAAATACAAAAAATTAGCCAGGCATGGTGGGCGCCTGTAATCCCAGCTACTCGGGAGGCTGAGGCAGGAGAATCGCTTGAATTTCGGGAGATGGAGGCTGCAGTGATCGGAGATCTTGCCACTGCACGCCAGCCTGGGTGACAGGGCGAGACTCCGTCTCTAAATAAATAAATAAAATAAAAATAAAATTTCAAATAAAAAGCTAGAACCTTCCCATTCACTCACTCTGCCCACTGGGGAACCGCCGACCCTTCCGACTGCGCATGCGCCCTCCAGGTCGCGCCCCTCGCCCAATGCTCCTCTTTGGCGCGCGCAAGACTCCGCCCACGGGCGTTTAAATTTTCGACCCTGGAGCGGATTCCCTCCTCCAACGCGGCCTTCAAGGGTTTTAAACATAATTCTGTCTCGGACTATTCTGCATCTCCCAGGCCTTAAGGATAAAACTGACACTGCAGACCCTTCAGGGTCTGACCTGCACATTCTGCTGCCTCACCTCCCACCCAGGGGGACCCTGAATCCAAGCCAGTCTAGACCTCTCCCCCGGGGTCTTCGCCGCCTTTGCTTAGCTGTTCCCTGGAGTGCCCTCGACTGCCTGTCCTTCAAGGTCCAACCGGACCCGCGCCCTTTCCTAAGTGATTTGAGGCCCTGGCAGTCTCTCCACAGGCCGGGGTGTCTTCCAAGGCGCACGCCAAGTCTGATTCATTCATGTGTTCTTGGCACTCAGCCCAGAACAGTGAAATTCCTCCCTGTCGCCCCACCCCACCGCATCCCGCCAACATCACTGAAGAGGCACAACTCGAACCCCAGATCCGGGCCGCCCTCCCTGCCGCCCGCTCCTCGGCGTATCAATTTCCCTACTCACCTCCCCACCCTCAACCCCCAACCGCTCGCACGGGCATTGAGTCAGAGCCGCGGCGTCCTCCCACCTCCCCCTCCGGAACCCGCATGCGTGCTGAAGCCGACCGCCTCCATCCACGCATGCTCAGCCCGGCGCGCGCGTTCAGTTCTCGAGCGTCCAGCCCTCAGCGCATGCGCAGGACCAGCCACCTGAGGGACCTGATCTCAGCTTGGCCCCGCGTTACCCCCTCCTCCTCCTCTTCCTCCTTCGGACCAGCTTACCTTAGGGGCCGCAACCCGGACGCCGAGGCCGGTTTCGGAGTGGGGAGTGCCCACTTTCTCTCCTTCCCACGTTCCTGGTCCCCAGACGCCATTTGCAGGCGGGTGGCTTGGGTCAGCCTCCCCGCCCCCACCTGACTCCAGTCACGGGAGAGCGCACACCGCGCCCCGAGAACCAATCAGCAGCCGCCTTAGGTAAGGGGGCCGCGAGCCCGCGCGAGGCTAGCGCACAGGCGGGGAGCGGGGCGCGCCGGCAGGCCCCGCCCCCGCCTTGGCCATTAAAAGGTCGCTGGGACGTCCGGCGGGGGTGCGGCACTGAGTAGGGGGCCGGCTACCGTCAATTCGATGCTGGGTTGGCAGGAATGGGGGCGGGGGACGGAAATAACGTGTAAATGAGAAACTTCTGCTCTGCGAGATCCAAGTAGAGCCTGCAAACTGCCCTTCAAGTACTGGGGAGGCCGCCCCAATAACGTGTAACGAGAAACTTGAGTTGGGTTCCCCGAGGGAAGCTTTGTAAATCAATGCCTAAATCCGGGGGAGGCCCCCTTCTGGAACCCCGTAGAGAGAAGTTTAAATCCTAGGGAGTCTTTAGGAAAATGTGCAAATCGACTACAGTTCTGGGGTGGGGAGTGCCCCACGAAGTGGGCTTAGATGCTCAGGAATCGGGAGTGTCTCCCCAAATATTTGCAAATAGTCACTGAGGTTCTGGGAGATCCCCGAAGGGAGTGTGTGAAGCGATGCCTAAGTGCTGAGGAGACACTCCCCCAAAATATGTAAATTCGATTGTTGATTTTCGGGAAGTCACCCTAGAAGTCCATCAGTAGACACTTAAATAGACCAGCTTTCCTGAGTTTGGGGGGAATCCCCGAAAGGAGCCTGGAAACAGCATTGGAAGTCCCCAGCTTGCATGTGGGTGGGCTTTTTGTTTTTTTTTTTTGAGACAAGAGTCTTGCTGTGTCGCCCAGGCTGGAGTACAGTGGCACGATCTCGGCTCACTGTATCCTCCACACCTGGCTTAGGGGGGCTCTTAAGTTCCGAGGAACTCCCCACATTCAGATACTGTGGAAGCTCCCAGAATAAAGGGCACAGGGAGGCCAGGTGCGGTGGCTCACGCGGGGAATCCCATCATTTGGGAGACCGAGGCCGGCTAATCACTTGAGGCCAGGAGTTGGAGACCAGCCTGGCCAACATGGCGAAACCCCGTCTCTACTGAAAATGCAAAACAGCCGGGCCTGGTGGTACGCGCCTGTAATCCCAGCTACTCGGGAGGCTGAGGCAGGAGAATTGCCTGAACCCGGGAGGCAGAGGCTGCAGTGAGCTGAGATCGTGCCACTGCACTCCAGCCTGGGCAACAGAGCAAGACTGTCTCAAAAAAAAAAAAGAAAAAGAAAAAAAAAAAGCATTCACACAGGGGCGCTTACTTTGCACAGGAAAGGGCATCCTCCTAGGCCGGTAAACAGAAACTTCAGGGCTGGGCGGAATCCCAATTGAGGCATGAAGACAGGTACTTAAGCACTGGGTAGATTTCAGAATAATGTGTAAAGACACTTAATTGTTAAGGGAGGGAGGAGTCTTCGATTCTGGGGAGAATCTCCATCCGAGACTGTAAGCAGTCATTTCGGTATTGAATGAGTCATTTTCCCTAAGCATCTGTAAACAGGCCCTTGTCCTCCTCTGTCTAGGAAAGCAGTCTTCAACCTGGCTTGTGGCTGGGGGAGAGGTCATGTAGCACAGTAAGAGAGGAGCTAGACAAGCCACTTGTCTGGCTAGCAAAATTATGACTGCATCTTGTAAACAGACCCTTCCGTTCTGGAGAGTCTTGGAGGGACCTGTTTATGTCATTATGAGGTGGGGCTGGGGAGGATTCATGGAGGGATTTAACAGATACTTCCAAGCTAAGCAAGGGTCAGCAAACTTTTTTTTTTTGAGACAGGGTCTTGCTTTGTTACCCAGGCTAGAGTGCAGTGGTGCAGCATGATCATGGCAGCCTTGACCTCCCAGGCTCAAGTGATCCCACCACCTCAGCCTCCCAAGTAGCTGGGACTACAGGTGCATGTCACCACGCCCAGCTACTTTTTTCTTTTTTAAATGTTTTATAGAGACAGAATCTTGCTATGTTGCCCAAGCTGGTCTCGAACTCCTGGGCTCAAGCAGTCCTCCTGTCTCGGCCTCCCAAAGTGTCGGGATTACAGGTGTGAACCACCATACTCAGCCATTCATTAAAACTTTCTGTTAAGGCCAGAGAATAATTATTTTAGGCCCTGCAGACTGTATTGTCTGTCTCAGCTCTGCCATTGCATCAAGAAGGCAGCCACAGACAATTTCTAAATTGATGGATGTGGCCATGTTCCGATAAAACTTTCTATTTACAAAAACAGAAGGCAGACCAGATTTGGCCCCTAGGTCACACTTTGTCAGCCTGACCTCTGAGCTTGAGCAGATAGCCCCACTGAGTTCTACAAACCGTTAAGTAGTCAAAGACCACCCTAGACTGATGCGTGAACAGCTGGGAAAACTCTCTAAGGACCTGTAAACAGATACTGAAGAGTGGGTTGCATAGGTAGCCAGACATTATATAACATCTCAAATCGAATAAACACTGGAGACACCTTGAAATGAAATTCACTGTGAGGGAAGGCAGACCGTCAGGAACGGAAGACAGACACTGAAATGTACTGGGATACCAGGTGAAAATAGGCACTTGAGTGCTGGAGCCCCACCATGACATACACTAGTAAGTGGCTGGAGCCCCACCATGACATACACTAGTAAGTGGCTGGAGCCCCACCATGACATACACTAGTAATGGCTAATCAAGAGTAGCTGTTGGACTGAGGATCACATTGCTGGTTTGTAAGCAAATGCCTTGCTGCATTTTGGTAAGGAGAATATCCTATTTTTATGTGAACTTGCCCCTATGAGTTTATTTATGTTGGAGCATTTTAATAGTTGGGAATAGTTTTGGCTGCAAGTAAGAGAGAGATGTGTATTTGTTTTTCACTGCCTCTTGAAGTAGGCAATTCAAGGTTAACGTGGAACCCCCCAACTTTGTGTCTCGTTTTATTGTACCTTCCATTAAATTGCCTTACAGCCCAGGATAGCTGCTTGAGCTCCAACTTCCACACCCACATTCCTGTCACTGGGAGGAAGGGGCAAAAGGCATGTACCAGAGTCTGTGAAGGGAAGTTTCTGGAAGCTGCCAAGCCACCCTTCTAGTGTCATACCATAGCCAGAAAGTGCTTACTCACATGGCCACCCCTAACTACAAACAAGGATGAGAAGTTTGTTCTGGATAGCCATGTACCTAGCTCAGAGCTGAGAGTTTTACTTTTTTGGAGGAAGTCAGGAGTGGATGTTGGGAGCCAGCTTGCAGTTGCTACCACAGGCCCAGAGCTCTGTTGAAAGGAAGGGCCTTGGCCGGGCATGGTGGCTCACGCCTGTAATCCCAGCCCTTTGGGAGGCTGAGGCAGGTGGATTGCCTGAGGTCAGGAGTTCGAGACCAGCCTGGCCAACATGGTGAAACCCCATCTCTACTAAAAATACAAAAAAATTAGTCGGGCGTGGTGGTGGGCACCTGTAATCCCAGCTACTCAGGAGACTGAGGCAGGAGAATTGCTTGAATCTGTGAGGTGGAGGCTGCAGTGAGCCGAGATCACGCCATTGCACTCCAGCCTGGGCAACAAGAGCAAAACTCTGTTTCAAAAAAAAGAAGAAAGGAAGAGCCTTGGTTGGGCACAGTGGCTCACGTCTGTAATCCCAGCACTTTGGGAGGCCAAGGTAGGTGCATCACCTAAGTCAGGAGTTCGAGACCAGCCTGGCCAACATGGTGAAACCCTATCTCTACTAAAAATAAAAAATTAGCCAGGCTTGGTGGTGGATGCCTGTAATCCCAGCTACTTGGGAGGCTGAGGCAGAAGAATCGCTTGAACCCGGGAGGCAGAGGTTGCAGTGAGCCGAGATCAGGCCACTGTACTCCAGTCTGGGCGACAGAGAGACTCCATCTCCAAAAAAAAAAAAAAAAAAAAGAAAAGAAAAGAAAGAAGGGACTTCATATAGCCTAGGATATGCCAAGTAGGGTAGGAAGAGACTCTGTCATCCTGAAATCCCCTCATTCCCTCCATAGGTGGCCATGTCTGAGTCTGGACACAGTCAGCCTGGACTCTATGGGATAGAGCGGCGGCGACGGTGGAAGGAGCCTGGCTCTGGTGGCCCCCAGAATCTCTCTGGGCCTGGTGGTCGGGAGAGGGACTACATTGCACCATGGGAAAGAGAGAGACGGGTGAGTGTCTGGACCCAGGAGTAGCATTCGTGTATCTATTTGGTTCCACAAATGTTTATTGAGCGTCTTTATTGAGTGCCAGGCACTAATCCAGATGCTGGGGATATATCTGTAAACAAAACTTACCACCCTCATGGATAAAGAAGGTGGAGAGTGATAAAGGAGACTGTTTTAGATAACGTGGTCAGAAAAGGTCTCTCTGAAGAGGTGACTTTTTAGCAGAGACTTGAAGGAGATGAGAGAATAAGCCATGCCAACATCTGAGATGAACAGCATCCCAGACAGAAAGAACAGCAAGCGCAAAGGCTCTGAGGTGGCCCATATATGGTGTGTTCAAGGAGTAGCCAGAGGAGGCCAGGATGGCTGCGATGGATGAGGAGGGAGGGAGAGAGATAGGAGATGAAGTCAGGTAACTGGGGCCAGATCATGTAGGACCTGGTAGGCCTTGGAAAGAACTTTGTATTTCACTGAGTGAAACTGGCATTGGAGAGTTTGAGCTGAGAGGTGCCATAGCTCATATTTTAAAGAGTCATGTCATAATAACAACTGTTTCTGCTTCTTTTTACTGAGCAGCCTATACTGTGCTTGCACTCTGCAAAGTCGTTTACATCCTTTGGGTCTTCTGAACCCTTACAGCTACCCCATGAAGTAGATTCTGTGATAGATCTGATTTTCACTAATGAGGAAAATGAGCCCCAGAGGTGAAGGGACTTTTCCAAAATCAGAGTCAATAAATTTTGGGTCCAGGACTCAGATCCAGGTCCAGCTTAGTCTCACATATAGCATCGCTCTGCCTGCTGTAGAGAGCGCCCTGGGCTGGGAATCAGGAGGGATCGGCTTGTGCCCAGGCCCTGCCTCACTCCCCTCCTGTACTTAGGCGACTCACTGCCAGAACCTGCCCCCTGGGCTTTTTTCTCTAGGGCCCTGTCCGCCTCAGAGATGTCTGGTAGGGTGGAAGTAGGTAACAATTGGGGCCAGCTTCTGAGCTATACAACTGTACAAACATGAAGAATAGTTTATTCACAGTGAGCTGGGCTCTTACTTGCTCCTTCTCTTGGGCCACAGCATAAATGAGAACACGTAGTCTCTCTTCCTTCCACATAATGCCCTCCTGGGGAATGCTACCCCTCCACACCGTCAGGTTTAATCCCTGAACAAGCAACTCCTAAATCTCATCTTTGTCTCTAAATGTGCTACTGAGCCCTGGCAGCCTCCTGTCACACCCATGCACTTCTTATCCTCTGTGTCCCCTGCTGACCCCTGCTGACCTCAGCATCTTTCTACCATTTTTCCTCTTCCCATTTTTTTCTCCCATATCAGTGACAGCCCATTGGGCCTTGTCCTGAATGCCTCCCTCGCCTCTCCCCTGCTTCCTCTGCGCTAGTCAGGCACTAGTGCTTTACGTTCTGCCGCCTGGTTATATTTGTGTGTCTTCTCTCCATCCTCACAGCGTTCATCCCAGGTACAGACTGAATATCCGAAGTGCTCCAAAATTCCAAATGTTTTGAGCACCAACATGACATTTAAGGAAAATGTGTATTGGAGCTTTGCAGATGGATTTGGGGTGCTCAACCAGTAAATATGCAAATATTCCAAAGTTCAAAAAAATCCCTAATTCAGAACACTTCTGGTCCCAGGCATCTGAGATAAGAGATACTCAGCCTGTATCATCTCCCACTTCCTAGCCTCTTGGAAGTCCACAGCCTCTCCTGTAGTTTTTCCCTTGAAACTTCTTTTCGAAGCACTTTCACATCATCTTTTTGTTTGTTCTTCACCGTAAGCCAGTGAAGTGAGCAGGGTTTAAGGAAGTGTCCTCAGTATATTGGTGAAGAAACAGACGCAGTTAGGGGTCAAGACTCTCCTGAGGTTACTCAAGGAACCAGAGAAAGACCGGGACTCAGACTCAGATTTCTCCCCTCTTCAGCAGACTGAGGGTGAGTTGGGGAGGCATGAAGAGGTCAAGGCATGGGATCAGCCTGCCAGCTGTGCCAGAGCAGGAGGAGGGGGCTGAGGCAGAGGTGATCAGGATAGCAAGTGCCACCAGAAGCTCTCACATAGTGAGCACCTGCCATGTGTCAGGTGCCATGCTAGACACTTGATGAGTTCTATCTCCTTTCATCCTCACAATAATCCTGTGAGGAAGGAATTCCCATACCCACTCACAGATGGGAAAATGAGGCATAAGTGAAGCTGGCGAGGGTGGTTCCTTATTCAAGTTCACACAGCCAACACGAGGCGGGACCAGGTTTGCACCTAGACCTGTCTAGCTCCTAGTTCCTTTCCACCTGGGCTTGTTGCCTCGCAGAGGCAGCTGAGCAGAATGCTTGAGGATTTGGTTCTGCAGCCAGGCTGCCTGGGCTTTGTGACTTTGGGCAATCTGCTTAAGCTTTCTAGGCTTCATTTTCTTCATCTGTAAAGTGGGGGTAATAATAGTATCTATCTCACAAGGCTGTTGGTAGGTTCAAGGTAGTTAATATATTTCGGCATTTAGAATAGTTCATGGCACATAAAGATCTGGAATGTCCAGGAGAGCCAGTGAGCCATTCCTGAGTAACTGCCCTCCCTCACCACAGGATGCCAGCGAAGAGACAAGCACTTCCGTCATGCAGAAAACCCCCATCATCCTCTCAAAACCTCCAGCAGAGCGGGTGAGCAGAGAAGGAGGGAGGAGGGGGAGCTGTTAGGGAAGGGATTGCTCCCACTGATGGAATTTATTTTTACCTCCGTAGTCAAAACAGCCACCACCTCCAACAGCCCCTGCTGTCCCGCCTGCTCCAGCCCCTCTGGAGAAGCCCATCGTCCTCATGAAGCCACGAGAGGAGGGGAAGGGGCCTGTGGCCGTGACAGGTGCCTCTACCCCTGAGGGCACCGCCCCACCACCCCCTGCAGCCCCTGTGCCACCCAAGGGGGAGAAGGAGGGGCAGAGACCCACACAGCCTGTGTACCAGATCCAGAACCGGGGCATGGGCACTGCCGCACCAGCAGCCATGGACCGTGAGTTGGGGCCGGGCAGGACCAGGTTGGGAACTGGCATCTCCTCACAGACCCTCACTGCATCCTCTGTCTCCTGCTTTCTCCAATCTCCAGCTGTCGTGGGTCAGGCCAAACTACTGCCCCCAGAGCGCATGAAGCACAGCATCAAGTTGGTGGATGACCAGATGAATTGGTGTGATAGTGCCATTGAGGTACCGAGGGGTCCCACCCTGCCTGAGCTTCCTCACGTCCTGCATCCTCTGATCCTCCACCTCTTTGTAGGCAACACCAGACTGGAGGGTTTTCAGGCAACTTACAGCAGTGAGAGGGGGTAGAATCAGAACATTCTCACCTAACCAGAGCGGAATTTCAACTAGCTCAGCTGTGCTTGCTAGTTGGTAAAATACCGAACTACTTTGGTACTGATTGGTAAAGAGGTACTCTCACTACCACCCCAGGACCCCTGGGATCTCCCGTGCCATCCACAGAGGGGAGTCTCTTGGACCCTGCCCCAGTACCCTTCTTATTTGGTTGAAACCCTTGCTGGTGGCTCATGCCTGTAATCCCAGCAATTTGGGAGGCCAAGGTAAGAGAATCACCTAAGTCCAGGAGTTCAAGACCAGCCTGGGCAACATAGGAATACTCCATTTCTGCCCAAAATTTAAAAATTAGCCAGGCATGGTGGCAGGCATCCAGGCCACTCAGGAGGCTGAGGTAAGAGGATCGCTTGAGTCCAGGAGGTCAAGGCTGCAGAGAGCTGTGATCATGACATTGCACTCCAACCTTGACAACAGAGTGAGACCCTGTCTCAAAAACAAACAAACAAAAAGAACAAGAAATCCATGCTGTCTCAGTGTTAACTGTTTTCAATGTCACTCCCCCAGAGTGCCCCCCATCCATCCCAGCAGTGAGGCCTGCAGTGATGAAGATCATATATATGTGAACTATCCGTCCAGTATGGTAGCCACTATGCCCAGATGTGGCTTTAGAGCACTTGAAATGTGGCTGGTACAACCAAACAGAATTTTTAATGTTGTTTAATCTTACTTAATTTAAATAGCCATGTATGATCAATGCCTACTGATTGAACAGGGCATCCCTAGATATTCTGCTTTAATGTGTTAAAGCACATTAAATTCTGATTGGGCCCAGGATTTGCTTTATTTATTTAGGGGACGGTCTCGCTCTGTTGCATAGGCTGGAGTGCGGTGGCACCATCTCGGCTCACTGCAACCTCCACCTCCCAGGTTCAAGCAATTCTCCAGCCTCAGCTTCCCAGGTAGCCGGGACCACGCGTGTGCAACATTAGACGCAGATAGTTGGTTTTTTTGTTGTTTTGAGATGGAATTTCGCTCTTCTTGCCCAGGCCGGAGTGCAGTGGCACAATCTTGGCTCACCACAACCTCCGCCTCCTGGGTTCAAGCAGTTCTCCTGCCTCAGCCTTCCGAGTATCTGGGATTACAGGCGTGTACCACCACACCCAACTAATTTTGTATTTTTAGTAGAGATGGGGCTTCTCCATGTTGGTCAGGCTGGTCTCTAACTCCCGACCTCAGGTGATCCGCCTGCCTCGGCCTCCCAAAGTGCTGGGATTACAGGTGTGAGCCTCTAAACCCAACCAGTTTTTGTATTTTTGGTAGCAACGGGGTTTCACCATGTTGGCCAGGCTGGTCTTGAACTCCTGGCTTCAAGCGATCCTCCCGCCTTGGCCTCCTAAAGTGCTGGGATTACAGTTGTGGGCCACCACACCTGACCTATAGGATTTGCTTTTAAAAAACAAAACAAAAAAAATTTTTAAGGTAATTGTAAGGAGCATTAGCCACAGTTCAGGACGTAGCTGTTTTCCTTGAGAAGTGTCTCTTACACCCCCTGGTGGTGAAAGTCAGCAGAGCTGGTGGCCCAGAGTTGGTCTCAGTAATTTCCAGAGGGGCTTTTAAATCCCACAGACAACAGCATATGAATGTAAAAAAAAAAAACACACACACAGACGAAAGCCTGGGTGGCTCCTGTTTGCACACCACTCCCTTTCATGTGCTTTCCCAGGTTTGCCAGGAATCTGTGCCAGTAGCCCTCAGTCACCGAGTACTATCTTCTCCAACCTACCCTTCTGTTCTGTGACTCTCACTTTCACTTCTCCAAGATCAGACTTCCCTTTTTCCCGCTGTATTCAGCCACACTGACTTCCTTTTAGCTTCTTGACCATGCTAGGCTCTTTTCTACTTCAGAGTTCTCACAGACACTGTTCTTTGTGTCTAAAACATTTCACATAATCCTACTATGACATGGAACAGAGGCCCTATGCCTAGTTGAAGGGGTTGGGACCATAGGAGTTTCTCTTCATATATGATAAGGCAGGGGGGGGAGCCACAAGGGTCTCTGGACTCCCCCCTCTCATTCCAGCTCCAGCAACTGACAGACTTGTCAGAGTCTTATTTATGTATTTTCCCACAGTACCTGTTGGATCAGACTGATGTGTTGGTGGTTGGTGTCCTGGGCCTCCAGGGGACAGGCAAGTCCATGGTCATGTCGTTGTTGTCAGCCAACACTCCAGAGGAGGACCAGAGGTGAGGGGCTATCAGGTAGGGTGCAGGAGGGAGGTGGGCATCCACCGGGGGCAGGGGCAAGGTGGGCTTGGGTGTTGCAAGTGGTGTTACCAAAGGACTTTGGAAAGTTGCTTTTCTTCCCTAGGCCTCAGTGTCTTCATGAGATGAGGATGATAATGGGCTGGACTAAATCTGTGTAGCTCCAAGGCATCCAATCCTGTTTCTCCCTCCCTCCCTCCCTTCCTGCCTGGCCCCAGGAAATGGTACAGGCCCGAGACAGGAAGTGGGATGATGTAGTTGTTAAGATTTTGGATTTGGCCCCACCTCAGGCTCAGCCCTGCTACATAACTGGTTGACCTTGGGCAGGTCACTTCATTTCCAGTATCTCCTGTCCAAGTAGATTTTTGGAGGATAAAATAAGATCAAGAAGGCAAAAGTTAATGAGCACCTGGCTTAGAGCAAGTACTCACAGAATGGTAGCTGATACGATCTGAGAAATAGAGTGGGGAAAGAGATCTGGAGACAGAGAGTGGTTTCTGTACCAGCCTCAGTCCTACTGTGTCACCTTGGGAAAATGGCTCTGCTTCTCTAGGCTGGGGAGGATCAGACATGAGCATTCTCTGGCCTGAACAACATTCTTGAGTAAGGATGGAATGTGATTATGAAGATAAAGCATAAGGGCACAGGAGCAGGTTTTGGGGAGGGGAGAACTTAAGAAACAGGTCCCGAAACTGGGGGCAGAGAAGGAAAGGGAAAAAGGTAGGAATTTGGGAGTGGGGGAGATACACATCTCATTAAGGAAGAATCAAAATGGGGAATGAAAATGGATGGTAGCCACTGGGGTGGTAAAGAACAGAGACACGTTGAAGTTACCTAAAAATACAGGGATCTGTTTTTTGTAAAGCAGGTGATACTAACCTGGCCTCCATGGATGAGCATCAGGGGTCCATTAATCCCTTAACAGTATATGCAGAATTTTATTTATTTATTTATTTTTGAGACAGGGTCCTGTTCTTTCACCCAGGCTCAAGTCCAATGGCATGATCATAGCCCACTGCACCTTCTACCTCCCAGGCTCAAGTGATCTTCCCACTTCAGCCTCCCAAGTAGCTGGGACTACAGGGGCATGCCACCACACCAGCTAGTTTTTAACTTTTTTGGTAGAGATGGCATCTTCCTATGTTGTCCAGGCTGGTCTCAAACTCTTGGGCTCAAGCAATCCTCCCACTTTGGCCTCTCAAAGTGCTGGGATTACAGGTGTGAGCCACCACCCCTGGCCATATGCAGAATTTTACAACACACATTTGCAGTCAGGCTTTTCTTCTAGGGAAAAGGTCCCTAGTTTGCACCAGATCTCAGAGTGGGCTGATGGAGATCTAGAAAAGGCGAAGACCACTGTTGTATGAATACACATCCCATAGAGCTGGAGCTGTGAGGTTCCTCTGCCTCTCTCCCTCCTGTTCTCTGCTCACTCATGACTCAGTTTGGCTCCATTTTGGAATAGCTCCAGGTCTTAGATAACATTCTTTCCATTTCAGCTTTTCACCCCAACTAGCAAATTTTCCCCATGGGTCTCAGTTCAGATTCCTGAGATAGAGAGAATCCTATCGCCCAGCTTGTCTTTTTGAGCCACGTCAGCCTGTGGTGTGGTAGACTTTAGTATCAACTCTTTTCATCAAGTCTAGGTTTTGCCTCCTAATTCTCTCTCTTTTTTTTTTTTGAGACAGTCTCGCCCTGTCGCCCAGGCTGGAGTGCGGTGGCACAATTTTGGCTTAACACAATCTCCATCTCCTGGGTTCAACCAATTCTTGCGCCTCAGCCTCCCGAGTAGCTGGGACTACCATGCCCGGCTAATTTTTAAATTTTTAGTAGAGATGGGGTTTCGCCATGTTTACCAGGCTGGTCTCGAACTCCTGACAGGTGATCTGCCCACCTCGGCCTCCCAAAGTCTCAGGATTACAGGTGTGAGCCACCACGCCCGGCCTTCCTCCTAATTCTCTTTCTAATTCATCTGTTTCTTCCCTCCTTCACTCCCACCGCCTTAGTCCAAGCCATTATTATCTTACGTGGAGGATACCAAGAGGTTTCTATCTGGTCTGCCTGATTTAATTCAGTTTGACAAGTACTGTATTAATTGCTTACTGTGCACAGGCACTGTTCTAGGTGCTGGGGATACGACCGTATACAAAACTGGAAAAAATCTGCCCTCGTGGGGCTTATATTTTAATAGGGGAGATAGTAAACAAAATAAACACACTATTTGGCACGTTAGAATATAATAAAATGGGAAAGGGTTATAGGGAGGTGATGTTGGGCCTAGGTTACAGGTTTTAAAAATTATTACTATTTTTTAAGAGATGAGGGTCTTGCTCTGTCACCCAGGCTGGAGTGTAGTGGCGTGATCATGGCTTCACTGCAGCCTTGAACTCTTAGGCCGAAGCCATCCTCCTACCTCGGCCATATGAGTAGCTGAGAACCACAGGTATGCACCACCATGCCCAACTAATTTTTTAATTTTTTTGTAGAGACAGGATCTCACTGTGTTGCCCAGACTGGGCTCATGTGATCCTTTCACCTCAGCCTTGTGAGTAGCTAGGACTGCATTTGTGTACCACCATGCCTGGCTAATTTATTTATTTTTTATTTTTGAGACACGTGTCGCTCTGTCACCCAGGCTGGAATGCAGTGGCTCAATCTCGGCTCACTGCAACCTCTGTCTCCGAGATTCAGGCAATTCTCCTGCCTCAGCCTCCCAAGTAACTGGGATTACAGGCGTGCACCACTACTTCCGGCTAATTTTTGTATTTTTAATAGAGACAGGGTTTCACCATGTTGGCCAGGCTGGTCTCGAACTCCTGACCTCAAGTGATCCTCCCACCTTGGCCTCCCAAAGCACTGGGATTACAGGCATGAGCCACCACGCCCTTAATTTTTTTTTTATTTTTTGTAGAGATGAGGTCTTGCCGTGTTGCCCAGACTAGGTTATAGTTTTAAATAGGATGGTGAGGGAAGGCCTTGCTAAGGGGAGTGTTTGAGAAAAAGCATGCTGGGAGGAGCATTCCAGTGAGAGGGACTGGCACAGGCAATGCCTCTGAAGTGGGAGCTTGCCCATAGTGTGTGCAGAAGGACGTGGCAGCCTTGGAAGGGGAGTGGTAGGAGATAAGGCCAGAGGGGCAGACAGGCAGACAGGCACTCTGGCACTGGGCCTTGTAAGCCTGTCTCCACTTTTTCCACCCTTCAAACCACAGTCTGATCCTGTCACTCCTCTACTTATATCTCTCCAGCAGCTTCTCCAGGCTCATAGGCCAAAGCCTTACCATGCTCCACAAGGGACTGTGTAGCCTCTTCTTGCTCCCTCCCCTCCCACATGCACCATCTTTCTGCTCTTGCCATGCTGGTCTTTGAGTCCTGGTACAACAAGCCACCTGCCTTCTGCCGATACAACCTTCCTCTACGTCCATCCCCCACCCAGTGCCAATTAACTCCCTCTTTCTCTCTCACCCTCAGCATTGTCATTTCCCTCTCCAGGGCAGCCCTCTCTGGCTCTACCAGCTAAGCAATCTGCACTTGGAGCACTGCACGCCTCTTCTTTGTAACACCCACAGTTACTGATTTCTGGTAATTTGTAAACTAGACCAGAAGCTTCACAGAAGCCGACTTAGTCTTTTATGTTCACTGCTATATCCTGGTATCTGGCAAATAGGAGGTTTTCCGTATAGTGTTTGTAAAGAGGAAGGATGCCTGCTTTGTGTCAGACAACAGATTATGCATCTTGGGGTAGGTAGGTACTATTACCCTGATTTTACAGATTTCAAAAGGTACAATCACTTTGCCCAAGTCAGAGTCACCAAGTTGAACTTAGTGGTTTAGGGCAAGGCCCAGCTCTGCCTGCTTTGCCCTCATATTCCTAGCACCCAGCACACGTAGAAGTGAGGGAGACTCACCTGACAGGGGAAGATGCTGGGAACAAGACCCAAACTCCCTCTCACTGTGGGAGTGGAGGGCACTCAGTGCTCTCTCTCCAATGCCTGGGATCTAGCAGGTTTATTTGATAATTAACAGCTAAAAGTATATATCATTATATATCAGGCACCATTCTAAGGGCTTTACACATACCGACCTCACAGTAATACACAGAGTTTTGATCATGTGGTTATCCCCATTTTACAGATGAGGAAACTGATGGAAAAAGGTTAAGGAGTGTGCCTAAAGCCACACAGCCAGGAAGAGGCAGAGCAGGGATCTGAATCCTGGCAGACTGGCAGAGTTTCTGCCCTTCAACACCTCAGTGTAGTGGCTTCATTAATTGAACTAATGGATCTCTTTATGGATAGGAGTGAAATTATGTGCTTCAAAACATGCACTACCCCTGCCTCCCACCCCCTGACATGGGCCACAGATGGAAAGCTTAGGGAGCAGGCAGGGCACCACGGCTCACATGCTCAGCTCACAGGGTCACACTTCGGATGCATCCAAGGCTGAGAACTAGAGCTCTCACGCACCCCTGCCTGCTCCTCTCCACAGGACTTACGTTTTCCGGGCCCAGAGCGCTGAAATGAAGGAACGAGGAGGCAACCAGACAAGTGGCATCGACTTCTTTATCACCCAAGAACGGATTGTTTTCCTGGACACACAGGTGCCAGCCCCGCCTGCCTTTGCCCCACCCTGCCACATCCTGCACTGAGCCTCTTCCTGGAATGTGATTAAGCCAGAACCCTACGTGGATTCCATGTGCTTCCAGTCAAGCCATGGACATGCTGGCTGCCCTGGGGCAAACTGTGTCTTTTCTTGGGCCTTAGTCTCTTGTCACTTTTGCCCCCATCTCGTTCGCCTTCTACACAGTAGCCTAAAGGATTTCTAGAATAGTGCTGAAAAGTGTGGGCCCTGGAGAATGTGTGTTCTGATCCTGTCTGTTAATTCTTACCAGCTGGGTGACTTTCAGTTTTAAACTCCCTTAAACCACAGCTCTTTATCTGTAAGTAGGGATGATAACTGTACTCAGCCTCTTAGGAGTTTCAAGGATTCAGTGGAACAATCCAGGCAAAGTGCGTGGCAAGGACCTGGCACAAGGTTAGTGCTCAGGCTCATCACTGTCATTAGAACTGACTGGTCCTGCGTTTACCTGGCAGTTTTCCTCGGCTTCTCCCTTGCTCTCAGGCAAAGTCCAGATTGCTTAAGCTGGCATTCGGAGGGTATGGCTTGCCTCCCTCAGACTGCCTATCCTCGCCTGTGGAGGAGCCACGAGACCCCCAGCACACACACACTGATCTCTCTCTTCTCTGGACTTTGCATATCTCGTTTTTACCTGAAACCACCAACGAATTGTGTGACCTTGTCAAGTTATTTATTTTCATTCCTCAGTTTTCTTAACTGGGAAAAACAATATTGCCTGCCTCATAGGGGTTTTGTGAGGTTTCAGTGCATTGATGCAAGTGAAGTCCTAATGACAGCACCCAACAGGAGTTAGGTGCTAAATACCCTTAGTGATTAATACCATTATCAGTACAGTAGGCTCTCGCCCTGCGTTTTTGCCTAGCTAATGCCTTGTTCCTCAAGACTCCACTGGGGTGTGGAGTCTTCCTCTCAGAAGCCCTCCCCTTCCACTGTTGCCCATATGCACCTCCCACCATAGCATGTGATTTGCCACCGTGACTGTTCCCACTCCCTACCTGCCCGAAGCTCTTCAGAGCAGAGCCCTGGCTCTGGGGGTGAGAGCTGGGGCACAGGGCCTGGCCCTTTAGTTGGCACTCATAGTTGGTGGAACAGAGTTCTGGTCACTGTGGCATTGATGACACAGAGTGGAAAATCTACAAATGTGATGTGAGCCTTATGTGCCAGGCCCTGTGCAGGGGCCATGGAGACCTGGAGACAAACCAAACTGGCTGTGGTCTGGGTCAGAGACGTGTGAAGAGGAGAACAGAAGTTAAACAAGACAGAATAGAGCACTGCTCAATGTTTAGGGTTTGAGAAAGCCAGCAGTTGTGAAAGCCCCTTTCTAAAAGAATTTCACTGCAGTGAGAAGCCAGTAGACTATCAAGCTAATTTAATTTAGCTCTTAAAGTTTTTTGATTGAATGTTCCTTTAAGAAAAAAAAGTCTGGTGAGCTCACCACTGATTCTTGTACATACTGATGCAGTTTTTAAAATTCTCACCAGTTTTCACACTAATCCTTTTTTTTTACCTAAGTAATTATCTTAGCAAAGTTTTGAAAGCGTATGAAACAACTGACAACAAAATGAGTCTTTAAGGGACATGACTCATTTGAGTAAACGTTAAAAATTCCTTAGCACAAAGCAATTTCTTCTCTTTGGGCATGAGGCGCTTGTGAGCAGCAGTGATTTGTAAAGGAGCTGGAAAAGTGTATCAGCTTTGAGTTTTTTTTTCTTTAACTTCCTCTTGCTGTTCTAATTAGAAATTGCCTGCCTTTGTTTCTGACCTTGTTTTGTCCTGAGATAGACAATGTATTTGCCTTGAGCGTGTGAAACTTGGGTATCTGTGAGCGACACTCTGTTCTCTTCCTTGCTGCAGCCCATCCTGAGCCCTTCTATCCTAGACCATCTCATCAATAATGACCGCAAACTGCCTCCAGAGTACAACCTTCCCCACACTTACGTTGAGATGCAGGTGAGGGAGCCAAGCCAGGCCCAGGACTGAGGTTTTACATCCCCACCCCCATCCTCCCGGGATCTGGAGAGCTGGGTATGGGTGGTCCACTTAGTTTCTGCTTCATAAGAGCCCTGGCTGCCCCAAGGGCTGTAGGAAGAGGACAACATGGAGAGTCAGAACTGGCTTAACTCCTGGCTCTGCCCCTCAGGCAAGTCCTTTCCCACCCCCTCCCCTTTGAAGCCTCAGCATCTGCCTGTGTAAAATGGGGGTGATAAATCCCACCTTTCCTGATTTAGGGGTGGCCTGTAAGGGAAGTGCCATCACAGTGCTGGGCACACAGTAGCTGCTTGAAGGCTCCTTGCCTTGCTGCCTCCTGAACTGAGTCCTGGGATCAGGGACTCCTGATTAGTCTGGGCAACAGAGGTCCTCACCTCCCTTCCTTCCTGCCCACCTTCAGTCACTCCAGATTGCTGCCTTCCTTTTCACGGTCTGCCATGTGGTGATTGTCGTCCAGGACTGGTTCACAGACCTCAGTCTCTACAGGTGAGGAACTGAGGGGTTGGGGGGTGGGGAGGAGGAACGAGGCAGGAGACAAAGGCCCAGAGACTGAGCCACTGACTCAAGGGACAGCAGCCAGAGGGACCCTTTTAAAATGTAAATTGGAGCAAATCACCCCCATCTAACCTCCTCCTCAAAGCACTGCACACACACATAGCCCTCCACTGACTTTACATATCTACCAGAATAAATCCAAAGTCTGCCCGTGCATGGCTTACAAAGTCCTGTGCCCTCTGGTTACCTTGCTGACTTCTCTCACTGCCTCCCCTCGCTCCCTTTATTTTTATTTTTTTATTTTTTTATTTTTTGAGACGGAGTCTCACTCTGTTGCCCAGGCTGGAGTGCAGTGGCACAATCTTGGCTCACTGCAGCCTCCATCTCCTGGGTTCAAGTGATTCTCCTGCCTCAGCCTCCTGAGTAGCTGGGACTACAGGCACCCGCCACCATGCCCAGCCAATTGCATTTTTAGTAGAGATGGGTTTCACCATGTTGGCAGCTAGGCTGGTTTTGAACTCCTGACCTCAGGTGATCCACCCGCCTCGGCCTCCCAAAGTGCTGGGATTACAGGCGTGAGCCACTGCGCCTGCCCTCACTCCCTTTATTAAAGCCACAGGGCCTTGTGGCTGTTCTTCCTGCAGCCCAGGACCTCTGCACTCCGCCTCAGTGGGAAATACCCTTCCCGCAGATCTCCTCAGACTCTCTCCCTCATGCCATTCGAGTCAACTTCAAGCCTTCCCTGACCATCTAACATAGCATCCCCTGTTAGTCTCCCCCGCTTCTGTGTTTTCCTTCATTGCATTTACCTCTGCTTAATAGGATACTGTAGCTTTCCTTATGATCTTTCTCCCCCATTCGAATGTAAGCCCCAGTACCTCACACAGTGCCTGGCACACAGTAGATATTTACTACAAATTTGCTGAATAAGGAGCATGAGGAGCTGGCTTGTCTGGTCCGTGGAGTTTTGCTGTTCATCTCCTTCAGGCTCGTGTGCCCTCCTGTTGGTACTCAGGGAGGCAGGACCTGGCAGGAGTCCTGCCTGAAGCAGCCACAGGTTCCAGAAATGCCCCCAGAAGAGACTGGCTCAGAACCTATGGCCGCAAGGGCTCTTCCTGGCTTCAGGCCCCAGGAGACCGCTGGGAGGTGTTCGGGGAAGCAGCTTTGGGCACAGGGACCAGGCAGAAGGCAGGGACAGGAGCTTATAGGGAGAGGAGAAATGAAATTAGGAAGCAGGTGCCTTCAGAGCTAGGCAGTGCCTTCGAATCCTAGCCCTTACTGGGCATGTGTCTCTTCCCTCCTCAGTTCCTCATCAGCAGAATTATGTTGTGCAGATTCAGTGAGTTAAGGAATTTAAAGAATTCAGCTTAGTCCCTGTTACATAGTAAGCAGTTGATGAAGAAAACTTAGTGTTTGTATCAGTAACCCTGGGGACAGGGATGAGCTGAGGGTCTGGCCAACAGCAAAAAAGGCTTGCTGGGGAGTTGGTTGTTCTGACCAGATTTAATGCAGTTAAGCTGTGACTTCATTCAGAAACACCCATTCCAACCACCATCTGGGATTCATTCACATTTAGGTGTGCCAGGCACTGTTCTGGGCACTAGGGACACAGGTGTGAACAAAACAGATAAAAGAGAGAAAACAGATAAAACTCCTTGGGGAGTTTACCTTCTGGTGGGGGTATTGGCTTAGGCCGGCACATGGCAGAGCCTTGTTTTTAAGCTCTTGTCTACAGGTGAGCTTCTCAGAGTAGGGAGCCGCTTGAGATTGTAGATGTGTTTGTGCGTGTGTGAGGAGAATGTCCCCGTATTTTAGCAATCCCATTATCCCTTACCTTAGAAAACAGGTTTATGTACTCTTACCTATTTTAAAAAATTATTTTAAAATAACATATACTGAAAATTCCACTCAAAAACCACACAGATTTTTTTTTTTTGAGACAGAGTCTCGCTCTGTTACCCAGGCTGGAGTGCAGTGGCACAATCTCGGCTGACTGCAACCTCCGCCTCCTAGGTTCAAGTGCTTCTGCCTCAGCTTCCCAAGTAGCTGGGACTACAGGTGTGTACCACCATGCCCGGCTATTTTTTGTATTTTTAGTAGAGACACGGTTTCGAGATGTTGGCCAGGCTGGTCTCGAACTCCTGACCTCAGGTGATTTGCCCGCCTCAGCCCCTGCAAAGTGCTGAGATTACAGGCATGAGCCACCGCGCTCAGCCACACAGATATTTATAGCAGCTATATTCATAATTGCCAAAACTTGGAAACAACCAAGATGTCTTTCAGTAAATCGAATGGATAAATAATCTGTGGCACATCTAGACAATGGAATATTCAGCACTAAAAAGAAATGAGCTGTCTCGCCATAAAAAGACACAGAGGATCATTAGATGCAGATTAAGTGAAACCAATCTGAAAACGCTATGTACTTGTAATTCCAACTATGTAGACAGTCTGGATAAGGCAGAACTATGGAGACAGTAAAAAGATCAGGGGTTGGAGAGAGGGAGGGATGAATAGGGAGAGCACAGAGGATTTTTAGGGCAGTGAAACTATTCTTTTGTGATGCTATAATGGCAGACACCCACCATGATACATTTGTCCAAACCTGTAGAATGTACAGCACCAAGAGTGATCCCTGATGTAAACTAGGGATTTTGGGTGATAATGATGTGTCAGTGCAGCTTCATCAGTCTTAAATGAACCATTCAGGTTGGAGACGTTGATAGTCGGGGAGGCTGTGCATGTGCAGGGGGTGTGTGGGAACCCTACGAGCTTTCTGCTCAGTTTTGCTGTGAACCTAAAACTGTTCTAAGAAATAGTCTTTTTAAAAAAAAAAAAAATAGGGTAAACTCATAAAGAATGTATACAGTTGATGTAAGTCCATGGATTGATATCTGAGAGGATTATCTCTGAATTCTCTGAAATTATGAGAAACATGGTGTATATATGGTATTTTTCTGAGCATGGCTGTAGCTTTCATCAGAATCTCAAAGGAAGCCCCTGTCCCAGGCTGTGGGACCTGGGGTGCAAGTGCAAGAGCAACAGCCACTCACCCCAAACCCCAAGGTTCCTGCAGACAGCAGAGATGGTGAAGCCCTCCACCCCATCCCCCAGCCACGAGTCCAGCAGCTCATCGGGCTCCGATGAAGGCACTGAGTACTACCCCCACCTGGGTGAGAGGCTTTCTGGGGACTGGAGGGGTGGGCAGGAGGAAAAATGAGGGGCTGAAAGGAGCACGTTGGAGAAGTGGAGAGAGAGAGGGAAGGAGTGGGGTTCTGGGTGGTTCTCTCACTTTTGAGAGTTGTGAGGAGCAGAGTCAAAAAGGATTAGCTGCTCCTTCCTCCCAAGTTCCTACTGCCCTGGTCCAATCCTGACAGTTGAGGGCATGACCCCTGAGCCTGTGTCTGGCTCTGTGATGGGAATGGGACAGGGCCCAGGTCTGCCTATTTCTGGGTCCCTGGAATCTCCCAACTCAGGAAATGAGTATTAGGTTGGGTTCATCTGAGTGGTCCCGTCCACCTGTTCTCCCTCCTCCAGCCTTTGCACATGCCTTTCCTTTGCCTGTTTCATCCTTTGTCCGCCTTACTCTTCTGCAAAGACCCAGTTCATTTTATGATCCCTCGCTAGGGCCTCAAAGAGACTAGGGGCAGAAATCAGATCTGACTCACTTCTGGGTCCCCAGCATTGCCCTACACTTTAGCCTGGTGCTAAAGTGAAGTGAAGTTACATAAATATTTACACAGTGATCTGAACTCAGGGGTAACAGCAGGTCTTTGGGGTGAGAAAGGGGAGTCCATGAAGCCAAGCGATGTCTGCCTGACAGGGCCCGTCTCTTTCCACCCTCAGTCTTCTTACAGAACAAAGCTCGCCGAGAGGACTTCTGTCCTCGGAAGCTGCGGCAGATGCACCTGATGATTGACCAGCTCATGGCCCACTCCCACCTGCGTTACAAGGGTGAGGGTTCCCACATCACCCCCCAAGCTAGTCAGCCTCCTAATTCCTGATCCAACCCCGTGGGTCAGTCTCTATCCCCAGACTAGTCTCCTG
Organism: Nomascus leucogenys; assembly: GCF_006542625.1. Classification (NCBI taxonomy): domain Eukaryota; kingdom Metazoa; phylum Chordata; class Mammalia; order Primates; family Hylobatidae; genus Nomascus; species Nomascus leucogenys. The sequence goes on along the minus strand of NC_044397.1, from coordinate 86,937,375 downwards.
ATCTTGCCTTGACTGTCAATGATTCCCACTCCCCAAACCCACAACATGGTACCTGAAGGCTGAAGCATTTTCTCCTCCAGGGACTCTGTCCATGTTGCAATGCAATGTCTTCCCGGGGCTTCCACCTGACTTCCTGGACTCTGAGGTCAACTTATTCCTGGTACCCTTCATGGACAGTGAAGCAGAGAGTGAAAACCCACCAAGAGCAGGTACAGTTACCCTCAACATGTTCATGGAGAGACAAGTCCTGTCCTGATCAGAGACAGACCCAGCACCCGCTGGTCTAGGAGGCGACATGGATTGCCCTGGTTTTGGAGCAGTGTGGAGCCTACCTGGTCTGAGAGAAGGTCCTGGTTTGTTCCTGGGGCACGTGGACCCTTTATTAGGAGTGTGTTTCAGAGTCATAAAAGTACGGGAAGAGCTCGGCCGGGGCTGAACTCTCAGGTGCTCCTTGAAGCCCAGGATGCTGTTAACTGGGAGAAAGACCCTGGCAGTCTATCCCTCTTACCCTCCCTGCCCCAACTTTCCAGGACCTGGTTCCAGCCCACTCTTCTCCCTGCTGCCTGGCTATCGTGGTCACCCCAGTTTCCAGTCCTTGGTGAGCAAGCTCCGGAGCCAAGTGATGTCCATGGCCCGGCCACAGCTGTCACACACGATCCTCACCGAGAAGAACTGGTAAGAGCTCTTTGCAGAGGGGGCAATTAAAGGCACCCCACCGTGGTGTAGTGAGAAGGGGGTGTCTCTTAGATCTGCATGACCTCGTGAAGCCCCTCCTCTCCAGATCTCAGGTTCCTTTTCTGGAACAGTGATGATTGCTACTGTCTTGTAAGCATCTCACCCATGTGGCAACATGCTGTTTCCTGTGACTTTGAATCCTCCTAATCAGCCAGCATCATGTAGGTCCTTGTCACCAGTTTTCCTGGTGGGGAAATTTAGGCTCGGAGAAAAGTGTTACTTAGCAAAGCCACACATCTGTGGCTAGGAGTCATTTGATTGCTAGGAGTAGGACCAGTGACCGGATTTAGCTTAAGGAAGATTTATTCCAGGGACCTGATCACAGAAGGCAGGGCCCTTCAGCAGATGGGAACCAGAAAGCCATCAGGGTCTCATTGTTCACATTTCTGCATTTGCCTTGTTTCCTGCCTCTGGCTTGCTCTCCCCGCTTTCGCTTGTCTCTGCACTAGCTCTGTGGCCCCTACTTTACATTACTTCTTTGTCGAGAGCCCTCAGCATATGAGTCCAGGTCTTCCTCATCTTACTTCAAAAAGAAAAGTTGGAAAGATAAGTAGCTTAACTGGGTGCAGCCTCTCTAACTTGGCTCCCTACATCTGTTTGCAGTTGGCTATGCCTGGAAGGGGTCAGGAGTGCAGACAAAGCAGCAGGAAGCCCCTCAGGGCTTATAGGGCAGAGATGGGGCAGAGCTTTGAGTCCCAGCTCTGCTCCTGCCATTGGTCTAAACTAGGACCCAGAGGGGAGAGGGAGAAGATTGTGGGTTGTGCAGCTGCTGTTAGATGTTTTCTATGTCGTAAGACTCTGGAGGGAGGTGGAAACTGAACCCTCACCCACAAAGCCAGCACTGTGTGGAGTGGGAGAAGTTTAGGTGGTAGAGACTTGAGGTCTTAGTCCAAGCCCTGGAACCTTCAGCTTCGCTTAACCTGGGTGAGTTAAGAAAAGTGGGGCCATCTCCCATCACTGTTAGGATCCTCCCTGTATCCCAGTCGAGGAGATTGGTCTCCAAGAGGCTCAGAGTCACATCTCAAGTCATAGAAGGGGCCCCAGTTTCCCCACCTGTCCCGGGTTGCTGCTGGGCTGGGGGAGCCCCGGCCAGGCAGCCCCAACTGTTGACCTCCTCACAGGTTCCACTATGCTGCCCGGATCTGGGACGGGGTGAGAAAGTCCTCTGCTCTGGCAGAGTACAGCCGCCTGCTGGCCTGAGGCCAAGGAGAGGAATGTCACACAGGGGACCTCCCGGGTCCACAGTGGACGGCGAGGGAGCATAAACGTCCGTCCCCCGCTGGGGTGGAGAGCAGCAGCAGGCCTGATGGATGAGGGATCGTGGCTTCCCGGCCCAGAGACATGAGGTGTCCAGGGCCAGGCCCCCCACCCTCAGTTGGGGGCTGTTCTGGGGGTGACTGTGAGCGATCCCACCCCAAACCTGAGATGGGGCAGCCCGTCCTACGTCCTCCACAGGGACAAGCAGCGGGAGGAGTCTGAATGGTCACCAGGAAGCCCGGGCTCCATCTTGACCTCCTTTTTTAAGGGACAGGAGTAACAGGCCCCTCTTCACTGACTAAGCCCTTCCCTGTAAGGTGAGGGAGGGTCTGGAGAGCTCTTTATTGGAGCAGATCTGGTGGTTCAAATAAACAGTCATGCAAGCCTGTTCTTATGTTCCACTTACTCCTCTACCCAACATGCAGCTCTGGGAAGCAGGACAAATTGGACACCCAGCCCTTGTGGGCAGATGGAGACCAGTCTCTGCTAAGAAGGAAGTCCCTAGAAGGGGTTATTCTGTTTCCTGGGGTGGCATCAAGCCTCCCCTGTGTATGTTTTGGATGGGAAAATACCGTGCAGCTGAGTACAGCAACTACCCTCGTGTCTTCTGCTCTCACTTAAAGACAGTTAACTGTTCAGTCATGCGCTGGTACCGGGGGTGACCTCTTTTCCCACTCTGGGCCTCTGCTGGAAGGGGAAGGGGTGGGCAGTATCTCAAGGGTCCAGGCTCTCCTTCTCTGCCACCAGTCCCCCAGAGCCTGTGCCTGACCCTCCAGCTACTGTTGGCAGCCATCCAGGATCCGGCTGAGCCCACTCTCCTCAGAGAAGGTGCTGGGGTGGCAGCTGTGGGGGTGGCAAACTCCATCTTGGAGCAGAGGAAGGAGAAACGCCCTGCTACGGGATCTTGCGAGCCAGCTGGGCATGGCCGGTGGTCAAATGCTCTGATGCAATGATAATGAGGTTGTAACGGTCCAGCAGCACCTGCTGGAGGTACTTGTCAGCCTAAAAAGTGGGCGTGCCTATGCCTGGCGGGTCTGATGATGACCTTGGGTGCGGGTAGGGTGTAGGGTCCACAGCCATTTCTATCACAGCCATGCAGGCTGAGTTGGGGTCTTCATTTCGTAGCCTCTCATGGTGTTGACAGGTCAACTTGCCTGAGCCTGTGCCCTTGGTAGTGCCAATGTGCAGCCTACATTCTCCGGTGAACAAAGTGTGGCCTGCAACTTGGCAGCAACTGCTGGCAGATTCCCCACCTGGCAGGCCTCCGTCAGAGCCCTGGCCGCCTCTCACGACAGCATCAGTATCTTGAACTGGCTGAGGGCTGGCTGGGCTGTACTTGCCATGGGTTGCCTGACCCCTAGTTCTCCAGCTTCAGAACATGGTGACCCTTAGCACAACAGGGGAGGGAGTATTTTCACCCTGAGTTACCCATTGTCCAATCCCTCTGCATGCCTGTCATAAATGTGTTACAATATACTTGCTGTCTTGGCATCCAATTTTAGGCCTGACATACGATGTTTGAAACCCAATGAAACGTCATCACCTTGACCTAGTTAAACCTTCCCCTTCCCCTTGTGGCTTGCAGTTTAGCCCACCTGTTCCTCATCTCACCAATCCAAAACCCAGCAACATCCTACAGTGGCTGACCATGGCCCTATCGGATGGTCAACATCAGAGCCATGTAAGTAAGTTCCCCCTTCAAGCGTGTGTTCTTTAAAATAGCCAATCCACAACCACCATGGGAAAGCCTAAGGGAATACAGGCATAGGCCCACAGGTTCTTTTTTTTTTTTCTGAGACGGAGTCTAGCTCTGTTGCCCAGGCTGGAGTGCAGTGGCACAATCTCGGCTCACTGCAACCTCTGGCCTCCCGGGTTCAAGTGATTCTCCAGCCTCAGCCTCCTGAGTAGCTGGGATTACAGGTGCCCGCCACCACCCCTGGCTAATTTTTTGTATTTTTAGTAGAGACGAGGTTTCACTATATGTTGGCCATGCTGGTCTCGAACTCCTGACCTCAGGTGATCCGCCCACCTCGGCCTCCCAAAGTGCTGGGATTACAGGTGTGAGCCACCGCACACAGCTCTCCATGACTTTTGACACTATCTTTTGATTCTCTAAAAAATGTTTACAAGAATTTCCACTAGATAATGCTAAACTAGCTGAACTATGGATATAGATGGATGGTATCTGAAAGATGATAATGGTAAAAACTGTGCAAGATATGTAGTTACCACTTCCTTCGAAGTTGCTGAAGCCGCCCCCTTACCTGTGGCTACTTTTTTTTTTCTTTTTAGAGACAGTCTCGCTCTGTCGCCCGGGTTGGAGTACAATGGCGCAATCTCAGCTCACTGCAACCTCTGCCCACTGGATTCAAGCAATTTTCCTGCCTCAGCCTCCCAAGTAACTGGGATTACAGGCACCCACCACCATGCCCCGCTAATTTTTTTGTATTTTTAGTAGAGACAGGGTTTCATCATGTTGGCCAGTCTTCCTGAACTCCTGACCTCAAGCAATCTGCCTACCTCGGCCTCCCAAAGTGCTGGGATTACAGGTGTGAGCTGCTGCACCTGGCCCCTGTGGCTACTTCTGCACAAAAAGCTAAACTCACTGCCCTTACCTGGGCTGGCCTCCTCGTGAAAGGGCGATCTGTTACTCTATACAGATAGTAGATATGCCTTTGTGGTTGCTCCTGATTTTGGACTGCTATGGAAATGAAGGGGTTTCCTCACTTCCACTGGAGGTCAAATTAAAAATGGATCCTATGTACAGGACTTACTGGATGCCATCCAGCTGCCAGCTGCCTTGGCTATTATGCAAACTCCCGGACATTCAAGGTTAGCCTCTGCGGAAGCTAGAGGAAACAGACTTGGCTGATAATGCCGCAAAGGATGCTGCTGTTAAAGGTTTGGTTCCTCAAATCTCTCTCGAGGCCCAGCTAAAAGAGCCACCAAAAGGTGATCTAAAAATGATTACCAAAGATGCATAAAATTGGGCACCAGAAACCAAAAACCAAAATTGGAAAGATCACACTGCTACTTCAATGATTTGAAGGAAAAAAAAAAAATGCTGTGGTTTAGGCCTGATAACCAGTTCTCTCCAAGTCAATATTGTTTTTTTGTTTTGTTTTGTTTTGCTTTGCTTTTTTTTTTTTGAGACGGAGTCTCGCTCTGTCACCCAGACTGGAGTGCAGTGGCACGATCTCGGCTCACTGCAAGCTCCGCCTCCTGGGTTCACGCCGTTCTCCTGCCTCAGCCTCCCAAGTAGCTGGGACTACAGGCACCCGCTACCACGCCCGGCTAATTTTTTGTATTTTTAGTAGAGACGGGGTTTCACCGTGTTAGCCAGGATGGTTTCGATCTCCTGACCTCATGATCCACCCACCTCGGCCTCCCAAAGTGCTGGGATTACAGGCGTCAGCCACCGCGCCCGGCATCCAAGTCAATATTGTTAACTACAGTACATAATCTGACTCACTGGGGAACTTACAAATTGTTTTATGAAACAATATTGGGGGAGTGACATTAAAAGAAGCTGTACTGGCCGGGTGCGGTGGCTCTCAGGCCTGTAATCCCAGCACTCTGGGAGTCCGAGGCAGGCCGATTGCTTGAGTCTGGGAGTTCGAGACCAGCCTGGGCAACATAGCAAAATCCTGTCTCTACTAAAAATATCAAAATAAAGAAGTAGTTTCAACTACTGGGGAGGCTGAGGTGGGAGAGTCACCTGAGCCTAGGAGATCAAGGCTGCAGTGAGTGGAGATCGTGTGACTGTACTCCACTCTGGGTGACAGAGTGAGACCTTCTCTCAAAAAGAAAAAAAAAAAGCTGCCAAAAAAGCCTCCCACCACCAAATTTGGCACTTGTGCCACCTGCCGTAAGTTTAACTCAGGAAAATGTGTACATCCTGATCCTGGACATTTCAGTCTACCTAATGGGCCCTTCAAGGTTTGGCAAATGGATTTTATCCAACTACCCACTTCCGTGTGTATATATATATATATATATATATACTAGTAATGGTTTGCATGTTCTCCTGTTGGGTAGAGGCTTTCCTGGTAGACAAGCCACTGCTTCAGCTGTGGCCAAAATTCTCCTGGAAAAAAAGTATTCCCACCTAGGGAACTCTCCTTGAAGTACATCGTGATCAGGAGCCCATTTTACTGGCCATATAATAAAACAACTGCGTTCAGTTTGGCCAATTTTTCAGCATTTCCACTGTCTACAATCCCCAATCTTCTGGCTCAGTGGTACAAACAAGTGGAACTACAAAAACCCAGTTGGATGGCCGGGCACGGTAGCTCACTGATGTAACCCCAGCACTTTGGAAGGCCGAGGCAGGCAGATCACTTGAGATCAGGAGTTCAAGACCAGCCTGGCCAACATGGTGAAACCCCATCCCTATTAAAAATACAAAAATTAGCTGGGTGTGGTGGTACACACCTATAATCCCAGCTAGTTGGGAGGCTGAGGCAGGAGAATTGCTTGAACCCAGGGGACGGAGGTTGCAGTGAGCTGAGATCAAGCCGCTGCACTCCAGCCTAGGTGATAGAGTGAGACTCCATTTCAAAACAAAAACAAAAAACCCAGTTGGCAGAATTTATCTACACCTTCCTTGACCTAAGTTCCTCCTTTGGTATTATTAAATCTAAGGGCCACTCTCTTTGGGGCTCATAAGCTTTCACCTTTGGAAATAGTCACAGGCCATCCTATGCACTTGGCCTCCTCTGCTTTTGACCCTTAATTGATAAAAGGAGACATATCCATCTGGGTGCAGTGGCTCACATTCGTAATCCTAACACTTTGGGAGGCTGAGGCAAGGGGATGGCTTGAGTCCAGGAGTTTGAGACCAGCTTGGGTGACATGGCAAAACCCTGTCTCTACAAAAACACAAAAATTAGCTGGGTGTAGTTGTGTGTGCACCTGTAGTCCCAGCTACTCGGGATGCTGAGACGGGACGGTCACTTCAACCTGGAGGCAGAGGTTGCAATGAGCCGAGATCCCACTACCGTACTCCAGCCTGGGCACCAGAGGGAGACACTGTCTCAAAACAAAAACAAAAACAAAACAGACATACTTCAATATTAATAAAGACTTACTAAGGTAAAGGCATTAATAAAGCAATGGATAGAAATCATACTTTGATAGAACAATCTTTCCACAGCACAATCATAGGAGACAAAGACCTACAACACCACGATCTGCAGCCTGGCGACTTTGTCTATTGGAAAAGACACGTACACAAGAATTCTATCCAGCCTTACCAGAAAGAGCCACATTAAGTCCTTCTCACCAATCCCTGTGCTGCCAAACTAAAGGGCATTGACTTCTGTATCCACATCTTTCACATTTATTTATTTATTTACTTATTTATTTTTGAGATGGAGTTTCGCTCTTGTTGCCCAGGCTGGAGTGCAGTGGCATAATCTCGGCTCACTGCCACTTACACCCACTGGGTTCAAGCGATTCTCCTGCCTCAGCCTCCCAAGTAGCTGGGATTACAGGTGCCTGCCACCGCGCCCAGCTAATTTTTGTGTTTTTAGTGGAGATGGAGATGGGGTTTCACCATGTTTGCCGGGCTGGTCTTGAACTCCTGACCTCAAGTAATCCACCCACCTCGGCCTCCCAAAGTGCTGGGATTACAGGCGTGAGCCACCACGCCCAGCCTATTTTTTCTTTTTTTGAGATAGGATCTCATTCTGTCACCCAGGCTGCAGTGCAGTGACACAATCATGGCTCACTCCAGCCTTGACCTCCCAGGCTCAAGTGATCCTCCCACCTCAGCCTCCTGAGTAGCTAGGCCTACAAGTGCGTGCCACATGCCTGGTTAATTTTTTGTATTTTTTGTAGAGACAGGGTCTTGCCATGTTGCCTAGGCTGGTCTCCAACTCCTGGGCTCAAGTGATCCTGCTGCCTCGGACTCCCAAAGTGCTGGGATTACAGGTATGAGCCCTGCGCCCAGCCACAAAGTCAAACTTTGAGACGTACATGTTCAGATTCCCTGTTTCACCCCAACAGTGACTACAGTCTACAGAAAAGACTTTGAAATTAGATCTTAAAACTGCAAAAAAACAGAATTTAACTAAATGCAAAAATATGCTGGGCATGGTCGTTCATACCTGTAACCCCAGCACTTTGGGAGGCCAAAGGGGGAGGATCCCTTGAGGCCAGATGTTCAAGACCAGCCTGGCCAACATAGTGAAACCCCATTTCTACTAAAAGTACAAAAAAATTAGCCGGGCACAGTGGCTCATGCCTGTAATCCCAGTAACTCAGGAGGCTGAGGTTGGAGAATCGCTTGAACCCGGGAGGTGGAGGTTGCAGTGAGCTGATATCATGTGACTGCACTTCAGCCTGATGACAAAGCCAGTCCTTGTCACACACACACACACACACACACACACACACACACACACACACAGCAAAAATATTTATGCTCCTAATCCTTTAATTGTTGATGGTCTCCAGCAATGTCATAATTAGATGATAGAAGCTTGGGCAAATACTGGTTGACACCTCCCTACAACAGCCTTGGGCAAGTTTTCTTTTTGTTTGTCTTTTTCAGACAGAGTCTTGCTCTGTCGCCCAGGCTGGAGTGCAGTGGCGCAGTCTTAGCTCACTGCAACATCTGCCTCCCCAGTTCAAGCAATTCTCCTGCCTCAGCCTCCCAAGTAGCTGGGATTACAGGTGCCTGCCACCACGCCTGGCTAATTTTTGTATTTTTAGTAGAGATGGGGTTTCACCATGTTGGTCAGGCTGGTCTCGAACTCCTGACCTCAGGTGATCCACTGGCCTCAGCCTCCCAAAGTGCTGGGATTACAGGCATGAGCCACCACACCTGGCCGAGCAAGTGCCAAATGTAAACAGTAAGAGAAGCTTCTTTTCCAGGCTGTTATAAGCCAGGAGTACCTAGCAGTGATGAATAAATAAATGTTAGCTAATATAAAGTACTTAGCCTGGCATGTGGTTACACTCTCAGTATCATTACTGGTGATGCCTCAGACACTGTAGCATTGTGATGACTTTTATTGTTATGGTTACTTTTTAATTTGGTCTTGAGCAGGGGAAAGTTAGGTTTGAGTGTGTCAAAGTGAAAAATAAAAATGTAGACATGAATCTCTAAACTTAGCTTTTTTTTTTTGAGGCAGAGTCTTGTCACTCAGGCCAGAGTGCGGAGTCACAGTCTCAGCTCACTGTAACCTCCGCCTCCAGATCTCAAGCGATTTTCCTGCCTCAGCCTCCCGAGTAGCTGGGACTACAGGCAGGCACCGCCACACCAGCTAATTTTTGTATTTTTAATAGAGATGGGGTTTCGCCATATTGACCAGGCTGGTCAGAAACCTCAACACATAGTTGCCCTCACATTAAGATCCAGGGCCTTTCAGCAGGTCCCAGTATTCACACGCGCACACCCCAACCCAATCCCACAGAGACAGGTGACCCCAGACTCAGCAAATGAGTCACAGTCTTAGACTCACAGCATCAAAATCAAGAAGTCAAGACTGAAGGGAGCTGTGATCATGCCGCTGCACTCTAGCCTGGGCGACAGGGCAAGACCCTGTCTCTAAAAAAATTTTTTTTTAATCATGGAGGGACCAGGATTCTTCCCAATCACAGACACGCCAGATGTCTCAACACCATGTGCCCTCCTGCTCTGAGACACATCCGCCATCCTTCTGGAGTAAGACTCATGCTAGGCCACGGAGTTGCATCATCGGCCTCCTCTCTCCTCCGATGTTCACGGAAACATCCAGTCACTCTCTCACCATGCCATTCTCTGTCTCCTCAAGCACCACACAGAGGTGAGCCCTGTGGCCACCTGGCCTCCTTCTCCCTGCCACCCCCTACCCCTCCGTGGCTCCCAGGCAGCAGGCAGGCACGGATGCCCACTCTCCCCAACCTATTTAGCCATTGCTGGACACCACTGTGCTCATCCCAGGCCCCATGGGCTGTCTTTGGTACACTGGGTTCTCAGACACGGACATGAGATTGAAACTAAAGTACCTTAGCAGGGGCCAGGTGCAGTGGCTCACGCCTGTAATCCCAGCACTTTGAGAGGCCAAGGTCAGGAGTTCAAGACCAGCCTGGCCAACATGGTGAAACCCCCATCTCTGCTAAAAATACAAAAATTAGGCCGGGCGCCACTTTGGGAGGCCAAGATGGGTGGATCGTCTGAGGTCAGGAGTTCAAGACCAGCCTGGCCAACATGGTGAAACCCCCTCTCTACCAAAAATACAAAAATTAGCTGGACACGGTGGCGTGTGCCTATAATCCCAGCTACTTGGGAGGCTGAGGCAGGAGAATTGCTTGAACTCGGGAGGTGGAGGTTGCAATGAGCCAAGATCGTGCCACAGCACTCCAGCCTGGGCTCTGAGTCTCAAAAAAAAAAAAAAAAAAAAATTAGCTGGGCGTGGTGGTGCTCACCTATAATCCCAGCTACTTAGGAGGCTGAGACAGGAGAATTGCTTGAACCTGGGAGGCAGAAGTTGCAATGAGCCGAGATCGCGCCACTGCACTCCAGCCTGGGTGACAGAGCAAGATTCCATCTCAAAAAATAATAATAATAAAATAAAATAGACAGTACCTTAGCAGGATGCAATCTCCTGTCTTGGCCCTGCTGTTCTGTGCCCCACAAATTCCTCCTGGCCCCTTGGGGACCAGGGAGAAAGACATCACCACGGAGCACTGGGAATCCTGGGCCTACCATCCATGTCTCCAACCTCCCTCTCCAGGGCACTCCTGTCCCCTTTCACTACACCCCTATTGGCCCTGGGTCCACCTGCCTCCCTCCTCCCCTCCCCAATGCCCCCTCCTTTGCCCTGCCTAGGACGCAAGCTCCCTCCACATCCACCCCCCAGGCAACTGCAGCCCTCACATTCACCACATTGGCCTTTTTTGTTGGTTTGTTGGATTTTGTTAAGACTTAGTTTGTGGCTGAGGCAGGGGGGCGGGGCTGCACTCTTTATTTCTCTTCTGAGTGGTGTTTCTTCCAGCTGTCCAGAATGTACTTAAGAAGGAGGCCGAGCTTCCTGCGGGTTGAGAGTGGGGCTTCCTCGCTGCCTCCCTCCCCGGACCCCCCGTTTTCCACGCCATTGTCACCGGCCGCTTCCAAGCTGACCTCCGGCTGCGGCTCGTCCTCCTCCAGGGCCTTGATGCGGACACGCTGGGCGTCCTCGGCCATCTCGTTGAGGCAGCCCTGGAGCATGGTGTAGACAGCGCCAAAGCTGATGCCGCCAGCCACCAGTGTCCCAAACACAGGGATGCCCCTCTCAAAGGCGCGGGCCACCCGCATGGCGCCGTCGGACGACTGGGAATAGAGCCGCAGGACAGTCTCAGGCGAGACCTCGTTGGCCAGCGGGGAGCGGATGACTGAGCGCAGGTCACCTGCCTGTTTGCCCACCTGCTCGGCCAGCTTGGCCAGCGAGTCGTCGTCCAGACCAAAGCTGCGGTGATAGCCACGCAGTGAGTGGATGAGCAGCGCATCATCGTAGGCGGCCGCCAGCCCTGGGACCGGCAGGGCCTGGATGACGCCCAACACCAGGGCGGTCTTGAGGACTTGCTCTTGAAGCATGGCCTTCTTCTTCTGCAAGGCCTCCAGCGAGATGTCAGGGAGCGACAGCAGGCCAGCGTGGCGCCGGTGGGCGGGCAGATCATGCTCCCAGGTGGACACCAGCGTGGGAAAGTCGTAGCGGGCCGGCGAGAGGTTGGACACCAGGAAGATGCGAGGGTCAGCCACGCCGGCCTCCCGCAGCCGCTCGGCACAGTGGTCTCGGATCTCCTGCAGGACAACGGCCTCTCTGAAGCCCGACGGCCGCTGGGTGCGCGTGGCCGCCAGGTCCTCGTCCACCTTGGTGCGCACAAAGTAGAACTTCTTGCCCTGGCACAGGATCTCGGCGGCCAGGCGGGTCTCGATGGCCCCGCAGCGGCGGGGGGAGACCAACAGGAAGAAGTCATAGCGGCTGAAGTCTACCTGCTTTAGGTACTTGTCGGCCGGGCAGCCTGGAGAGCCGGCCCCTGGCAGGTCCCAGAGGGTCACATCAGGGAACTGTGGGTGTGGATAGGGCGACGGTTGCATCGTGGTCTCCACGACGCCCGTGAGAGCCGCGCCAGGGTCCTCGGCCTCCAGGCCACGCAGGGCATTGATGAGGGAGGACTTGCCCGCGCCCGACTCGCCCGTGACGGCCACCTCCAGGCGGATGCTCTCCGTGGAGACCAGCAGCTCCTGGAGGTGAGAGGCGGCCTGGGGGAGGTCACCCGACTCAAAGGCTGTGCGCAGGGCCTCCAGCCTTTCCTTGGCCATAAGGATGGTGTTTTCCTCCTCCCCAGGCCCCACGGGCAACTTTGAAGTAGCCATGGTGGCCAGTGGTTCAGAGGGTGACGGGGGACAGGGGAGAGTCACAGTATGCGTGATCCTCAGCGCCTGCAGAGGAGAAGGGAGCCATTCACACCTCCTGGGCCTTGGCATGGGGCAGGGAGAGACAGACACCACGGATGTGAAGGGAGTCCCCCTGGAAGCCCACAGCTCTCTTTCTCCCTCAAGAACTGGGGACACATTTTTGGCACAAGTTAGAGGGCTTTGGGGTCTGGCAGGCCCAGGTTCACGTCCCTTTTCTGCCACTAACTTGCTGTGTGACCAGGGGCAAAACGAAGCACCTCTCTGGGTAATGGGCATGACCACCAAGCAGCCTCTTGGAGCACTACTGGAGTCTCCAGGGTAACCTAGGCACAGGTCAGTTTTCTGGGTGTATGTGTGCCCTGGAGGGCTCTGTGCTTAGAATGGCCCAGTGCTTGGTTTAATGCTCTGCTGACACTGGCTGAAATTGTTTGTTTGTTTGTTTGAGACAGGGTCTCTCTGTCATCGAGGCTGGAGCACAGTGCTACAATCATGGCTTATTGCAGCCTTGATCTCCTTGGCTTTAGCAATCCTCCCACCTCAGCCTCCTGAATAGCTGGGACCACAGGCGCATGCCACCATGCCCAGCTACTTTTTAAATTTTTTGTAGAGATGGGAGTCTCATTGTGTTGTCCCAGCTGGTCTTGAACTTCCGAGATCAAGGTCCTCCTGCCTCGGCTTCCCAGAGTGCTGGGATTAAGGGCATGAGCCACTCTGCCTGGCCTGAAATTCTTTATAATATTTGAACCAGGGGCCCCATATTTTCATTTCGTACTGGGCCCTGCAAATTACATAGCCAGGGCAAATAACATAGCCAGGGCTGCATAGGAAAGGGCTTAAGCCCAGCTCCTGGCCTGTGGCACGGGCCCATTCAGAGGAAACAGCTGCACTCCTGCTGTGGCTGGGATTGGAGGGTAGGGTGAAGGGGACCCAGACCTGGAGCCAGACTGCCTGGGATCAAATCCTGGCTCCACCACATACTCACTGAGTGATGTGAGGCAAGTGACTTAACTCTCTCCTCACTCTCCTCATCTGTACACTGAGAATCATACCTACAATCATGGCAAACCACCTCCTAGGATCTCTGTGACTTGAATGAGTTATGACATAAAACAGCCCATAAAACAGCGCCTGGCTCAGGGCAGGTGCCACATGTCACTGGTGTTATCATCATCATTATTATTCTTATCATTAGTAATATTCTTAGCTGTACGACTTTGAGCAAGTCCTCGCCCTCTCTGAGCCTCAGCTACCCTGTGGGGGATACTCCTCCCCACCTCGCAGGGCTGCCGTGATGACCACAAACCCCGTTCAGCTAGCCCTAGGCTGACTTTGGCTTCAGACGCCCTTGGGTTCAGGAAGCCAGACGTGGGGACCACCTGGACACCAGGAGTCATTTCCGTGAAACCCCAGCCCTGCCATGGCAGCCCTTGCCTCCCGGCGTTCAGTTTCCCCTCCCACCCCCTGGAGCTCCTGTCGTGATGGTCCCCCCTCAGATTCCTCCTCCTCGCCAGGAGCTTTCCTGGTCCTCCCTCTTCCCACTCACCCTCCTCTGGCCCATCACCTCTAAAATACATTTACTCACTAAGGTCTTCAGGGAGCCCTGGGAGAGCTGCTCATGTCTGGGATCACCGTCCCCAGTTGACAGGGTGAAGGACTGAGGCTCAGACAAGACAAATGAGATCTCCTCATCCAGAGGCACAGCCAGGACCCCAACCCAGGTCCCCAGGCTCCTTCACCGCCCCCCAGAGAGCTCCTCTCCCTTCAGCTGCATGTCCCTGCCTCCTGCCTTGTCTCCTTGCCCCCTGCACCCTGTCTCCACCTCCCACCGCTCACCCCATCCTGTGCTACCCCACTCCACCCCCCACAGAAATATGTCCTTGAGGCATTGTTCCCTGCTGGGCATGGTGGCTCACGCCTGTAATCCTAGCACTTTGGGAGGCTGAGGTGGGTGGATCACTTGAGGTCAGGAGTTTGAGACCAGCCTGGCCAACATGGTGAAACCCCATCTCCACTAAAAATACAAAAATTAGCCAGGTGTTGTGGCGCATGCCTGTAGTCCCAGCTGTTGAACCCAGGAGGTGGAGGCTGCAGTGAGTCAAGATTGCACCACTGCACTCCAGCCTGGGCAACAGAGCCAGACTCCGTCTCAGAAAAAAAAAGGAAAAAAAAAGACATCGTTGCCTGCAGATCTGAGCCTCGTATCCTGGGTGTGCCCTCTCCCTAGTATGGTCTGCAGTGGGAAGAGTGGGAACCTGGAACAGGTCCTGGCAGCAAGGGGCAGACAAGTCAGTGGTTGGAATTTGGGCAGAGGGGGTCCGGATTAGACCATAAGCTCCCGTTCCGCCCACGCACAGGGGCCCAGCGAGAGAGCCCTGGGGGACTCACCTGCCCTGCAGGCTCTCCCTCTCCCCTCACACTCCCCCACTGATAGGATCTCCTTCCCTCTTAGCCAAGGTCAGACACCGTTGCTAGGACCCATTATAATAGCAAGCAGCAGCTTATTGGTCAGCCAGCACTGGTGCAATAATGCGACAGTGATGTCAGGGGGCGGGGCCCGGAGGTGGAGCAGGGACCTCAAACCCCAGCTGCTCATGGGGTCACCACCCACTCATACTGGGCCCTCCAGTTCCCCTGAAGACTTCAGAGAGATCTTTCTAACACTGAGACCTGTTCAAAACTCCTCTATGGTCTCCATCACCCCCAGGACAAAGTCTCAGATTCACAGCTTGGTTTCCAAGGGCTTGGCCCTGCTACCACTCCACCCTCCACCCAGGGGACTCTCAGTTCTCCAGACAAGTGTGAAAGTTGATGATACAAATTGGGTAATTGCTGGTGGGCACAGTGGCTCATGCCTGTAATCCCAGCACTTTGGGAGGCCGAGGCGGGTGCATCACTTGAGGCCAGGAGTTTGAGATCAGCCTGGGCAACATGGTGAAACTCCTCCATCTCTACTAAAAATACAAAAATTAGCCAGATGTGGTGGTGCATGCCTGTAGTCCCAGCTACTTGGGAGGCTGATCTGCTATCTTGTAAACCCAAGAATTTAGTCATTGGCTTCTTTTTTTTCTTTTTGAAACAGTGTCTTGCTCTGTCGCCCAGGCTGGAGTGCAGTGACATGATCTTGGCTCACTGCAACCTCCACCTCCCAGGTTCAAGCGATTCTCCTGCTTCAGCCTCCCAAGTAGCTGGGACTACTAGCATGCACCACCAGGCTTGGCTAAAATTTTTTTTTTTTTTTTTTAGTAGAGGCGGGGTTTCACGATGTTGGCCAGGCTGGTCTCGAACTCCTGACCTCAGGTGATCTGCCCACCTCGGCCTCCCAAAGTGCTAGGATTACAGGCGTAGCCACTGTGCCCGGCCCTTTCTTGTCCTTTATAAGTGTCTCCATCCTGTCTCCCCTCCTGGCTTCCTCTCTGCCCAGGCCAGGCTCCACAGGGCTTGCTCCATCTGCATTGTGTAGGGAATTTACAGAAATGCTACTCAGAGGATTTTCCTGACCATCTGCAGGTCAGCTCTGGAAAGCAGCCTCTGAAAACAACTGAGAAGGAGAGAGAGGCCCAGAAGGGCAATAGACTAGCTCAGAGCCACCCTGAGAGCTGGGGAAGAGTGGGCTGTTGGCCGCATAGTGCAGAGTTCTTAAGCCACAGGTGAAAGGGACGTGCGGGCCAAAAGCCACATGACTCACCCGTGCTCTCACCGACTGACACAAACACACAGAGCCGAAGAGAGGGAATGACATGGTTCTCAGGCTTTCCCGGCCACTGAGCACACAGACCAGCAGGCAGCCTTCCCAAAGTGCATGGACACACACCCCTGGCCCAGGAGAGAAGGGAAAGACACAGAAATAGCCTCAAATACAGAGTCACCTCATGGCTGGGCACGGTGGCTCACTCACGCCTGTAATCTCAGCAATTTGGGAGGCCGAGGTAGGAGGTTCACTTGAGCCCAGGAGGTCAAGACCAGCCTGGGCAACACAGCAAGACCCTATCTCTTTAAAAAAAAAAATTAGCCAGGTGTGGTGGTGCACATCTGTAGTCCCAGCTACTCAGGAGGCTGAGGCAGGAGGATTGCTTAAGCCCAGGAGTTCAAGGCTGCAGTGAGCCATGATCATGCTGCTGAACTCCAGCCTGGGTGACTGAGCAAGATTCTGTCTGTAAATGAAACAAAACAACAGAGTCACTGAAGGAAAGCAAGACTCAGACAAACACACGGTCACCAAAGCCTCGCAAACACACACATTCTGGGACACAGACACGCAGATTTTAAGAGACACAATCACACACTGACAACATATACAGAAACCCCGAAACCCACTGACTCCATTCAGGAACCTCATTCATTCTGCTGCAGCAGCTAGGGCTCCAGAGATGCATCAAACCCAGGCACTGCTTCAGGGGCTCCAGGCCCGAGAAAACGGAGATAATTGCAGCCCAGGATGATTGTGGACCAAGAAAGAGTGCCACTGCCACCTGCACACATGCACCGATGCAGACTGGCATGTTCCCAGGGATGCCCCTAGCAGCTCCTGAGAGCACCAGCCAGAGAGAGAGGGGTTGCACCCTGCCTATCTGCATGCTGGAAACGCAGCAATGAACAAGACAGCCAGGCTCTGCCCCCACAGGACTCAGAGTCCAGTGGTGGAGTCAGATCCATCCCAAGATAATGATGACAGAGGGGGCAGCACTGGGATGGGGAACCCCAGAGGGCTGTGGGAGCACAAAGGAGGAAGCCCGACTCAGCCTGGGAGTCAGGGAGGGCTTCCTGGAGGAGGGGGCACCTGACCTGAGATCCAAGGGATGAGTAGGAGTGAGCCAGATGGCACATTAGGGAGTTGCATCCCAGGCTAAGGGACCAGCCTCTGCAAAGAACCTGAGTTGAGAAAGAATTTTCATTCGTTCAATAATAAACTCAATTTCAGGCACACCTCATTTTATTGCACTCAGCTTTATTGTCCTTCACAGATACTATGTGGTTTTTTTTGCGGGGGGGATGTGGTGGAGAAGAGGGTCTTGCTCTGCCACCCAGGCTGGAGTGCAGTGGTGTGATCTCTGCTCACTGCAACCTCTATCTCCTGGGCTCAAGCAATCTCTACTACCTTTGCCTCCCAAGTAGCTGGGACCACAATAAAACTGTTGTTTTATTTATTTATTCATTTATTTATTGAGACAGATTTTTGCTCTTGTTGCCCAGGCTGGAGTGCGTGGTATGATCTTGGCTCACTGCAACCTCTGCCTCCCAGGTTCAAGCGCTTCTCCCACCTCAGCCTTCCGAGCAGCTGGGACTACAGGCATGCGCCACCATGCCCGGCTCATTTTGGTATTTTTAATAGAGACGGGGTATTGCTATCTTGGCCAGGCTGGTCTTGAACTCCTGGCCTCAAGTGATCTTCCCGCCTTGGCCTCCCAAAGTGCTGGGATTACAGGCATGAGCCACCCCGCCTGGCCTGATGCTATAGTTTTTACAAATTGAAAGTTTGTGGCAAGCCTGTGTCCAGCAAGCCCGTTGGTGCCATTTTTCCAACAGCACGTGCTCATTTCGTGTCTCTGTGTCACATTTTGGAAATTCTCACAACATGTCAAACTTTTTCATCATCATTATCTCTGATATGCTGATCTTTGATGTTACCATTGTAGTCATTTCGGGGCACCATAAACTGTGCCTACAGGAGACAGCAAACTTAACTGATAAACATTGCATGTGTTCTGACTGTTCCACTGACCGGCCATTTTCCTGTCTCTCTCCTTCTCCTTGCAACTCCCTCTTCTGTGAGACACAGCTATAATGAAATTAGGCCAATTAATAACTCTAAAATGGCCTCCAAGTGTCCAAGTAAAAGGAAGAGTCACATGTCTCTCACTTTAAATCAAAAGCTGGAAATGATTAAGCTTAGTGAAGAAGGCATGTCCAAAGCTGAGATAGGGGCCAGGCGTGGTGGCTCACGCCTGTAATACCAGCACTTTGAGAGGGCGAGTTGAGATGATCCCTTGAGGCCAAGAGTTTGAGACCAGCCTGGGCAATATAGTGAGACCCCATCTCTACAAAAAATTTTTAAAGTTAGCTGAGTGTGGTGACACGTGCCTGTAGTTCCAGCTACTTGGGAGGCTGATGAGGGAAAATTGTTTGATTGCAAGAGTTCAAGGTTACAGTGAGCTGTGACTACAACACCGTACTCCAGCCTGGGCAACAGAGCCAGACCCTGTCTCAAAAAAAAAAAAAAAAAGGCCGGGCATGATGACGCACGCCTGTAACCCAGCGCTTTGGGAGGCTGAGGCGGGCGGATCACTTGAGGTCAGGAATTTGAGACCAGCCTGGCCAACATGACAAAATCCCGTCTCTACTAAAAATACAAAAATTAGCTGGGCACAGCAATGTGCACCTGTAATTGCAGATACTTGGCAGGCTGAGGCAGAAGAACTGCTTGAACCTGGGAGGCGGATGTTGCAGTGAGCCGAGATCGCGCCACTGTACTCCATCCTGAGTGACAGAACAAGACTCCATCTCAAAAAACAAACAACAACCAAAAAAGACTTTGGTAGAGGCATTTACGGCAGATGTGGTAGAAATAGCAAGAGAACTAAAATTAGAAGTAGAGCCTGAAGATGTGACTGAATCGCTGCAATCTCATGATCAAACTTGAATAGGCGAGGAGTTGCTTCTTACAGATGAGCAAAGAAAGTGGTTTCTTGAGATGGAATCTACCCCTGGGGAAACATGCTGTGAATATTGTTAAATTGACAACAAGGGATTTCGGATATGACATAAACTTACTTGATAAGGCAGTAGCAGGGATTGAGAGGATTGGCTTCAATTTTGAAGGTTCTGCCATTGGGTAGAATGCTATCAAACAGCATTGCATGCTACAGAGAAATCTTTTGTGAAAGGAAGAGGCAAGTGATGCAGCAGACTTCATTGTTGTCTTTATTTATTTATTTAGACCCAGTCTCACTCTGTCACCCAGGCTGGAGTGCAATGGCATGATCTCAGATCACTGCAGCCTCCACCTCCCAGGTTCAAGCAATTCTCCTGCCTCAGCCTCCCAAGTAGCTGAGATTACAGGCACGTGCCACCATGCCTGGCTAATTGTTGTATTTTTGGTAGAGATGGGGTTTCACCAAGTTGGCCAGGCTGGTCTCAAACTCCTGACCTCAGCTGATCTGCCTGCCTCGACCTCCCAAAGTGGGATTACAGATGTGAGCCACTGTACCCAGTCAATTGTCTTATTTTTAAAATTGCAGCCAGACCCACTGGCTCACACCTATAATCCCAACATTTTGGGAAGCCGAGACAGGAGGATTGCTTGAGCCCAGGAGTTCGAGACCATCCTGGGCAATATAGGGGGACCCCATCTCTACAAAAAAATTTTAAAATTAGCCAGGCATGGTGGCGTGTGCCTGTGGTTCACTACTCAGGAGGCTGAGGTGGGAGGATTGCTTGAGCCCTGGAGGTCAAGGCTGCAGTGGGCTGTGATCACATCACTGCACTTCAGCCTGGGCAACAGTGAGACTCTGTCTCTTTAAAAAAAATTGTTAAAATGAAAAGAAAAAGGAAAAAGAATCTATCTTAGAATCAATGAAGGTATTTTTTGAGTGTCTACTCTGTGTCCTTCTGGGGTGAGAATACAGCAGTGATGGGGACGGCTCTGCCTCACAGAGAGGAGGTTGATGCAAACTATACTTACTACCTCCAAGAACCCCTTGGTTGATGTTGGGGACCCAGTGGTGACTGAGACAGCACCAACCCTGTGGACTCTGAGTCTTGTAGGGAACACACCTCCGTCCTCAGACAGTGATGACCCACAGTGGTTACAATGGGGTCAAAGCTGCCCAGAGAGGTGTGGGAGCCATGGGGGTGCGTGACCCAGCCTGGGGGTGGGGGTGGAGTCAGTGAAGGATTTTTGGAGAAAGTTCATTCATTCAACACGTGTTTTCTGGACACCTACTGTGAGCCAGGCCCTGGCTGGTCGAGGCTGGAGACACAGCAGTGAAAAAGACAGTCCCTGAACCATTTCTCCTGCCCACTCCCAAGCCTCCTTTCCTCCCTGCCCTTTCTCTCTGTGTCTCCTAGAAATTCTAAAGCACTTTCCTAGGAATATCTACATGTGGTGGCCTCCACCTTCTCTCCACTCTCCACAACCTGGGTAAACCTGAAGTCAGTCCTCAGGGATGCATTCATTCATTCATGTAAATATTGGCTGCCTTTAAGTGCTAGGCACAGTTTTAGGCACTGATACAGTGATGAGTAAGACACAGAAGGCCCTTGCTGTCATGGAGCTTATATATTTTTTACATATGTAGAGAATAAACAAAAGTAATTAAGATAGTGTCAAGTAGTGATAAAAAAAAAAAAAAGAAGAAGAAAAAGGGCCAGACATGGTGGCTTATGACTGTAATCCCAGCACTTTGGGAAGTCAAGGTGGGTGGATCACTTGAGGTCAAGAGTTTGAGACCAGCCTGGCCAACATGGCAAAACCCCATCTCTACTAAAACTATAAAATAAATAAATAAAAGAATAGCCAGGTGTGGTGGTGGGCACCTGTAGTCCCAGCTGCTCAGGAGGCTGAGCCATGAGAATTGCTTGAACCCAGGAGGCAGAGGTTGCAGTGAGTCGAGATTGTGCCACTGCAATCCAGCTTGGGTGATAGAGCAAGACTCTGTCTCAAAAAAACAACAAAAAATAAAATAAAACAAAACAAAAATAGTCCTTGCTCTCATGGAGCTTATAAACAAAAGTAATTAAGATAGCGTCAAGTAATGATAAGAAAAATGAAGAAAAAGCAAGCAAGAGGATAGAGATGGGCAGTTGGGGAAGGGGTTTAGGGAAGGGGTAGACTGCCACTGGCAATTTTCCCTTCCCTGTGGGCATGTGCCACTCTTTCCAGCAAGAAGCAGAGTCTCTTTCCCCTTCCCTTAAATTTGGACCAGTCTTGTGACTTTCTTTGTCACAAGAAGTGACACTGTGGGACTCCCAAGCCCAGTCCTTAACAGGTGGCAGCTCCTGTTTTCTCCTTCTTTCTCCGGAACTACTATGCGACAAGGTCCTGCTACCCTGCTGGAGAGACCTCATGTAGAGACTGCAGCCACATGGAGATGAGCTTGAAGCCATCCAGGACATTTCAGCCACAGATGAGCTCCAGCTGAATACAGGCACAGGTGTAACCCCAGCCAACACCACATGGGGGCAGAAGAACCATACAGCTGAGCCCAGCCAACCCACAGGATTTCCAGAAACAAGCCAGGAGTGAGGTGGGACTCTTCTGCGTTCAGTGACTCAATTTGGTCAGAACTAGGGACAGTGAGGAACTAGCCTTGGGTGCCAAAAATTCAGTCATTGAGATAAATTATATTTTAATGCAATTTTTAACGCAATATTTTAACTAATCAAAATTAATGCCAAAAAAATCCATGGTTTGTTCTTTTGTTTTTTTAGACAGTCTTCCTCTGTCGCCCAGGTTGGAGTGTGATCTGGGCTCACTGCAACCTCCGCCTCCCGGGTTCCAGCGATTCTCGTGCCTCAGCCACTTGAGTAGCTGAAATTACAGGCGCCTGCCACCATGCTCAGCTAATTTTTGTATTTTTAGTGGAGACGAGGTTTCACCATGTTGTCCAGGCTGGTCTCAAACTCCTGACCTCAAGTGATCTGCCCTCTTTGGCCCCACAAAATGTTGGGCTTAACTGGCGTGAGCCACTGTGCCCGGCCCTATGATATTTTCATGAACAAAATATCAAAATTCTAAATAAAGACCAATGCCACACCAAGCCCTAAATATACACTCCAGCTTTGATGGAAAAATAACTCATCAATAATGTTTTCAAAATCTACATCTTGGCTTATTTCATTTTCAATTGAGAAAATCTCCACGCTTGACAATTTCTCTTAACCAAGTGATGATGTTCAATAATTTTTAATTAACTTAAGCTGAAATAAAATTATAATACATCTTATATTGTTATACTTAAAATATTTTAACTCGAAATAGTGTGAGTTTTAATACACCCACTCAAGAATTTTTCAATATTATTTTGACTACTTTAATATTCTGGAAAAAAATTAGCCATTAAAAAAACATGAAGGGCCAGGTACGGTGGCTCACACCTGTAATCCCTGCACTTTGAGAGGCTAAGGCGGGCACATCACCTGAGGTCAGGAGTTCAAAACCAGCCTGGCCAACATGGCAAAACCCTGTCTGTACTAAAAATACAAAAATTAGCTGGGCATGGTGGCATGTGCTTGTAGTTCCAGCTACTTGGGAGGCTGAGGCAGGAGAATTGCTTGGACTCGAGGGGCAGAGGTTGCAGTGAGCCGAGATCACACCACTACACTCCAGCTTGGGTGACAGAAAGAGACTCTGTCTCAAAAAAAACAAAAAAAAAATACATGAGGGGCAGGTGCAGTGGCTCACACCTGTAATCTCAGCACTCTGGGAGGCCGAGGTGGGCAGATTGCTTCAGCCCAGGAGTTCAAGACCAGCCTGGGTAACCTGACAAAACCCGGTCTCTACAAAAATTAGCTGAGCTTGGTGGCAGGCGCCTATAGCCCCAGCTACTTTGGAGGCTGTGGTAGGAGGATGGCTTGAGCCCAGGAGGCGGAGGTTGCATTTAGCTGAGATCAAGCCACTGCACTCCAGCTTGGGCAACAGAGCCAGACCTTGTCTCAGAAAAGCAAAACAAAAACAAAAACAAAAAAATGAAACCATGACAGAGGGGCATGGGTAAATAGTGCCTTTTGTATCAGGCCCCACGTGGCTCAGCGCAACACTGGTCAGAACCCAAAGTTGTGGCCTTGGAAGGTTCAGAGAGAGAGGGTGGGAGGAGGCAGAAGGGATGGCTGGGAAGTTGGATTCGGCCTGATGGAGAGAAACAGGTGTTCTCCATGCAGGAGGGCGCCAGATGAAACACTTGAGGCAAATCTGACAACACTTATTAATGAATTAAATGCACACATTTCCTTCATTTGAGCACCCCTGCTCCTAAAGATCTATCCGATGGACCTTTTCATGACTGAAGGAATTTCATTGACCACTCCCTGGAGTCTGCAGGGGAGAAGGGATGTCTAGGGGGCCCCACCTGGGTGGAAATGGCACCTGGGGAGTGGGGCACACCCGGGGAGGTGAGGGCCACTTCACTGTTTCTTACTTCTCTCTTTTTTTTTTTCTTGAGACAGAGTCTCGCTCTGTCGCCCAGGCTGGAGTGTAGTGACGTGATTTCAGCTTACTGCAACCTATGCCTCCCAGATTCAAGTGATTCTGCCTCAGCCTCCTGAGTAGCTAGGATTACAGGTGAGTACCACCACACCTGGCTAATTTTTCTATTTTTCAGTAAAGACAGGGTTTCACCATGTCGGCCAGGTTGGTCTCGAACCCCCAACTTCAAATGATCCTCCCACCTTGGCCTCCCAAAGTGCTGGGATTACAGGTGTGACCCACCGCACCTGGCCTCTTACTTCTAATTTTTAACTGTAACTTACAATTTCATTTAATTACACATTTTTGAATTTTTTTAAAAATGCATGAAAGGGATATGGCATCTAAGCTTTTTTTTTTTTTTTTTTTGAGACAGAGTCTTGCTCTGTTGCCCAGGCTGGAGTGCAGTGGTGCAATCTCGGTTCACTGCAACCTCCACCTCCTTGGATTCTAGCGATTCTCCTACCTCAGCCTCCTGAGTAGCTGGGATTATAGGCATTCACCACCACACCCGGCTAATTTTTGTATTTTTAGTAGAAACAGGGTTTCACCATGTTGCTCAGGCTAGTCTCGAACTCCTGACCTCGTGATCCACCCGTCTCAGCCTCCCAAAGTGCTAGAATTACAGGCGTGAGCCACTGCACCTGGCCCCAAGCTTTTAAAATTCATTAGAAATTATTCAGGACATGGAGACACATAATAGATGATAACTGTCTTCTCAGTAGAATGTTTACTGCTGCGTCTCTCACAGTGGGAGGGACAAAAGAGAAAACAGCGTGAATTCTCCTCAATAAGACGATGACTGCTGAATAAATGTTGGTACATCCATGCCATAGGCCATGGAAACCACACCACACAGCCATTAGAAAGGGTGAATCAAATGACTCGGAGGGTTGAGAAAAGCAAGATGCAGAGAGTTGGCCAGGCATAGTGGCTCTTGCCTGTCATCCCAGCACTTTGGGAGGCCAGGGTGGGCAGATCGCTTGAGCCTAGGAGTTCGAGACCAGCCTGGGCAACATAGTGAGATCCCATCTCTACAAAACATATACGTATAGCTCGGCATGGAGGTGCATGCCTGTGGTCCCAGCTACGTGGGAGGCTGAGGTGGAAGAATCACTTGAGCCTGGGAGATCAAGGCTGCAGTGAGCTATGAGCACTACTATGAAGGAGTCTGTGGGGGACAGAAGAGAAAGGTGAGGAGAGAGCCAAGCAGAAAAGAAGAGAAAACTTCCCTTAAAAAATTAAAATTGGCTGGGCATAGTGGCTCACCCTGATAATTGTAATCACAGCACCTTGGGAGTTTGAGGCAGGAAAATTGCTTGAGCTCAGGAGTTTGAGAACAGCCTGGGCAACATAGGGAGACCAGAAAGAGAAAGGAAGGAAGGAAGAAAGGAAGGAAGGAACCGGGCACGGTGGCTCACGCCTGTAATCCCACACTTTGGGAGGCCGAGGCGGGTGGATCACCCGAGGTTAGGAGTTTGAGACCAGCCTGACCAACATGGTGAAACCCCATCTCTAAAAATACAAAAAAAATTAGCCAGACGCAGTGGCATGCACCTGTAGTCCCAGCTACTTGGGAGGCTGAGAGAATCACTTGAACCTGGGAGGCAGAGGTTGCAGTGAGCCGCGATCGTGCCACCGCACTCCAGCCTGGGCAACAGAGCGAGACTCCGTCTCAAAAGAAAAGGAAGAAGGAAGGGAGGGAGGGATGGAGGGAGGAAGGGAGACAGAGAGAGAGAAAAGAAGGAAGGAAAGGGGAGGGAAAAGGAGGGAAAAGGAGGGGATGGGAGGGAAAGGAGAAGGAAAGGAAAGGAAGAAGGAAGGAAGGAAGAAAGAGCTGGGCATGGTGGCACATGTCTGTGGTCCCAGCTTCTCAGGAGGCTGAGGCAGGAGGATCATTTGAGCCCAGGAGGTTGAGGCTGCAGTGAGCTATTGATACCACCATTGCCCTCCAGCCTGGGCAACAGAGTGAGACCTTGTCCGAAAAAAAAAAAAATCAAAAGCATGCCTGTAGGTGGCAAAATTAGAAATACCATGTTCGGGATAGAGGTGATCTCAGGTGAGGAGTGAGGAAAGGAGCTGTGGCCAGGGACAGCTATGGCCACTGGGTATGTAGTTCAAATGTTTTGATGTTTTTTGTCTTTCAACTGAGTGCCAAGAGACTCCACTTATTCTTTATTTGTTTTTGTTTATTTTAAATAATTTATAGTAAAATTTAAAAACTTGAATAATATGCCTACATGTATGCCCCTCTGGAAAATTAGCAATGTACAATAACATCAAATTCTTCACCCAGGTTAGCCCCACCCCATCCCCAAAGTCCCTTTTACCCCTGCAGATTCCAGGACCATTAAATGACTGTTTTCCACAAACATTTCCTGACCACCTGCCATGGACTCTGGACTCAGCCAGGACGGGTCATATCCGGGACCCATCCCCCCCTAGACTCCAGTCTGGCAGAGATGTTGCCTTCCTTCCTCACCACCCCCAGGTTCCTTCACACCCATACCTTGGGGTAGGCAACCTTCACAACGGGAGGCCATGTTGGGTAACAGACAGAAACGGGACCCATGACCCAAAGAGCACTCCCCTCCCCAATAATGACAGTAAGGGCCACCGTTTACCTGCATTGAACTCTGAATTCCAGGCGTTGTTCTGAGTTCTGTGTATGTGTGGACTCTTTCAACCTCTGTGTCCACTCTATGAGTATGAACCATTATTGTCCCATTTCACAAATGGGAAAGCTGAGGTCGAGGTACTCACCTGAGGCCACTAGTAACTGAACTAGTGACTGGGCTCAGTGGCTCACAAAATGGTGGTAATCCCAGCATTTTGGGAGGCCGGGGCAGGCAGATTGCCGGAGCTCAGGAGTTGGAGACCAGCCTGGGCAACATGGCAAAACTCCATCTCTACTAAATATACAAAAATTAGCTGGGCATGGTGGTGCGCCTGTAATCCCAGCTATTGGGGAGGCTGAGGGAGGAGAATCGCTTGAACCTGGGAGGCAGAGGCTGCAGTGAGCTGAGTTGGCGCCACTTCACTCCAGCCTGAGTGACAGAGTGAGACTCTGTTTCCAAAGGTTAAAAAATAAAAAAACAAAAAAAAAACCTAGTAACTGGCAAAGTGTTGGCTTTCGAACCCAGACAGACTGGAACCTGAGTACATCCTCTGAACCACTATGCTGAACTCTGTGGCTATGTCTCTTGTATGCATACTGAACTAGTCACTTTTTTTTTTTCTTTTTGAGACAGGGTCTCTCTCTGTCACCCAGGCTGGAGTGCAGTGGCACAATCGCAGCTCACGACAGCCTCAACCTCCCAGGCTCAAGTGATCCTCCCACCTCAGCCTCCTGAGTAGCTGGGACCACTGGTGCGTGCCCCCACACCCAGGCTAATTTTTAATTTTTTTGTAGAGACAGGTGAACTAGTCACTTTTGATATGAGCTTTCTATGAAGGATTCAGAAGAATGTCACAGATCCATGGGTGGAGGGAGATCTCCCCTGAAGGATTAGGATATTTCTAGGCCTTCTGCAAACAGGCAGGGACGGTTGTGGGTAATGCTAAGCTCTCAGTATGCTTTATTTTATTCCATCCTCCCTCCCAGAAAGGATGTGTCCATCCTACAAGAGTCGAAAGCATGGGCTCTGATGCACACGGAAGTATTTATGGGTGAAATATGACATCTGGGATTTGCTTTAAATGTCTCAGCACAAAAAGGAAAGAAGGGAAGAGGGAGGGAATACAGGAAGGAAAGAAGGGAGAAAGGAAGAAAGAAGGGAGGAGAGGAGGGAGAAAGAGAAAGGGGAGGAAAGAAGGAAGAAAGGAGGAAGGGAAAGAGAAAGAGCAAAGGAGGGAGGATAAAAGCAAAGGAAAGGCCAGGAGCAGTGGTTCACGCTGTGATCCCAGCACTTTGGGAGGCCAAGGCAGGCAGGTCACTTGAGGTCAGGAATTTGAGACCAGCCTGGCCAACATGGTGAAACCCCGTCTCTACTAAAAATACAAAAATTAGCTGGGCACGGTAATGCGTGCCTGTAATCCCAGCTACTCGGGAGGCTGAGGCAGGAGAATCGCTGGAACCTGGTTGGTGGAGGTTGCAGTGAGCCAAGATCATGCTACTGTACTACAGCCTGGGCAACAGAGTGAGACCCCATCTCAAAAAAAAAAAAAAGCAAAAGAGAGAGGAGAGGAGGGAGGAAGAGGGGAAGGTGTAGGAAAGGAGGAGGCAGAGAAGAGGGGAAGGAAGAGAGAGATAATTTGGCAAAATGTGGATAATTTTGGACACTGGGAGATTGATACCTGAAGGGTCATTTAATGACCATTTCTGCCTGCAAACATTTACTGAGCACCTGCCATGGGCTCTGGCCTCAGTCACATTTTGGTCCCATCATAGATTGGGGTATCAGTCTATCATAGTTATTATACTATTTTCTCAACTTTTGTGTATATTTGGACGTTTTCTTAATGTTTAAGGGGGGGAAATTTTATCTTCTAGACTCAGACAGCTGTGTGTTCAGTCCCATTGTTCTACATACTAGCAGTCTCTTAGCCTCCTTCAGCCTCAGTTTCCTCCTCTATACAATGTGGATAAATAATAGCACAGTCTTCATGATTAACAACCCGAAGACATGACTATTTCAATTGGTTGAATGCTTAGGGTGGGCCAAGCCTTGTGCTTAATGTACCTTACAATAACACCTTACAATATGGGAACACACGGCTCAGAGAGATTATGAAACTTGTCCAAGACTACACCGCAGATAGATTGTGAATCCACACCACAAACCCAGGTCTGTTTGAGTCCTAAGATCTTTTATTTTTTTCAATTTTTTAATTTTAATTTTTTTTTTTTCTGAGACAGAGTCTCACTTTGTTGCCCAGGCTGGAGTGCAGTGGCACAATCTTGGCTCACTGCAAGCTCCTCCTCCTGGGTTCACGCCATTCTCCTGCTTCAGCCTCCCAGGTAGCTGGGACTACAGGTGCCCACCACCACGCCTGGCTAATTTTTTTTTTTTTTTGTATTTTTAGTAGAGATGGGGTTTCACTGTGTTAGCCAGGATGGTCTTGATCTCCTGACCTCATGATCCGCCTGCCTCGGCTTCCCAAAGTACTGGGATTACAGGCGTGAACCACCACGCCCGGCCCCTATTTTAATTTTTATGGGTACATATTAGGTGCATATATTTATAGGGTACATGAAGAGTCCAAAGATCTTCACCAACCTACCTGGGGCAGCAATTTGAGGTATTTGGTTCTACTCTCACCTCTGTCATCAATCCCCTTTGAGACTTCTGGACTAGTCAGGATAGGCCAGGTGATGCTACAGTAACAAACAGCCCCAATGCCTTGGTGACTTACAACAGCAGAGCTGCTCGCTCCCATCACATCTCTCCTGGAGTCCACTGTGGCTCTGTTCAATGTCAGCTTCACTCCAGAACCCGCAGATGGACTCTATCAGGAACCTTGTGGTCCACATGGCAGAGAGAGGGGCAAAAGGGGCAAAAGAATAACAGGGTTCTGAAAGAGCATGTAGGGCCTGAAATACTGCTGTGGTCATTTTTGTAATACCACATGTTGGCGGGTTAGGGCTTCAATATATGAATTTCAGGAGACACAAACATTCCATCCATATCGCTATTGGAAGTAGGTGGGAATTGAACAATGAGAACACTTGGACACAGGGTGGGGAACATCACACACCCGGGCCTGTCGTGGGGTGGGGGGAGGGGGGAGGGATAGCATTAGGAGATATACCTAATGTAAATGACGAGTTAACAGAGTTAACGGGTGCAGCACACCGACACGGCACATATACATATGTAACAAACCTGCACGTTGTGCACACGTACCCTAGAACTTAAAGTATAATAATAAAAAGAAAAAGGAAAGAGGGAAGGAAGTATTATTATTAATTATATCTTATTAATCATATCTTATTAATTATTATTATTATCTTATTAACAATATCTTATTATTATAAGAGAGAGCAGTGACAGGGCAAATCACTTTTTTTCTTTTTTCTTTTTTTTGAGACAGGGTGTTGCTCTGTCACTCAGGCTGGAGTGCAACAGCACAATCATAGCTGACTGCAGCCTTGAACTCCCAAGCTTCACCAATCCTTTTGCCTCAGACTCCCACGTAGCTGGTACCACAGGTGCGCGCCACCATGCGTGGCTAACTTTTAAAATTTCTTGTAGAGACAGGGTCTTGCCATGTTGCCCAGGCTGGTTTTGAACTCCTAGGCTCAAGCAATCTACCCGCCTTGGCCTCCCAAAGTGCTAGGATTACATGCATGAGCCCCCACACCCAGCTGACAAACCACTCAAGCTCTGAAATCTGCTGGAAATGACTCAGGTTACTTCCGCCCACAGTTCAGAGTCCCTGTAAGGACATCCCTGTCCTTTCTTCCAACATGGGAACTGTTGACCTTTCGATCCACATGAATCATGAATCAGCAGTCATAGCTGAGTCCAGCTACTTGCGTTCGACTTTGAGATGGACACTCAGGAGTCTCCATCCCTCACCTGCACAATAAGGGCTTATAATGCCTACATCATAGGGCATCAAATGCAATAAATTATGTGAAACATCCACACAGTGCTAGCCAGAAATACTACCTCCTTCCCTCTTTCCTTTCTTTTTCTTTTGATTGTTATACTTTAAGTTCTAGGGTACGTGTGCACAACGTGCAGGTTTGTTACATATGTATACGTGTGCCGTGTCGGTGTGCTGCACCCGTTAACTCTGTTAACTCGTCATTTACATTAGGTATATCTCCTAATGCTATCCCTCCCCCCTCCCCCCACCCCACGACAGGCCCGGGTGTGTGATGTTCCCCACTCTGTGTCCAAGTGTTCTCATTGTTCAATTCCCACCTACTTCCAATAGTGATATGGATGGAATGTTTGTGTCTCCTGAAATTCACATAGTGAAGCCCTAACCCGCCAACATGTGGTATTACAAAAATGACCACAGCAGTATTTCATTCAGGCCCTACATGCTCTTTCAGAACTCTGTTATTCTTTTGCCCCCTTCCCTTGAACTTGGACGAACAGAATATGGCAAGAGTGATGCTGTATGACCTCCGAGGGCGCTTCAGAAAGGCAACTGACTTCCCTCTCGAGATGCTCACCCAAGGGCACCTAGTGCCAAGTAATGAATTACCACAAGCCTAGGGGCTTAAAATAGCACCCAGGTGTACACACCCATTAGGAAGGCTACTGTAAAA
Organism: Nomascus leucogenys; assembly: GCF_006542625.1. Classification (NCBI taxonomy): domain Eukaryota; kingdom Metazoa; phylum Chordata; class Mammalia; order Primates; family Hylobatidae; genus Nomascus; species Nomascus leucogenys. The sequence goes on along the minus strand of NC_044397.1, from coordinate 86,906,592 downwards.
AACAAAAACGAGCAGGGCGTGATGGCTCACTCAAAATCCCAGCACCTTGGGAGGTTGAGCTAGGACGATTGCTAGAGCCCAGGAGTTTGAGACTAGCCTGGAAAACAGAGCAAGACCCTGTCTCTACAAAAAAAAATAGCTGGGTGTAGTGCCACATGTCTATAGCCCCAGCTGCTCGGGAGGATCACTTGAGCCCAGGCGTTCGAAGCTGCAGTGACCTGTGATTGCACCACTGTACTCCAGCCTGGGTGACAGAGTGAGACCCTGTCTCTAAAAAAATATAAAAAATTAAAACACACACACACACCAGAAAATAACAAGTGGTAGTGGGAATGTAAAATTGTGTAGCTACTATGGAAAATAGTATGGTGGTCCCAAAAAACTAAACATAGAATTACCACATCAGGCCGGGTGCGGTGGCTCACGCCTGTCATCCCAGCACTTTGGGAGGCCAAGGTGGGTGGATCATGAGGTCAGGAGTTCAAGACCAGCCTGGTCAACATGGTAAAACCCTGTCGCTACTAAAAATACAAAAATTAGCCAAGCGTTGTAGCTCCCAGCTACTCAGGAGTCTGAGGCAGAAGAATTGCTTGAATCCAGGAGGCGGAGGTTGCAGTAAGCCGAGATTGCACCACTGCATTCCAGTGTGGGCGACAGAGCAAGAATCTATCTCAAAAAAAAAAAAGAATAATCATATCATCATCCACCAATTCTACAGGGTAAATATCCAAAATAATTGAAAGCATGGTCTTGAAGAGAGAGTTGTATACCCATGCTTGTGCTCATTGCAGCATCATTCAGCATGTGCAGCATCACAATAGCCAAGGGGCGAAAGTAACCCAAGTGTCCATCAACCAATGAATAGATCAACAACATTTGGGTCTATCCATACAATGGAATATTATTCAACCTTAAAAAGGAAGGAAATTCTGACACATGCAGTAACATGGATGAACCTTGACGACGTTATGCTGTGTGAAATAGGCCAGTCCCCAAAGGACAAATATTGTATGATTCCACTTATAAGAGGTATCTAGAGTAGTCAAATTCATAGAAATAGGAAGTAGAATGGTGGTGGCCAGGGGCTGGGAAGAGGGAAAGGAGGAGTTGTTTAATGAGTGCAGAATTTCAGTTTCGCAAAATGAAAAAGTTCTGGAGATTGATTCCCTGATAATGTGAATATACTTAACATTACTGAATTGTACACTTAGAAATGATTAAGGTGGGCCAGGTGCGGTGGCTCACACCTGTAATCCCAGCACTTTGGGAGGCCGAGGCAGGCAGATCACCTGAGGTCAGGAGTTCGAGACCAGCCTGGCCAACATAAAGTGTGAAACCCTGTCTCTACTAAAAAAGACAAAAATTAGCTGGTTGTGGTGGCACATGCCTGTAGTTCCAGCTACTTGGGAAGCTGAGGCAGGAAAATCCCTTGAACCCGGGAGTTGGAGGTTGCAGTGAGTCCAGATCGCGCTACTGCACTGCAGCCTGGGCCACAGAGCAAGACTCCGTCTCAAAAAAAAAAAAAAAAAAAAAAGGCGGGGCGTGGTGGCTCACGCCTGTAATCCCAGCACTTTGGGAGGGCAAGGTGGGTGGATCACCTGAGGTCAGGAGTTTGAGACCAGCCTGGCCAACATGGCGAAACCCCATCTCTCCTAAAAATACAAAAATAGCCGGGCATGGTGGCACATGCCTGTAATCCCAGCTACCGGGGGTGGTGGGGGTCGGGGGCTGAGGCAGGACAGTCCCTTGAACCTGGGAGGTGGAGGTTGTAGTGAGCCAAGATCGTGCCACTGCACTCCAGCCTGGGCAACAGAGCGAGACTCTGTCTCAAAAAAAAAAATAAACATTAAAAAAAAAAAGCTCATTCAGGTGTTCAACAGAATCAGTTACTTGCAGTTATAGAACTGAGGCCCCCACTTTCTTGCTGGCTCTTGTCTGGGGTCACTCTTGGCCCCTAGAGGCTACTCTTGGGTCTTTTCCACCTGAGTCCTTCAATGTTCAGGCCCGCAATGCCACATCAAACCCTCTTCATGCTTCAGATCTAACTTCCCCTTCTGCTACCAGCAAGAGAAAACATTCTACTTTTAAAGGGCTTGTGTGAGTAAATTAAGCCCACCAAGATGATCTCCCTGTTGACGAACCCTTAAAGTGAAATTGGTAATCTTGTTTTGTTTGTTTGTTTGTTTTTGAGACGGAGTTTCGCTCCTGTTGCCCAGGGTGTAGTGCAATGGTGCAATCTTGACTCACCACAACCTTCACCTCCTGGGTTCAAGCGATTCTTCTGCCTCAGCCTCCCAAGTAGCTGGGATTGCAGGCATGTGCCATCACGCCCGGCTAATTTTGTGTTTTTAGTAGAGATGGGATCTCTCCATATCGGTCAGGCTGGTCTTGAACTCCCAACCTCAGGTGATCCCCCCCACTTCAGCCTCCCAAAGTGCTGGGATTACAGGCGTGAGCCTCCGTGCCTGGCTGAAATTGGTAATCTTAAATTAGAAGCTAATGTTAATCTCCTTTGGCAATACCCTCACAAACACACCCAGGATCAATACTTTGCATCCTTCAATCCAATCAAATTGACACTCAGTGTTAACCATCACACCCCCCCAAATCCTGATTCACAGTCCTGAATTGTTTTATGCCACCAAGTTTTGGGGGGAAACATGTCACACAGCCGCAGTAATTGAACGCTCACTTTCTTCCTCTCTACTCTCCAGCTCCCCTGCTTCTCCCTTTTGCTCTCCCAGCCCTTCCCAACTCCCTGCATTAAATTCCTTCTGTTGAAATGCCTAGGGTAACTTCTCTTTCTGACTGATCCTTATTGATCCATTTCTTCTTTTTCCTTTCCCCTTTTTCAAACCCCATATTTTGTCCATGTCCCCCTTTTCAAACCCTATTTTTTTTTTCATTTCCCCCTTCTCAAACCCCATATTTGCCCAGACTCTGGGGCAGCCATAGTCCACAGGAGAGACTGGAACATTTCTCAACCCCAGGGACTGAATCTTGATTAGGTGAAGTCAATCAGGATAAGTCTATCACCTTGCCAGGGATTGGCTGGCTCAATATTGGCCAAGGAGGTATGAGGAGAAGTCAGCTAGGGGATGGGGCTTCTGGAAAGACAAGGATGAGAGGTCTCCCCTTCTGGCTTTGGATATGGTTGTATGAGGCCATGATGCTGCAGCTATGGCCATCATCATGGAAACATGCAGAGGATGGCAGAAGAGAAAGATAGTTTCTCAATGTTTCCTTTGAATCGCTGAATTACTGACCTCTGGATACCCCCTACCCTACCTCCATTTGTATAATATTAACTTCTTTCTTTCTCCTCCCTCCCTCCCTTCCTTCCTTCTCCCTCCTCCCCTCCCCTCTTCCTTCCTTCTTTCCTTCCTTCCTTTCCTTTCTTTCTTTCTTTTTCTTTTTCTTTTTTCTGTTTCTTTCTTTCCCTTCCTTCCTCCCTCCCTCCTTCCCTCTCTCCCTCCCTTCCTTCCTTCCTTCCTTCCTTTTTTCCTTCCTTCCTTTTTTTCCTTCTCTTTTCTTTTTTATTTTTTGAGACAGGGTCTCACTCTGTAACCCAGGCTGGAGTGCAGTGGTGCAATCATAGCTCACTACAGCCTTAAACTTCTGGCCTCAAGTGATCCTCCTGCCTCACCATCCCAAGTAGCTGGGACTACAGCTATACCTGTAGTCCACCACCATGCTAGGCTAACTTTTCAATGTTTTGTAGAGATGGGATCTTGCTATATTGCCCAGGCTGGTCTTGGACTCCTGGCCTCAAAAGATCCTCCTACCTCAGCCTCCCCAAATCACACTGTGATTACAGGCATGAACCACTGCGTCTGAACCACATTAACTGTTTCTTACTGCATCTGCCTTGGAGCCTTTGCCTTTCCAGTTCCCTCTGCCTGGAATGTCCTCCTCCCCCACCTCAGACAACTGCATGGCCTTCTCCCTTGCCTCAGGGAGGTCTTTACTTACTCACTGAGGTCTTTACTTACGTCACCTTACTGAGGCTCTTACTCACCGTGTATAAGATCACACCTCTTTGGCAGCATTCCCCACTCTCCTTCCCCGCACTGTTTCCTTCCTAGTACTCACTGATATGTGATGTACGATATGTGATATTTATTTATTATGTGTCTCCTCCACTAAAACACAACTTCCATAAGAGCAGAGAATTTTGTCTGTATCGCCAGTGTCTCATTTACAAAAGAATACATAGCTTGTGACTGATAAAGATTTGTTAGATGAATGTTAAATGAATTGTTTCTGTTCTTTCAGTTGGGCTTTCTGTTACTTTCAGTTTTTGTTTTTGAGACGGAGGCTCGCTTTGTTGCCCAGGCTGGAGTGCAGTGGCACAATCTCAGCTCACTGCAACCTCCGCCTCCCAGGTTCAAGTGATTCTCCTGCCTCAGCTTCCTGAGTAACTGGGAACACAGGCACCCGCCACTACGCCCGGCTAAGTTTTTATATTTTTAGTAGAGACAGGGGTTTCGTCATATTGGCCAGGCTGGTCTCAAACTCCTGACCTCAAGTAATCTGCCAGCCTCGGCCTCCCAAAGTGCTGGGATTACAGGCGGGAGCCACTGCGCCTGGCAGGGGCGGTCTCTTTCAAGCCCCCTAGAGCCATGCCGCCTAATCTGTCTGGTGCATGGCCTGGAGTGATTTCTTAGGTAGCCCTCCCTCCCACTGCCATAGCCCCCAGTCACTGGGATTACAGGCGTGAGCCACTGCGCTCAGCCACTTTCAGCAGAAAGCAAACGGTTCCTGGCATTCTGCCTGTGGTGAGCTCCCCAGTTTCACTTCGCTCAATCCTCTGAGTTCTGTTCTAGATGCAGCATTTGGTCTTATGCCCACCCTGGCTCCCAGACACTGTTGTGTTCGTCCCCTCCAGGTTCCCCAGTTGAAGGCCCTTAACCTCCCCTGGCCTCAGAGGAGAGAGGACCACTTCAGGGCCCTCTTTGAGGCTAAAACTTCAGAAAAACGAAACTCAAACCACTTGGCATTGTGAGATGTGATTCATTCAGATCTGGTTACAGCTGGGAGATTGAGCCCACACAGAAGAGGGGCTCCTCGCCCCACCCAAGCGCCATGCCCCGTCGTGGCCCACGGTGGGTGTGGAGGAGGCTGCTCTGAAAACCTTGGAAGAGGGTGTATTCGATCCTCAAGCCCCACCTTGGCTGCCCAGGATTTTGCTAGACCCCAAAGAGGGAGAACGAAAGAGAAATTGCTTGTCAATGTGTGGGAGAAGAGACACATCCCTGCTGTCCGGGAGCAGCCGGATGTTGGGGACCCCCTCATTTGAAGAAGGAGGCTTAGTCTTTGAGGCCCCCGATCTAAAGGAAAGAATGTGTAGCTATGGAGGTGTCTCTAACCTGAGGAAGAAGAACAGCCCTCTTCTGAGGGAGGAGGTTTGGCCTTGGGGAAGGTGCTAATCTGAGCGGGGAGGTACAGCGCCCCCCCTCCCCGCCCCACTTAATTGAGCAAACGCCTGATCTCAGCAGCAGGTGAGTGGCCTTAGTCTGAGGGGGGAAGACACAGTCTCGGCTGATGGAGGCATGGCCTTTGGGGCCCTGGTGTGAGGTAAGAGGACTTAGCCTTGAGTAAGCCCTGAGTCTGGAGCAGAAGGTCTGGCTTTGGGAAGCGCTAGTCTGAGGGAGGAAGCTCACCCCTGCTTCCTGAGTTTCTCACCAGAAGCTTCCAGGTCCCCGCATTGCCCCAGCAGAGGGGAGCCAGGGCACCATCTAGCCAGGGCCGAACAGGCAGGTGGAGGGGGCCTCCCGGGCAGGGTGGTCCAGGCGGGATTCCTCAGGACAGCGTCGCGGTCGCCAGGACTACCGCCAGAACCGGGAGGGAGAGGCGGAGGCCGCGCGCGGCGCCCCAGCGGCAGTGTCTTGGGAGCACCGAGAGCCCGTGGGTCCAGTCCAGGGCGCTGCACAGGTCTCGGGAGCCGCGGCCGCGTACGCTCACGTTCCGGCCGCCTGCGGAGACCGAGACAGGGTGCAAGGAGGGGACGTGAGGGCGCCCGCAGGCAGAAGGCCACCCCCGCGCGCACCCAAGCGCACACGCGCGCGCCTTGCACACGCACAGGGCCCGAGAGCCCCTCGAGTCCGTGTCCTTCGTGAAAGCTCATCAGGAATGTTCTTTTCCTTGAGCTGGGAGCTGGTCACAGCTGTGTCTCTCGTTGTCACTCTTTCTACCTTACACGTATGTTACAGGTGTGTATTCACTTGTGTGCAATGTTTGTTTCCTTTTTAAAAAATTTTTTTTTTAAATGAGACAGGGTCTCGCTCTGTCACCCAGGCTGGAGTGCAGTGGCACAATCACAGCTCACTGCAGCCTCGACCTCCTGGGTGATCCTCCCACTCCCGCCTCCTGAGTAGCTGCGACTACAGGCAGTACCACCAGGCCCAGCTAATTATTTTGAAAATTTTTTGTAGAGATAGGGTCTGCTTCTGTTGCCCAGGCTGGTCTCAAACTTCCAGGCTCAAGCGATCCTGGCCTCCTAGAGTGCTGGGATTACAGGTGTGAGGCACCACACCTGGCCCAGAAAATTTTAAATTACACACGTGTCTTACATTACATTTCTTTCAGAAAGCACTGATATAGTTTAGTGGATTATCTTATTCAATTCTCACAACAGTCTTAGGACTTAGCGACTGTTGTTATTCCCGTTTTGTTCTTGTTTCTTTTTGTTTGTTTGTTTTTGTTTTTTGAGACGAGGTTATGAAACTTGTCCAAGACTACACTGCAGATAAATTGTGAATCCACACCATGAACCCAGGTCTGAGTCCAAAGATCTTTTATTTTTTTCAGTTTTTTTATTTTAATTTTTTTTTTTTTTTTCTGAGACGGGATCTTGCTTTGTCGCCCAGGCTGGAGTGCAGTGGCGCGATCTCGGCTCACTGCAAGCTCCGCCTCCCGGGTTCACACCATTCTCCTGCCTCAGCCTCGCGAGTAGCTGGGGCTACAGGCACCTGCCACCACGCCTGGCCAATTTTTTGTATTTTTAGTAGAGATGGGGTTTCACCATGTTAGCCAGGATGGTCTCGATCTCCTGACCTCATGATCCACCCACCTTGGCCTCCCAGAGTGCTGGGATTACAGGCGTGAGCCACCACGTCTGGCCCTCCCCTGTTTTTTAAAGAACTTGTTGCATACCAAGTTATCCCTTTTTACAGATGGAGAAATTGAGGCACAGAGAGGCAAAGTCACCTGGTCAAGGTCACCCAGCTCATAGGTGGTGGATCCAGGATTTGAACCCAGGCAGCCTGGCCCTAGAGTCCTGTTCTTATGCCCTTTACTCTATCACCTCCCTCATGAGTTCACTTTGTCCTCACAATGCCCTTCAAGGTGTGTGTCTACCATCCCCAATTACCAGAAGGCTCAAAGAGATAAAGTCACTTGCCTCGAGCTACACAGAGTAAAGGGCGGAGGGGAGACTCCAAACTCAAGCACACCAGTATCCAAATCTAACGTGCTCAGGCTCACTCGTGCACACACACGTGCACACACACACACGCTGTCCCCATTACCTTCTTCACACACACACACACACACACACACACACACACACGTGCTGTCCCCATTACCTTCTTCAGACGTCAGGTCCAGCTGGACACACTCGGTTTCCCCACTGGGACACTGCATGTAGAAGGAGGAATTGCAGGGCTCCAAGTAGCTCCCAGGACATGTAGGACACAAATCTCACTCAGGGTGTGTGAGGCCAGATGAGCTGCTGTGTAGAAGAGGATGAAGGTCAGTCAGAAGGAATCTCAGGACCTCCCAGGGGCCCCGAGTGCACTCCTAGGCTCTACCACATTGTCACGAACTTAATATTGTCATGAACTTGATGAGATTTCCTCCCAAGCTGGGAGCAGGGTGCCTGAGGGCAGCCTGGTCCGGGTTGAGTGATGTTCCTTCCTGCATTCCTTCCTCATCTCTGCCTCCAGAGTCACCCACCACCTCCTTGGCCACCCATCTGACTGCTTTCTGGTGACAGCATACCAAGAGGGGTTGGCGCCTGGCAGTTGCCTTGGCAACAAGTGGTGTTGACCCAGAAGCCGAAGCCAACACCATAGGTCAGGGCATAGATGGAGTTGCCAAATTTGCAGTCCTTGGAGGTCACGCAGAAACCGTTTCTCCAGGAGACAGGATTACCTTCCCCAAAGCCTGGAGAGAGATGGAGGCCAGGCTAGTGAGGTAAGACAATCACAACCCATCACCCAACCGAACTCCCCAAATCTCTCTGAATATTTCCCTGATGGCATTCACTGCCTGAGATCTCCCCATAATACATCCAAAGCTGGTCATTGTTCATCAAAACACATTAAGTTCAGGCTTGGGGCAATTGTTCACGCCTATAATCCCAGCACTTTGAGACAGGAGGATCACTTGAGCCCAGGAGTTCAAGACCAGCCTGGCCAACATAGTGGGACCCCCGTCTCTACAAAAAATAAAATTAGCCAGGCATAGTGGTGCAGTCCCACCTACTTGGGAGGGTCGCTTGAGCCCAGGAGGTCGAGGCTGCAGTGATCCAAGGTTGCACCACTGCACTCCACCCTGGGTGACAGAGTGAGACCTTGTCTTAAAACAACAACAGTTAAAAATCACATCGTTCAGAAAGCCTTCCATGATCCCCTGCCTTCTCCCCTTAGGGTTCCAATTAATAGGGTGGCTCTGTATCTGTGAGGTCTCCCCACCCTGTCTATGAGCACCTCATGGACTTAGTAAGAAATTTCTCTAAGATCCCAGAAATGTCCAGAACTGGAACCTGGAACACTATCTTTACGATGTCTCTTTATGCTGTAAAAAGTTAGCAAAGAGCCGGTTTCAAGTTCAACTCCTCTTCCCGTTTACAGAAGAGTCCACTTTTTCCTTCTATGGGGAGAGAGTGACAGGAGCCTTAAGTGGGGCTGCCTGCCCAGAGTGTTGTAGTAGATACCAAGATGGCCACAACTGTATCTCCCATCCTGCATGCTCTTGTGCAACATAATCTTGCCAACTCTCTCATCAAGAGGTGGAATCTGTTACGTCACCCCTTAAATCTGAGCCTGTCTTGGGATTTGCTCTGACCAATAGACTGTGGCAGAAGTGACACTGTGACAGTTCTGGGTCTATCCCTTAGAAGGCCTGGTTGTTCCCACTTCTTCCTTCTCAGAAGCCAGCCACCGTACTATAAGGAAGCTCAAGCTAGGAAACTGACTAGTGAGAGCTCAGAGGAGCGAGGTTCTCCCCAGCTGTCTTGAACATTCCAGTTGCAGTCAAGCTCCCAGCTGAATGCAATCACGTAAGTGACCTCAGCCTTTACCACTTAGAGCAGAAAAACTGCCCAGCTGAGCCCAGTCAGCTGCAGAATTGTGAGAAATAACAAATACTTGTCTAATATAAGGTTTTTTTTCAATCGTGATTTTTTTTTTAAATCACACAGTATAAAATATACCCTCAACGTTTTTTTTAAAAAAAATAGAGATGGGGGGTGGTCTCACTATGTTGCCCAGGCTGGTCTTGAAATTCTGGCCTCAAGTGATTCTCCTGCCTTGGCCTCCCAAAGTGCTGGGATTACAGGCATAACCCATCATGTGTGGCTTTCTTAACAATTTTTTTTTTTTTTTTTGAGACGCAGTCTCACTCTGTCGCCCAGGCTAGAGTGAAGTGGTGTGATCTTGGCTCACCGCAACCTCTGCCTCCCGGGTTCAAGCAATTCTCCTGCCTCAGCCTCCCAAGTAGCTGGGACTACAGGCGCATACCAGCAGGCCCGGCTAATTTTTGTATTTTTAGTAGAGACAGGGTTTCACCGTGTTGGCCAGGCTGGCCTTGAACTCCTGACCTCAGATGATCCGCCGGCCTTGGCCTCCCAAAATGCTGGGATTAAAGGCATGAACCACTGCGCCCGGCTAGCCTTCTTAACAATTTTTAAGTGCACAATTCAGTAATGTTAACTATATTCACACTGTTGAGTGTAACAGCTCTCTAGAACTCATTTTGCACAACTGAAACTCTGTACCCATTGAACAACTCCCATTCCCCCCTCCCCCAACCTCTGGCAACCACCATCCTATCTTCTGTTTCAATGATTTTGACTACTCTAGATAACTCAGTGAAATCATACAGTATTTGTCTTTTTATGACTGGTTAAGCCACTAAGTTCTGGCCAATTTGTTATTCAGCAGTAACTTAAACAACTATGGCAGCAGATTTTAAACTCACACCCTCCACTGCACCCTAGCCTCTGCCCTGCATGTCCAGGAAAAGGCTACAATGGCTGGAGCTAGGCAGCAAAGTGGGAGAGTGAGGATAGGTCTTGCTGTACCCCAAGCCCCATTTCTGTCCCCATGGGCACTCACCTGTGATGCCTGCCATCTGAAGGCAGTAGTTATTATCCTCTGGGCATGGAAGGGGGCGACAGCTGTGGAGGTCTCAGCAGGTGAAGCAGACAGTGGTCTCAGCTTTGGTGTGGGTCACAGTTGCATGAGGACCTGGGGACAGAGGAAGATGAACTGGATGGAAGACAACCAGTGTGCATGCACGTGCATGGAGCTGAGTTTCCAGGCACATCAGTATGTGCCCATGAGTGCGCAAAAGTGCCTTTTGTGCGCACTTCTGCAAGAATGCCATTTGTGTGTGCAAGTTTGCAGGCCTGTTAAGTCTGCACATCTGGCTGTGCCTTCCTGTGTTGAATTATCTGTGTGTTTCTGAAACTGTCTGCAGGAGGTCAGGGATGTGTGTGTGTGTAGCTCTGCAGGACACTGTGTGAGTAGGTGTTTACCTGCGTGTCTGTATAAACAAAGGTGTGTGTTTATGTGTATGTGTATAAGGCTGGTTTTATGGGTATGTGTGTGTTTCTGTGGCTGGGTGTGTCTGTGTTTCCATCAAGGTGTGGGGGTGCTTGTATATTTATATATATATGTTGGTGTACAGATGTGAACGTTCGTGGATGTTGGTAATGTATTTCAGCTTGCCTGTGTATATTTTGTGCTTTTGTATGTTTGTGGGTGTTTATGCCTGTCTCTTTCCCATGTGATGTATATGAAAGCCTGTGTGTCCATGCATAGATATGTTCTGTGTCTGTGTCCACAGGGATCATGTGTGCAAAAATTCCGTGTCCCACATTTCTGTTGTTAGTCTTCCTATTTTGCCCTTTTTCTTTCCATATTGTAAATTTTGAGCTCCCAAGTCAGCCTTTTTTCTTCATTGTGGTAATTAATTAAATCCGCTGCTCAAGGCCGGTCGCAGTGCCTCATGCCTGTAATCCCAGCACTTTGGGGGGCCTAGGCGGGCGGATCACCTGAGGTTAGGAGTTCGAGACCAGCCTGGCCAACATGGCAAAACACTGTCTCTACTAAAAATACAAAAATTCACCAGGCATGGTGGTGGGTACCTGTAATCCCAGCTACCTGGGAAGCTGAAGCAGGGAAAATCGCTTGAACCCAGGAGGCAGAGGTTGCAGTGAGCCAGGATTGCACCATTGCACTCCAGCCTGGCCGACAGAGAGAGACTGTGTCACACACACACACACACACACACACACACACACACACAAAATCCACTGCTCAGTTTGAAAAAGGAAAACTCCTGGCAGTTGGAGATTTGAAGAAGCTAAGATGAGAATGTTTTGGCTTTGCCTGCAAATTCAGTAAACACGCTCTCTGATCAGCCTTTTTTTTTTTTTTTTTTTTTTTTTTTTTTTTGAGACAGTCTCGCTCTGTTGCCCAGGCTGCAGTGCAGTGGTGCGATCTCGGCTCACTGCAAGCTCCGCCTCCCAGGTTCACACCATTCTCCTGCCTCAGCCTCCTGAGTAGCTGGGACTACAGGTGCCTGCCACCACGCCCAGCTAATTTTTTGTATTTTTAGTAGAGACAGGGTTTCATCGCGTTAGCCAGGATGGTCTCGATCTCCTGACCTCGTGATCCGCCCACCTCGGCCTCCCAAAGTGCTGGGATTACAATTGTGAGCCACCGTGCCTGGACAGTAAACACACTCTCTTTTGCATCACAGAATGGTCCTTCAGCTTTGGCAACGTAGGGAAGACCTCACCTCTAAAAAAAATTTTTTTAAAAATTTAAAAATCAGCTGGGTGTAGCAGTGTGTGTCTGTGGTGCCAGCTGCTCAGGAGGCTGAGGCAGGAAGATTGCTTGAGCTTGGAAAGTCAAGGCTGCAGTGAACCATGATCATGCCACTGCACTTCAGCCTGGGTAATAGATGGCGACTCTGTCTCTAAACACACACACACACACACACACACACACACACAGAGAGAGAGAGAGAGAGAGAGAGAGAAAATGGTCCTTATGGTCCTTTCTGGTGTAGTTTCTAACAAAGTTTCCTCTACATCTCTGGAGCTGAGGGAATGGAGCTCTATCCAGAGAAAATTGCCTTTCTCACCTCTAAAACATCTATCCCTGTTCAGTTGGTTGAATTGCTTAATAAACTGTGGCCCCAGTAAATAGTTATTTCAATTAGCATATCACTTTTGCGGAAGACAAAACTTCTTGTGAATGCTCTTTGTTAAGCCAAAAGAAGACTATTGGCAAATCTGTCTTCTTTCACAAGCAAGGAAGTGAAGAAAAGAGAGAAAACACCATCAGATTTATCTTTTCTTTTCTTCCTTTTTTTTTTTTTTTTTTTTTGAGAAGGGGTCTTGCCCTATCACCCAGGCTGGAGTACAGTGATAACAATCTCAGCTCACTGTGACCTCCGCCTCCCTGGCTCAAGCCATCCTCCCACCTCAGCCTCCCAAGTAGGTGGGACCACAAGCGCATGCCACCATGCCTGGCTTTGTTTTGTTGTTGTTGTTGTTGTTGTTGTTTTGTAGAGACAGTGCTTTGCTATGCTGCCCAGGCTCAGAGCCATTTAAACAGAACGTGGATCTTTAACCTCACTCACATAATATGTTCAGAGTACGTTCATGTTTAGAAATTTGTGTGCCTCTGCATATTTGTTTTGGGTGCTAGGATGTAAATGTGGATGTTTGTGGATATGTGCCAATAGATGTTCTGCTTCTGAGTGTGTCAGGTGGTGTGTGTGTGTGTATGGGTAATTGTACTCATTGGGAGCATTATCGTAGGAAATGTGGACACCCTGGGAACACATAGGTTTGAAAAGAGCATATGGGATCCAGGGAGGTAAGAAAGATTGGGTTTTTAGGAAGGCAAGGTTCAAAGCACCTGGCTGTGTAGGAGGAGTAAGGTAGTTGCATTCAGGCTTAGCAGTGAGATGAAATCCAGTCTTCTAGACCCAGGGTGGCATTCTCATGTAAGTTGCAGACCTCTGGTATAGCACAGCCCTTCAGAATTTAGGGACCCCCTGTGGAAATGAGAGGAGATTGCAACAAGAGGTTCAGAGTCCAAGCCTCCCACCTTGATGTCTATCATTTGCTATCTGAAATTTGCCATCTGAAATTTGCCATCTTAGTAGTTCTGTATGATTCAGTTTCAAATCTACTTGGTCAGTTTTTACAACCTCTTGTTGCCTGCTCACATTTGTGATTCTAAGTTTATTCCTTCAGACATATCACATGCCATTATGCTTTGTTCTACAGCTGATAATTACAATAGCTGAGCTGCTCACAGGTCTGTGTCTGTGATTTGTTATTTCTGCTATCACTCATGGTGGCTTGTTTCCTTGTGCCTTTCATGAACTATGATTGTGAGCTCATATTTGGTTGATATTCATCTGTGGGAATCCTGGGAGCTTTTCCCTGGGAAGGAATTGCTTTTGCTTCTACTGAGTGCCAGGAGGTGCTACTGACCAGGGATCATTTCGGCCTCTGTCCGAGGTCCCTTGCTTATGTGGGAATCTAAATTCCAGAAGCATGCTGCCAGCCCAAGACCTATTTACCTAAAGCAGGCTATTATCAGCATTTGCTCCCAGGCTGCCGTGCCTTCCATGTTTTCTCACTGCTCCCATTATGATTTCTGTTCACATTTTTGTTTTGCTTAGGGACACGTGGAAATTTTCGTAACTTTCTGCAACCCCAAAAAGTGTGGAAAAATATTTCTGTACAGGATCTTGTTCATCTATAAACAGTGGCATAACAAGCAGGGGAAGGGAGTGGGAGCAGTCCATCCTGGGAACAGGCTACAAGGGGCTTAGTGTCTATAGAGAATTTTTTTTTTTTTTTTGAGGCAGAGTCTCACTCTGTCACCCAGGCTGGAGTGCAGTGGCACAATCTCAGCTCACTCCTACCTGAGCCTCTCAAGTAGCTGAGATTACAGGTGTGTGCCACCACACTCGGGTAATTTTTGTATTTTTAACAGAGACGGCATTTCACCATGTTGGCCAGGGTGGTCTCGAACTCCTGTCCTCAAGTGATCCACCCGCCTCAGTTTCCCAAAGTGCTAGGATTACAGGCATGAACCACTGTGCCCAGCCTATAGAGAATTTTTTTAAATCATAAAACCAACTAAAAGATCAGTTTGCCTTTTATTATCACCAGGTAGTACCAGCAATTCTAAGCAATGTCAGTGATAAAATGCTCCTCCCCACCATGATGGGCCACTTCCTCTATTTCACTGTCTCTGTCCTCCACCTTCCCAGTATGCCACTGTTTGGAGCAGAAGACCTTTTAGAGGATTGAGTCCACCATACTGCCAAAAGCAGAAGCCCAGGCTACTGCTCTCGATCCTTTGATTGGCTTCATAATTAGTCTATCCTCTGGCTACTGTGGTTATATTATAAATCTTTTGCTGAAAAGGCCTCTCCTCCAACTGTTTGCAAATCATAATGGTGATTTAAAAATACGTTTGCAAATCTATGACACATCAACAGGTGGGGTCCATGCCTCTTCCATCTTGAAACCAGATGGAACTTTTGTGACCATTTTGATCAATAAAGCAGAATAGAAGTTACATTATATGACTTCCAAGGCTGAGCCATAAAGACCAAGCAGCTGTAACTTTGTTTGCTGAATGAAATCATTAGCCACCATGTAAAGAGCCTTGAGGTAGCCATGATGGGAGGAAGCTCAATCTAACCAATGTGGAGAGGCCACATAGAAAGGCCCTGTGCTTACATATACGCAAGAGATGCCCAGAAAGCCCCTTGTTCTTCCTGCCCCAGCAGTTCCAGCTCTTAACACCCTCTGACTACAACATATGAGAGACTCAGAACTCTCCAGAGGAGCTCTTCCTGAATTCCCAACCCAAAGAAACTGGAGGAGATCACTAAATGATTGTCATTTTTAGCCACCCACCTTGTGAGTGATTTGTTTTTTTTTTTTTTTTTTCGAGATGGGAACTTGCTACGTAGCCCAGGTTGGTCTTGAACTCCTGGGCTCAAGTAATCCTCCCACCTCAGCCCCCCAAAGTACTGGGATTACAGGCGTAAGCCACTGCTCCTGGCCTGTGGGTGATATGTTAAAGGGCAATAGATAACCAAGACACACTTGCAAATGAAGCTCAAGCCTTGAGGGAGGTGGGAAGAAACCTGCCACACAAATCACCTCCTGTGAAGGGGCCCTTACCTCTACTCCAGGTCCCATGGAGGGTGACAAATGCAGTCTGTTTCCCAGTGCAGTTCATGACCGAAAGGGAGTCACATGGAGCCGACTTATTCCCGGAACAGTAGTGACATTTCACAGTGTTGGGCTTGGCCTTGGGCCCTGCCTCTGGTGGGAGTGGATAAAGTCAGGGTGGTGTGGAGGCTGAGGAACACCCCTACAGCCATCCTTCCTCACCAGGCCTCTGTTCTCCTGCCCTCCCCCTCTCACTGCCTCTATTCCCACAATCCAGATCATTTCCCTCCAAAGTGATTCTGTGCCTGGCCCCAGAATAAGTTTTCAGGGGCTGCAAGGAGCGTTTGAGACCTGAGGCTGGGCACAATGGCTTACGCCTATAATCCCAGCACTTTGGGAGGCCGAGGCAGGTGGAAGGCTTGAGCCCAGGAGTTCCAGACCAGCCTGGGCAACATGGCGAAACTCCATCTCTACAAAATGCAAAAAAAATTAGCCAGGCATGGTGGCACCTGTCTGTAGCTGCAGCTACTCAGGAGGCTGAGGTGGGAGGATTGCTCAAGCCCAGGAGGTGAAGGTTGCAGTGAGCCAAGATTGTACCACTGCACTCCAGCCTGGGCGACAGAGCAAGACTGTCTAAAAAAAAAAATTAATGCAGTTATAATCATGCCTGGCATTTTATATACTGAATAGCATGCCCACCTCTTAACTTGAACCTGGGGGTTTTCTTTTGCTGAGAGACACAATTTAGGAGGGAAATTAGACACAAATAGGAGGAGGAAAATCCCACTTGTTTGAAAGGATGGCTACCTCTCCACATGGCTACATCTGTCAAGTACAAATTCCTTCTTAGAAGAAATAACCAAGCAACAAAAGTGATCTTTGTCACCACCCAGGGCCAGATCTAGGGTGAAACCAGGGGCCCAAAATTTAAGGAGGCACGGCTTTTCAGGGTTGTGCAAGTAGAGGGCTATCCCCTCAGAGTGAGCATCTCCTTAAATTTTGCACCCTGGGGCTGGGCATGAGGACTCACACTTGTAATCCCAGAACTTTGGGAGGCCAAAGTGGGTGGATTGCTTGAGGCCAGGAGTTTGAGACCAGCCTGGCCAGCATGGGGAAACCCCATATCTGCTAAAAATACAGAAAAATCAGCCTGGTGTGGTAGCATGCGCTTGTAATCCCAGCTACTCAAGTGGCTGAGAGAGGACAATTGCTTGAACCCAGGAGGCAGAGGTTGTAGCGAGCCAAGATCGCACCACTGCACTCCAGCCTGGGTGACAGAGTGAGACTCTGTCAAAAAAAATAAAAATAAAAAATAAAAATTTTTGCATCCTGGGCTCCTGGCTGGGCTCGCCCTAGACCTGGGCCTGTCACCACTTGTGAGGTTTCTTGTTCTGTTTGACTAGCCTTCAAGAGGAGCCCCTCTGTTAAAGACAGAAGAAGAGGCTGGGCACAGTGATTCATGCCTGTAATCCCAGCACTCTGAGAGGCCCAGGCGGGCAGGTCACTGAAGGTCAGGAGTTTGAGACCAGACTGGCCAACATGGCGAAACCCCAACTCTACGAAAAATACAAAAATTAGCTGGACATGGCTGTGTACACCTGTAATCCCAGCTACTCGTGAGGCTGAGCCACGAGAATCGTTTGAACCCGGGAGGTGGAGGTTGCAGTAGGCCAAGATTGCGCCATTGTACTCCAGCCTGGGCAACAGAGTGAGACTCTGTCTCAAAAAGAGAGAGAGAGAGAGAGAGAGAGACAGAAACAGACAGAAAAGAGCTTGGAGTTCTCTTTAGCCTCCCAATATTCAATAAGCATGGCAACAAAAGGAGTGTCTACCACATGCCAGCCTAGGGGATGAACACCCTTTAAAATCTACATCACACCCATTTTCCAGATGAGAAAACTGAGAGTCTCCTTCTTGCCCCAATCAGCCAGACAAAAAGCTGTGAGGCAGGAAATTGAGGCCGGGTCCCCATGACACCCTACCCTGGTGTGTGAGCCCGAGGTCCCCCCAACAAACCTTACTGGGGAAGGCAGCGCAGTTGTTTTCACAACAGGCTGTGCTGACCCAGAGGCTTGCATGGGGGCCGTAGGTCAGGGCGTAGACACCTTCTTGGCATTCACCAGGGGCCACACATGACCCCTTCTCAATGAGAGTCCCATTTTCTAGGGATAGAGTTTGAGGAAGGGAGATTAGGGCCCCTGCTTTCCAAGCCCTCCAGGGCGTCTGCCCGCTCTATAGCAATCCCCATGGCCAATCCAGGGCCTCTTCTGCTGTTCAGCTGCCCTCTGCCCTTTACCCCAGCAGCACCAGGCTGAGCTATGAGGCAGGGCTGGCAATCTCCAGTCCCAGGATGGCTCATCCATGCCCCCCTTCCAACCACCGCCTTTGTCCATTCTCTCTGCCCAGCCCCTGTCCAGCACCCAGCCCGGTCCCCCACCCAGTTGCATCCGGCTAAACAAGCAGGAGTCCTGGGCAGAAGGACGAGTTATTTCAGTGCAGTTTCGCAGCAAAGAGCAGGCGGGACGTGTCTTGGAGCTTCCTGCAAGGAAGAGAACAGCGATCAGACTCTGCAGTTTGAGGACAAAGAACACACACACACACACACACACACACACACACACACACACGATTCAAGAATAGGACTAATCAGGCATGGTGGCTCATGCCTGTAATCTCAGCTACTTAGGAAGCTGAGGATGACTTGAGCCCAAAAGTTCAGGCTGCAGTGAGCTAAGATTGCACCACTGCACTCCAGCCTGGGCAACAGAGTGAGATCCTGTCTCAAAAAAAAAAAAAGAAAAAAAAAAAAACAAATAGGACAAAGGGCTGTGGTGGGAGGGCCATTGGGAGATCAGCAACCTTCTTTGTTGTGAGGAGTGCGAATGGCATTCCAAGTCGATGAAACAATGCAGGCAAAGGTTTGGAGATGGGAATCACAGAATCTCTAAATGGGAGCTGCTGGGTTTAGGGTTTCAATTCAAGATCGTACAGTGAGGTCCTGGCTAGGATCCAAACCACTTAATTCCCAACTCAGGCTAAGGTGGCAGAATTAGAGCCAAAGGGGAGACAGGCAGGCGAGGTGAAAGAGTAACAGTAACTGCTCCTGGATCATCCAGCAGAGCTTACCCTCAAACAGAGCCACTGCCAGGCTGGCACTGTTCTGAGCTCCTCAAATGTGTGGATTCAACCAATGCCTCAACAACCTCCTGAGGCAGGGGCATTGTCACCACTTCACACATGGAAAAAATGAGGCACAGAGAGGTTATGTGGTTTGTCTGGAGTCACACAGCTAAGAAGTGGCAGAGTCAGGATTTGAACGCAGGCAGCCTGGTTCCAGAACTAGGTTCTTAGCCGCCCTGTTCTTCTGCCTCTGCTAGACAATGAGCCCAGTTGGAAGGACCTGGGGCCCGGACTCTGAAGCCAGGCTCCCACCACCTCATGTGACCTTGAGCTGACCCTCTCCCTTTCTGATGGACCATGACACCTGCTGGGGCGGCCAGTGCTCCCAGGAGGAACAGGGCAGAGAGGAGCCAGAGCATGATCCAGGCTGGAGAGGAGGAAGCAAGACACAGGTGCCCTTGCCTTTTATTCAAGGGCCTTGGCCAGGGTAGCAGCCCCGGAAGAGGGAGAGCAAATAGGCCGGGAAGATAGCAGCCCCACCCACCATCCTGGCCACTGGGACACCCAGCAAGAGAGGGGACTGAGAGAACATCGAGATGGGGAAACTAAGTCCTGAGAGGCATGTGGGGAAAGCCTGGGACTACTCAGTGAGGCCAGAGAAGGACAGGGGGACATGTTGTTATTATTATTAGTACTATTAATAGGTTGTGGCCAGGTGCAGAGGCTCATACCTGTAATACCAGCATTTTGTGAGGCCAAGGTGGGAGGATGGCTTGAGCCCAGGAGTTAAAGACCAGCCTGAACAACATAGTGAGACCCAGCGTCTTAAAAAAATTTAAAAATTAGACAGGTGGGCCAGGCGCAGTGGCTCATACCTGGAATCTTAGCACTTCGGGAGGCCAAGGTGGGCAGATCACTTGAGGCCAGGAGTTCGAGACCAGCCTGGCCAATATGGAGAGACCCTGTCTCTACTAAAAAAAAAAAAAAAATTAGCCGGGCATGGTGGCATGTGCCTGTAATCCCAGCTACTCGGGAGGCTGAGGCAGGAGAATCACCTGAACCTGGGAGGCGGAGGTTGCGGTGAGCCGACATCACACCACTGCACTCCAGCCTGGGCAACACAGCGAGACTCTGTCTCCAAAAAAATAAAAAAAAGGCATTTGAAGCCCCAAATCTTTCTCTCTCAGGCCCCATCTACTGGTTCTTAACCCTTCTCTTTCTTTCCCACTAACACCCCTTCCCCTTCTGCTTCACAACCTCAACCTATAGAAACTTATCCCCTTAAGACCAGGCTGTCTAATGACACTGAGGGCCTCAGATTTCTTGTGTCTCTGGAACTAAAGCTGAACTCCGTGCTATATCCAAGGCATTTCCTGAGGTTACTGAAGAGCCCCATCATTTTGCCAATAAATCTAACTTCACAGTTCAGACTTACCCATCCAGCTTCTCTGATCTTTACCAACTTGTTTTGCATACTTGCGGGAGAAGGCCAGGCCCAACACTGGATGGCAAAAGCCAATTAGGGCCTGGGGCAGTGGCTCACGACTGTAATCCCAGCACATTAGGAGGCCAAGGCAGGCAGATCAGAAGGTCAAGAGATCGAGACCATCCTGGCCAATATGGTGAAACCCTGTCTCTACTAAAAATACAAAAAATTAGCTGGGCGTGGTGGTGCGTGCCTGTAGTCCCAGCTACTCGGGAGGCTGAGGCAGGAGAATAGAATTGCTGGAACCCAGGAGGCAGAGGTTTCAGTGAGCCGGGATCGCATCCAGCCTGGTGACAGAGTGAGACTCAGTCTCAAAAAAAAAAAAAAAAAATTAGCCTGGTGTGGTGGCACATGCCTATAATCCCAGCTACTCGGGAGGCTGAGGCACAAGGATCACTTTAACCTGGGAGGCGGAGGTTGCAGTGAGCCAAGATTGCGCCACTGCACTCCAGCCTGGGCAACAGAGTGGGACTCTGTCTCAAAAATAAAAATAAAAATAAAAATTAGCCAGGCGTGGTGATGCACTCCTGCAGTCCCAGCTACCAGGGAGGCTGAGGTGGGAGAATCGCCAGAGCCCAGGAATTCAAGGTTGCAGTGAGCTATGATGTCGCCACTGCACTCCAGCTTTGGTGACAGTGAGACTCTGCTCTAAAAAAGAAATAATAATATAAAATAATAATGGGTTGCCTCATCACTCATTACAGACATTAGCTCACTAAATCCTTACAGTAGTCCTACCAGCCATTATCATTAACCCCACCCAGGGAGGATACTCAAAATATTGGACCACCTGTCAATATAGGCCAGGGTATTGGTAGTAACAGTCCTGCCCAATTGCTAGAGTAGCATCCTGGTGGCCTCCAGGGACCTGGTCTTTCCTTTGTCTCTCTAGAATATGAGGATGTCTGGGAGGACCCAGAGATGCCATCAGGGCACTCAAGGCCTCCAGGCAGGGGAATTTTATCAACCAAATCTGGACATACCTCAATATTTTAAAAACCAGTACAACTGGAATCAGCCCTGGGGTTCCCTCTTTTACAAAGAAGGGAACCAGGGCTCAGAGCAGTCAAGGCCTTGTCCAGGGGCACATAATAAGAAAATCGGCACAACCAGGATTTGAACCCAAATGTCTCTGGCTAGAGCACAGGGCTGCACCAAGAGGGAAATTGATCTGCCCTTTCTGGACGAGACCCGTGTCATTCTCCTCCTGCGCCTCCCTGGGCCACCTTGATTTTTACGCTTGTTCAATGGGAATAAGATCAATTTCAACCACCCCATGAGGGGCCTTCCAGCCTGGTGCCTGGCAAGTCCACCCTCCATGGGCTTTGACACCCCACCTGCTCCTCCTATTAGGTGTAACTCTGGGGATGTTCCTTCCCCTATTTCAGGCCTCAGTGTGCTCATCTGCTAAATGGGTATAGCCCAAGGCCTGGATTACTGTAAGTGCCCTCCTTTTTTTTTTTTTTTTGAGATGGCTCTGATGCCCATGGTGGAGTGCAGTGGTACGATCTCAGCTCACTGCAACCTCCACCTCCCAGGTTCAAGTGATTCTCCTGCCTCAGCCTCCCAAGTAGCTAGGACTACAGGTGTCCGCCACCATGCCCACCTAATTTTTTGTATTTTTTTAGTAGAGACAGGGTTTCACCATGTTGGTGGTGGTCTCGAACTCCTGACCTCAAGTGATCCACCCGCCTCAGCCTCCCAAAGTGCTGGGATTACAGGCTTGAGCCATGGCACCCAGCCTGCCTCCTTACTAATGCTAATGGTGGCTCTGTTAGGATTGGAGGTATTTGTAGTAGTGAGCTTTAAGGAAACTGCACACCCGTCCAGAGGGGTGATGAACGCTTTGGAACCAGACAATCCGAGTTCAAATTCCAGTTCTGCCACTTCCGATTTAAGTGGCCTTGGGCAAGACATTTTACCTACTGGGCCTCAGTTTCCTCATTTGTAAAACAGGGTAACTAGGAGGACTTCCATCAAAGGGCTGCTGTGAGGATTGAGTTGATTTATGTAGAGCACTTAGAACAGTGGACAGTAACTGCTGTGTCTTTGTCGTTGTCATCATCATCGTTATTTAGCAACATAAATAAGGCTGCTAAGGGGACAAGTTGAGGTTGACCTCCCCTCTTGGCTCAGAGGAGAGATCTCAAGCAAGAGAAAGGACGAGTTCACGGTCACCCACGGGCCTGCCGGGCTTCCCAGCATCCCAGGTGGGGCCCCTCAATCAGTGTGTACAATCAAGGAGGTGACTCTGGAAGGTGCCAACCCTAAGGAGGAAAGATAGCAGCCTGGGGATGGGAGGTGGCTTTTCTTGATGGGGTGCTGGGGCAGGGAGAAGTCTGGGGACTTGACTCACATCCTTCCCAGGTAAACCAAGAACCCTTTGGTGCAGGAGAGGTGAGAAGACGGGACAGAGAGTCCCCCAGCCAAGTCTGGGGTTTGGGGAAGAGGGAGCAGCGCCTGGCACTTCGTGACTAGAGGAAGCCAGTCTCTCTAGATGTTATCGTCAGTGATAACTCGGGCTGGGTGACAGGCCAGGAGCTGCACAAACATGAGGCTTGTGGACTGAAGAATGAAGAGCAGGCACACAGGGAAGGGACATTTCCCTGCACTTCCCTTGAAATGTGGTGGCAAGGGGGCATCAGACGAAGTGTTTTGTTTTTTATTTTTTATTTTGAGACAGAGTTTAGCTCTGTCACCCAGGCTGGAGTGCAGTGGCACAATCTCGGCTCACTGCAGCCTCAACTTCCTATGCTCAAGTGATCCTCCCACCTCAGCCTCCTGAGTAGCTGGTACTACAAGCACGCACCACCACATCCAGCTATTTTTTTTTTATTTTTTTATTTTTTGTAGGGATAGAGTCTTCCTGTGTTGCCTAAGCTGGTCTCAAACTCATGGGCTCAAGCAATCCTGCCACCTTGGCCTCCCAAAGTGTTAGAATGACAGGCATGAGCCACCACACCCAGCCCAGACAAGTTATTTAATGCATATACTCTACAAGCAAATATAGACATATGCCCTTCTCCTTTTTCTTTTCTTTTTCTTTTTTCTTTTTCTTTTTTTTTTTTTTTTTTTTTTAGACAGACTCTCGCTCTGTCGCCCAGGCTGGAGTGCAGTGGCGTGATCTCAGCTCACTGCAACCTCCACCTCCTGGGTTCAAGCGATTCTCCTGCCTCAGCCTCCTGAGTAGCTGGGATTACAGGCGCCCACCACCACGCCTGGCTAATTTTTGTATTTTCAGTAGAGACAGGGTTTTGTCATATTGGCCAGGGCAGGCCCCTCTCCTTTAGTGCACAGTGGGGGTATTCTCTGCACTGTTCTGCCCCCGGATTTTTGAACTTGGCAATAATGTAACCTGAATTGCATGAAGAGTTTCCTCTTTCTTTTTCTGCTGGATGAATGCACCTCTTGTAGCATTAGTGTTTTCCCATTTGACGTTACAAACTATGCTGCAATGAAGAGCCTTATGACCATATCATTTCACGCATGCACCAAGTTCCTGGGCGTGGTGAGTGGTTTTGCAAAATGACGAAGGTTTTGTCACGCTCGTGATTTTGAGAGCAATTGCAAAATTGCTCTTGTAGGGCTGTACCAGTTTACACCCCCAGGAGAAACAATGGGGAGCATCTGTTTTCCCACAGCCTCATCAACTCCATGCATTATCAAACTGTTTTATTTTTGTCAGCCTGAGAGGTGAAAAGGTGTGTAGTCGAATACAAGTGGCCACCAGTTGTATGCAGCTCCTTCCATCAAAAGATAGCATCAATCCTCCTCCTCTCAAATCTGAGCTGGTCTTGTAACTTGGTTTGGCCAATAGAATGAGACATACTGATGCCCCATGAGTTCTGAGCCTGGGCCTTGAGCTCCGGGCCTCAAGAACTTGCAGCTTTGGCGGGGTGTGATGGCTCACCTTTGTAATCCCAGTGCTTTGGGAGGCTGCGGTAGGAGGATCACTTGAGCCCCGGAGATCAAGACCAGCGTAGGCAACACAATAAGACCCCGTCTCTAAAAAAGAATAATTAGGCCGGGTGCAGCAGCTCACGCCTGTAATCCCAACATTTTGGGAGGCCGAAGTGAGTGGATTTTTTAAGGCCAGGAGTTCGAGACCAGCCTGGCCAACATGGTGAAACCTCACCTCTACTACAAATACAAAAACTATCTGATCATGATGGCAGGTACCTATAATCACAGTTACTTGGGAGGCTGAGGCAGGAGAATCGCTTGAACCCAGGAAGTGGAGGTTGTAGTGAGCCAAGATCGCACCACTGCACTCTAGCCTGGGCCACAGAGCAAGACTGTGTCTCAGAATAATAATGATAATAATAATAATAATAATTAAGAATTAGGCCGGGTGCAGTGGCTCACCCCTGTAATCCCAGCACTTCGGGAGGCCAAGGCGGGTGAATTGCTTGAGCTCAGGAGGTCAAGATCAGTCTGGGCAACATAGCAAGACCCCGTCTCTACTGAAAATACAAAAAAATAGCCAGGCATGGTGGTGTGCACCTGTAGTCGCAGCTATTCGGGAGGCTGAGGTGGGAGAATTGCTTGAGCCCAGGAGATGGAGGTTGCAGTGAGCCGACATCTCACCACTACACTCCAGCCTGGGTGACAGAGAGAGACCCTGTCTCAAAAAAAACAACCAAAAAATAAAGAAAATTAATAATTAGTTTAAAAATTTAAGCCCAAAGAACTTGCCACTGCTGTTGTCACTTTCTTGCTGCTGAGAACCCTTTGACACTGGATGAAGGAGCCCAGGCTTACCTCTTGCAGGGTGAGAAATCTGGAGGAGAGAGGCTGCCAGCACCCCAAACATCACGGTTGAGAGTCTAGACATATAAATAAGACCATCTGTCAAACTGAATGCCTGTAAACAATAGACATTTATTTCTCACAGTGCTGGAGGCTGGGAAGTCCAAGGTCAAGGCACCAGTAGATTTGGTGTCTGGCAAGATCCCGCTGTCTGGGTCATGGAGGGCATTTTCTTGCTGCATCCTCATCTGTTAGAAGGCACAAAACAGATCTCTGGGGTCTCTCTTATTGACTAATTTTTTTTAGAGCATAGTCTCACTCTGTCACCCATGCTGGAGTGCAGGGGCACAATCATAGCGCATTGCAGTCTTGAACTCTTGGGCTCAAGAGATCCTCCTGCCTTAACCTCCTGAGTAGCTGGGAAGATAGGCATGTCCTACCATGCCTGGTCTCCCTTTGTTGCCTGGGCTGGTCTGGAACTCCTGGACTCAGGTGATCCTCGTGCCTCAGCCTCCCAAAGTGCTGGGATTACAGGCGTGAGCCACTGTGACTGGTTAGTGTCATTTTTATAGGGGTCATTTGTGCTTCTTTTCCTGCCCTCTATTTATTATTATTATTATTATTATTATTATTATTATTTTTGAGACGAGTCTCACCCTGTCCCCCAGGCTGGAGTGCAGTGGTACAATCTCGGCTCACTGCGACCTCCGCCTCCCAGGTTCAAGCAATTCTCTTGCTTCAGCCTCCCAAGTAGCTGGGACTACAGGTGCACGCCACCATGCCCAGCTAATTTTTTGTATTTTAGTAGAGACGGGGTTTCACGGTTTTGCCTAGGCTGGTCTCGAACTCCTGAGCTCAGGCAATCCACCCATCTTAGCCTCCCAAAGTGCTGGGATTACAGGTGTGAGCCACTGTGCTCCACCCAATTCATTCATAGAAGCTCTGTTAGCCTCCTATGGCTGCTGTAACAAAGTACTACAGACTGGGTGGGTCAGAACAACAAATGTATTGTCTTACAGTCCAGAGTCCAGAAGTCCAAGATCAAGGTGCCAGCAGGGCCATAAACCCATAGAGGAATCCTTCCTGGCTCTTCCCAGCAGCAGTGGCTTTCTGGCAATCTTTGGCGGTCCTTGGCTTGCAGCTGCCTAGCTCCGGTCTCTTCCTTTGTCCTTACATGGCATTATTCCTGTGTCTCTCTGTTGTCACAGTGCCACCTTCTTTTTTTTTTTTTTTTTTTTTTGGGCAGAGTCTCACTCTATTGCCCAGGCTGGAGTGCAGTGGCACAATCTCGGCTCACTGCAGCCTCCACCTCCTGGGTTCTGGCAATTCTCCTGCCTCAGCCTCGCAAGTAGCTGGGACTACAGGCGCACACCACCACGCCTGGCTAATTTTTGTATTTTTAGTAGAGATGGGGTTTCATTATATTGGCCAGGCTGGTCTCAAACTCCTGACCTCAGGTGATGCACCCACCTCAGCCTCCCCAAGTGCTGGAATTATAGGCGTGAGCCACCGCGCCTGGCCTAGGGCCACATTCTTATAAGGACACCAGTCATAGTGATTTGGGGCCCAACCTACTTCAGTATGACTGCAACTTAACTAATTATATCTGCAACAGCCCTATTTCCAAATAAGGACACATTCTGAGTACTGGGGGTTAGGACTTCAACCTATGTTTTTTTGGTGTGGAGGGGAAGCAATTCAACCCATAACAGGAGCTCCTTATATATTCAGAATATTAGGCCTTGAGTTGCAAAGATTATTTCTGCTATTGCATCTAGGCGGTTGAATAAAAGAGCTGCAAGGTGCTAGAGGCAAGGAACGCTTTTTTCTTTACACAAACTCAGTGAATATTATTCCTCTGGTCCCCTCTTCTCTCCAAGTCACCCCTAATACCATGAAGCCAGAGAGAGGCATAGCAAAGAAGGCTGCTGAAGGACGAGATGGAAAGAGGCGGGAGCTGGGAGAGAACAGGATGAAACTTCTATTAATAGCTCCTAGTCTTTGCCTGCCCCACTCCAGGGCAGCACCCCTCAGCATGGTGGGTGTAAGTGTAGGAAGTAGAGCCAGACTGCAGGGGTTCAAATCCTGACACTACGCTTAGCAAGTCAGTTTAATCTTATTTTATTTATTTATTTATTTATTTATTTATTTATTTATTTATTTATTTATTTTTGAGACAGATTATTGCCCTGTTATCTAGGCTGGAGTGCAGTGGCACGTTCTCGGCTCACTGCAACCTCCACCTCCTGGGTTCAAGTGATTCTCATGCCTCAGCCTCCCGAGTAGCTGGGATTATAGGCACCTGCCACCATACCAGGTTAATTTTTATATTTTTTTTAAGTAGAGATGGGGTTTCACCATGTCAGCCATCCTGATCTTGAAATCCTGACCTCAAGTGATCCCTCCGCCTCAGCTTCCCAAAGTTCTGGGATTACAAGCATGAGGCACCACACCTGGCCTAACAAGTCAGTTAGAAGCCAGATGTGGTAGTTCAAGCCTATTAATTCCAACACTTTGGGAGGCCAACACTGGAGGATTGATGGAGGCCACGAGTTCAAGACCAGCCTGGGTAACATAGTGAGACCCCCGTCTCTATTAAAAAAAAAAATTAAATCAGCCAGGCAGCCAGGCATGATGGCTCACGCCTGTAACCCCAGCACTTCGGGAGGCCAAGGTGAGTGGATCAACTGAGGACAGGAGTTCAAGACCAGCCTGGCCAACACAGTGAAACCCCATCTCTACTAAAATACAAAAATTAGCTGAGCATGATGACAGGCATCTGTAATCCCAGCTACTCAGGAGGCTGAGGCAGGAGAATTGCTTGAACCTGGGATGTGGAGGTTGCAGTGAGCTGAGATCGCACCACAGTACTCCAGCCTGGGCAACAGAGTCGAATCCACCTCAAACAAACAAACAAACAAACAAAAACAAACAAAAAAGCTCTCTAAAATCAGCCAGGCTTGGTCACATGGGCCTGTAGTTCCAGTTACTCAGGAGGCTGAGGCAGGAGGATCACTTGAGGCCAGGAACTGGAGGCCGCAATCAGCTATGATCCTGCCGCTGCACTCCAGCCTAGGCAACAGAGCAAGACCCTGTCTCAAAAAATAAGAAATATCAGCTCAATTTAGGCAAGTGAGTTAACCTCTTGTATTAGTGTCCTATTTTGCTGTAACAAATTAGCTTAGATCTAGTGGCTTAAAACAACAGAAATTTATTCTCTTACAGACTGGAGGTCAGAAGTACAAAATGTGTCTCATGTAATCAAAATCAAGGTGTCAGCAGAGCAGTGCCCTGGTCAAGAGACGTTCGGAGTGAGTGATTTCCTTGTCGTTTTCCAGCAGGAGCTGCATTTCTTACGTTTCTTAGTTCTTGGCCATTTCTCCATCATCAAAGCCCGCAGCAAATACCTTCTGTCTCCCACCCTGTTTTCCTCTGCTTCTCTCCCATGACTGACTTCTCTTCTGTCTACAGTCAAATGTCCCTGTCCCTCCTTCCTCTAGGGGCACTTCTGATTACACTTAGGGCCCATCTGGATAATTAGGAAAATGTTCCTGATTAAGTTCCTTAACTTAATCATATCTGCAAAGACCCTTTTTTCCTATAAGGTAACACCCATAGGCTCCAGGGCTTAGGACCTGGATATTTTGGGGGACCATCTTTCAGCCCACCACACCTCTGTAATCCTCAGTTTCTGTG
The DNA here is from genome assembly GCF_006542625.1 of Nomascus leucogenys. Classification (NCBI taxonomy): domain Eukaryota; kingdom Metazoa; phylum Chordata; class Mammalia; order Primates; family Hylobatidae; genus Nomascus; species Nomascus leucogenys. The sequence continues at coordinate 86,878,093 of NC_044397.1, read as the reverse complement.
TGTGTGTACGAAATAGCATATTTACAGATTCACCAATAATATAGATAAGACTCTCAGACCAGTACCCACTGTAACACAGACACAATCAACTTGAGAGGGGGAGAAACTCATTTAAAGTCTCCTGTTTCAGGCCCGGCGCCGTGGCTCATGCCTGTAATCCCAGCACTTTGGGAGGTCGTGGTGGGCAGATCGCTTGAGCTCAGGAGTTCAAGACCAGCCTGGAGAACATGGTGAAATGTTGTCTACAAAAAATACAAAAATTAGCCAGGCGTGGTAGTGCACGCCTGTCATCCCACCTGCTTGGGCAGCTGAGGTGGGAGGATGGCTTGAGCCCAGGAGGCGGAGGTTGCAGTGAGCTGAGATCTCACCACTGCACTCCAGCATGGACGATAAAGCCAGGCCTTATCTCAAAAAAAGTCTTCCCTTTGGACCTCAGTTTCTCTGCCTGGAAAACAGGAGAAGAGGGTTATTGGACTCAAGGGTTTACCACCTCTTCCACTCCCTAGGGAGACCCTGAGTGGAGAGGTCCCCTGCATCTAAGAGGTGGCCAGGCCAGGATCTGAAAGCCACATCAGTGTGGCCTGTTAGGCGTCCCAGAAAGGGCAGGTTATGGGCGATGGCCCTTTCCCTACCATCAGCCCAGCCACCCCCCCCATCCCCCACCCCCGCTCCCCAACCAGAGAAGGACCTTCCCGGTGGCCAGGCCGGAGGGCAGTCACTTCATCATGGCACGTGGCAAGAGGATGAGGGAGCCCCAAACAGGTGCACACACACACACACGCATGCAGGCACACTCACACACATGCACATACACATGCACATATGCACACACACGCACACTCACGCACACATGCACGCAAACACATGTGCGCACACACATGCATGCATGTACACTCACACACACATGCACACACATGCACACACACAGTGTCCCTGTATCTCTGTGTCTATTTTGTGTTCTCTGAAGGCAACTGTGTGTTGTTTTCTCTAACTCCTCTGTCAGTCTCTTCTCTCTCTCCCTGCTTGCCCACTTTTCTTTCTCCCTGTCCTTGTTCTTCGGTTGCTGTTTTCTGTCTGTGTCTCTCCCCCCACACCCCCATCTCAGATTTCCCCTGAGCCAGTCTGTCTGTGGGTCTCTTCTTCTCTCTCCCTCTCCCTCGTTTCCCCACCTCCATCTCTATCCCCAGCTCTCTCTTTCTGTCTCTGTCTCTCCCTCTCTTTGCCTCCTCCTCTCTCACTCTCTCTGTCTCTGCCTGAAATTCTCCTATCCACAGGCTGGGGAAGCCCCCGAAACCCATGGGCCTCACCCATGATCCCGCAGGCAGGCAAGAGCCGGGTGAGGCCCAGGTGAGTCACGAGGAGGAAGGAGCCGACATCCCTGCCGTGTTTCTGGAGAGTGCCCAGGTCCTGATCCCTGCATTTCCCTTCCCTTTACACGTCAGCAGAACCTTACAGGTGTGTGTGTGTGTCACTCGAGGGAGAGACAGAGAGAAAGAATCAGAAACAGAAACAACGACACAGAAAGAGAGAGCCATGGGGAGACACAGAGAAAAGGGAGAAGCAGAGATAAAAAGACATGAAGAGAGAGACAAACAGATACAGAGATGGAGGTACAGAGAGAGGAAGTGATAGAGTTGGAGAGAGACACAGATAGGCATTGAGAGAGATAAAGAGGGACAGAGACAAAGAAAAAGGACGAAACAGAGAGATAGAAAAAAGACAAAGACAGACACAGGGAGAGACAGAAATTTCAGGAGGCGAGGGCAGCCTTGGGCAGGGATGAGTGGGCTCTGAAATACCTCTCATTCATTAAAGAGGAAGTTGACTGAGCATGGTGGCTCACACCTGTAATCCTACCACTTTGGGAGGCCAAGGCGGGAGGATCACTTGAACCCAGCAGTTCAAGACCAGCCTGAGCAACAGACCAAGACCCCATTTCTACAAAAAACACGAAATATGAGAAAATAGCCAGGCATGGTGGTGCACACCCCTAGGTCCCAACTACTCAGGAGGCTGAAGTGGGAGGTTTGCTTGAGCCCAGGAATTCAAGGCAGCAGTGAGCTATGATCATGCCCCTGTCTCAAAAAAAAAAAAAAAAAAAAAGGGAAATTGGGAAATTGTGGCTCAGAGAAGTGAGGTCATCCCACCAGGAAGTGGTAGCAGCACAGCACACAGCTCCGCCTGACCTTCAAACCTGAGTTTTCTCTTCACTGAGAAATGCCCCCCAGCCACTCCAGACCCATTTCATAGGTGGGAAAGCCGGGGATCAATGGAGTGAAGCCATCTGCCCAGGGTCACCCAGAAGCAAGTGGCTGAGCTGGGTCTCAAGCCTTCTTGGACCAACACCCCAACTTTCTATTTCCCCACCTCATGTACATTCTGATCTAGTTTAGTTTTCACGCCAGCCCAAGAGGGATCCCCTTCTCCAGCTGAGAAAACTGAGGCTCAGAAAGAAGAACATCGTTGGCCCAGGGTGACCCAGCCAGGGAAGTGCCCACTTCAGCAGCTGACGCATGATAACTGTTGACGTCAGACTCAATGACAGGCCTCCATCTCCCTTCCTACTCCAGGAAGAAGTGAAAGTCCAGAGTTGCAACAACGATAATACTGGCAGCTATCGCTTTTATTGAGCACATACTATGTACCAGGCACTGTGGCAAGCATCTTAGGTGTGTTCTTCTTTTTGTTTGTTTGTTTTAGATGGAGTCTAGCTCTGTCGCACAGGCTGGAGTGGAGTGGTGCAATCTCGGCTCACTGCAATCTCTGCCTCCCAGGTTCAAGCAATTCTCGTGCCTCAGCCTCCTGAGTAGCTGGGACTACAGGTGCATGCCACCACACCCAGCTAATTTTTTTGTATTTTCTAGTAGAGACAGGGTTTTGCCATGGTGGCCAGGCTGGTCTTGAACTCCTGACCTCAAGTGATCCACCTGCCTTGGTCTCCCAAAGCACTGGTATTACAGATGTGAGCCACCACGCTCAGTCATTTTAGGTGGATTCTTTTACCTCCGCAGTACACCAGCCCTGGGAGGGTGATCCTTGCTACTTTCCAGATAAGGGGCTTGAGCACAGAGAGAGATTAAGTAACCTGCTAGAGGTGACACAGCCAATATGTAGATGGAATTTAAATTCTCACAATCTGAGACCATTTCCCACACTCTTAACCACTGGGCTCTACTATCTCTTAGGAAATTCTTTGGGAGTTCTTTTTTTTTTTTTTTTTTTTTTTTCAGTCTCACTTTTGTTGCCGAGGCTCGAGTTCAGTAGCTTGATTTTGGCTCACTGTAGCCTCAAACTCCTGGGGCTCAAGTGATCCTCCCACCTCAACCTCCTGAGTAGCTGAGACCACAAGTGTGCACCACCATGTCTGTCTAATTTTTGAATTTTTTTGCAGAGACAAGTTCTCACTATGTTGTCCAGGCTGTAATTTTATTTATTTTTTTATAGAGACGAGGTCTTACTATGTTGCCCAGGGTGGTCTCAAACCCCTGAGCTCAAGCAATCCTCCAGCCTTCGCCTCCCAAAGTGCTGAGATTACAGGCGTGAACCACTGTGCTCACCATTGGGAGTTTTTTGTTTTTTGTTTTCTAACCTTATCTTAAAATCATTAGCTTACAGCTTCAATGAATTACTAAGAATCACATAGTACAGGTAGCTCGTGCTTGTAATTTCAGGAATTTGGGAGGCCAAGGTGGGTGGATCACCTGAAGTCAGGAGTTAGAGACCAGCCTGGCAGACATGGTGAAACCCCATCTCTACTAACAATACAAAAATTAGGGCCGGGTGCGGTGGCTCACGCCTGTAATACCAGCACTTTGGGAGGCTGAGGCAGGTAGATCATCTGAAGTTAGGAGTTCAAGACCAGCCTAGCCAACATGGCGAAACTCCATCTCTACTAAGAATACAAAAATTAGGGCCGGGCGCGGTGGTTCAAGCCTGTAATCCCAGCATTTTGGGAGGCCGAGGTGGATGGATCACCTGAAGTCAGGAGTTCAAGACCAGTCTGGCCAGCATGGTGAAACCCCGTCTCTACTAAAAATGCAAAAAATTCACCAGGCATGGTGGAGAATGCCTATAATCTCAGCTACTCAGGAGGCTGAGGCAGGAGAACCTCTTGAACCTGGGAGGCAGAGGTTGCAGTGAGGCGACACCGCGCCATTGCACTCCAGCCTGGGTAACAAGAAAGAAACTCCACCTCAAAAAAAAAAAAAAAAAAAAAAAATTAGCCAGGCATGCCTGTAATCCCAACTACTCAGGAAGCTGAGGCATGAGAATCGCTTGAACCCGGGAGGTGGAAGTTGCAGTGAGCCGAGACCACGCCATTGCACTCCAGCCTGGGAGACAACATGAGACTCTGTCTCAAAAACAACAACAACAACAAATCACATAGTATAATCATTATTACAGCAGTAGAAGTAGCTACCACTTACTCATCCCCTACGACTCTCTTCCTCTCCTCCTCTGTTCCAGCCACACTGACATCTCTTCTGTTCCTAGAATCTCATCAGGCTTCCACCTCAAGGCCTTTGCACTGGCCGTTCCTGCTACTTGGAAAGGTTCCCTGCACATCTGCCCTACTTCTTCCCTCACTGCATTCAGCCTCTGCTTGAATGCCACTAGCTCAGGGAACCCCTCCTGGATCACCCACCTAAAACAGCTCACACCTCATGTGCACCCAGGTACTTCCTTCAGCATGCTTTGTTCTCCAGTTTGCTTATTGCTCTCAGACAGTGAAAGATTAGATAACGCATATCTGCTCCCCACTGTCAACACCACAAAACGTGGGAAATTTGCTTTGCGTCCTGCTGTGCCCCCAGCTCCTGGACCAGTGCCCAGCACAAAGTAGCTCCTTGGTAAATGTTAAAGGAATGTGTTGAGCCCTCCAATTCGGCCAGCAGCTATTCTAGGCATTGCACCTACATTAAATTGCTCTGTTTAGTTTGATGCATCCTAAGACGGGGAGACAATTTTATCTTTAGTATTTTATTTTACTTAAAAAAAAAAAAAAAAACTTGGCCAGGTACAGTGGCTCATGCCTGTTATCCCAGCACTTTGGAAGGCCAAGGCAGGTGGATCACCTGAGGTCAGGAGTTCGAGACCACCCTGACCAACATGGTGAAACCCCATCTCTACTAAAAATACAAAAATTAGCCGGGCGTGCTGGCGTGCCCCTGTAATCCCAGCTACTCAGGAGGCTGAGGTAGGAGAATTGCATGAACCCAGGAGGCAGGGATTGCAGTGAGCCGAGATAGCACCACTGCACTCCAGCCTGGGTGAAAGAGTGAGACTTCGTCTCAATGAATAAATAAATAATAAAAAGAAAGAAAAAACTTATTATAAGCCTTTTCAAACCCACAGAAAAGGAGACAGAATGGCATAATATGCCCCTATATACCGATTACCTTTATATAATTGATACAACCATTTGGCTATTTTGCCTTTATTTTCTACTCAAGTATTTATTTATTTATTTATTTATTAAATATTTTGAGATGGAGTCTCGCTCTGTTGCCCAGGTTGGAGTGCAGTGGTGCAATCATAGCTCACTGCAGCTTCCTGTTCCCAGGCTCAAGCAGTCCTCCCACCTTAGCCTCCCAACTACCTAGGACTACAGGTACGGGCCACTGCACCCAGCTAATTTTATTTTATTTTTAATTTCTTTTGGAAAGACGAGGTCTCTTTATGTTTCCCAAGCTGATCTTGAACTCCTGGCCCCAAGTGATCCTCCTGCCTTGGCTGCCCAAAGCATTGGTGTTACAGGCATGAGCCACCTCATCTGACCTCTTCTAAAATATTATAAAATAAATACAGACATCAAAATGAAAACAAAAGAAAAAGAAAAAACAAAACAAAAATCCCCAAGACAACAACAACAAAAAATGCAGACATCAATAACATTCACCACCAAATACTCTAGTGAGCATCTGCAAAAAAAACAAAAACAAAAAACAGAATCCCACCTAAGCATAAAGCCATTGTCGTAACAGTGATATCTACTTTTTTGGCTGAAGTGCCTTTTTGTGTGTGTGTGTGTGAGATGGAGTCTTGTTCGGTTGCCAGGCTGGAGTGCAGTGGCACGATCTCGGCTCACTGCAACCCAGCCTCCACCTCCCGGGTTCAAGCGATTCTCCTGCCTCAGCCTCCTAAGTAACTAGGATTACAGCACACGCCACCATGCCCGGCTAATTTTTGTATTTTTAGTAGAGACGGGGTTTCACCATTAAGTGTTTTAATGTAGATGCAATGCCTGGAATAGCTGCTGGCCAAAAGGGAGGGCTCAACACATTCCTTTAACATTTACCAAGGACCTACTTCATGCTGGACACTGGCCCAGGAGCTGGGGACACAGCAGGAAGCAAAGCAAGGGTTAAGTGTTTTAAGTGTTTAAGAGATGCATATTTCAGGATGCATCTCTAGATAAGGACATTTTCCAAAATACCAGTATCCCTCCTGACAAAACTAACAAAAATCCTGTTAGCTAATAATCAGCCACATTCATATTTACCGTCAAAGTTTTTATCCTCGTTTTACAGCAGTGGAGAGTGATTGCCCGGGGTCCCACATTAGGAAGAGAGAGAACTGGGATTTGCACCGAGGCAGTCTGGGGACAGAGCTGTGATCACAGCTCCATGAGTCAGGGCCGAGCCAGACCCTTCACCACCAGCTGGCCGCGCCCCGGGAAGGGAAGTGTGGGGCGGAGAAGGTTCGTACAGGAGGAGGGGGAGGCGCCCACGCATCTGGGGCTGACTAGCTCTTTCGCAAAACGTCTGGGAGGAGTCCCTGGGGCCACAAAACTGCCTCCTTCCTGAGGCCAGAAGGAGAGAAGACGTGCAGGGACCCCGCGCACGGGAGCTGCCCTCGCAACATGGGTCACCCGCTGCTGCTGCCGCTGCTGCTGCTGCTCCACACCTGCGTCCCAGGTAGGGGCTGGGTCCCGAACGCCTGCGCCTGGAACAGGGTCTGACTGAGGGGGTTGGGGATTGTCAGAGGATGAGTTGGAGGAATGGGGTTCAGTCCTCAGCACCCTCCCTAATCAAATAATAGTAATTCTCGTGCTTTGTGCAACGCCACGCGGCGCAGTACCTGGCACTCGGTAGCTAAGGAAAAACTGGTGGAGCAAAGGCATTTAGCTTTACATAATTTCGTGAGTGCTTTTTTTTTTTTTTTTTTTTTTTTGACGGAGTCTCACTCTGTCGCCCAGGCTGGAGTGCAGTGGCGCGATCTCGGCTCACTGCAACCTCTGCCGCCCGAGTTCAAGCGATTCTCCTGCCTCAGCCTCCTGAGTAGCTGGGATTACAGGCGCCTGCTGTCGCGCCCGGCTAATTTCTGTATTTTTAGTAGAGACCGGGTTTCACGGTGTTAGCCAGGATGGTCTCAATCTCCTGACCTCAGATGATCCGCCTGCCTCAGCCTCCCAAACTGCTGGGATTACAGGCGTGAGCCACCGCGCCCGGCCCAAGTGCTCTTTTTTTAATGGAGCTCTTCGAAGCCTCTTCCTTGCAATTTCAAACTGGGCGATGGGACTTTATTAATTTCGTTTCGCAGAGGAAACTGGGGTACAGAGAGGTTAGATAACTGGCCTAAAATCAGCCAGTGCTTGAATACGCAGGATCTGACCCTGCAGCGCCCCCCAGCGCTCTCCACGCTGCTGGGTCTACCCCTCCGAGAAACGGGGGGACAGGACCCCCTTTTACAAAAGGGCCAAGGGAGGCTGCCAGAGAGGCGCAGAGCCAGTGCTGGAGACCCGGGATTGTCCCTCAGGACCTTTCCCTCTCACTGAGGCGACTCTCACTTACTTCCCCGGAAAATGTGGGGGGCTCTGAGTCGAGAAACGAGAGGAATTTGAGAAGGAACTGACTCAGCGCAGGTGGCCACGGGGTGTTGGGGCCGCGATGAATAACCCGGAAAGCGCTCGAGACCGCGGGAGGCCGGGAATGAGTAACAACTCCGGGATACTCCGAACGCGCAGCTGGAAGGGGATGTCCGGGAAGGCCCGGAGGTCGGCGACCAGGCCTAGGGACTGGGCTACGATCTCGGGGCGGAGCCTGGGGCGGGGAGAGAGTGTCGGGGAGGAGCCAGAGGGCGGGACTGGAACCTCAAGAAAGAGCTACGGGAGAAGTTACAGACCCGAGGATGAGCTAGGGGCGGGGCTAGAATCTCGAGGCGGAGCCAGAGGGCGGGTTATAACCTCGAGGAGTAACCAGAGGGCGGAGTTATAACCTCGGGGAGGAGCTAGAAGGCGGGACTAGAATCTTGAGGGGCAGGATTATAACCTCGGGGAGGAGCTAGAGGGCGGGGCTAGTTTGAAATTGCAAGGAAGAGGCTTCGAAGCGCTCCATTAAAAAAAGAGCACTTGGGCCGGGCGCGGTGGCTCACGCCTGTAATCCCAGCAGTTTGGGAGGCCGAGGCAGGCGGATCACGAGGTCAGGAGACTGAGACCATCCTGGCTAACACGGCGAAACCCGGTCTCTACTAAAAATACAAGGAGGGGCTAGGGGCGGGGTTATAAGCTTGGGGAGGAGCTACGGGGCTGGGCTAGGACCTCAAGGGGCCAAGGGGCGGGGGTTACGACCTCGGGGAGGAGCTACAGGGTGGGACTAAAACCTTAAGGAGGGACTGGGGCGGAGTTATGACCTCAGGGAAAAACTAGGGGCGGGGAGAGCCTCGGGGAGAGCTAAAGGGCGAAGTTAGAACCTCAAGGAGGAGCTAGAGGGCGGGACTAAAGCCTCGAGGAGGAGCTAGGGGCGGGGTTATGGTATCGGGGAGGAGCTAGGGGGCGCGGCTAGAACCTCGACGAGGAGTCTGGGGCGGGGCCAAAACCAAGTTGGAGAGCTGGAGGGCGGAGACAGAACTTAGCGGGAAACTAGAGTATCTAACAATAGAAACTCCGGAGGGCTGATGGAGCCGTGGCTAGAATTTGGGAATAAACTAGTGGGCGGGGAGAGGTTCTGGAGCCTGGTGGAACCAGGGGGAGTGAGTGGAAGGATAGTTCCATAGGGCACTGGGAGTGACGGTATAACATAAAGATCGACGGGGGTGGGGCGAAGCTAGAACGTCCCTAGCAGAACTGGAGAGGCGTAATCGACCGAGGGCCAGTGCGGTGAGAAGGACCTAATAGGAGCAGGAATAGAACGTACTGATAGACAGAGAGGGCAGGGATAGGACTGTCAGGATATACGCCTCACGAGGACAGAATGAAAGGAAAAACGGGCCAGGGCAGGACTTTGGGAAAGGACTTGTGGGCAGGGATAGAACGTTCAGTTAGTGGGGTGGAGGTAGAACGTGGACAAAGGACAGACTGGAAGTACCGCCGGCCGGAACCCAGCAGAACATGGAACGCGAATCTGAATGGACGGGGCCTAGAGACTTGGTGTTGGTATTGGGACATGCAGGGGCGAGCGGGGGTCTTGGAGCTAAGCGTAGTTAACCTCTCCTCTCCTCTCCCTCCTTCCCCCAGCCTCTTGGGGCCTGCGGTGCATGCATTGTAAGAGCAACGGGGATTGCCGTGTGGAAGAGTGCACCCTGGGACAGGACCTCTGCAGGACCACGATCGTGCGCATGTGGGAAGGTGAGCTTCCCCCCAACACACACACCCCTCCAGCGCAGCATGGAACACGAGTGATTGAGAAACCTTCCTCACCAGTAACTGGGAAATGCAAACTAAAAATAAACAAACAAGGAGAGCCCATTTCACACCCACCAGATTGGCAAGGATTTAAAAATCTGACAATACCCGGGTTAGTAAGGATGTGGAGTTGCAGACCGTGTCTGTGGTGGGGGAGTAAATTGGCACATCAACCACCTAGAGCGATTCGGCAATATCTAGTCCAGATGAAGATTAGCATATGCTACAGCTCAACTCCTCGCCATGCAGAAATGCCAAAGAACCTTGGCCACATATCCCAGGGACACATGTATAAGGATGTTCTTAGCAGCAATGTTTGTGACATGGAAAATTGGAAACAGGCTGGGCACTGGCTCACACCTGTATTTCGAGCACTTTGGGAGGCAGAGGCAGATGAATTGCTTGAGGTCAGGAGTTCAAGACCAGGCTGGCCAACATGGTGAAACACCCGTCTCTACAAAAAAAATGGAAAAATTAGCCGGGTGTAGTGGCGCGCACCTGTAATCTCAGCTACTTGGGAGGCTGAGGCAGGAGAATTGCTTGAACCTGGGAGGTGGAGGTTGCAGTGAGCTGAGATCATGCTACTGCACTCTGGCCTGGGTGACAGAGCGAGACCCTGTCAAAAAAATGAACGAAAGAGAGAAAGGTGGGCCGGACCCCAAGCTCCGCCTCCGGGTCACGCCATTCCCTGCCCACCCCGAGTAGCTGGACTACAGGCCCGCCACACGCCGGCTAATTTTGTTTTTTAGTAGAGACAGGTTTCACTGTGTTAGCCAGGATGGTCTCGATCTCTGACCTCGTGATCCGCCGCTCGGCCTCCAATGCTTACACCTGTAATCCCAGCACTTTGGGAGGCTGAGGCAGGTGGATTACCTGAGGTCAGGAGTTCAGGACCAGCCTGGCCAACATGGTGAAACCCTGTCTCTACTAAAAAATACAAAAGTTAGCCGGGCTTGGTGGCAGGCACCAGTTATCCCAGCTATTCGGGAGGCTGAGAAAGGAGAATTGCTTGAACTCCGGAGGCGGAGGTTGCAGTGAGCTGAGATCGTGCCATTGCACTCCAGCCTGGGCGACAAGAGTGAACCTCCATCTCAAGAAAAAAGAAAGAAAGAAAGGAAAGGAAGAGAGAGAGAGAGAAAGAGAGAGAGGAAGGGAGGGAGGGACAGACAGAGGGAGGGAGGGAGAGAGGAGGGAGGAAGGAAGGGGAGAAAGAAAGAAAAGAAGAAAATGGAAACTTAAGTCAGTCTGCAAGTCAGCAGCAGAAAAGAAACACTGTGGTAATAATTACATAATGGAGCGCTCTACTGCAGCTTAAAGAAGGAAATAGAGCTGCAGATACCAATGTGGACACATCTCAGAAACCTAAGGTTGAGAGGGGAAAAAATGTTGTAGAATATGATACATTTTTTTTTTTTTTTTTTTGAGACGGAGTCTTGCTCTGTCCCCCAGGCTGGAGTGCAGTGGCGCGATCTCGGCTCACTGCAAGCTCCGCCTCCCGGGGTTCACGCCATTCTCCTGCCTCAGCCTCCCGAGTAGCTGGGACTACAGGCGCCCGCCAACACGCCCGGCTAATTTTGTGTATTTTTAGTAGAGACGGGGTTTCACTGTGTTAGCCAGGATGGTCTCGATCTCCTGACCTCGTGATCCGCCCGCCTCGGCCTCCCAAAGTGCTGGGATTACAGGCTTGAGCCACCGCGCCCGGCGAATATGATACATTTTTTATAAGCTTTAAGAACACATGAAACAATAGTATATGAAGCCAAGCATGGTGGCTCACATTTGTACCCCTAGCTACTCGGGAGGCTAAGGCAGAAGGATTCCTTGAGCCCAGAAGTTCGAGGTTGTGGTGAGCTGTGATTGCCCCAGCTGGGACAACAGAGACCCTGTTTCTAATAAATAAATAAATAAAATAAAGTTATATTAGAGGCATCTCACTACTGAGATCACTAAGCTGAGGGTGTGGGGGAGGGACAGATGGATCCAGAAAGTCCCAGTGGTAGTGCTGTCACTACAAGAGCAGGAGTGGGACACAGTGGCTCACACCTGTAATTCCAGCACTTTGGGACGCCAAGGTGGGAGGATCACTTGAGGCCAGGAGTTTGAGATCAGCCTGGGCAACATAGTGAGATGCCATCTCTATAAAAAATTTAAAAATTAGCAGGGTGTGGTGATGTAAGCCTGTGGTCCCAGCTGCTCGGGAGGCTGAGGCAGGACTGCTTCAGCCTGGGAGGTCAAGGTTGCAGTGAGCTGTGATTGCACCACTCCAGCCTGAGTGACAGAGTGATACCCTGTCTCTTTTTTTCTTTTCTTTTCTTTTTTTTTTTTTTTTTTCGAGACGGAGACTTGCTCTGTTGCCCAGGCTGGAGTGCAGTGGTTCAATCTCAGCCCACTGCAACCTCTGCCTCCCGGGTTCAAGTGATTCTCCTGCCTCAGCCTCCCGAGTAGCTGGGACTACAGGCGCATGCCACCACACCTGGTGATTTTTTTGTACTTTTAGTAAAGACGGGGTTTCACCGTGTTAGCCAGGATGATCTCAATCTCCTGACCTCGTGATCTGCCTGCCTCGGCCTCCCAGTGCTGGGATTACAGGCGTGAGCCACCGCACCCAGCCAATACCTTGTCTCTTAAAACATTAATTAATTATTAGCCAAGTGTGATGGCATGTGCCTGTAGTCCCAGCTGCTTGGGAGGCTGAGGCAGGAGAATCACCTGAACCCATGACGCAGCAGTTATAGTGAGCTGAGATAGTGCCACTGCACTCCAGCCTGGGTGGCACAGCAAGACCCTGTCTCCCAGAAAAAAAAATTAATTAATTAATTAAAATAAAATCCAGCAGTCTCCTTGTTGGGGTGGGGGTGGAGGCAAGGTTAACTCTAGAAAAAGACAGAGTTAGACTCAAATAACAGACGAGGCCTAACAAAGATCAGCCCTGGAGTGGGTGACCTTGAGACCAGGAGTGTCAGAGGCCGGTTGAGCTAAGAGGAGCCTCTGGGGTAATGAAGATCCCCTCCTTGCAGAAGGGGAAGAGCTGGAGCTGGTGGAGAAAAGCTGTACCCACTCAGAGAAGACCAACAGGACCCTGAGCTATCGGACTGGCTTGAAGATCACCAGCCTTACCGAGGTTGTGTGTGGGTTAGACTTGTGCAACCAGGGCAACTCTGGTGAGTAGGGCAGCCCTTGCCATCCCCAACCCTGAGCCATCCCCAGCTCAACCTCATCATCATCCTAATCCTATTCTTAACTTTACATCAGCCGAACCCCAACTCCATGCCTTATGCAAGCCCCAACCCCAACCCAACCCATCTCTAGCTCAGACCCATCCCCAACTCATTCTTGACCCCATATCCAACCCCAACTCAACTTCACCTCCAATCCTATGCCCAACTTCATGTTACCCCAACACTGTTCCCAACTCAAACCCAGCCCTATTCCAAACACCATTCCAACCCCATCACCAAATCAACCCCATCCTTATCTCAGACTACCCAAGTCCCCACCCCAACGACACAGTTACTTTCATCCTTAACCCAGTCCCCATCCTGCATGTTTGTATGTATGGTTGTTATGTATAACTTGCAACTCTGCCCTTAACAAGCTCACATGCAAGCATGAGACATAGATGAGATGTCTCAGTGATGTTTATCCATCTGACTGGGCAGGAGATGGTCCTGTCCAATCCACTGGGATGGGAGATGGTCCAAGCAATAGATGCTGAGGGGCCAGGATTCAAGCAAAGACTTGACGTTCTTAAGGGAAGTCAAAAGAGGGGAAGATTAACTGGGCCGCAGTAGGTTGGGAGAATCCTCTGCAGTAGATGGTCTCTGACTTGGGCAGTGAAAAAACAAATGTGAGGAAATGTCCATAATAGGCTGGGTGTGGTGGCTCATGCCTGTAATCCAAGCACTTTGGGAGAATAAGGCGGGAGAACAGCTTGAGCCCAAAAGTTTAAGACCAGCCTGGGCAACATAGTGAGACCTGGTTTCTGCAAAAAATAAACAAAAAGTAGCCAGACGTGGGGGTACACACTTGTAGTCCTAAGTATTCAGGAGGCTAAGGTGGGAGGATTACTTGAGCCTGGCAGATCAAGGCTGCAGTGAGCTGTGATCATGCCATTGCACTCCAGCCTGGGAGACAGAGTGAGACCCTGTCAGAAAGGAAAGAAGAGAGAGAGAGAAAGAAAGAAGGAAAGAAAGAAAGGGAAGGGAAGGAAGGGACATAAAGAAGGAAAGAAAAAGGGAGGGAGAAAGAAAGAGAGAAAGAGAAAGAAAGGAAGAAAGAAAGAAGAGAGAGAATGAGAAGAAGGAAAGAAGAAAGAAAGAGAAATAGGAAGGAAGGAAGGAAAGAAGGAAGGAGAAAGAAAGAGAAACAGAGAAAGAGACATAAGCCCTGTTGAAAGAAAGAAAGAAAGAAAGAAAGAAAGAAAGAAAGAAAGAAAAGAGAAACATCCATAAGCCCCTTTGTCGAATTCCATGGCTTCAGGCTCTGATCATTTTAAGAAAAAGACTTAGAAAAGGTCAAATTTTCCTAAATTCCCACAGGAGAGGAAGGGTGGGGAAGGAATGGATCCATGGTGCATGGATCCATCCATGAAAGAGATTCCTCTTTCTGGAGCTGGTGAGGAAGGAAATAGGGTAAGGCCAGTCTAGTCATGGTGACATCAGTGAGCAGAGTGCTGCGTTTGCACTGGGTTTTCTTTGTTCTTCATTCATCCTGATTCTGCCTGGTTTTCATTCATCCTGACCTCAAACACTAATCCGCTGGCGGGGCCAAATCAGATGTTTGTTTTGAGGAAGTGACAAGAGAGGATGTGGGCTTCCTGTCTCGGTGAGATGTGCTTAAGGAAAGCACCAATACTTGGGTCTAAGTAGTGCATTCAATCAGAGATGATGGCAAAAATATTTAACAATATTGGTCAGTGCCGGGACAAACTCCTGGAGTCCCCTGCTGGGCCTGGTGTTACCCCTTTCCATAATGGGTCACAGGGACATGAAGGGTCCTGGGGAGAGAGTTGGGAGTGGTCAGGGATCCACCAGGAGCTTGGAGTAGCAGCTATCAATTCAGTAATCTAATAACTGAGATACCTATATTATCCCTTTTTCTTTTCTTTTCTTTTTTTCTTTCTTTTTTTTTTTTATTTGTTTGTTTGAGATGGAGTTTCACTCTTCTTGCCCAGGCTGGAGTGCAATGCCACAATCTCGGCTCTCTGCAACCTCCGCCTCCCAGGCTCCAGCGATTCCTCTGCCTCAGCCTCCCAAGTAGCTGGGATTACAGGCATGCGCCACCACGCCCAGCTAATTTTGTATTTTTAATAGAGACGAGGTTTCTCCATGTTGGTCAAGCTGATCTTGAACTCCCGACCTCAGGTGATCCACCCGCCTCAGCCTCCCAAAAGGGCTGGAATTACAGGCGTGAGCCACCGCGCCCGGCCTCATCCCCATTTCTAATGTCATTGTACCCTGCTTGTGGCAACTTGAATAGTTGGTTAAACTGCACTCAGTACTTACATGATGCTGGGGACACAGCAGGGACCAAGACAGCCTGTGCCCTGCCTGACTCCATGGGACTCACAGCCCAGCGTGTGTGTGTGTGTGTGTGTGTGTGTGTGTGTGTAGGGGTGACAGACCCATCCATCACCAGACAGTGACTGATCATTAGGTTAATGCAAAAGTAATTGCGGCTTTTGCCATTAAAAGCAATGGCAGAAACCACAATTACTTTTGCACCAACCTAATAGACTAGTCTGGGCTATGACGGGGGAAACACAGGCAGAGGGGTCAGGGCTGGGATGAGGGAAGAGTAGCGGCTGTGGAACCCCAGAGGAGACACCTGACTCAGGTCAGGGAAGGTTTCCTAGGGGAAGCAACAGCTAAGCTGGATCTTGAAGGATGAGTAGGAATCAGACTATTAAACAGCTAGTGGAGGCCGGGTGCAGTGGCTCATGCCTGTAATCCCAACACTTTGGGAGGCCCAGGTGGGAGGATTGTTTCAGACCAGCCTAGGCAACATGACTCTACAAAAAAATACAAAAATTAGCCAGATGTGATGGTACATGCCTGTGATCCCAGCTTCTTGGGAGGTTGAGGCGGGAGGATCACTATAGCCCAGGTGGTGGAGGCTGCAGTGAGCTATGATCGCACCACTGTACCCCAGCCTGGGTGACAGAGCGAGATCCTGTAAAAAAACAAAAAACAAAAAACAGTGGAAAGGGTTTTCCAGCAGAGGGGGCAACAGATACAAAGGTGGCCAAAAGCAGTGTGGCTGGACAAAGGAAACAGTGGGGCGAGATGAGCTGGAAAGCTTGGCAGGGGCATGTTACACAGGGGCTTCTAGACGTTGTCCTGGGAGCACTGGGGCATCACAGAAGATTTTAAACAGCAAATGTCATGATCGAAATGACGGAGTTTTGCTCTTTTTGCCCAGGCTGTAGCGCAATGGTGCAATCTCAGCTCACTGCAACCTCCGCCTCCTAGGTTCAAGTGATTCTCCTGCCTCAGCCTCCCAAGAAACTGAGATTACAGGCACCCGCCACCATGCCTGGCTAATTTTTTTGTATTTTTAGTAGAGATGGGGTTTCACCATGTTGGCCAGGCTGGTCTGGAACTCTTGACCTCGTGATCCGCTCACCTCGGCCTCCCAAAGTGCTGGGATTACAGACGTGAGCCACCGCGCCCGGCCCCCATTTATATTTTTAACAAATTATTCTGACCTCAGGACAGAAGATAGACTGAAAGGAAGCAAGAGTAGATGAGGGGAAACCAACTTGGGGGTGGGAGAGGTTGTTCAGGTGGAGAAACAATTATTGGAAGTCACTGGAAAGCAGCAAATGAAAGGAGAAACTTGGCTGGGCGAAGTGGCTCATGCCTGTGTAATCCCAGCACTTTGGGAGGCCAAGGCAGGTGAATTGCTTGAGCTCATGAGTTCAAGACCAGCCTGGGCAACACGGTGAAACCCTGTCCCTACTAAAAATACAAAAGTTAGCCAGGCGTGGTGGCACATGCCTGTGGTCCCAGCTAGTTGGGTGACTGAGGCACAAGAATTGCTTGAACCCGGGAGGTAGAGGTTACAGTGAGCCAAGATCACATGACTGCACTCCAGCCTGGGCGACAGAGCGAGACTCCGTTTCAAAAAAAAAAAGAAAAAAGAAAGAAAGGAGAAACTTGAGGCGCTACAACCTCTGAAATAACAGAAGTGTAGAATTTGGGTTCCACAGACAACCTGGCTTTTTCCCGGAGTGCACTTGCCAATCTGCTGCTGTGGAAGGGAAATAGAGCCCAGACGGAAAGAGAGTCGCTAGACTGAGAAGACGGAGGTTGGAGCCTGGGGCTGCCAGAATGTCTGGAAGATGAGAGTTAAAATCCTGGAATGGATGGGACCACAGAAAAGGGAGTTCCCAACCTGCAAACAAATCTCCCTCAAGTCATTGGCAAGCTCTACACGCACAGGGTGACAGTCCAAGAAACTTGGAAGAGAAAAATAGCAACTGGGAAGCTACAAAAGCGAACAAGGCTTCCAGCAGACATGTGATGCTGGGGACACAGGTTGCCAAGCTGAAGAGGCCTTGGTAAGCATCTCAGGCTTTCCCCCTAAGACCACCCTAGGGGTAAGGGCCAAAGTGAAATAGACCAGCCCTAAACAAGCCTAGGTCCAGTCCTTGACAGGAGTGAAAACCTGACTCTCTGTGGAAGAAGAAAACATCGTTTAGGCCCTTGACAGATTTTTATCTAGAATGTCTGGCATCTGATCAAAACTTACAAGATAGCTAGGCATGGTGGCACGCGTCTGTAGTCCCAACTACTTGGAAGGATTTCTTGAGCCTGAGAGTTCTGGGCTGTAGTGTGCTATATCAACCGGGTGTCTGCACTAAGTTTGGCATCAATATGGTGATCTCCCAGGAGCAGGGGACCACCAGGTTGTCTAAGGAGGGGTTGAAGCAGCCCAGGTCAGAAATGGAGCAGGTCAAAACTCCTGTGATGATCAGTAGCAGGATTATGCCTATGAGTAGCCACTGCACACCAGCCTGGACAACATAGCAAGACCCCATCTTTAAAAAAAAAAAAAAAAAACCAGGCCAGGCATGGTGGCTCAAGCCTGTAATCCTAGCACTTTGGGAGGCCGAGGTGGGAGGATCACGAGGTCAGGAGTTCAAGACCACACTGGCCAACGTGGTGAAACCCCTTCTCTACTAAAGATACAAAAAAAATTAGCCAGGCATGGTGGCGTGCGCCTGTAATACCAGCTACTTGGGAGGCTGAGGCAGGAGAATCGCTTGGACCAGGGAGGTGGAGGTGGCAGTGAGCCGAGATCACACCATTGCACTCCAGCCTGGGTGAGAGGGCAAGACTCTGTCTCAAAACAAAACAAAACAAAACAAAACAAAACGCAAGACTCTGTCTCAAAACAAAACAAAACAAAACAAAAAACAAAAAATAAAAAACAATAACAACAAAAAACCTTACAAGGTATCCTGAAGAAAATAAAAAGGACCAATTGACCAGAAACCAAGTGAAAAACCCAACTACAGAAACAGAATTGTAGTGACTCAGATATTGGATTATAGGACAGGAAACATGAAAATTGCTACAATCGACATATTCAGGAAAACAGAAGAACGGATACATTTTAGCACCTGGAATCCATTTTTTAAAAGAGTCCAACAGAAAAGATAGAACAGTGACTCAAATGAAGAACTCGGCAGTTATGCTTGATAGAGGTCAGAAACAGCAGAGCAAAAGGATTAAAGAGCTAGAAGACAGAACAGTAGAAGCATGTGCGTTGATGCACAGATGTGGAAGATCAAGGGGTCTGCCAGGTTTCTGTCCCGGGGACTGGATGGGGCCGCCTTGGACGTGTGGACTTCAAGAAAAAGAGCAGTTGTGGGAGAAGATGGGGAGTTTTGTTTAGGACAGGTGTTTGAGGTATGGCCATGGGGCCTTGAAGAGACCGTTGCATGTCTGGAGCTCAGAGAGAAGTCTAGACTAGAGAGAGATTTGTGAGTGATGAGCAGATAGATGGAAATGAAGTCATGTCAATATTTACCCCATGAGAGAGTCTATACTGTGAGAGATAAAAAGGGCTTAAAACAGAGCCCTGGCCAGGTGCCGTACTCCCGTCTGTAATCCCAGCAGTTTAGGAGGCCAAAGCGGGAGGATCATTGGAGTCCAGGAGTTCGAGACTAGCCTGGGTAACATAGCAAGACCTTGTCTCTACAGAAAATACAAAAATTAGCCAGGTGAACTGGCACACGCCTGTAGTCTCAGCTACTCAGTAGGCTGAGATGGGAGAATTACCTGAGCTCAGGGAGGTCGAGGTGGCAGTGAGCCACTGCACTCCAGCCTTGGGAGAGAGCAAGACCCTATCTCAAAAAAAAAAAAAAAAAGAAAGAAAAGAAAAAGGAAATTAGCCCTAAGGATCATTGGCATTTACAAGAGTTCACACAGGAGACCCATGAGTGACCACCCAGAGTGGGCAGAACTAGAAATGGGGAATTCAAGGGACAGTGGGAGCTCAGAGCAGGTACCCGTTCCAGGCTGATAGGTCAGGGAGGGCTTCCTAGAGGAGGTGAAATTGAAGATGACAGCTGAAGAATGAGTAGGAGTTAGAGAAAGTAGGGCTTGGCCTGGTGCAGTGGCTCACGCTTGTAATCCCAGCACTTTGGGAGGCCGAGGCGGGCGGATCACGAGGTCAGGAGATCGAGACCACGGTGAAACCCTGTCTCTACTAAAAATACAAAAAATTAGCCAGGCGTGGTGGCGGGCGCCTGTAGTCCCAGCTACTCGGAGAGGCTGAGGCAGGAGAATGGCGTGAACCTGGGAGGCGGAGCTTGCAGTGAGCCGAGATTGCGCCACTGCACTCCAGCCTGGGTGACAGAGCGAGACTCCGTCTCAAAAAAAAAAAAAAAAAAAGAGAAAGTAGTACTCAAGGAAAAGGTGTTCTAGGTGTGAACAGCTATTTTGGCAATGGTGAGAATTTGTGTTTTCATTTTCATGGAAGTTTGTGTGAGAAGACATGGGTGGCCTTGTAGTTATTTTTCTTTGAGGGGGACGATTGGGCTTTGGATGTAAATAATTCGCCTAATTACAGCTAGCGGCCTGCCAGTTGAGAGCCTTGGCTGACTTGGTCCTCTCACTTTTTTAAGACTTGGCCTGGACTCAGCTTAGATGTGTCTTGGGTCAGGACAGGGAGGGCATGCCAAGCATGGGAAATGGTGTGAGCCAAGGGCTGGGCAGAGGAATGACTCTGGTGTTTCCAGGGAAAAGTAACGGATCCAGCTGGCCAACACCACAAGGTTCGTGCAAAAGGCAAAGTGATCAGGAATCGGTCAAGTGAGTCCTTGATCCCTGGGACAATTAGGTAGTGTCTTATCTATTGCTTATCTTTATCTATTGCTGCATTACAGAATGCAGCAATAACATAAGCATGCATTATTTCACAAAGTTTCTGAAGGACAAAAACCCTGGAGTGGCTTAGCTGGGTGGTTCTGGCTCAGGATCCTTCATGAGCCTGCAGTCGAGATGTCAGCTGGGGCTGCAGTCATCTGAAGGCTCCTAAGGTAGCTTCACTCACATGAATGCTTCCCTCCCATGGCTTTGGCACAAGCCTCAGTTCTGCCACGTGAACTTTCCCATGGTGCTACTTGAGTGTCCTCACAACATGGCTGCTGCTTGCCCCAGAAAAAGTGATCCAAGTGAGAGAGCCAGGCAGAAATTGCCATGTGTTCTATGATCTAGCCACAGAAGGCACACACCATCATTTCCATAATATCCAGTTGACTACATAGGGCATCCTTATTCTTTTTTCTTCTTCTTTTTTTTTAATTTAAAGACAGAGTCTTGCTATGTTGCCCAGACTAGTCTCAAACTTCTGGACTCAAGCAATCCTCCCACCTCAGCCTCCCAAAGTGCTGGGATTACAGGCATGAGCCGCTGCACCCAGCCAGCCCTATTCTTTAAGGGCATGAATACCAGGGAGCAGAGATTATTGGGGGCCATTTTGGAGACAGGCTACTACAGGGAACAATAGAAGAGTTTTAAGTAATTGTTCATTCATTCATTCATTTAACAAATATGTATTGAATATCTTATCTGTCCCTGGCCATGTGCCAGGTGGTGTTGGGACACAGTAGTGATCAAGACAGCCCCTGGCCCTGCCCTTCTGGGGGCTCACAGTCCAGTAGAGGAGACATACCTGTCACCAGACAGTGACCACCCGGAGTGGGATGGGGAGTCCAGGGGTGTGTGGGAGCTGCTCCAGCCTGGTGGATCAGGAAGGGCTTCCTAGAGGAGGTGAAATTAGAGCTGACACCTGAAGAATGAGTAGGAGTTAGGGAAGGCAGAGAGCAAAGGAAAGGTGTTCTAGACGGAAACAATGGTATATACAAAGGCCTGGATGCCAGGTAACGTGTAGTTGCGGACTGTGGGAAGTCAGTGTGGAGCAGAGTCTGAGGGTGTAGTGGAGGGAGACGAGGCAAGAGAGGTGCTCAGGCCCCAGTATTTGATGGGCTTTGAATCTCATGCTGAGGATCTTGGATTTTATTTTGAGGGCAGTAGGGAGCTATGGAAGAGTCTTGAGCAGAGGAGAGACAGGGTCAGATATGAGTATTAGAAATATCCTTCTAAGGGCCCGAGTGTGGTGGCTCACGCCTATAATCCTAGCACTTTGGGAGGCCAAGGCAGGTAGATCACTTGAGGTCAGGAGTTCGAGACCAGCCTGGCCAACATAGTGAAACCCTGTCTCTACTAAAAATACAAAAATTAGCCCAGCATGATGGTGCACACCTGTAGTCCCAGCTATTCGGGAGGCTGAGGCAGGAGAATCACTTGAACCCGGGGAGTGGGTTGCAGTGAGCCAAGATGGCGCCACTGCGTTCCAGCCTGGGTGATGGAGTAAGACTCTGTCTCGGGAAAAAAAAAAAAAAAAAAAGGAAAGAAATATATCTAGGGCCAGCATTAGGAGATACACCTAATGCTAAATGACGAGTTAATGGGTGCAGGAAATCAACATGGCACATGGATACATATGTAACAAACCTGCACATTGTGCACATGTACCCTAAAACCCTAAAGTATAATAAAAAAAAATAAATAAATAAATAAATAAATAAATAAAAAGAAATATATCTAGGGCCATGTGGAAATGCTGCACTGGGGTGAGTAGGGGGTGACAAGAATGGAAACCCAGAGGCTAGGGAGGTAGCTGGAGTTGAAGGAGGCCTGAGCTGGACTGGTCCATGGGGCTGGAAAGGAGGGGATGGATTCTAGAAAGATTCAGCAGGCAGAATAGGCAGGGCTCAATGACTGGCTGCAGGGTAGGATAAGGAGGAATTGATGCCGAGTGCGTCCTTGCAGAGCTGCGGCTCCAGGACTGTCTCCATGGAGTCTCACTCCCCTCCCCCTCTTCCAAACAGGCCGGGCTGTCACCTATTCCCGAAGCCGTTACCTCGAATGCATTTCCTGTGGCTCATCAGACATGAGCTGTGAGAGGGGCCGGCACCAGAGCCTGCAGTGCCGCAGCCCTGAAGAACAGTGCCTGGATGTGGTGACCCACTGGATCCGGGAAGGTGAAGAAGGTGAGCCCCAACCTGCTGGCAATTCCTCCTCCCTGCTCTGCTCCTCCCCAAGACTGCACTTAACAACAACCCCAAAGTAACAGGGATGTCAGCAAGGGACTACGTTCTCTCATACACAAGAGGTCCAGTGATAGGAAGTCCAGGGCCACAAGGACAGTTCCAGAGTCACCAGGAACCCAGATGACTTCTCGTTTCTTTTTTCTTCTTTTTCTTTTTTGAGGCAGTCTTGCTCTCTGTCGCCCAGGCTGGAGTGCAATGGCACGATCTCGGTTGGCTGCAACCTCTGCCTCCCAGGTTCAAGTGATTCTCCTGCCTCAGCCTCCTGAATAGCTGGGATTACAGGTGTGCATCACCACGCCCAACTAATTTTTGTATTTTTAGTAGAGACAGGGTTTCACCATGTTGGTCAGGCTGGTCTCGAACTCCTGACCTTGTGATCCACCCGCCTCGGCCTCCCAAAGTGCTGGGATTACAAGCGTGAGCCACCACGCACGGCCACCCTCTTGTTTCTTAAACATCACTTCCATTCTCAAAATGCCTCATAGTCCAAAATGGCTGCCAGAGCTCTGGGTCTCACATCTAAGTTCCAGGAAGGAGGAAGAAGGAAAGAAGGGACAAAAAAGGGGGCACTCCTCCTTTTGTAAGGGTTCTCCTTTCTGGAAGTCCCATAAAGCACTTCTATTTATATCACATTGGTCCGAACTTCATCCCATGAGTATACCTGGAGAGGCTGGAATATGTAGTTTTCGACAAGATCTATGACTGTTCTAGATAAAATGAGGGTCTTATGATGAAGGGTGAAGTAGAGAATGGTTGAATGCCTGCTATTTCGGGCAAATCCCATCTTAGTCCCTCATTCACAATCTGACATCTGACCTCTGTCCCCTGGCCCCCATAGGACGTCCAAAGGATGACCGCCACCTCCGCGGCTGTGGCTACCTTCCTGGCTGCCCAGGCTCCAATGGTTTCCACAACAACGACACCTTCCACTTCCTGAAGTGCTGCAACACCACCAAATGCAACGAGGGCCCAAGTAAGGAACGGGAGACACGGGCAAGGCCTGGGGTCGGGCAGGGGCATGCACTCGGGCAGACAGCTGCGCAGTCACTCTCCGGCAATAGACTCCTCTCTGGGCCTCTGTTTCCTTTTCTGAAAACTGGGAGTATCAGGTCTTTTTTTTTTTTTTTTTTTTCTTTTTGAGACGGAGTCTCACTCTGTTGCCCAGGCTGGAGTGCAATGGCGTGATCTCCGCTCACTGAAACCTTCGCCTCACAAGTTCAGGCGATTCTCCTGCTTCAGCCTCCTGAGTAGCTGGGATTACAGGCGCCCGCCACCATGCCCGGCTAATTTTTCTATTTTTAGTAGAGATGGGGGTTTCACCATGTTGGCCAGGCTGGTCTCGAACTCTTGACCTCAACTGATCTGTCTGCCTCGGCCTCACAAAGTGCTGGGATAACAGGCATGAGCCACTGCACCCGGCCAGGCTTTTCTTCAAAGAAGAATTTTGTAAGAATTCAATGATACTGTCTATTAGCCCTCGCCAAGGCCTGTGCTTCCTGTCTCTTTTGTCTGTCTCAGATTTTCCCACTCCTACCCGCCTCCACTGCCACCACCTGGGCTGAGCCATGCTGACTTCTTGCTCAGGTTGTTGCAATGACCTCTCTGGTCTCCCTGCTTCCACTCCTGCCACCCTACAGCCAAGGCTCAATCCAGCAGCGAGTGATTTTTTTGGGGGGTGTGGGGGGGACAGGGTCTCGCTCTGTCACCCAGGCTGGAGTGCACTGGCATGATCATGGCCCCCTGCAGCCTCAAACTCCTGGGCTCAGGAGTTCCTCCCACCTAAGCCACTGGACTAGCTGGGACTACAGGTGCATGCCACCACACTAGGCTAATTTTGTATTTTTGGTAGAGACGGGGTCTTGCTATGTTACCCAGGCTGGTCTCAAACTCCTGGGCTTGGCCTCCCAAAGTGTTGGGATTACAGGCATGAGCCACCGTGCACCACCATTTTTTTATTTTTTAATGTAAATCAGATCATGTCACCCTCCTTTCTTAGGCACTTCAGTGACTTCCCCTTCCTCTTAGAATAAGATCCAAAGGCCTTATTCTGCTGGCCTATGTAATCTGGCACCTGTCTGCCTTGCGGTCTTTGTTTAGATTAGTTTTTGGGGTTTTGTGTTTTCTTTAGACATAGGGTCTTGCTCTGCCGCCCAGGCTAGGGTGCAGCGGCACAATCACGGCTCACTGCTGCCTCAAACTCCTGGGCTCCAGTGATCCTCCCACCTCAGCTTCCCAAGTAGCTGGGACTACAGATGCGCATCATTGCACCCAGCTACATTTTAAAACTTTTGTAGAGATGGGGTCTCACTATGTTGCCCAGGCTAGTATCAAACTCCCAGGCTCAAGCAATCCTTCTGCCTTGACCTCCCAAAGTGCTGGGATTACAGACATGAGCCGCTGTGCCTGACCTTCATTTAGTTTCTTTCTTTTCTTTTTTTTTTTTTTTTTCTGAGTTGGAGTCTCGCTCTGTCAGCCAGGCTGGAGTGCAGTGGCACAATCTTGGCTCACTGCAACCTCCGCCTCCCAGGTTGAAGTGATTCTCCTGCCTTGGCCTCCCAAAATGCTGAGATTAGAGGCATGAGCCGCTGTGCTGACGTTCATTTGGTTTCTATAATCACCAAAGCCCATCTGGCCCTCATGGCCCTTGCACATGCAGTATCCTCCCTTAGAACACATCTTCCCCAAGAGTTCACCCTGCTGGCAACTTCTCATCCATTAGGCCTCAGCTTTAATGTATCATCTTCAGGGATGCTTTCACTGTCCCTCCCCTCCAGTGTAATCTAGATCCCTGTCTCTATTACCCAGCACTGTCAACAGATAGAAATGTTCCATATCTGTCCTGTCTAATATTACAGCCACCACTGTATGTGGTCAGTGAGCACTTGAAATGTGAACTGAATTTTAAGATTCGATTTAATATTAATTTATTTAAATGTAAACAACCACATGTGGCCAGTGGCTACCAGATTGAGTAGTGTAGCTCTAAATTGTAAATTCTGGCTGGGCACAGTGGCTCACACCTGTAATCCCAGCACTTTTGGAGGCGGAGGAGGGAGGATCGCCAGAGGCCAGGAGTTTGAGACAAGCCTAGGCAACATAGCAAGACCCCGTCTCAAAAAAAATTTTTTAGTAATAATAATAATAGTAATAACTTGTAAGTTATGGCCAGGTACAGCGGCTCACACCTGTAATCCCAGAACATTGGGAGGCTGAGGCAGGCAGATTGCTTGATCCCAGGAGTTTGAGACCAGCCTGAGCAATGTGTCAAAACCCCATCTCTACAAAAAACAGAAAAATTGGCCAGGCATGGTGGTGCACGCCTGTAGTCCCAGCTACTCAGGAGGCTGATGTGGAAGAATCTCTTGAGCGGGGGTGGTCGAGACTGCAGTGAGCTACAATTGCGCCACTGCACTCCAGCCTGGGCAACAAAGTGAGACCCTGTATCAAAAATAAATAAATAAGTTGTAACTTCTGTGAGAGCAAGGACGGTTTCATCTTACATAGTTGCTTACCCAGCAACCAGCACGGTGCCTGGCCAGAAATGGGACTCATGGGGAGTTGAAAGGTGGGGTTTCTCTCAAGCCCTTGAAAACCATCCCCCTCCAAATGCCATTCAGATGCCTGACCACAAGGTGGCTCCATGACATCTCTGGCTCCATGACATCTCTGGCTCGGAGTGGAAGTCCTGGGGAGGTCATTCAAGGAAGTGGGGATCGGAGCACTAATTTTCTTGGTCTCTGTGTCTCTGGTATTCTCCTAAGTCCTGGAGCTTGAAAATCTGCCGCAGAATGGCCGCCAGTGTTACAGCTGCCAGGGGAACAGCACCCATGGATGCTCCTCTGAAGAGACTTTCCTCATTGACTGCCGAGGCCCCATGAATCAATGTCTGGTAGCCACCGGCACTTACGGTGAGGCCCTCTCTGAGGCTGGGAGGGAACACTTATTGAGGGTGGAGAGTTCTGCAAAAGATTGCCTTCCAGTTAAGCTGGACTTAACCGTGGTGGGTCTCCCTGTGGAAAAGGTGGGATTTCCTTCAGGTAGGTGAATATTATTGTAAGGAATTAGGACTTGTCTATCAGGATGTGGACATTTTTGCCATGGAAAAGTGGAATTCCGGCTGGGTGCGGTGGCTGAAGCCTGTATTCTCAGCACTTTGGGAGGCTGAGGCCAGAGGATCTCTTGAGGCCAGGAGTTTGAGACCAGCCTGGGCAACATAGCAAGACCCCCATCTCTACAAAAAGAAAAAGGGAAAGAAAAATGGAATTCTTTGGTGGATTTCTCATGGGTTGTGGGGATTTGCTGAAGACATCTTGGGCTTTCATCCCGTGGTGTCCTGGAAAGGTCTCTGTATTCCAGTGGTTCTCAAACTTTTTGGTCTCAACTTCTTCAAGCTCTTAAAAATTATTGTTGGCCAGGTGTGGTGGCTCACGCCTGTAATCCCAGCACTTTGGGAGGGCGAGGTGGAGGACCACTTGAGGTCAGGAGTATGAGAGCACCCTGGCCAACATGGTGAAACCCTGTCTCTACAAAAAATTACAAAAATTAGCTGGGTGTGGTGGCGTGCACCTGTAACCCCAGCTACTTAGGAGGCTGAGGCACGAGAATCACTTGAACCCAGGAGGAGGAGACTGCAGTGAGTGGGGATCACCCCACTGCAGTCCAGCCTGGATGACAGAGGGAGACTTTGTCTCAAAAAAAAAAAAAAAACTGTTTATTGTTTATGTCAGTGATTTCTATAGATAAATGCCACATTAAAATTAAAACTGAGAACCAGCTGCAGTGGCTCACACCTGTAATCCTAGCACTTTGGGAGGCCGAGGTGGGTGGATCACCTGAGGTTGGGAGTTCAAGACCAGCCTGACCAACATGGTGAAACCCCGTCTCTACTAAAAATACAAATTAGTCGGGCGTGGTGGCACATGCCTATAATCCCAGCTACTCGGGAGGCCAAGGCAGGAGAATCGCTTGAACCCAGGAGGCGGAGGTTGCGGTGAGCCAAGATTGTGTCATTGCACTCCAGCCTGGGCAACAAGAGTGAAACTCCGTCCCAAAAAATAAAATAAAATAAAATTAAAATTAAAACTGAGAAATCTTGTTTTTTTTTTTTTTGAAATGGAGTCTTGCTCTGTCGCCAGGCTGGAGTGCAGTGGCATGATCTCAGCTCACTGCAACCTCCCCCTCCTGGGTTCAAGCAATCCTCTTGCCTCAGCTTCCTGAGTAGCTGGGATTACAGGCATGAGCCGCTATGCCCAGCTGATTTTTGTAATTTTAGTAGAGACGGGGTTTCACCATGTTGGCCAGGATGGTCTCGATCTCCTGACCTCATGATCTGCCTGCCTCGGCCTCCCAAAGTGCTGGGATTACAGATGTGAGCCACCATGCCCAGCCAAAACTGAAAAATCTTTAAAGGTTTATTTATGAATTCATCCTATAACAATAAAAACTCATTACACATTAAGATAAATAACATTTTAATGAAAACTGACTATAGTTTCCAAAGAAAAATGTAATGACAGCCAGGCATGGTGGCTCATGCCTATAATCCCAATACTTTGGGAGGCCAAGGTGGGTGGGTCACTTAAGCCTAAGGATTTGAGACCAGCCTGGGCAACAGAGCAAGATCCTGTCTTTACAAAAAATACAAAAGTTAGCTGGGCATGGTGGTGCATGCCTGTCATCCCAGCTACTTGGGAGGCTGAGGTGGGAGGGTCACTTGAGCCTGAGAGGTGGAGGTTGCAGTGAACCGAGATTGCACCACTGCACTGCAGCCTGGGCAACAGAGCGAGACCCTGTCTTAAAAAAAACAAACAAGCAAACAAACAAAGAAAACAGCCAGGTGCAGTGGCTCACGCCTGTAATACCAGCACTTTGGGAGGCCAAGGCGGGCAGATCACAAGGTCAGGAGTTCAAGACCAGCCTGGCCAATACGGTGAAACCCTGTCTCTACTAGAAATACAAAAATTAGCCGGGCATGGTGGTGCGTGCCTGTAGTCCCAGCTACTTGGGAGGCAGAAGAATTGCTTGAACCCGGGAGGCGGAGGTTGCAGTGAGCCGAGATCATGCCACTGCACTCCAGCCTGGGTGACAGAGTGAGACTCCATCTCAAAAAAAAAAAAAAAAAAGCAAAATGAGAAAACTGGAATTATTTTGCTGTGTTGCACATCTCTTTAATGTCCGGTTTAATAGAAGATGGCTGGGTCCTCATGGAAGCTTCTGCTTTCAGTCTGTTGCAGTA
Source organism: Nomascus leucogenys (assembly GCF_006542625.1). NCBI lineage: Eukaryota > Metazoa > Chordata > Mammalia > Primates > Hylobatidae > Nomascus > Nomascus leucogenys. The sequence continues at coordinate 86,849,611 of NC_044397.1, read as the reverse complement.
TCATATGTCCTGGAGTTTTTGGAAAAGCCCATTGTACACTTATGGGAGTGAAAAAGCCATGTGAAATCACACATCTCCTGAAAGCGTCTCTGGGGTCCCTGAGCCACACTTTAAGAACCGCTGCTCGCTTCCTTTCTTTCTTTCTCTCTTTCTTTTTCCTTCCTTCCTTCCTTCCTTCCTTCCTTCCTTCCTTCCTTCCTTTCTTTCTTTTTCTTTCTTTCCTTTATTTCTCTCTTTCCCTCTGTCTTTTTCTTTTCTTTTCTTTCTCTTCCTTCCTTCTTCCCTTTCTCCCTTCCTCCCTTCCCCTTCCTTCCTTCCTCCCTTCCTCCCTTCCCCTTCCTTCCTCCCTTCCTCCCTTCCTTTCTTTCTTTTCTCTTTCTTTCTTTCCTTTCTTTCTTTCTTTCCTTTCTTTCTTTCTTTCCTTTCTTTCTTTCTCTTTCTTTCTTTCCTTCTTTCTTTCTTTCCTTTCTTTCTCTTTCCCTCTGTCTTTTTCTTTTCTTTTCTTTCTTTCTCTTCCTTCCCTTTCTCCCTTCCTCCCTTCCCCTTCCTCGCTTCCCCTTCCTTCCTTCCTCCCTTCCTCTCTTCCCCTTCCTTCCTCCCTTCCTCCCTTCCTTTTTCTTTTCTTTCTTTCTTTCCTTTCTTGCTTTCTTTCTTTCTTTCTCTTTCTTTCTTTCTTTCCTCTTTCTTTCTTTCTTTCTTTCTTTCTTTCTTTCTTTCTTTCTTTCTTTTTCTTCTTTCCCTTCCTCCCTTCCTCCCTTCCGTCCTTCTTCCCTCCCTCCCTCCCTTCCTTTCTTTCTTTTTTTTTTTTTTTTCGTTTTTTTTTTTGTTTGTTTTTTGAGACGGGGCCTCACTCTGTTGCCCAGGCTGGAGTGCAGTGGTGTGATCATAACTCACCACAGCCTCCATCTCCTGGGCTCAAGTGATCTTCTCATCTCAGCCTCCCAAGTAGCTAGGACTACAGCTTATTTTTTTATGTTTGTAGAGACAGAGTTTTTCTATGTTGCCCAGGCTGGTCTGGAACTCCTGGGCTCAAGCTATCCTCTCTCCTTGGCTTCCCAAGGTGTTGAGATTACAGGCATGAGCCACCGTAGCTGGCCCTGAGAACTGCTGCTTTCTCTAGGTGGTAGTGAAGGTGGCACCCACTGCAAGGTGGCAGGTCACCTACTGGAGAATTCCAGTCCTGGGCCCAGGAGCTGGAAGTCTCACTCCATCTTCTCTTTCCTCAGAACCGAAAAACCAAAGCTATATGGTAAGAGGCTGTGCAACCGCCTCAATGTGCCAACATGCCCACCTGGGTGACGCCTTCAGCATGAACCACATCAATGTCTCCTGCTGTACTAAAAGTGGCTGTAACCACCCAGACCTGGATGTCCAGTACCGCAGGGGGGCTGCTCCCCAGCCTGGCCCTGCCCATCTCAGCCTCACCATCACCCTGCTAATGACCGCCAGACTGTGGGGAGGCACTCTCCTCTGGACCTAAACCTAAAACCCCCCTCTCTGCCCTGGCTGGATCCGGGGAACCCCTTTGCCCTTCCCTCGGCTCCCAGCCCTACAGACTTGCTGTGTGACCTCAGGCCAGTGTGCTGACCTCTCTGGGCCTCAGTTTTCCCAGCTATGAAAACACCTATCTCACAAAGTTGTGTGAAGCAGAAGAGAAAAGCTGGAGGAAGGCCGTGGGCCAATGGGAGAGCTCTTGTTATTATTAATATTGTTGCCGCTGTTGTGTTGTCATTGTTATTAATTAATATTCATATTATTTATTTTATACTTAAAGATTTTGTACTGGTGAACAAGGCCAGGTATGCCCTTCTTCGTAGTGTCTATCTTTGGGAGGATAAATGGTGGGGGACACCTTTCCACAGGCTCCTAGAATCAGGGGTCATGTTTGAGGCCCCTGCCTAGGTTGGAAGTCCTTATGGGGGCTGCCTCCACATCTATTTCTGGACTCCAAATGCTGACAGAGCAGGAGCATTGCCATCTTGAACAAACACCACCATTCTTAGTTCCCCTTGATTAAAAATCGGCTAAATCCGGGCGTGGTGGTGGGCGCCTGTAGTCCCAGCTACTCGGGAGGCTGAGGCAGGAGAATGGTGTGAATCCGGGAGGTGGGGCTTGCAGTGAGCCGAGATTGCACCACTGCACTCCAGCCTGGGCGACAGAGTGCGACTCCGTCTCAAAAAAAAAAAAAATCGGCTAAATCCAGCCCCAAAACATCAGCCTAATGGCTACCATCAGCATAACCAGAAACATTCCAACCCTAAGATAAACCCCTCTCTGACCAGAAACATGCCAACCCCCAGATAGCCTCCCCTCCGACCAGAGACTTTCCAACCCCGCAATAAACCTTTCCTCACATAAAAACATTCCGAACCTACAATAAGCACCCCCTTCCAAAACTCTTAAATATCCTTAGTCTGTAAAAAAAAAAAAAAAAAAAAAAAAAAAAAAAAATTGGGGGCTCTCTACCCTAACTCAGCCAAAAGCCCCCCTCAGGTTTGTTTTCTCTAAAATAAACCTGTCCTTCACTGTCAAGCCACATTTCATGTTTCTTTCCTTTTTCTTTTTCTTTTCTTTTCTTTTCTTTTTTTGAGACGGAGTTTCACTCTTGTTGCCCAGGCTGGAGTGCAATGACACAATCTCAGCTCACCGCAACCTCCACCTCCCAGTTCAAGCGATTCTCCTGCCTCGGCCTCCCGAGTAGCTGGGATTACAGGCATGCACCACCACACCTGGCTAATTTTGTATTTTTAGTAGAGATGGGGTTTCTCCATGTTGGTCAGGCTGGTCTCAAACTCCCAACCTCAGGTGATCTGCCCACCTTGGCCTCCCAAAGTGCTAGGATTACAGGCATGAGCCACCATGCCTGGCCTCCTCTTTCTTTAATTCTTACAAATGCAACCTTCCAGATCACACACTGAACACTAACCTAGTCTTCTCCTAAACTTCAAATGTTGCAACTATTTTATTGTTCTAAGGAGACATCCCCACATTTCCCAGCATGCTTTGGGACAGGAGACAGATAGAAGATAACCTGATGGCCAGAACTCCCTGCATGCACTGCAGTGAGGAATAAGGACAAGAGTGCACTTCCCCTGATGTGCTGGGGATGGGGGATAAAGGCTGGGCTCTATTTCCCGTGATGCCTCAGGACTATCAGAAAAAGAGACAGAACTACCATTTCAATGGCACTCTAGGAGCACAATATTGAAAAATTCATGTTCTTCTCATCATTTGCTAAGGCAACCCATGGAGACAAAAATTACATTCCCCATCAAGCCTTGTGGCTAATGAAGAAAAAAAATAAGACATCTTCGGCTGGCTGTCGTGGTTCACGCCTGTAATCCTAGCACTTTGGGAGGCCGAGGTGGGCAGATCACTTGAGGTCAGGAGTTTGAGACCAGCCTGGCCAATTTGGCAAAACCCCGTCTCTACTAAAATTACAAAAATTAACCAGGTAAGGTGGTGGGTGCCTGTAATTCCAGCTACTCGGAAGGCTGAGGCAGGAGAATCACTTGAACCCAGGAGGTGGAGGTTGCAGGAAGCCAAGATCACACCACTGCATGACACAGTGAGACTCTATCTCAAAAAAAAAAAAAAAAAAAAAGACATCTTCCATGGTATTTGGGGGCAGGTGAGGGACAAGTTTCTTGTTTAGGGCTTTCTCTAGTCACATATCACCACCTGTCATTGTGGTGGCTTAAAGAAGTGAGGTCTGTACTTCTGCCTCTTGAATATGAGTGACTCTGTGACTGTGGTGGAAGTTTTGCTGTGCTATGTTCTGGAACCAAGCTTTAAGAAACTGTCATTTTTCACTTTCTGAATCTTAGAACGCTCACTCTGGGGAAACTGGTTGCCATGTAAAAGTACTACTGCCCTGAGACCACCATGCTGTGAGGAAGCCCAAGCTACTCATGTATAAATGCCATGTGGAGATAGAGCCCCAGATGTTTCAACCATCTCAACCCAGGCACTAGACAAGTGGGTGAAGAAGCCACCTGGGACATGCAGCCCTAGCAGATGTGATATAGAAAAGAAACAGGAAACTCGGCTATATTAGTTTCCTAGGGCTGCCTGTGATAAATTATTACAAACTTTATAAACGAACACATTGTGTGCCTGTATCAAAACATAACGGAAGGACAGGCACAGTGGCTCACACCTGTAGTCCTAGCACTTTGGGAGGGTGAGAAAGGAAGATCTCTTGAGCTTAGGAGTTCAAGATCAGCCTGGGCAACACAGTGAGACCTCGTCTCTACTAAAAAAAAAAAATTGGCTGGACGTGGTGGGGCATGCCTGTAGTCCTAGTTACATGGGAGGCTGAGGCAGGAGGATCACTTGAGCCCAGGAGGTCAAGGCTGCAGTAAGCCATGATCCCACCACTGTACTCCAGCCTGGGCAACAGAGCCAGACTCTGTCTCAAAAAAAAAAAAAACACTAAAACCCAAAACCACATTACATATGTCCGGTAAATATACACAACTATTATGTATTCATAATATTTTTTTTTTTTTACTTCTGTAAGATTGCTTCAGCTAGGCTCCCCCTCCCCTTTCTAAATCAAAGTGTAAAAGAAAATCTAGCCCCTTCTTGGGGGCCGGAGAATTTTGAGCGCTAGCCATCCCTATCGCCGGCAATAAAGGACTCCTGAATTAATCTCAAAGTGGGGCATTTCTCTATAACTCGCTTGGTTATAACACAGTGGTGCTGTGTCCGGAATTGGTGGGTTCTTGGTCTCACTGACTTCAAGAATGAAGCTGCGGACTCTCGCAGTGAGTGTTGCAGTTCTAAAGGCGGTGTGTCCGGAGTTTGTTCCTTATGTTCAGATGTGTTGGGAGTTTCTTCCTTCTGGTGGGTTCGTGGTCTCGCTGGCTCAGGAGTGAAGCTGCAGACCTTCGCAGTGAGTGTTACAGCTCTTAAGGCGGCACCTCTGGAGTTGTTCCTTCCTCCCGATGGGCTTGTGGTCTCGCTGGCTTCGGGAGTGAAGCTGCAGACCTTCGCGGTGAGTGTTACAGCTCATAGAAGCAGTGTGGACCCAAAGAGTGAGCAGTAGCAAGATTTATTGCAAAGAGCGAAAGAACAAAGCTTCCACAGTGTGGAAGGGGACCCGAGCGGGTTGCCCTTATGTATTCATAATAATTAAAAATAAAAAACTTAAAACACACACACACAAATCTTACAAACAAGGTGGCTTAAAACCACAGAAACTTGGCCGGGTGCGGTGGCTCATGCCTGTAATCCCAGCAATTCGGGAGGCTGAGGCGGGCGAATTACGAGGTCAGGAGATCGAGGCCATCCTGGCTAACACGATGAAACCCCGTCACTATTAAAAATACAAAAAATTAACCGGGCGTGGTGGGTGCCTGTAGTCCCAGCTAGTCAGGAGGTTGAGGCAGAAGAATGGCGTGAACCCAGGAGGCGGAGCTTGCAGTGAGTCAAGATCATGCCACTGCACTCCAGCCTGGGCAACAGAGCGAGACTCCGTCTCAAAACATACACAAAACACACACACACACACACACACACACACACACACACACACACACACACACAGAAACTTAGGCCAGGTGTGGTGGCTTACACCTGTAATCCCAGCACTTTGGGAGGCCAAGGCAGGCATATCACTTGAGGCCAGGAATTTGAGACCAGCCTGGCCAACACAGTGAAACCCTGTCTCTACTAAAAGTACAAAAAAAAAAAAAAAAAAAAAAATAGCCGGCTGTGGTGGCGCTCCTCTGTAATCCCAGCTACTCGGGAGGCTGAGGCATGAGAATTGCTTGAATCTGAGAAGCAGAGGTTGCAGTGAGCCAAGATTGAACCACTGCACTCCAGCCTGGGCAACAGAATGAGACTCTGTCTAAAAAACAAACAAACAAACAAACAAAACACACACACACACTGGAAACTTGTTCTCTCACAGTTCTGAATGCTAAATGTCCAAAACGAAGGTGTTGAAGTCTCAGGGGAAGAGCCACGCTTTTAAAGTGTCAGGGGAAGAGCCATGCTCTTAAAGTCTCGGGGGCTGACGCCTGTAATCCCAGCACTTTGGGAGGCCGAGGCGGGTGGATCACCTGAGGTCAGGAGTTCAAGATCAGCCTGGCCAAGAGGGTGAAACCCCATCTCTACTAAAAATGCAAAAACTAGCCAGGCATGGTGGCGGGTGCCTGTAATCTCAGTTACTCGGGAGGCTGAGGCAGGAGAATGGCTGGAACCTGGGAGGCAGAGGTTGCAGTGAGCCGAGATCACGCCATTGCACTCCAGCTGAGGCTGACAACAGACTCAGTCTCAAAACAAAACAAAACAAAACAAAACAAACAAACAAAAAAGTCTCCGGGGAAGAACCCTTCCTTGCCTCTCCTTTGCTTCTGAGGGACTGCCAGCAATCTTTGCCATTCCTTGGCTTGTAGCTGCATCACTCTAATCCCTACCTCTGTCTTCCAATGTCCACCTTCCCTGGGACTGTGGCTATGTCTCCAAATATCTCTCCTTATAACCCCATATCAATCACTGGATTTAGAGCCCACTCTAACTCAGCATGGAAGCACTTACTCATTAATTTAACTAAATCTGCAAAGACTTTCTGGCCGGTCGCCATGGCTCACACCTATAATTCCAGCACTCTGGGAGGCCGAGGCGGATGAATTGCTTGAGGGTGGCAATTGGAGACCACCTGGGCAACATGGCAAAACCCCATCTCTACAAAACTGCAAAGATTAGCTGGGTGTGGTGGTGCTTGCCTGTAGTCCCAGTGACTCAGGAGACTGAGGTGGGAGGATCGCTTGAGCCTAGGAGGCAGAGGTTTCAGTGAGCTGAGATTGTGCAACTGAACTCCAGCCTGAGCGACAAAGTGAAACTCTGTCTCAAAAAACAAAACAAAAACAACCCACCATATTTCCAAATAAAGTCACATGCAAAGATACCAGGGGTTAGAAGTTAATCACATCTGGGCAGGGTGCAGTGCCCCACACCTGTAATCCCAGCACTTTGGGAGGCTGAGGTGGGCAGATCACTTGAGGTCAGGAGTTCGAGACCAGCCTGGCCAACATGGTGAAACCCCGTCCCTACTGAAAATACAAAAATTAGCTGGGCATGGTGACACGTGCCTGTAATCCCAGCTACTTGGGAGGCTGAGGCAGGAGAATTGCTTGAACCAAGGAGGCGAAGGTTGCAGTGAGCCGAGATCATGCCACTGCACTCCAGCCTGGGTGACAGAGCGAGACTCAGTCTCAAGCAAACAAACAAACAAACAAATAAGTTAGTTATATTTGCAAACACTTTATTTCCAAATAAGGTCACATGTACAGATACCAGGGGCTAGAACTTCAACATATATTTTAGTTGCAGGACACTATTCAAAACCCGCAACACCAAAACCACCAGCCTTAGATATATGGCTCTTGGTGCCCCTCCCCTCCATCTCCAGCTGTTCCAGCTAGTTCATTTTTGGCCCCAGTTCATCATGAAGCAGATACATACCAATCCTGCTCCAATTCCTGACTCACAGAATCATAAAATTAAAAGGTTGTTGTTTCACACGACTACGTTCTGGGGTATTTTGTTATTCAGCGATGGTTAAATGGAACAGTGATTTTTGTTTGTTTTTAGCTAACTTTCCCCATTATAATTGCCAGGGAGGGCAAGGCTGTTGATTTACTTGATAATTTATTCCTAGTGCCTGGAATATGGCAGGTGATGAAGAAACAAAGGAGAGAAGGGGCTGGGTGCAATGGCTCTTGCCTATAATCCCAGCACTTTGGGAGGCCAAGGCAGGAGAATTGCTTGAGCCCAGAAGTTCAGGACCAGCCTGGGCAGCATAGCGAGAGACCCTGTCTCTACATAAAAAAAAAAAAAAAAGAAAGAAAGAAAGAAAAGAAAAAAGGGAAGGAAGGAAAGACTGCATTTTCTATGGCAACTTACAACAAAAATTGGGCCAGAAGTATATCTCCCATGATGCCCTGCAGCAGAGACGAGGCTAAAATGACATTTTCTGAGATGCTCCGTATTATAATTGAGGATAATTTCACCTTTCCCATAATTCCCTACAACATATTGAGGCTAGGACTGCATTGCCTATGAAACCCTATGGCAGAGATTGAAGGTTAGGATTATATATCCCATGATGCCCTACAGTGGGGATCAGAGGATAGAAATACTTATTCCATGATGCCCTCCAGCAGATATTGAGGCTAGGGACAAATTTCTCATGTCCTATACCATAGCTTGTGATCAGGGCCTCATTGTTAATGGCTGTGAAGTTTTTGTTCAGGAATCTTTGGTTGCAAGAAATAAAATCTGTTTGTGCTGACTTCGGCAAAAACAGTGTTATTGGAAGTTTAGAAACCAGGCAAGAGCTAGGTCTCCGAGTCTCACCAGGGACAGGCAACAATTGAAAAGCTGTGTGAAATAAAAGTTGTCTCTCTCTTGCAGAATCTTAATCACCCCAAATGTGAATCTGGCCCCAGGGGTATCTGCCAGCCATCTTGCTACAGGAGGGGAGTCATGCATCCTTAGGACAGAGATTGACAAACCTTGCCAAAGCCAGCCATACAGGGACTTTTTGTTATGTGTGAACCAGTTCTCTTTCTCTCAAACCAGTTGGGTTGGACTTGCTGTCACTTGCACTAAATCCCTAATGGACAGGGTACCCTGAAGTAGGATGGGGACAGGATCACTATTCTATTTATTATTATTATTATTATTATTTAGACTGAGTCTCTCTCTGTCACCCAGGCTGGAGTGCAGTGGCGTGATCTCAGCTCACTGCAATCTCTGCCTCCCAAGTTCAAGGGATTCTCGTGCTTCAGCCTTCCGACTAGCTGGGATTACAGGCACGTGCCACCATGCCTTGCTAATTTTTTTTTTTTTTTTTTTTAATAAAGACGGGGTTTCACCATGTGGGCCAGGCTGGTCTCGAACTCCGTACCTCAAGTGATTGGCCCACCTCGGCCTCCCAAAGTGCTGGGATTACAGGCGTGAGCCAATGCGCCCGTCAGGACCACTATTCTCGTGATGTCTTCACATGGAATGGTGGGACTTAAGGATGACAGGTGAGAACCAAACCAACATCTCCCAAGGTTCCCCTTCAGCTGGAGCAGGAGACATCTGTCAGAGCCCAGAGTGAGGGGGCCTATTGGCTCCTGTGGGAAAAGGCAACTACTAGTTACCCCTTGGACCAGTATTCCAAAGGCAGATCAAACATTCCTCTCCCATCTAGCAAAAGTCACAGAATGGGAGCCCTGGAAGGAGGATTAGAGACTATCTTTTCCCAAGTCTACAGAAGCTGGGAAGCTGAGGACTGAAAAAGAAGGAAGTTGCTCAGGGCTATGGATCTGGGGACACAGGGGCAGTTAGAAGCTTGGGCTCTGAGGACAGAGACGATGCTGGAGCCATCGTCCTGGGGACGCAGGAGTTGATAGGAGCTTGGACCCTGAGGACAGAGAGGATGCTGGGAGCCATGGTCCTGCTTCACAGGGGTTGATGATGGGAGCTTGGACCCTGAGGACAGAGAGAATGCTGGGAGCCATGGTCCTGCTTCACAGGGGTTGATGATGGGAGCTTGGACCCTGAGGACAGAGAGGATGCTGGGAGCCATGGTCCTGCTTCACAGGGGTTGATGGGAGCTTGGACCCTGAGGACAGAGAGGATGCTGGGAGCCATGGTCCTGCTTCACAGGGGTTGATGGGAGCCTGGACCCTGAGGACAGAGAGGATGCTGGGAGCCATGGTCCTGCTTCACAGGGGTTGATGGGAGCTTGGACCCTGAGGACAGAGAGGATGCTGGGAGCCATGGTCCTGCTTCACAGGGGTTGATGGGAGCTTGGACCCTGAGGACAGAGAGGATGCTGGAGCCATGGTCCTGCTTCACAGGGGTTGATGGGAGCTTGGACCTGAAGGACAGAGAGGATGCTGGGAGCTATGGTCCTGAGGACACAGGAGTTGATGGGAGCTTGGACCCTGAGGACAGAGAGGACACTGGGAGCCATGGTCCTGGGACACAAGGGTTGATGGTAGCTTTGGTTTTGAGGTCAGAAAGGATACCGGGAGCTGGGTACTGAGAACAGAAAGGGTGTGTGAAGCTGAAGTCCCTTGTGGGCCTGGATATAATAATTTTTAGTAGGAATAAAAAGTAAGGATTTTCAGCCAGACGTGGTGGCTCACGCCTGTAATCCCAACACTTTGGGAGGCCAGACAGATGGATCACCTGAGGTAAGGAGTTCAAGACCAGCCTGGCCAGCATGGCAAAACCCCATCTCTACTAAAAGTATAAAAATTAGCCAGGCGTGGTGGGGGGCGCCTGTAATCTCAGCTACTCGGGAGGCTGAGGCAGGCAAATCGCTGGAACCTGGGAGGCAGAGGTTGCAGTGAGTCAAGATTGTGCCACTGCACTCCAGCCTGGGCAATAGAGCAAGACTCTGTCTGAGTGGGGAGGGGAAAGAAAAATGTTCATAATTGGCACTTCTGGACCTCAGTTTACCTGACAAATGGGCATGAGAGAGGTCGAGGCCTTCTTTCCATGGTTTCTCACTCTTTCTGGGTCCCATAGGTAATGATCCCTCATCAGGTCTACAGGGTGTCACAGAAGTGGGCTCAGGGAAACCCACTCCCAGGAGGGAGAAGGGACCTAAGTCTGGAGGGGTGAGTCAGCCTCAAAGATGGGGAGAGAGGAAGGGCAGAGGCAAATACATGCAGAGAGAGGGAGAGAGGCTGGGGCAGGAAGACAGCAGGGAGGAGAGGGGACGCCAGGGCCTGGAAGGTGTTCACAGGAGCCTCTCCCTCCTGGGACGCAGGATTCAGGCTTCCTTCCAGTTAGTTCACTTTCAGGGGGCCCCTCCCGAAGAATGACGCGGAAACATGGGGTTTTCAGGTCAGGACAGGAGAGAGGGAGGAAAGGAACTGACCCCACCCCACTCCTGAGCCACAGCCTCGCCCTGCCCTGGGAGATCCTTGACCTGCCTCGACCTCCGGACCCTCCGGACCTCCAGCTGCAGCCTCCCCTGTCCCGGTGGCTCAGCTCACAGCCTCTCGCTAGACTCCAGACACCCACCTGCCCGCAGCACGCCTCTCACACTCACCTTTCGCACGTCGCACTCCCTCCCTTACGCTCCCCCGTCACGCTGGACACGCTCTCCCTTCGTACACACCGCACCCCACGACGCCCACGCCCCCACCCTCGCACAGCCTCCAGCAACACCCTGCCACCCTCCCCTCCGCGCAGCGCACGCACCCTGCAGGCCAGCAACTCCGCACCCTCGCGCGCAGCACCTGGGCCCGCACGCAGGACCCTCACCCAACACCCCCCGTTTCCCGCGCTCACCCAGATCCCCCACCTGCTCCCACGACGCTGTCGCCCTCCCGCGCACCCCTTCCCGCCCTCCTCACCCCCTCTCCTCTCCGGCGCTCGCACCCAGCACCGTTCCCCCACCGTGCCGTCCCCCCCATTGTCTCCGGGCCTCTCCTCCGTCTCCCCCTCCCCTCCCCGGCCCCGGCCCCGCCCCGGCCTCGGCGCCCCGCCCCCGGGCGGGCAGGGGGCGGGGCGCGGGGGGCGGGGCGGGCGGCGCGGGCGGTGCAGGTGCCGGGCCGGGAGCGAGCGGCGGCGGCGGCGGCGGCGGCACCATGGGCCGGGCCCGGCGCTTCCAGTGGCCGCTGCTGCTGCTGTGGGCGGCCGCGGCGGGGCCAGGTAGGGTCGGGGGCCGGGGTCGGTCGGCCGGCCGGGCTGGGGCGGGGGGCGCGCCGTGGTGACAGCCCGGCAGCCTCGGGGCCGCAGAGGCCGAACAATGCGCGCGGGGCCGGGCCGGGCCCCCTCCCCGGGACAAAGCGCAGCGCGGGCCGGGAGCCGGGAGCGACGAGCGGGGGAGGGGGCGCGGGCCCCGGCCGCCGTGCCGCAGCCCCCCCACCCGCGCAGGCTGGATCCCGGCGGGGACAAAGGGCCCGAGACCCCCCCACACACAAGTCCGCCTTCCCCAGGCCGGTCCCGCTGTCCTTCTGTCCAGTCTCTGCGTCCCTCTGTCCGCCCGTCTCTCAATCCCCCCGTCTGGTTCCTCGTCCCCCTACCCTTGTCCTCTGTCCCTCAGTCTCGAAGTCCTGTCCCTCCTTCTGTCTGTCTCCCTCTCTCCTTGCCTCCGTGTTCCTCATCTATTCTGTCTTTGTCCCCTACCTCTGTCCCCTGGTCTCTGTCCCCTTTTCCTGGGTCACTCTGTCCCCTCCATCATCCTCTCTATTCTCTTTCCCCCGGATTTCTGCCCTCCCTCTCTGCCCCTATTCTTGGTCCCTGTCTCTGTCTCGCTGTCACCCTTGTTTTTCTGTCCCTTTTTCTCTGTCCCCTATCTGCCCCATCCCCTTGTCTCTGTCCCCTGTCTTTCTGTCACTCGTTTCTCTAACCCTTTCTGTTACCTGTCTCTTTCCCCCTTCTCTGTCCCACTATCTCCATCCCTGTCTTTCTGATGTGCCTCCTCCCTCTACCCTTACAGCCTCCATCCCGGGATCTCCCATTCCCATCCTTTCTTCCTCCCTCGCTCTATCCCTCTGTGCCCCTGGAGAGCAATTCTGTCAGGCAGGGCATTCTAAGGAGCCCTGGGGGGGGGGGGGAACATCTGTTTTCATGTGTGCGGGGAAGTGAGAATGGGGGACCTTGGCGTGTAGGCATACACGTGGATTCAGCGAATGCCTCTCCAAACCCTCCTCACCCATTCACACATCCAGGCTTGACTCACAGAGAAGCCCCTGTCCAGGACATCCAGGGAGCCATCCACATACCCTCATCACACACTGTGAGAAGCTGGAGACCCCCAAGTTTAGGTGACCCTGAGACTGGGGACAAGGTCAGGAAATGTCACCCCCACACACACTCTCACACTGTGTAAGTCTCGAACCTGCCACGGGTCACCCCTCCCTGGTGGATAAGGCCACTTTTGGAAGGAACAGAGGATTAGAAGGTGGCTAGGCAGAAGCAGGAGGGCTGGGTGTTCTGCAGAGATTGGTGAGAGGAGTTGTAACCAGGTGGCATGGGGCTGGCGGCCTGGGCTTAAATCTTGGCTCTTGCCATTTGCCATCGCGGCCAGTGGTAAACACCTCCCTCTCTCCAGGCTTCTGTTTCTCTTTCTGTAAAGTGAGGATGTTGAACTCAGTGACCTGAAAGGGAACGCCAGCTCAGACCGTGAAGGGGTTTCTGGCAAGTTGAGTGTGGTTACATGTTCCCCACTCCAGGGTTTGAGGCAGAGCCATCCTCACCTCAGCCAGGGTGAGGGGCAAAGCTGTCCTCTCACTGTCTGTCTGTCTGTCTGTCTGTCTTTCTTTCTCTTTCTTTCTTCTCTAGTCTTCTGTGACTGCTTTAGAACTTGCATCATTACTTTCTTTGCAACAGACACGCCACAATTTCCCAGATGAGAACTTTGGTACCTCAGTGACATTTCCATCAATTTTAATTTATCTTTATTTTTTAGGCTAAACACCAGGCTTATAGAATCCTGGAACTAATGAATCCAGTAAATAAAGAACCTGAGGGTACTTTAGAATGCTGACATCTACAGGATTCTAGAATCCAGAAGGCTTTAGAATCTTGACACCTTTAAAGTTCTAGAACCGTGATGGTGTTAGCATGCTAGCATCTTGACGTCTTAAAAATCGTGAAATCTTGATGTCTTGGAGTTCCTGGATCTTGACATCTATGACATTTAGAATCTTGACAGCTTAGAATCATCAGACTTTGAATTCTCAGGATCAGAATATAGCTTCAGGTGACCACCCGCCCCGTGCAAAAGCCTTTCTCTGGTGCTTCTGGGAGTTAGGTCTATAGCCCTGTCCCTCGTTTGCTTTCCAAGTCACTGCTTCCTGGCACCCTAATCCTCGCTGTAAACTTTCTCTAAAGTAAATAGTATGTGGCTTTTACAAGTAGAAACTGAGCTTGGTGTCATGGGAAGAGCTCCCAGCTGGGAGCTAAGGAACTTGGGTCCAAGCCTTACCCAGGACCCTTTAGTATAATTTTGCATCAGTCCTTGTCCCTCTCTGGGCCTTATTTTCCCCTTCTGTAAAGCATGGGGTAGAAGGCTGTAGCATGTGGTCTTGGAGGGTCCTTCCTGCTCTCCTTTCCATTGGATATTTCTGAGTGGCCTTGGCTACCACATTTTAGGGGGTATCTGTTTTTCCCACATTTCTCTCTTAGTCACTCCTTCCTCATTCACCTTGCCCAGCCAGCAGGAATCGGGGGAGATGAGGTGCATTTGCGCCATTTTAAAAACATGTTCTTTCTCTCCTGGTTCATTCATCTTCTGAGCATAGCAGAAGAAGATGATGAGATTTATGCCCAAAGAAGAAGGATCCAGGGTGGGCAGAGGAGAGGAAGTGAGAAGGAGGGATGGGTTGCCTGCCCAGGGATGCACCCAGGCAGAAACGGGGACCCGCAGCCAGAAACTGGGTAGAACAGAAAGGAGCAGAGGAAACAGATATCCAATACAAAGAAAGAATAGAGAGGCTGTTAGGAGTTGAGGGGTCTTGTGGAGGGGGCAGTTGTTGGTCCCCAAATAATGTTTCCTTCCCAGAGTGACTCACTTTTTCCTGCTAAAATTCTGACCAGTCACTCTGAGAACAGGGGTACCCTCCCTCCATTGTGAGTCACCCTAAGGAACAGGTTTTGGAGGTTTCTATCACTGACCCCCCCACCCACCCACCCATGAGCCAGGCGCCTGGGTCCCCAGAGCCTGGGGGTGGGGGTCAGGTTCTGCAATGGATTCCAAGACCTTAGACACAGCAGGGCTGGGGCCTAAGGCTGGGTTAATGTCGTGCGAGCCTGGCCTGTCCCCATCTTGGAGAACACAAAGGCAGCTTTCTCTCTCTGGGAGGGGTGGGGGGCGGCCTGGAGACAGTCAGACCCGCCAGCATCCAATGGCCTGTGGCACCAGAATGGAAGCACCCACTGGTTTCCGCCTGTGCAGACCCCAGGCCCATAGGGAGCAGGCACACAGTGCTCCTCCGTGGGCACCCAGTGGGGCAAGGGGCAGGCGCCGAGCCTGGGCTCTTCTGGGAAGGGGGGGTGAATAGAGGGCACTGGGGGTGGAGGTTCGGACAGAGGGAGCTCAGTGCAGGCCTGCACCCTTCCCGGAGCAGGAATTCCTCCCGTACCCCACACCCAGGGAGGACCTCTGGGGGACTCCTCACTCCCTGGCTGGGCCTGAGGCCTGGAATCCAGGGAGTCCCGAATATCCCAGGAATGTGGGGGCCACAGCAGGGACTTTGTGTGTGAGGCTGCTGACTCACCCCTACGCCCCCACCTGATGCCTAGGTCCCCAGATGGGAGGGGACAGAGGGTTGAGGAAAGGCAGGACTGTGGTTCTAGGCGTTGAGGACTGGGGAGTTAGAGTCAAAAGTTTTCAGGAGAGGAGGGGCTGGATCTGATGGAGGAGGGGCTGGGGACCTGGACTCCTGGGTCTGATGGAGGAGGGTCTGGGGGCCTGGACTAATGGGTCTGAAGGAAGAGGGAGCTAGGGTCTTAGACTCCTGGGTCTCAAGGAGGAGGGGGCTGAGGTCTTAGGCTCCTGGGTCTGAGGGACAAGGGGCTGGGGTCTTAGACTCCTAGGTCCTGGGAGGAGGGGGCTGGGGTCTTAGACTCCTGAAGTCTGAGGGAGGAGGGGGCTGGGGTCTTAGACTCCTGTTTCTCAGGGAGGAGGGGGCTGGGGTCTTAGACTCCTGTTTCTCAGGGAGGAGGGGGCTGGGGTCTTAGACTCCTGAGTTTAAGGGAGGAGGGAGCTGGGGTCTTAGACTCCTTTTCTCAGGGAGGAGGGAGCTGGGGTCTTAGACTCCTTTTCTCAGGGAGGAGGGGGCTGGAGTCTTAGACTCGGGTTTAAGAGAGGAGAGGGCCGAGGGCTGGAACTCCTGTGTCCGGAAGGAAAAGGGGGCTGGGAGTCCACACTCCTAGGTCTTGAGAGAGGAAGGGATGAGGATACAGACTCCTGGGTCCTGAGAGAGGAAGGGGCTGGAGGCGGGGGATTCCACTCCAGGTTTCTGAGGGAGGAGGGGCTGAGACCCTGATGCCTAGGTCCTGCGAATACAGGCGCCTTCACAAGGCTGAGCTGGGGAAGAATTGACGCTTTGTGCGAGGATGTTCGGACTCCGCCATTGATGGGGGGCTGAGGGGGGGTTCGGTCAGGACGCAGGGATGTACCACCTCCCTAGGGGAGGAAGGGGGAAGGAGGCAGGATGCCAGGAGCCCCCTGGGGAGCGGATATAGAGGGGGTGGTGGTGACCTTCCCGGAACTATGACCTTGAGACTCCCTTGGGTATTCGCTGACTCAGGACCCAGGAAGCGCTCCCCCCACCCTGCTTAGTCTCCGTGGAAACATCCACCAGCTGTGTACTCTGGACCCCTGGCTCCTGGGTCCTGAAGGAGGAGGGGGCTGGAGGCCCAGACTCCTGTGTCTAAGCTAGGAGAGGGCTGGGGGCTCTGACTCCTAGGTTTGGAGGAAGGGGCTGCTGACAGCCCAGACTCCTGGGTCCTGATCGAGAAGGGGGCTAGGGGTCTGGATTTCGGGAACCTGAGAGAGGAGGTGGTTGGGGGCTGAATTCTTGGGTCTAAGGGGGAAAGAAGCCGGGGTTCCAGACTCCTGGAACCTGATGGAGGAGGGGCTGGGAGCCTAGACTCCTGGGTCCTGGGAGAGGAGGTAGTTGGGGGCTGGATTCCTGGGTCTTACGCATTACCTGCTCCGCCACTCTTTCCCAAACCCTCCCCTGTCCCTTTTTCCAAGCACCATCCCCATGACGACTCCTGGCTGTCAACACAGTTTAAAGGGCCAGTGCCTCAGTCCCCAAAGCTCAGCCCCTCTCTGACCAGAAAGTCCCGCCCCCACCACCGCAACCCCCCAGACAAAAGCTGCTGAGACATTAATATTCCAGGCACAGATACTGTTGGTTACTGACTCCTCAGGAGGGGGAGGGAGTAAAACAAAAGCCCCCCACCCTCACCCCATGTGCACCCTCAAGCAGAGAGCAGGGGATAAATTTGGTGGGGGCAGATCCAGAGGAACCTGATGGCTCCCAGGAGATGGTGAGTTTTGCCACTGACTTGCCTGGGACCCGCTAAGCCTCATTCTCCACATCTGTAAAATGGGGGGCTAGCACTGAACCAGCCTTGAGGTCCAGGATCTACGGATAGAATTCGAGATGTTTTTAAAAGCACCAGAATGTGCATGCCAGTTTTCAAATGCATGGGCATGTTTCCGGAGGTTGCACTAAAACAGCCTTGCAGAGAGGGCTCCCTGAGCTTCAGGCACGGGGCTCATCCTTTCGAGGCAGGCACTGGCATCATTCCCATTTTATAGATGGGGCAACTGAGGCTCAGAAAGGTAAGGTCACTTGCCCACAGATCACACAGATGGCAAGTGGTTGAGCTGGGATCAACCTAGGTGTTTAAGATGAAAATAATGATGTCACAAAGTTGTCAGGCTGAAATGAGATTCTGTCTGGGCCAGCTGCAGTGGCTCATGCCTATAATCCCAGCACTTTGGGAAGCCAAGGCAGGAGGATTGCTTGAGCCTAGGAGTTCAAGACCAACCTGGGCAAGATATTGAGACCCCCATCTCTAAAAAAAGAAAAAAAAAATTTTTTTTTTTTTTAATTAGCTGGGCATAGCTACGCACTTCTGTAGTCTTAGCTATTTGGTAGCCTGAGGTGGGAGGATCGCTTGAGCCCACGTGTTCAAGGTTGCAGTGAGCCATGATTGCACCACTGCACTCTAGTCTGGGTGACAGAGTGAGACCTTATCTCAAAAAAAGAAAAAAGAAAGAAAGAAAGAGAGAAAGAAAAAGAAAGAAAAAAAGAAGAAAGACAAACAGATATCCCATCTGACACATGTAATTCATGTAGCAAGTTCCCCAGACACTTATCAGGTGCCAAGCACTCTTCTGGGTACTAGGGGTGCAGCAGTAAACCCATTGGATTATATCCCTGCCTTCCTAGAGTATACATTCCAGTCATGAGTGACAGACGGTAAACAAATAAGCAAATTAATCTGATGATTCCAGTGAAATCTTCGTAGAAGAAATAAAGCAATGGTGAGGAAATAGCAAGTGTCCTGGACCAGGCGCAGTGGCTCACACCTGTAATCCCAGCACTTTGGGAAGCCGAGGCAGGAGGATCCCTTGAGCCCAGGAGTTGGAGACCAGCCTGGGCAACATGGAGAATCTCTCTCTCCACAAAAAGCACAAAAATTAGCCAGGTGTGGTGGGAGGAGCCTATAATCCCAGCTACTCGGGAAGCTGAGGTGGGAGGATGGCTTGAGCCCAGGAGTTCGAGGCTGCAGTGAGCCATGATTGCACCACTGCACTCTAGCCTGGGCGACAGAGCAATACCTTGTCTTTTTTTTTTTTTTTTTTTTTTTTGAGACAGAGTCTCACTCTGTCACCCAGGTTGGAGTGCAGTGGCTTGATCTCGGCTCACTGCAACCTCTCCCTCCCGGGTTCAAGCAATTCTGCCTCAGCCTCCTGAGTAGCCAGGGCTACCACTGCCTGGCTAATTTTTGTATTTTTTAGTAGAGACGGGGTTTTGCCATGTTGGCCAGGCTGGTCTTGAACTCCTGACCTCAGGTGATCTGCCCACCTTGGCCTCTCAAAGTGCTGAGATTACAGGCATGAGCCACTGCATCAGGCTGACTTTGTCTCTTAAAAGAAAAGAAAGTGTTCTAAAGGTGAAGGGATGAGCAGTGAGGGAAGGCCTCTCTGAGAAGGTACTGATATGATTTGAGACCCAAATGGGAACAGGAGTCAGCCCTGGGAAGATAGAGGTTGGGAGGTGGGGAGAAGAACATTCCAGGCAGAAGGAAGAAAAGGGAAAAGGCCCTGTGGTGGGAACGAGCTCAGCATGTGTGAGGGACAGCAAGGCTAGCAAGCCCAGAGTGAAGTGAGGTCAGCGAGGGGCCAGGCCATGTAGCACCTTGAAGTCCCTGGGAAGGGGTCTCACGGCAGCCCTCGGAGGGTTTTAAGCAGAGAAGTGAACTGATCTGATTTACCTCTTTGAAAAATCCATCCGGCCACTGGATGGAGAATGGCCCTGGAGGAGGCAGACAGGGACGCAGACAGACCCACGAGTAGGCTCTTGCAGAGTCCAGGTGAGGGATGATGCTGGATGAGAGTGAGGGTAGGAGAGGCAGACAAAGGTGATGGGATCTGGGATATGTCCTGGAGGTAGAATGGACAGATATTGCTGATGGAATGGATATTGGGGATGAGGGAAAGGGAGAGAACTTGAATGATTTCTAGGTTTTTGACCTGAGCAACCAGGTGGATGGTGGTGACATTTATTGAGATTGAGAAAATTTGGGGAGGAAAATATCTGGGGCAAGGATTGGACATGTTAAGCTTGATATTCCAGGAGGTGCTAGATATACCTCAGTGGCTCAAATCCCCAAAGTGCTATAGTTTCAGCTACTCATGAAGCTGAGGCAGGAGGACTGCTTGAGCATAAGAGTTTGAGTCCAGCCTAGGCAACATAGTGAGACCTCATCTCTAAAATAAATTTAAAAAATTAAAATACTCAAAGTGTTACACTCAAACATAAAGGAAGTCCAGAAGTAGGAGTCCAGGGCTGTTACAGCAGCTCCACATCTTCACCAGAGACTCAGGCACCTTCCAGCTCTTGGTTCCACCATCCCTACTGCTCTTGTCCTCATGGTTCAATATGGCTGCCTAAATTCCATGCATCACACTGCTAGTTCCAGGTGGCACAAAGGTGACTCAGTAGAAAAAGGGTTTGTCCACCTGTTTCAGGAAGTCCTCTCAAAATTGTCACGCAACATTTTGGCTTATATCCAACTGGACAAAATTTTATCAGATGGCTTTACCTTGCTGCAAGGAGACTGAGGAATGCCTTTTTCTGCTGGACATAGTGCAACCATAAAATACAACCAGTGTTCTTTTCTTTTACTGAGGAGAAAGGGGAAAATGGATGTCAGAATAGGAAGCCAGAAGTCTCTGTCTCCACCCCCCAGAAATAATCTTTTATACTCCTCAACTTCCAAATTAGGTTACCTACCCTCTTACAGAAAACATAACACTTTTTTTCTTTTTTGAAATGGAGTCTTGCTCTGTCACCCAGGCTGGAGTGCAGTGGCGCAATCTCAGCTCACTGCAACCTCCGCCTCCCAGGTTCAAGCGATTCTCATGCCTCAGCCTCCTGAGTAGCTGGAATTACAGGCGCCCACCACCACACCCGGCTAATTTTTGTATTTTTAGTAGAGACGGGGTTTCACCATGTTGGTCAGGCTGGTCTCGAACTCCTGACCTTGTGATCCGCCCACCTCGGCCTCCCAAAGTGCTGGGATTACAGATGTGAGCCACTGTGCCTGGCCACATAACACTTTTGATTACAGTGATTGGTTTCTACCTTCCCATAAATCTTAAAGGGCAGGGACCCCATCTAACTCATCTCTGACTACTCAGCCCCTGAAAACCTACATGATGCTCAGGAAATACTCCTGAATGAATGCAACCCAGCACCTGAATGTAAAAGACATGGATAGTTATCCAGCACTTAAAGACAAATAGCCAGATATAATCATGACATTTTCCTGCTTCAAAACCTTCACTGGCCCTTAGGATGAAAGCCAATCTCCTAGGTTGGCATTCGAGGCCCATCACAAGCGGATCTCACAACCCCCTGCCAATGATGGACACTTAATCCAGACAGCCAGGAGTGGATATACAGATTCAGGATACAGAATCAGAGATTTGGACGCAGATTTTGGCGCCGCCACTCTTGGCTGTGAACTTGGGCAAGTCATTTCATCTCTGTGGGCCAATTTTCTCACCTATAAAATGGGAATGGGAGCAGGATGCTGTAGCTCAAGCCTGTAATCCCAGCACTTTGGGAGGCCGAGGCAGATGGATCACAAGGTCAGGAGTTCCAGATCAGCCTGGCCAAGATGGTGAAACCCCGTCTTTACTAAAAATACAAAAATTAGCCAAGTGCGGTGGCAGGTGCCTATAATCCCAGCTACTTGGGAGGCTGAGGCAGGAGAATTGCTTGAACCCGGGAGGTGGAGGTTGCAGTGAGCCGAGATCGTACCACTGCACTCTAGCCTGGGCGACAGAGCAAGACAATGTCTCAAAAAAAAAAAAAAAAAAAAGAAAAAAAAATGGGAATGGGGGAAATGGGGATAATAATAGTGCAGGCCAGGCACAGTGGCTCATGCTTGTAATTCCAGCACTTTGGGAGGCTGAAGCAGGCAGTTCACTTGAGCTCGCGAGTTCAAGACCAGCCTGGGCAACACGGCGAAACTCTGTCTCTAAAAAAATACAAAAATTAGCCAGGTGTGATGGTGTGCACCTGTAGTTCCAGCTACTGGGGAGGCTGAGGTGGGATCACTTGAGCCTGGGAGGCAGACATTGCAGTGAGCTGAGATCGTGCCATGGCACTCCAGCCTGACCTTGTCTCAAATTAAAAATAATAATAATTGGCCGGGCACGGTGGCTCGCACCTGTAATCCCAGGACTTTGGGAGGCTGAGGCAGGCGGATCACTTGAGGCCAGGAGTTCGAGACCAGCCAGGCCAATATGGCTAAACTCTGTCTCTACCAAAAATAAAAATTAGCCTGGCATAGTGGTGCATGCCTGTAATTCCAGCTACTTGGGAGGCTGAGGCTGAAGAATCGCTTGAAATTGGGAGGTGGAGGTTGCAATGAACTGAGATTGCACCACTGCACTCCAGCCTGGGCAACAGAGCAAGACTCTGTCTCGAAATAATAATAATAATAATAATAATAATAATAATAATAATCATGCCTATCTTATACAGGGATTGTGAAGATTAAAGGTAAGTTATATGGGTAATGCCCTTAGCACAGGGACTAACACTGCAAGTACCTAATAATTGGTAGCTATAGGGGTTATTGTTATTTCGAAGACAACAGATGATGATATTGATGCTGATGATCAGTCTTGGCTTTCAGCTTTCCTAAATTCTTTTCTCTGATGGTGCTAGATTCCCCACCTTGTTTTTCTGATGGATTAATCAGCATAGGTTAAATGCTGTAACAGACACCCCTGAAATCTCAATGGCTTAACAAAAAGGTATATTTCTTGCTCATATCACAGTCCTATACAGGCAGGTCATGGGGGACAGTCAGTTAGAGACCCAAGTTCCTTCTGGCTTGTGATCCTGCCCTCCTCTAGGCTCCTTGGAGTCCTCTCTGTTCAGCCAGTGTGAAGGATTATGAGGGAGATGGGTCAGGCTGCAAGAGGTGTTTCTCTTCCACCTATATCCCATTGGCCAGAATTGGTCACATGGCCCCACCTAACTATAAAGGATGCTGGGAAGTATAGCCTAATTATGTATTGTATCAGTTAACTTTAGTAGTAGAACAGATCACCCACAACTTAGGAGCTTAAAACAACCACCACCTTATTTGTTCGTGATTCTGGGGTTCAGCAGTTTGGGCTATATCAGATGGGCAGATCTTTTATTGGTCTCAACTGGGGTCACTTGTGTGGCTGCTGTCATCTGGTGGGGCAGCTGGGGCTGGATGATCCAGGATGGCCTCGCTCACACAGCTGGCGGTTGGTGCTGGCTGCTGGCTGGGCTTCTCTTTCACCATGATCGTTCATCTGCAAAGACACTAGTCTGGGTATCTTTATGCAACAGTCTTAGGGCAGGAGTGAAAGCTACAAGGCCTCTTCAGGCCTAGGCTCAATATCACTTCTAGCAAATTCTATTGGTCAAAGCAACTCGCAAGGCTTACCCAGACTAGTAGGGGACAAAGTGCTTTCTCAATCGGAGGAATGGCAAAATCAACTTGCAAAGGGCATGTCCAGTAACAGGAGAATATTACGGCTATCTTTGCAAACGGGCTACAACATGTGCCCAGGTGTGAAAGATGAGGCTTGGTGAACACACAGCAGTCTCCCACACTTTGTGAAGTCCTGCTTACTTTTTTTTTTTTTTTTTTTTTTTTTTTTTTTTTTTTTTGAGACAGAGTCTCGCTCTGTCGCCCAGGCTGGAGTGCAGTGGCTCAATCTCGGCTCACTGCAACTTCCACCTCCCGGGTTCAAGCTATTCCCCTGCCTCAGCCTCCGGAGTAGCTGGGACCACCACACCCAGCTTATTTATTTATTTATTTTTGTATTTTTAGTGGAGACAGGGTTTCACCATGTTGGCCAGGATGGTCTCTATCTCTTGACCTTGTGATCCGCCCACCTCGGCCTCTCAAAGTGCTGGGATTACAGGCATGAGCCACCGCGCCTGGCCTCCTGCTTACTCTTTAAGATCCAGATCCAATGGAGCTTTCTTGCGGAACCCTCTCTGGCTACCCGTCTCTCTAGGCAGTTCTATAATAGTCTCCCCTTGCTCTGGGCTCCTAGCGTGCCCTGTGCTGCCCTCATTAGAGCATATTCTACTAAATCTTGACTACAGCTCTTTTAGAGTAGGGAACAGATTTCCTCCCTGTCCTGGACTCCAGCCTTCAGGAAATGTTCAATGCAATGGAATGAATGAGGGGAAAGAGAGGGATTGGAGGTTTGTATGGGGAAGAGGGAGAAAGAAAAAATTGAATTGCAGCTCTCAGTAAGTCTTCTATCCTGTCTCTTTGTCTAATCATCCAGGGGCAGGACAGGAAGTACAGACAGAGAACGTGACAGTGGCTGAGGGTGGGGTGGCTGAGATCACCTGCCATCTGCACCAGTATGATGGGTCCATAGTTGTCATCCAGAACCCAGCCCGGCAGACCCTCTTCTTCAATGGCACCCGTGGTGAGTGCTGGGGACCAGACTCCTGAGTCTTAAAGGAAGAGAGGGCTGGGGCCCAGACTCCCATGTCCTGAAAGAGGACACACCCGAGAGTTTGGTCTCCTGGGTCTCGGAGAAGAAAGGGCTGGGGTCCTGGACTGCTGGTCCTGCAGGCAGGAGGACCTGAATAATGCTGGGTCCTCAGAGTCATAGGTATGGCTGGAGAAAAGAGGCAGAGGGCTGGACTCTAAGCTCCTGTCGGATGGGTGGGACTTGTGAGGCCAGGACTCCCGAAATTCACACCTTCCCCCTCACTCTCTCTAGCCTTGAAGGATGAGCGTTTCCAGCTTGAGGAGTTCTCCCCACGCCGGGTGCGGATCCGGCTCTCAGATGCCCGCCTGGAGGACGAGGGGGGCTATTTCTGCCAGCTCTACACAGAAGACACCCACCACCAGATTGCCACGCTCACGGTACTAGGTAACGCCCTCCCCCTTGTCGGACGCATCCTCTCCTCCTTTCTTCTCTGCTTCTCTCTTCTCCTGAGACTTTCAGACCATGGCTATTTTTAACATCCTGGATGGGCATCTGGCTCCTGACCTCTCCCCTTTGGCCCCTGCCACCTGGGACCCTGGTTCCCTATGGTCGCTGGGAACCGGCAGCTTGATCGCTTTGAGCCCACTTTCGTGCCTTCTTTAAGCCCTTACTTCCCTTCTCCCTGCGGCAGTGGCCCCAGAGAATCCTGTGGTGGAGGTCCGGGAGCAGGCGGTAGAGGGCGGCGAGGTGGAGCTCAGCTGCCTCGTTCCGCGGTCCCGTCCGGCTGCCACCCTGCGCTGGTACCGGGACCGCAAGGAGCTGAAAGGTACCCTGGGCAGAGTGCTGACAAGGGGTGGGGAGGAGGTGGGACTTAGGAGAGGTTGTTTATATGTGGAGAGAAGCCACAGGTTTTCACAGACACTGGACATTCAATATGTAGTGGCTGATGTCAAGCGCGGTGGCTCACGCCTGTAGTCCTAGCACTTTGGGAGGCTGAGATGGGAGGATTGCTTGAGGTCAGGAGTTCAACCTGGCCAACATTGTGAGACCCCATCTCTAAGTATATATATAAATTTATGTTTTTATATATATAGCAATTAAATGGATTGATAGACGAGAAAGCATGAGCGTGAAAGAGGGAAGAGCTTTGGGAGGAGGCACGTGGGCTTGGTTAGGGGAGGGGCGTAGCTTGGAGGACAAGAGACGAGGCCTGTGGGTAAGGGGTGGAGCTTGGCAAATAGCCTGCTTTGGCGTTGGCTCGGGTGGGTGGATGGAGCCGGAATCGTGGCCTGACAGTGTCTGACTGGGGTGTGGCAGGAGTGAGCAGCAGCCAGGAAAATGGCAAGGTCTGGAGCGTGGCAAGCACAGTGCGGTTTCGTGTGGACCGTAAGGATGACGGTGGTATCATCATCTGCGAGGCGCAGAACCAGGCGCTGCCCTCCGGACACAGCAAGCAGACGCAGTACGTGCTGGATGTGCAGTGTAAGTGACCGGCGGGCCGGGACCCAAGGGATCCCAACGCCAGCCACCCGCACCCGGGAGAGTCCCCCCTTGTCCCGCGTGATGGCTTGGAAACTACTCTCTCTTCTTACTTTTGCCTAACAGACTCCCCCACGGCCCGGATTCATGCCTCCCAAGCTGTGGTGAGGGAGGGAGACACGCTGGTGTTGACGTGTGCTGTCACGGGGAACCCCAGGTGAGCTCTGGGGGCCTCCTGCGTCCTCAGGAGGAGAAAGCTGGGGACCTGGAAGAACAGGGACCAGGGCCTTGGATTCCTGGGTCCTAAGGAGGAGAGAGCTGAGGACCTGGACAAACAGGGAGCTAGGACCTGGATTCCTGGGTCCTGAGGGAGGAGGAATCTGGAGGCTCAGACTCCCCAATACTGAAGCTGTGCAGCCTCGGACTGCTGGTTGCTGAGGATGGAATGGCGTGGGAGGGCTATAATTATTATTATTATTATTTTTTAATTGTAGTGACGGGGTCTCCCTGTGTTGCTCAGCCTAGTCTGGAACTGCTGGCCTTAAGCAATCCTCCTGTCTCAGCCTCCTAAAGTGCTGGGATTGCAGGCATAAGTCACCATGTTCAGCCTGGGCTAGAATTCCTGAGACCTTGGTGATGGGTGGAAGTAGGCCCAGGACTGTTGGTTTTCCAGAAAGGAAAGAGATAGCAGGAAGCCTCTTATTTGGAGGTCCCTGCAGGATAAGAGTTGCATGTCTAGATTCTTGACAAGTCAGAATTGGGTGCTGGCACCTGGGTTCCTAACTCGCTGTACTTTATCCCCACCCAGGCCAAACCAGATCCGCTGGAACCGCGGGAATGAGTCTTTGCCGGAGAGGGCGGAGGCCGTGGGAGAGACCCTCACGCTGCCGGGCCTGGTATCCGCGGATAACGGCACCTACACTTGTGAGGCGTCCAATAAGCACGGCCATGCGAGGGCGCTCTACGTACTCGTGGTCTACGGTGAGAGCAGACTGTGGCCTACTGCGGGCAGGGCTCAGGGCGGGGGCGGGGCACCAGGTGGCGGGGGCGGGGCTTGAGCAAAGAGGCCACGTAACTCAGGGGTTCGGCAGCCAACAGAGTAATTGTTCTTTTGGGACCAGACTGGCCCGCGGGGCTCAAATTCGGGTTGGCTGCATTCTGTTGCAGATAACCGAACCTGTCTGCGCCTCAGTTTACCCATCAGTAAAGTGGAAATAATAGCACCTATATAACAAGGCTGTTGTGAAGATTATATGAGCTAAATATGTAAAGTGGTTGGAATGGGCTCTAGCACACAGCCGTTCTGTGTTTAGCTCTATGACGGTGGGGCAGAAATTTTGGAGGTAGTTGGGCCCAGCACTTTAAATACTTGGAGCGTTTTAGACAAGGTGGGAAGGGACTTGGACCTGTTTCTTGGACTCTGTTTCAAGCGGAGGAAGAAACTTGAATCAAAAGAAAAGGGATGACTGAGTGCGGTCGCTCACGCCTCTAATCCCAGTACTTTGGGAGGCCTAGGCCGGAGGATCGCTTGAGCCCAGGAGTTTAAGACCAGCCTGGGCCACCTAGCGAGACTCCCGTCTCTGCAAAAGAAAACAAGAAAAAGAAAAGGAAAATGTAACATGACTCAGGGGAGGGGTCGGGCAGTGTACAAACCAACAAGCCTCTGGAAAGAGAAGAGACTACAAGGTGGCAGTAATTTTTGAGGGGTGTGGCACATAAAAGGGCGCGGTTAGACGTGTGCAGAATGGCTTAAAAGCTTGTCTGCGATGGGGTCAGACTGGGACCGTCCTCTGATGACCTGGTCCTGTGCCCTGTCCCTCTGGCAGACCCTGGTGCGGTGGTAGAGGCTCAGACATCGGTTCCCTATGCCATTGTGGGCGGCATCCTGGCACTGCTGGTGTTTCTGATCATATGTGTGCTAGTGGGCATGGTCTGGTGCTCGGTACGGCAGAAGGGTGAGTGGGACCTGGTCTCTACGGTTGGTTGGTTGTAGGGCTCGGAAAGAGGCGGGTCCTAGAGCCAGGGTAACGAGAGGGCGGAGCCTAGACTCTGGATTCCAAATCCCGCTGCACCTGGGGCCGAGATGACAAAGGGGGCGGGGCTTTCGGCACAATACTCGAAAAGGGATAGAATTTAGAAGCTGAATTAAAAGCATAGATTTGCGGGTGGGCGTGGTAGCTCACGCCTGTAATCCCAGCACTTTGGGAGGCCAAGGCGAGTAAAGCACTTGAGAAGCCAGGAGTTCGAGACCAGCCTGGGCACCATGGCGAAGCCCCTTTTCTACTAAAAATACAAAAAATTAGGGAAAAAAGAGCATGGATTTGAATAAAACAATTTATTTTCCTAATTGCTGAATTCGCTGGGAGTAGGGCAAGGAAATACCTCCAAGAGAAAGGATAAGGGTGGCACTTTCGGTGAGCTTTTGGAGTCTTCCTAATTCTGCTTTTACCTCTTTCTCTGCCACTGTTTACCTCTTTCTCTGCCTCTCCCTCTGTGTTCTGTTTCTCCCTCTTCCTTTGCCTGGCATCTGTCTTGTCTGTCTCCCTCTTCCCCTATATTTCTGTCCAACTCCTGGGTCCACAAATATGTCCCCCCTGCCCCGGGGGTCTGTCACCCCCTCAGGTTCCTATCTGACCCACGAAGCCAGTGGCTTGGATGAACAGGGAGAAGCAAGAGAAGCCTTCCTCAACGGCAGCGACGGACACAAGAGGAAAGAGGAATTCTTCATCTGACCCTATCCCCACCCCAGGCCTAGGCCTGGGCCCGGGCTGGGGTACCCCCCACTGCCAGCTGCAAGGAACCAGCAAAGACATTTACCAGAGTCTGGGATGGTGGGCTTCTCCCCCCACCACTAACACCTCAGACGTTTGGGCAGGGATGGGGGTGTTGGATGCCTGGATCTCTGCAAGGGCCAGAAGTGAGGGCCCAGAGGTCTGGGTCCCCCAGGGGGCAGGGGCCAAAGGTCCATACCCCCCAAGTCCAGTGAGGGCAGTAGGGATTGGGTTGGGGGAAGATAACCGGGGGAAGGCCAGGACCCCTAGGCTACAAAACCAGGTCTTGTGGGGAGGGGGTCAGTTTCTGGGAAGGGTGGGGTGGGCAGGGAAGGGGAACACAGATTTCTTTGGGGGTCCTAGACCCCATGCCAGCCATTGTAAGAGTTCCACAGAGCTCTGGGCACTTCTTTGCAAAGCCATGTTTGCACGGTGGGGGGATGGGTGGGGGGGAGGGCGTGGAAATAGGGATTCTGTGTCTTTGTGTCATAACTTTGATGGGGGCAGTGAGGGAGACAGCCCCAACCCTTTTCTCCAATCCCCCTTCCCCAGGTTCCTGGGCTCCCCTTCTCTCTACCTTCTCCCCCAACGTCTGCCCCATCCATATTTGTCTCTCTGTCTACCCACTCCTGGGGGGGCCTTCCCCATCTCTCCTCCAGGCCCCCCGGGGAGGGGGAAAGGAGTTTGGGGAGGATTCATGGTCTTTATGGTTTTATATATAATATATTAAAAAATCAAAAGTCTGTATGAAAATATCAGATTGCACCCCCCTTTCCCCATTCCTGGCTTTTGCCCCCTTTTTCTTGTTAAAAAACAAAAAACAAAAAAAACCACACACACATTTTGTACGGGGCGGGGAGGGGAATGGGGAGGGGGTTTGGCAATCTCACTAACCACCATTAAACTGAGGAGAGAACAAGTGTTTGGGGTGGCTGTGTGTCTGTCCTGCTGTCAAGTGCTGTACCATTGGGAGGGAACTAAGTGGGAGGGGAGGGAAGAGTGTGATGGTTGCTGGTGGACAGTATAAGCCAGGAGAAGGTCCTGACCTCACTGAGGGTACCTCGACCTCCCCAGAAACCTGGGTTTGGCCACTTCTTCAGCCAAATAGTCACAGTCTTGTCTTTTTGATAGCGACTGAGCTACCCCATTCCATGGCCCGGACCCTTACCCTGGCTTCCCCCTACCCCAGACATTAGTCTCCAAGGGAACTTTGAATTAAAGTTAAACTCTCAAAACCTTTGCCTAGCTCCCCATCACCTCTAGACCAAGTCAAAGCTTTTTAGTCTGGCATCCCAGGCCTCTCATTCATTCATGTACATTTTAGATGTATTATTCTAACTTTAAAAAATAACCTCTTACGATGTGCCAGGTGTTGCTCAAAGTTCTAGAGTCCATGGTGAATAAAACCGGCAAATGTTAGGTGTTAAAGACAGCGCTACACTAATCTGAAATCTGATCCTGCTCTAAGCACTGAGAACTCACAGTGAAAAAGGGCGACTCCATTCTTACCCTCATGAAGCTTTCATGAGAAAAACACTCAAAACAAGGAAGCAAAGAAAGTTCAGATTGTGATAAGAACTATTAATATAAATGCAGAGTATGGTGATGTGTGCCATTGTCATAATGGAAAACTTCAAACCCACAGGAGTAGACAGGACAATAACATCCCATGTACTCTTTTTTTTTTTTGAGACCAAGTCTCGCTCTGTCGCCCAGGCCGGGGTGCAGTGGCGCGATCTCGGCTCACTGCAAGCTCCGCCTCCTGTGTTCACACCATTCTCCTGCCTCAGCCTCCCGAGTAGCTGGGACTACAGGCGCCTGCCACCACGCCCGGCTAATTTTTTTTTTTTTTGTATTTTTAGTAGAAATGGTCTAGGATGGTCAGGATGGTCTCGATCTCCTGACGTGATCCGCCCACCTGGGCCTCCCAAAGTGCTGGGATTACAGGCGTGAGCCACCGAGCCCAGCCTCTTTTTTTTTTTTTTTTTTTTTGAGACAGAGTCTCGCTGGGTGGCCCAGGCTGGAGTGCAGTGGCTCAATCTCGACTCAATGCAACCTCTACCTCCAGGGTTCAAGTGATCGTGCCTCAGCCTCCCAAGTAGCAGGGATTACAGGCACCCCCCATAACCCCTGGCTAATTTTTGTACTTTTAATAGAGGCAGAGTTTCACCATGTTGCCCAGGCTGGTCTCAAGCTCCTGACCTCAGGTGATACACCCGCCTCGGCCTCCCAAAGTGCTGGGATTACGGGCCTGAGCGACCGCGCCCAGCACCATATACTCTTCATGCCAGTTACAACCACCACCAACTCATGGCCAATCCCGATTTATCCATAACTCCAGTCAAATGTGGAAGTGCTATTATGGAGAGATCAGGAAAAGCCTCTCAGATTGACATCTGTACCAAGATACGAATGGTGAGCACAAGAGTAGGTATTCAAAGGTCAGAGGGAAAAGCATTTTTAGGCGGAGGAAACGGCAAGAGCAAAGGCCCGAGATGGTAAAGAGAGTTTGGGATAAGGTGGAGCTGGACAGAAGTGGAGGGAGGAGGAAGTAGGTGGGGTCAGAAAGATAAGCACAGCCAGACCAAGTGTATAGCCCTGAGGCCATGATAAAGATTTTTGGATTTTTTTTCCTAATGGGATCCCTTTGGGGAGTTTTAAGCCAGAATGTGACAAAGTCACTTACAGGAAGACTGGAATGTAGTCATAGTTGAACTCTAACATCGTCTATAGGACCTTTTCCCGTCTCCAGTTCGGTTCTAGGCATACTAAGCTGCTCTTGCTTCCTCAATCAAAACATGCGCTTCTATTTTTTATTTTTGGCCTCTGGGCCTTGGCGCTTGCTGTTCACTCTGCCAGACCCATTCCCATTCTAGTTGGCTCCTATTCGTACTTGGCTTAAGGATCACCACCTCCTGGAAGCCTTCCTAGAACCATAGGCCGGGGCAGGCGCCTCTTAGGCTCCCACAGCCCCCTGTGTTCCTCACTCCAGGTCTGACCTTCTGGGTAGTAGTTGTCTAATTAGGTGTGTATCTCCTTCGACTGGGGTGCCGTGAGTACAGGAGTATGGTTCGCTGCAGAAACCATAGAATCCGCCAGCATGGGGCCCGACACCTAGGAGATCAATAAACCTTTATCCTGGTTGGGAGGGGTCCTGGCCCTCGTGCCCTCTCTCAGGATGCAAACTGATCCCCAACGAAGACAAGGTCACCCACTTTGCGTTAGTCTGCAGTCCCTGCGCGCATGCGCTTTGCTCAGGTTGCCCCCGCCACATGCTAATCACTGCGATCAGGAGTAAGGCCCCTCCGGGAAATATGCAAATCACTCCTTCCAGTGCGGGAGGCCTTTCATTGTCCCGCGCTAGGATTATGCAAATACGCAGGCCTCGGGCCCAGGATCCAGTCCGAACTAGCGCCCTCCGCCCCCAGCGCATCCCTGTTTTATAAGGCGCGTTCCTGCCCCGCACACGCACGCGCGAACCCTTCAGCTTCTTGTTCCTTCGGGCCGCGGACTGTACCAAGTAAACCCAGGCAGCGAGGGGCAAAGCACGGCGCCCCCCGCGCGGGTCTCGTCGACGGCCCGACGCGCATAGCCCCTCTTCCCACAGAGCTACAGGACTAGCCGTCTCACCGCGCAAGCGCCCTAGGCTCTTCACGCCCCCTGCGCGCTCTCCTACCCTACTTGCGACGCAGGCGCAGAGGCTGGGTGTACAGCCGCCGCCGCAGAGCCGAAGCGGGGGCCGCCGGCGCCGGTGAGTGTCCCGGGGAGGGGTGCGCGGGGCATGCCGGGAAGCGGGCGCTACGGCCCCGCTGCATGATGGGAGCGACGACTCCCGTCACCGGGGAGCCGGCGGTCTGGGGCCGTGGTGACCCGAGGGCTTCTTTTTCTCCCCCTACGCGTCTATGCCGCCCTGGGGCATCCTGGGAGAACCGAGCGCTACGCCTTGAAGCGCTGTGGGAGTCGGTCCGCTAGTCGTAGGCCTGGTGCATCCTGGGAAAGAGTGTCCCAGATCCTTGTCGAGACCGGTTCCTTTTATCCCACACCTGCCGCTGACCGTCCTGGAGGCTTGGAGCGCTTCCACACGGGGAGTCTGGGAAGGTGGTCGCTATAGGCTTAAGGCATCCTGGGAAGAACTGCCACAAGGAATTATGGGAACTGGCCCTTATTGTCCCGTAGTGGAAGGTTTTGCCCTGGTCTCTTTGCTCGAGCATTGGAACGGGTACCTATTGTGTTCACGCGGGGCATCTTGGGAATTCGCTGCTATAGGCCCAGGGCATTGTGGGGTCTCCAGCACTGTGTTTGCCTTTCAGTTTGGCTGCCATAGGCGTGGTAGGAGTGGGACTTGTGAACCAAGGGATGGCCCTGCCTGACCTCTGGAATACTCTGGAAAGGGCCTTGTGTGATGTGGGCTTGGAAAAGTGTAGGCTAATGTGCATTGTCTCCTGGTAACTTCATGGAACGTCTTGATTGCCCCAGGTGTATGGTTGCCGTATAAAATATACAATGTCTAGTTAAATTTGAATTTCAGATAAACAATTATATCCAAAAGATACAACCTTTTAGAAAAGTATGTCCCAAATATCACGTGGAACATAGCTATATTAAGTAATTCTGTGGGCTAGTTGCAGTGGCTTATGCCTGTGATACCAATACTTTGGGAGGCTGAGGCAGGAGGATCGCTTGAGACCAGGAGTTCAAGACCAGCCTGGGCAACATAGTGAGACCCCCGTCTTCACACACACACACACACACAAAAGTAAAAATTAAGCCTGGCGTGGTGGCGCACACCTGTAGTCCCAGCTACTCTGCTAGGGGCGAGTAGGGTACCTTGAGTACAGGAGTTTGAGGTTACAGTGAGCTAACCTCCCAACCTGGTTATGGGGAGTACATGAGTTAAGGCCTGGAAGCCCCTTTCCTACAGATCACCCTACTGCACTCCAGAGCCTGGGCAACTGAGCGAGACCCTGTCTCTTAAAAAATATAAATAAGTAGGCTGGGCGCGGTGGCTGATGCCTGTAATCCCAGCACTTTGGGAGGCCGAGGCGGGTGGATCACGACGTCAGGAGATCGAGATCATCCTGGCTAACACGGTGAAACCCCATCTCTACTAAAAATACAAAAAATAGCCGGGCATAGTGGTGAGCGCCTGTAGTCCCAGCTACTCGGAAAGCTGAGGCAGGAGAATGGCGTGAACCCAGGAGGCGGAGCTTGCAGTGATCCGAGATCGTGCCACTGCACTCCAGCCTGGGCGACAGAGCAAGACTCCGTCACCAAAAAAAAAAAAAAAAAAAAAAGAGCCTGGCATGGTGGCACGCGCCTGTAGTCCCAGCTACTCGGGAGGCTGGGGCAGGATAATTGCTTGAACCCAGGAGGCAGAGGTTGCAGTGAGCCGAGATCGCTCCACTGCACTCCAACCTGGGCGGCAGAGTGAGACTCCGTCTCAAAAAAGAAAATTAAATAAATAAATAAATAAGGGCCAGGTGTGGTAGCTCATGCCTGTAATCCCAGCACTTTGGGAGGTGGGAGGCCAAGGCAGGAGGATTGTTTGAGGCCAGGAATTAGACACCAGCCTTGGCAACATAGTGAGACACCATCTCCGCAAAAAAAAAAAAAAAAAAAAAAAATTAATTGGATGTCTTCTGTTTTTATTTGCTAAATCTGGCAATCTTATCTTGGTATAAAGTAGAATTCCCAAATTAGATGGGGCCTTGTAGGCAATAGGGTATCATTAGAATTCTCCTCTGCCAATTATGAAATCTGTCTTTAAAAGCCAAGATTTAGGTGCTTTCTTTAGGAAGTTGCCCTGCCAATGATGCCAATGCTTCTTTGCCCCAGCCACCTCCAGGTTTCAATCTGAAGGTTTTCTCTTTAGTCCCCAGCATTAAACTTGACATCCGGGCTTTGAAGGGACCATGTATTTTCCACCATTGTATCCCCAGTGCATGGGCCTTGGCATGTAAGAGATATAGCTGAGGCTGCAGCAACTTGCCATGCGTGGTTCTCTACTATCAGGGAGTACAGTGGAAGACAATAGTGGTGTGTGTGTGTGTGGTGGGGTTGGTGGGGGGTGGGGGTGGTCCGTTGGTGAAGAGGGAGAGAGAGAAGTCACAGAAGGCTTCCTGGCAGAGGCAGTATTTCAGCGGGCAAGAAGTACAGAGGTTCTTATGTTTGCGGTGGGCTTTGAAGGGTGAAAAGGAGTTCTCCAGGCCAAAAAGGGAGAAGGAGGGCCGGGCGTGGTGGCTCTCACCTGTAATCCCAGCACTCTGGGAGGCCAAGGTGAGTGGATCACGTGAGGTCAGGAGTTTGAGACCAGCCTGGCTAACATAACGAAACCCTGTCTCTACTAAAAATACCAAAAAATTAGCCCGGCATGGTGGTGGTGGCTGCCTGTAATCCCAGCTACTAGGGAGGCTGAGGCAGAGTGGAGGTTGCAGTGAGCCAAGATCGTGCTATTGTACTCCAGCCTGGGCAACAAAGTGAGACTCCGTCTCAAAAAAAAAAAAAAAAAAAAAAAAAAAAAGAAAGGAGGACATTCTTGACAGCAACAGCGGGTGTACTAAGACCCACAGATGTGAAAAGGGTCTCCTTGTGTGCACAGGGAGAGGTGAGAGGTCTGGAACATCTGGAGTTTATAGAGGGGCGGGAATGGGAGTAGTAACGGCCACTCTTGATGGAGTACCCGCCACACACCAGCAATTTCTATCAGTGAGCCTACTGAATCTTCAGAAAAACCTTTTGAGCTGAGAAATCATTTTATGAAAGGTGTGGCTTCCAATCCTAGTTCATCCACTTACCAGATGGTGACCTTGGGCTACTCACTTATCACCTCTGTGTCTGTTTCCTCATCTGTACAAAGGAGATAATTCCCAACCTGGTTATGGGGAGTACATGAGTTAAGGCCTGGAAGCCCCTTTCTTACAGAGAAGGAAACAGGCTAGAGAAGTAAAGTTCTTTGCTTGGTGCTACACAGCTAGAGTGTGGCAAACCTAGACACTATCTTGCCAATTGATACAGAACTAAGGCTCATAGTCACAAACCAGTACAGCCATACCAATTGTTTAAATATTAAAATACTTCCAGATGGGTTGGTGTGTCACTGCTACACAAGTACTCTCTGTCCCTAACTGCCACTTGGGACCCTCCCTGTGGTATTATATATATAAATATGTTGGTTTTCATCCACAGTTCCTAGCTGGTAACTCCTATAGCCTTTGTTACAGTCTCTTGTTATAATGTTGTGTACCTTAGGCCTGGGGCAGGTCTGAAGAAACAGAATCTCACCGACCTCCTCCTGCCCTCCATTTCCTGCCCCAGGGCAAGACTCTAATCTCCCCCACCTTCTTGATTGTTGGTCTTAAGACACTTTTCAGAGAAGTCCATACCCAATGCTGCCTGTCTTAAAGCCTCCGTAAAAACCCAAGAGGACTGGGTTTGGAGAGCTTCCGCATAGCTAACCACATGAGGATTCCTGTAGGGTGGCACCCCAGGGAGGGCGTGAAGCTCCCTGCCCCTTCCCTTATACCTTGCCCTACACATCTCTTCATCTTTCTTCTTTGCAATATCCTCTATAGTAAACCAGTAAATCTAAGTAAGCATTTCCTTGAGTTCTGTGATTAGCTCCAGCAAATTTTTTTTTTTTTTTTTTTTTTTTTTTGTAAGATGGGTCATCCAGGCTTGAGTGCAGTGGCAAAGTCACGGCTCACTGCAGCCTTGACCTTCCAGGCTCAAGTTATCCTCCCGCCTCAGCCTCTCAGGTAACTGGGACTATGAGCACATGCCACCACACCAGCTAACTTTTGTAATTTTTTTTTTTTTTTTGTAGAGACAAGTTTGCCATGTTGCCTAGGCTGGTCTCAAACTCCTGAGCTCAGGTGATCTGCCCACCTCGGCCTCCCAAAGTGCTGGGATTACAGGCATGGGCCACCGCGCCCGGCCTTATTTTTAGTTTTTTAAAAAAGTCGGGTGTGGTGGCTCACGCCTGTAATCCCAGCACTTTGGAGGGCTGAAGCCGGCGGATTGCTTGAACTCTGGGCAACATGGTGAAACTGTGTCTCTACCAAAAATACAAAAATTAGCCGGGTGTGGGGACAGCGTTGGAATGGAATCGGAGGGGACACCTAGCTGGTGTCTCCTGTGTAGTGTGTGGGGAAAAAGCCCCACACATTTGGTCACAGAATTCTGTGTTGATGATTGTTGTGGTAGTGTGAGGAGAGTAGAGGAAAAGCACAGTTTGAAGGTTTTTTCCCCCATAACACTTCCCCAACCCCAGACCTCCCCATGGTCCAGCAACTAAAGGGTTAATGCCTGGTATCCGTCCCGCTCCACTGTCAGTTCTGATTGGTGCCCACACTAGTCCCCACTGTTGAATATTTGGAATGTCACCTCTCCCTACCCCACTGAATAAGAACCAGAAGGCAGCCTTGTTGCCCACATGCGGAAATTAAGACCTAGAGAGGGGGACGGGTGCGGTGGCTCACGCCTATAATCCCAGCACTTTGCGAGGTTGAGGCATGTGGATCACCTGAAGTCAGGAGTTCAAGCCCAGCCTGGCCAACATGGTGAAACCCCATCTCTACTAAAAATACAAAATTAGCCGGGCGTGAGGACGCACACTTGTAGTTCCAGCTACTCGGGAAGCTGAGGTAGGAGAATTGCTTGAGCCTGGGAGGTGAAGGTTGCAGTGAGCTGAGATCACACCACTGCACTCCAGCCTGGGCAACAGAGTGAGATTCTGTCTCAAAAAAAAAAAAAAAAAAAAAAAAAAAAAAGACCTAGAGAGGGGCAGGGCTTGCACTCAAGGCCCTGTAGACAGTCAGGGACAGAGCTGGGGTCCTCTGTGCCCCACCCCAGCAATGAGCACACAGTTGGGCTTGGGGTGGGGATGGGTGCTATGTAAAAATTTATTGAATCATCACAGGTCTTTCCTTTCCCCCTATCCAGCATCACTCTCTACCTGCCAACATCCTGTATTAGAGAACTTGTGGCCGGAGGTGTGGCTCTGGAGAGCTGGCCGGGGAGGGACGCTGCTCAGCTGCTGCTCTGCTCCTGTCTCCTGTCCCCTCCCCCGGCCATGACAGAGACCCGTGAGCCAGCTGAGACTGGGGGCTACGCCAGCTTGGAAGAAGACGATGAAGACCTTTCCCCAGGTAAGGTGGCCTTAGAGGTGGTGGCGTTGGCTTGACCATCATCCTGGCTTAGGGTTTGGCCTCCACTGGGAAATGTTGATGGGGAGTGGCTGCTTGTCTTGCTAGGGGTTCTATTCTGACTGAGACTCCTTGTCCCGGTACGGGATCTCTTCCAGTCGGGACTTCTGGGGATTGTAGATTGACTGGGGTCGCTCTCCTTGCTAGAGGTTCTAGATTGGCCATGATTTCCTTCCTTGCTGGGGGTTCTAGATCGGCTGTGAGCTTTCTCCTTGCTGAAGGCTCTAGGTCGACTGTAACCACTCTGCTTATTGGGGCTTCTAGATCGGCTGTGATCTCTCTCCTCGCTGGAGCTTCTAGATTGTCTGCGCTCTCTCTCCTTGCTGGAACTTCTCCATCGTCTGCGATCTCTCTCTTTGCTGGGGCTTCTGGATTGTCTGTGCTCTCTCTCCTCGCTGGGTTTTCTAGATTGGCTGCGATCTCTCTCCTTGTTGGGGCTTCCGAGTCGGCTGTGAACTTTCTCCTTGCTGGGGCCTCTCGATCGTCTGTGATCTCTCTCTTTGCAGGGGCTTCTGTATTGTCTGTGATCTCTTTCCTTGCTAGGGCTTCTAGGTCGGCTGCGATCTCTCTCCTTGTTGGGACTTCTAGATCGGCTGCGATCTCTCTCCTTGTTGGGACTTCTAGATCGGCTGCGATCTCTCTGCTTGTTGGGACTTCCAGATTGACTGCGACCACTCTCCTTCCTGGGGCTGCTAGATCCTCTGCGATCTCTCTCTTTGCTGGAGCTTCTAGAATGGCTATGACTTCTTTCCTTGCTGGGGTTTCTAGACCAGTTGTGACTTCTTCCTCTTCTGGGGGTTCTAGATTGGTTTTGACTTTTCCCCTTGCTGTGGCTTCTAGACTGGCTGTGTCTTCCCATCTGGCTCAGAATTCCCTTCCGGGTGCGACTTCTTGCCCTGCTATGGTTTCTCTT
This sequence comes from Nomascus leucogenys, assembly GCF_006542625.1. Classification (NCBI taxonomy): domain Eukaryota; kingdom Metazoa; phylum Chordata; class Mammalia; order Primates; family Hylobatidae; genus Nomascus; species Nomascus leucogenys. The sequence goes on along the minus strand of NC_044397.1, from coordinate 86,811,517 downwards.
CCAACTGTGACTTCTCACCCTGCTGTGCGTCCTCTTCTGACTGCCACTTCTTGACCTTCTGGGGCTTCTAGATTGGCTGTGACTTTGCAGCCTGCTGCGGGTGCTGGCCTGGTTATAACTCTTGACCCTGCTGGACATTTCAGTGGGGCTGTAACTCTTTTCCCTACTGGGGATGATCATCTGACCATAGCTCTTCATCTTCCTTAATGACGATGGAGATGGGTTGTCACTCTTCTCCTTGGAGGGAATTCCAGTCGGGGTTTGACACTTGGCTCTACTGGAAGTTGCAGCCAGCTCGGAACTCCTCCCTATACCTGAGCCTCCTGGTGGGCGGTAACTCTTCTTGCTCATATTTCTAGGCTGGCTGTCACTCCTTTCCCTGTTGCTGGTTCTAGGCCGGCCGTAACTCTTTCCCCGGCTCCGTTTTTGCTGTGAAGTGGGAGTTCTTACCCTGCTGGCCATGCCTGGTCTGGCACCATGAGTTCTTATCCTGCCAGGAGTGCTGGCCCTGCTGGGTGACCTCTTGGAGCTGCGGCTTCCCCTTCTGCCGGGTGTCCTACCCCGGCTGTGTGTGCCCCTCCGCTGGTGGCATCTCATGCCGCTGGCCTTGCTGGCTTTGCTGGCTTTGCTGGTCCTGGTGTCGGTGCTCACCCTGCTGGGTGTTCTTGCTTTGCTGCGGACTCGGGACCTGCTGCTGGGCTGGTTAGGAGGGGCTCTTTTTGTACTGGTCGATTTCGTGGACTTGGAACTGCTTGGGCTCATGACTGAGTTGCGGGATATCGCTGGCTTGGTGGGCACTAAGGATCTGTTGGGCGTTGCTGATTTGGTGGACTTCAAGGAGGCAGGAGGCTTGAGATCTGCAGTGGGCATGGAGGATCCACTGGGTGCCGGGGACATACTGGGCTTTGAAGATCTCTTAGGTGAAGACATGGTGGGCGCAAAAGGGCTTGTGGTCCTGGAAGTCACAGTAGACATGAAACACCTGGTAGCCGTGGATGATGACCTGATTGCCTGTCACAGGCCAACTGTGTGAAGTCATAGTGGGCATTGAAGACTCTGGAGGGTGAGTGGTATGAAGTCAGAGGTGGGAGGAGAGAGGGCAGGGGTCCTAGCCTGAGGCTGGAGATATTTCCTCTGGTTTGCAGCCATTCAGCAGATGTCTTCTGAGGCTGACTCATGCCCAGCATTGCTGGGGACACAGAGATGGCAGACCCAGGCCCTGCCTTCAAGGAGCCCATAGTCAATGGGTGGGGAGGGGGGTCACTGCCCAGAGTGGTCAGGGTGTGATGGAGAGCGGTGCAGGGGCCGGGGAGCCCATACAAGAGAGACACTGACCGCCTGGGGAGTCAGCAAGGACTTCACAGAGGACATGACATGAGCTTGGCTTTAAAAAGGAGCAGGAGTTTTGCCAGTAGAGAAAGAAAGGGTCAGGCTGGGTGCGGTGGCTCACACCTGTAATCCCAGCACTTTGGGAGGCTGAGGCAGGCAGATCACCTGAGGTCAGGAGTTCCAGACCAGCCTAACCAACATGGTGAAACCCCATCTCTACCAAATATATAAAAATTAGCCAGGTGTGGTGGCACATGCTTGTAATCCCAGCTACTTGGGAGGCCGAGGTGGGAGGATCGCTTGAACCTTGGAGGCGGAGGTTGCAGTGAGCCAAGATCACACCATTGCACGCCAGCCTGGGTGACAGCGAGACTCTCAAAAAAAAAAAAAAAAAATGAACGAGTCACTCAGGTGGGTGAGGAGCAGAGGCTAAGGCTTTGGGGAGGGAGATCAGGGTCTTGGGGCCACTGTCATCCACTCACCCACACGTCCTCTGCTGGGGACCCCAAGATCATACCTGCCCTTGAGGAGTTCCCAGTCAGATAAGGGAGATACCCTGGGGGGCAGCTGACTGCAGTCAGCTTCTAGGACAGTAACAGGAGGAGGTGCTGGGGCAGGGGAAGCCGGAGAGAGACCTGGCTGGGAGTCTGGGGCTTCAGGGTGGTGGCTTCACAGAGGACAGAGTTTGTGCTGGGTCTTGAAGGATGAATAGGGGGTCACCAGGTGGATAGAGTGGGGAACAGCCCATGCCAAGGCCTCAGGAAATGATTGTTAAGTGGCAGGAACTAGTAGGAGAGAGCCGCAGGGACGGATGTTCAGAAGGAAACAGTTATAACCCGTTCTGGGCTAGTGATGCTGGGGACCCAGCAGGAGGGTGGTAGAAAAAGTGACTGGCTGCCTGGGATGAGGAGGTCTGGGATGGCCTCACCAAAGAGGAAGGCCTCCCACTGGGTCCTAAAGGATGGTGGGAAAAAGTAGGGCAGGACATTCCCACCAGAGGGAGGAACAGTGTGTGTGAAGCCTCAGAAAAGGTTTGTCAAATTCCATGCAGAGAGATATCCATGCCATAAATATGTCATAAGTACTTTCTTTGCACAAAGGAAGTGTTCTAGATGCTGGGGCCACAGCAGTGAACCAGACAAAGTCCCTGCTCTCGGGGACAGGCAGTAAACAAACACACAAGTAAATGTTGAATGCAGTGAGTCAGAAGATGGAGAAAAATGAGCCTGGCGCAGTGGGTCACACCTATAATCCTAGCACTTTGGGAGGCTGAGATGGGTGGATCACCTGAGGTCCGGAGTTTGAGACCAGCCTGGCCAACAAGGTGAAACCCCGTCTCTACTAAAATTACAAAAATTACCTGGGCATGCTGGTGCGTGCCTGTAATCCCAGTTACTTGAGAGGCTGAGGCAGAAGAATTGCCTGAACCCAGGAGGCGGAGTTTCCAGTGAGCTGAGATCACGCCACTGCACTCCAGCCTGGATGACAGAGCGAGACTCTATCTCAAAAGAAGATGGAGAAAAATCAAGCAGAGTAAGGGGCGTAGGGAGTGCTGGGAAGTGGCCAGGGTGTCATTGAGAAGGTGACACTTGAGACATAGAATGGAGAGTGACATCGGCAGAAAGGGTGGCAAAGACCCTGAGGCAGGTATGGGCCTGGGGTGTCGGAAAGTGAGGAGCCTGGTATGAAGAGCCTGTGGCCACTGCGATGACAGGAGCAAGGGCGGAGCACAGGGTGCAGTAGCAGGATCCTCTGGGTTCTGGGAGAAACTGAGGAATGGGGCTGGGATGGATACAATGTGAGGCTTTTGGCAGGCTCCTGCCACCGAGGCCAAAGAAGCTGGTACTTCCCACACTGTGGTCACAGGGACCCCATCCCCAACCATTACTCTGTGTGTGCGCCCCCATAATGGCAGCTGATGTCGCGCTTTTCCGTGTATCAACTTTAAAATTTTTCCCCTTTTCTTTTTTTTTTTTGGAAATGGAGTCTTGCTCTGTCACCCAGGCTGGAGTGCAGTGGCTCAATATTGGCTCATCGCAACCTCCGCCTCCCGGGTTCAAGCAATTCTCTTGTCTCAGCGTCCTGAGTAGCTGGGACTATAGGCACCCACCAACCCACCTTTGGCTAATTTTTGTATTTTTAGTAGAGACGGGGTTTCACCATGTTGCCCAGGGTGGGTCATGAACTCTTGAGTTCAGGCAATCCGCCCACCTCAGCCTCCCAAAGTGCTAGATTACAGGCCTTTTTCTTTAAACCTCAACTTGTCCTAGGTATGTCCTTGATAACTGTGAAATCACAGTAATATATCTTACCTATAAATATTTCAATTCACCTAAATATATATATATATATATATATATATAATCTCTTTCCCTGGCCACAGATATAAAAGTACATCTGTGTGTATGCATGTGTTTTAATTTGCACAAATACCTTTTCAAATGGTTGTCTCCCTAAAATGATCCAGTGTCAGCCATGGCCCAGGTTCAGCTTTTCCTGCCAGAGCTGTGTAACCACAGGGGAGTGAGTCGTCTAGCCTCCCTGTGCCTCAGTTTCCACATCCATCAACTGGGAATAGTAATAGTACCACCCTCAAAGGGTTCTTGAGGATTTAGTGAGTTAATGTTTAAGAACAGGGCTCCTACAATAGCAAGGATGCTGTTGTTACTGGTGGGTTTTTACTACTCCTGCTTTGTCCTTCCTAAATGCCTCCCACCCCACCTCCCCATGGAGTTTTTGTTTTCTTTTGCAATCAATCGATTTTTTTTTTTTCCAAGACAGAGTCTTGCTCTGTCACCCAGGCTGGAGTGCAGTGGTGCGATCTCGGCTCACTGCAACCTCCGCCTCCTGGGTTGAAGCAGTTCTCCTGCCTCAGCCTCCTGAGTAGCTGGGATTCCAGGCGCCCGTTACCACACCCAGCTAATTTGTATTTTTAGTAGAGACGAGGTTTCACCATGTTGGCCAGGCTTGTCTTGAACTCCTGACCTCGTGATCTGCCTGCCTTGGCCTCACAAAGTGCTGGGATTACAGGAGTAATCCACCGCGCCCGGCCAAAAAAATTCTTTTTAAGTGGTGAGGTCTCACTCTGTCACTCAGGCTGGAAGGGAGTGGCGCAATCATGGCTCAGATGCAGCCTGGAACTCCTCAGCTCAAGTGATACTCCCGCCTTAGCCTCCCGAGAAGCTGGTACTACAGGTAATGCATCACCAGGCCTGGCTAATTTTTTAATTTTTTGTAGAGACAGAGTCTTGCTATATTGCCCAGGCTGGTCTCAAACTTCTGGGCTCAAGTGATCTTCCCACCTTGGCCACCCAAAAGTGCTGGGATTTCAGGCATGAGCCACTGTGCCCAGTCCTGTCCCATGCAGTTCTTGGAAGACATTCATTGGCTTGACACAAAGATACAGGGAATCTACTGGGTGCCAGCCTTGTTCTGTGCCATGGGGACTCATCTATGGGGAAGGGAAGGGCAGTGCCTAGGCTACCCTTGTCATACTATGGCAAGTCTGAATGTGGGGATTCAGGGAGGGGACAGCTGGGCCTAGCCCTGTTTCCTCTGATGCCACTGTCTCCCCCTATGTGTCCCCCTTCAGGCCCCGAGCATTCCTCTGATTCAGAATACACTCTCTCAGAGCCGGACTCCGAAGAGGAAGAAGATGAGGAGGAGGAGGAAGAGGAGACCACTGACGATCCCGAATATGATCCTGGCTACAAGGTGAAGCAGCGCCTTGGCGGGGGACGTGGTGGCCCATCCCGCCGGGCTCCCCGTGCAGCCCAGCCCCCGGGCCCCCCGGCCCAGCCTTGCCAGCTCTGTGGCCGCTCACCCCTTGGGGAGGCCCCACCGGGAACCCCACCCTGCCGGCTCTGCTGCCCTGCTACAGCCCCCCAGGAAGCACCAGCCCCTGAAGGCAGGGCCCTTGGGGAGGAAGAGGAGGAACCACCTCGGGCTGGGGAGGGCCGACCAGCTGGGCGGGAGGAGGAGGAGGAAGAGGAGGAGGAGGGAACCTACCACTGTACGGAATGCGAGGATTCCTTTGACAACCTGGGGGAGCTGCACGGGCACTTCATGCTGCACGCCCGGGGTGAGGTGTAGGCAGAGCCCCCATACAGGGAGCTTGGCAGAAGGGGTGGGGTGGGAGGAGGGGGTGAGGAAATTGGGGTTGTGACAGTGGTCATGGGGATGGGGTACTGCCGGTCTGTGTTGTCTTAGAAGTAGATGTGTGATGGCCAGAATAAAAGCCAAAATCTGTATCTGTGTTGGTTCAGTGTGTGTGTGTGTGTCTGTGTGTGTGTGTGTGTGTGTGTGTGTGTGTTCCACCTGGGCTCCTTCTTGGGGAACCTCGGGGTCTTTTGGGAAAGATAACATTTTACTATGTGCTTGTATTCGATGAGGTTTCCATGTATTCACTCACAGACCCCATAATGTAAAGGCTCTAACAATAGAATTTCATTTCTCATTCACAAAATAGTGCTGGGTGAGTCATTTGGGGACTCAGGCCATCCCTTAAGCTTGTTGTCTCCCCCATGGTCCAGACTGGGTGGCCATGGCCTGGATCCTGCTGGCAGAAGAGGACAGGATGCCTGGTGAGGTGCACGTGTTGTCTTACAAGCCCTGGCCTGCCAGGGGCACACTGCTTCCATTGACACGCCTTTGCTGAGAAATCAGATATGTGGCCGCAGCTAACTGCAAAAACAACCTGGGAGAAGCAGTCTAGCTAAGCGCCCAGAAAGCAGAAAACAGTTCATGGAGGACAGCTAGGGCTTTCTGCCACATCGCCTAGGAACTTCCACAAAGAGGACTTTAATTATAATCACAGCTACGCTTCCTCAGCGCTTCCTGGGTATCTGGTGCCAGTCCAAGGGCTTTATATATATTGACTCATAGAAATGGTGCATCTAGGAACTTACAGAAATAGAACCTTAATGATAATTACAGCTGCCATTTTCCCAGCACTTACAGAGTGCTGTTCTTAATTTGCATGAGATTATCAGCTTCTTAGAATAACCCTGTGAGATAGGGATTGTGATCCATTAATTCATTTAACAAATATTTTTGAGTACCTGCTGTGTGCTAAGCATTGGGAACACAGCAGTGAATAAAATAAAATCGTTGTCCTCATGGAGCTTACATGGGAGTGGGTAGAGGCTGCTGGTGAAGACAGACATAAACAAGTAAGATACAGCATATGCCGGATGCTGATAAATGCCGTGAGAACAATAAAGCACTGAAAGGAGGCCCGGCATGGTGGCTCACTCCTGAAATCCCAGCACTGAGGTGGGCGGATTGCTTGAGCCCAGGAGTTCGAGACCAGCCTGGGCAGCATGCCAAAATCCCATCTCTACAAAATACAAAAAATTAGCTGGGCTAACGATGGTGCATGGCTATAGTCCCAGCTACTAGGGAGGCTTAGGTGGGAGGATTGCTGGAGCTGAAGAAGTGTCACTGCACTCCAGCCTGGGCAACAGTGAGACCCTGTCTCAAAAGAAAAAAAAACAAACAAACAAAAAAACAAACTGAAGGAAGGCCAGGTGCAGTGGCTCATGCCTATAATTCCAGCACTTTGGGAGGCTAAGGTGGGAAGATTTCTTGAGGTCAGGAGTTGGAGACCAGCCTGGGCAACACAGTGCGACCCCATCTACAAAAAATTAAATTCGCTGGGCTTGGTGGTGCAATGCCTATGGTCCCAGCTATTCAGGAAGTTATTCAGGATCGCTTGAGCCTTGGAGGTTGAGGCTGCAGTGGCCTGTGATTGTGCCACTGTGCTCACTGCACTCTAGTCTGGATGATGGCAAGAATTTGTCTCAACAAAAAAATTTAAAAAAGGACTGAAGGGAGAACTGTTCTGGAAGGAGGTTGCAATTTTAAAGAGTGTAGTCCTCCCTGAGAAGGTGACAGATCTGAAGCCAGGGGAAGCCACGTACATCAATGGGGAAGAGCACTGGAGGCAGGAGCCTGCCTGGTGTGCCAAAGAGGCCAGAGCTGTAGGGATGAGGTCAAAGGGTAGCAAAGGACCAGCTCTTTACAGCCTTGCCAAAACTTGGGCTTGGGCTCTGAGATGGGAAGTACTAATTCGTAATTCACAGAAGCTTGGCGCCGAAGCTACTTTGAAAATAGAAGCCTAATTATAATAATAGCTATCATTTACTGAGAATTTACTGGGCAACCAGCCCTGTTCTAAGGCACTTTACATGTGTTAACTCATAGAAGGTTGGAAACTAAGAACCTTCAAGAACAGAACCTGAATTACCGTAATGGCCATCATTAAGTCAGCGCTCACGGTGGACCAGGCCCTGGGCTCAGTGCTTTATGTGGACAGTCGCATCAGATCCTTACAAGTTAGGGACTGTTACTTATTTACTCATTCACCCAACAATGATTTATTGAGCACCTATGAGATGGCAGGCACTGCTCCGGGAGTTGGAAATATAGCAGTGAACATGATGAACAAAAATCCCCTCCCTTTGTGGAGGTTATAATGGGGAAGACAGTAATCAAGTATTTAAGTAAAATATACAAATTGTGGCCGGGCGCGGTGGCTCACACTTGTAATCCCAGCACTTTGGGAGGCCGAGGCGGGTGGATCACGAGGTCAGGAGATCGAGACCACGGTGAAACCCCGTCTCTACTAAAAATATAAAAAATTAGCCGGGAGTGGTGGCAGGCACCTGTAGTCCCAGCTACTCAGAGAGGCTGAGGCAGGAGAATGGCGTGAACCCGGGAGGCGGAGCTTGCAGTGAGCTGAGATCGCGCCACTGCACTCCGGCCTGGGCGACAGAGCGAGACTCTGTCTCAAAAAAAAAAAAAAAAAAAATACAAATTGTATGGAATGTTAGATAGTCATAAGTGCTATGGAGAAAAAGGAACAGGGTGGGAAGCTTGTGTGTGTGAAGGTTGCAGTTTTAAGTAGAGTGGTCAAGGAAGGCTTCACTGAGATGACATCAGAGCAGAGACCTAGAGAAGGGGCAGGAGTGAGCCTTGTGGCTGTCTGTGGGCACAGTAAGTGCAATGGCCCGAGGTGGGAGCCCACTTGGGGTGCTTGGGAAGAGAACACAGGGCCACGAGGCTGGAACTGAGGAAGACAGGTAGGAGGTGACGTCAGAAAGTAGCGGAGAACCAGGCCGTGGGAGCCATATACTGACTTTGGCATTGTCTCCAAGTCTGGGTCCTCATAGTAATCTGAGTGCTCATAATAATCCTTAGAAGCTACTTCTATGACCATTTTATAACTGCTACAACAGGCCAGGCATGGTTGCTCATGCCTGTAATCTCAGCACCTTGGGAGGCCAAGGTGGGTGGATTGCCTGAGGTCAGGAGTTCGAGACCAGCCTGGCCAACATGGTGAAACCCCATCTCTACCAAAAATACAAAAACTTAGCTGAGTGTGGTGGTGCGTGCCTGTTGTCCCAGCTACTTGGGAGGCTGAGGCAGGAGAATCGCTCATACCTGGGAGGCGGAGGTTGCAGTGAGCCCAGATTGTACCACTGCACTCCAGCCTGGGCAATAGAGCAAGACTCCGTCTCAAAAAAAAAAAAAAAAAAAAAAAACCACAACTGCTACAACAGAGGCACAGAGAGGTTGAGTTACCTGTCAGAGGTCACATAGCCAGTAAGCAGCAGAGCCCTGGTTTGTACCCAGACAACTGGATGCAAGTGCATCCACTCTTAACCACTAAGCCACACACCAGAAATGGCAGTCTCGTGCCCACAGCCAGCATCTGACTTACAGGAGTGTATCTGGCCTCCACAGAGCTATTGAGTTTTTTTAAGTTACGTTGGTTACCAATGTTGGAAAATGGGTAATTTCACATTTAAAAAATTGCAGTTTCTGGACTGTCTTGAAAATTGTGAGATCTATATTGCTGAACCCCCAATTCCCATGGGGACAGTAGTTTGTTGGTGCGGAGAAGGAGTCACTTTCTGTAGGGGAGGCATTCACTCTTATGTGCCCAGTCACCACTGCCTCACATCTGGACACCCCAACCCTGCCTGCTTGGCCCTGAAGAGCATCTGCTTTTTTTTTTTTTTTTTTTAAATGGGTTTTTTTTGTTGTTTTTTTTTGTGACGGAGTCTCACTGTGTCACCCAGGCTGGAGTGTAGTGGTGTGATCTCAGCTCACTGCAGCCTCTGCATTCTGGGTTCAAGCGATTCTCGTGCCTCAGCCTTCTGAGTAGCTGGGACCACAGGTGCGGTACTACCACCCCCGGCTAATTTTTGTATTTTTAGTAGAGATGCAGTTTCACCATGTTGGCCAGGCTGGTCTCGAACTCCTGACCTCAATTGATCCGCCCGCCTTGGCCTCCCAAAGTGCTGGGATTACAGGCGTGAGCCACCGTGCCCAGCCAGCATTTGCATTTTTGACACCTATTATAGGATTTCAGACCAAAGCATTTTTCAAAACCCACGTTTCTCATCCCAGAATCTCCAAACCTGACATTGATCCACTCTTAACTGAGACTTTCCTGGCCACTACAGCTTAGCATCATGGAACCTCAGAATCATCAGCAGAAATTCCAGGCTCATTAAAACAACAGACGCTTAGTCCGTTTGTGCGGCTGTAACAAAATACCTGAGACTGGGTAATTCATAAAGAACAAAGATTAATTCCGCATAGTTCTGGAGACTGGGAAGTCCCAGGTCAGGGAGCCAGCAGATTTGGTGTCTAATTAAGGGCTGCTCTCTGCTTCCAAGTTGGTGCCTTCTTGCTGCATCCTTACACAGTGGAAGGTGGCAGAAAGGGATGAATGTTGTGTCCTCAGATGGTAGGAGAGATGGAAGGGGAGAAGGCCAGCTACTTCCCTTGGGTCCTTTTATAAGGGCACTTATCTTGTTCATGAGGGCAGAGCACTTGTGACTTAACCATCTCCTAAAGGCCCCATGTCTGAATACCATCACATGGGGTCTTAGGTTCCCAACATATGAATATTAGGGACCATAGCACATGGATAAGTGTGATCATGGAGCAGCACCCCATCCTGTCTTCTGCCATAAGACAGGATTTCTAAGGACAAATATAGAGAATTTCCATCCATTGGCAAATATTCCTAAGGATCACAAGAGACACTATAAATCAGGAGTTGGGTCATTCAGCCAGCACCCATTCAGGATATGGAGGCAGGTCAGGCATTCCCCAAAGAGGATTTAGTACAGGGAATAGTTACACAGGTGTTAGAAGGCTGAAAGTCAGCCAGGCACGGTGGCTCATGCCTGTAATCCTAGCACTTTGGGAGATCGAGGTGGGTGGATTGTTTGAGCCCAGGAGTTCAAGACCAGCCTGAACAACACGGTGAAACCCCGTCTCTACAAAAAATTAGCTGTTCATAGTAGTGCACACCCGTAGTCCCAGCTATAGGGAGGGAGGCGGAGGTGGGAGGATCATCTGAGCCTGAGGAGGTCAAGGCTGCAGTGAGCCGAGATCTTGCCACTGCACTCTATCCTGGGCTACACAGTGAGACCCTGTCTCAAGGGGAAAAAAAAAAATGAAGGCCAGTTGCAGTGGCTCACACCTATAATCCCAGCACTTTGGGAGGCCCAGGCGGGCAGATCCCTGGAGGCCAGGTGTTTTGAGATCAGCCTGAGCAACATAATGAAACCCCGTCTCTAGTAAAAATACAAAAAATTAGCCAGTTACAGTGGTGCACACCAGTAATCCCAGCTACTCGGGAGGCTGGGGCTGGAAAATTGCCTGAACCCAGGAGGCGGAGGCTTCAGTGAGCTGAGATCGCACCACTGCTCTCCAGCCTGGGAGACAGAGCGAGACTCAAAAAAGAAAAAAGAATTTAAGAGTGCACAGTTTACTAACATGATGGCAGTGGTGGTGCAGGTTGGGCCGCAGGAGTCATGTTGACCCATTTTAAGTTTGAGATCTCCATTTGTTTATTCAAGTGGTTATATCTTATGTCTGGGGTTTGGGCTGCAGATAAAGATGTGGAAGTCATCAGTGATGCTATTTAGAGAATCTGTGATGTCTGGAGAGAACAGGAAGCCCAGGGTGTACTTGGGCAGGCTGCTATCTTGGGAGAGCATGTGGGATTAGATACTTAGGTTTGGTTTAGGGGAGCCACTGTGGGGGTAGTGTGACAATATCTGGGTTGGAAACTTTTGAGCATTCACCAGGAGCCAGAGGAAATATTTGGCTCTTCATGAAGTTGGTATCTTGAAAAAAACTGATGGTCTACTAACTCCAACCAGTCTCCCCATAGGTCATCCCAGCAAAGAGATCCAGGGTGGCCCTGCCCCCAAACACACACACACACACACACACACCCTACCTACCTACCTGGTAAAGGTGGTGATTCCCAGGATGGAAATTTCTGCTTCCAGACTCAGAGTAGGTTGAATGTCTTATTAGACCAGGGGTTGGCAAACTTCTCCTGTAAAGGGCTAGATGGTAACTATTTTAAGTTCTGTAGTCCATAAAATCTCTGTTGCAACTATGCAGATCTGCTGTTCTAGGCAAAAGCAGCCATCAACAATACATAAGTGAATGAGTATAAAACTGTTCAAATAAAATTTTATTTGCAAAACCAGGCAGCAGGCTAGAGTTGGCCATAGTTTGCAGACCCCTGTCTTAGGCTGTAAATTCTGTTGCATGTGACAGAGACCCAAAATAATAGTGGCTTAAATAAGATAGAAGTTTCTTTCTTTCTTAGCAATATGGAAGTGGGCTGGTATGGTGGCTGTGCTCCCTGAAATTGACGAGAGACCCAGGCTCCTGCTATCTTGTTGCTCTGCCATCCCACGTGTTGCTCTTGTCCTTATGTTCTGAGATGGCTGGATACCATTTCCGTATTACAGTTAGGAAGGTGGAAAAAAGGTATGTCCCTTTCCTTTTTTTTTAAATGGAGTCTCACTCTGTCACCCGGGCTGAAGTGCAATGGCACGATCTTGGCTCACTGCAACCTGTCTCCCAGGTTCAAGCAATTCTCCTCCCTCAGCCTCCCAAGTAGCTGGGATTACAGGCATATGCCACCACACCCGGCTAATTTTTGTATTTTTAGTAGAGACAGGGTTTCACCATGTTGGCCAGGCTGGTCTCAAACTCCTGACCTCAGGTGATCCACTGGCCTCAGCCTCACAAAGTGCTGGGATTACAGGCGTGAGCCACTGTGCCCAGCCGTCCCTTTCTTAAGCTTGCCTATTCTACCCAGGAATTTAGCCAGAAATCAGTCACAAGGCCACATCTAGCTGCAAAGGAATCTGGGAAATGCAGTCTTTTCAGCTACCGTATGCCTAGCTAAAAACAGAGACAGTGATCAGTCTACCACATCCACCTCACCTGTGGGCTTTAAAAACATCCCTCAACATAAACAGAGTCTATAAGTGTTATATGCAAGGCATCGACCATTGTCTGCAGGGGCAGGGCAGGTAACTAAGGGGGTAAAACTGGCCTGGTGAGACTCATCTCCAGTTGAGGGTGACACCCACTGCTCCCTCCAGCCTGTTGTAGCTTCTGTCCTGCCCCTGCTGACAATGTCAGCCTAGGCTGGGCCTTTCAAGAGAGCCGAAAATAGGATCTTAATGGGAAATCTCCCAGTGTTGGCCAAATAAAACCCGAAACAGAAGGTATCTCTGTTTGATTCCAAACCAGTTTCCCCACAAAGCGAGGCCAACTCTGGCCTGGGTTCCCCCACCTGCCCACACCCTTATGTTCTCTGGAAATTCCCACTCAAAAGCCAGGGCTCCCTGTTTAGACATTTTAATATGGATGTTTTCTGTTTTTAGATACTATTCCTGTTAGCTTATTCATACCATTTCACCTACACATATGAAAAAAAATTTCATGACTAGAATGATATACAAAATTATTTAAATGAGACATAAATTAACGGGGGACTAGTGCCGTCTAGTGCCATGGCCCCTGAGTGAGGATGGCAGGGGGTGGGAAAGAGACACAAGGACTCCAATTGCCACCCCCACTCAATTGGGGTCCAGCTCCCAACTTTGCTGCCCCATCCCCAAAAGCCCAAGTTGCTCCACATCTGGAACTCATCTGGTGGCATTACAGGCCAGCAACACCTCACCTTCCCTGCCCCCATTCAGGCAAAGGTCCAGGGCAATTTGCTCCCATAGCCTATGGCATCCATCTGGGAAGAATGAAGGGTGATGGCACAATCTGCAGCTAGGTATTTAACTGGGAATAAGGGAGACACAAACCATTTCTCTCCCGCACTCCCTTCCCATTTTTTTTTTAAACAAAAGATTTCATTATTGTCTGATTTCACTGTCTCACGAAGGCCCTGTGTCCTCCAAAGACTGAAGCTCTAAATGAGAATCTTCTGGGTCCTCTTTATTAAGAGCCCTCTGCCTTCCCAGGGGAGGGAAGCAAATCCTTCAGGGCCCCCAGAGTTCCTGCACCCCATATCATTGGTGAGTCCTACCGGCCACAGAGCCACCTGTCACCGTGGAGAGGCTTAAGCTGCACTCAGAGCTCCCCCCGGGCATGCCGAATGTAGTGTTGATGCAGCCCTGCTTCCTGAGCAAAGTCCTGACCGCACTCTGTGCAGGCGAAGGTGCCAGGAGGGGCACGGACCTCATGCATCTGGCGGTGCCGCCTCAGAGAAGCAGCCTGCCCAAAGGTCTTGCCACAGTCAGGACAAGGGAAGGTGGGCTGGGCAGTAGTGGTTGCAACTGGTGGGGTGGGCTTGGCGGCTGGACCGTGGCTGCGCTGATGCGTGATTAGGGCTTTGGAGGAGGGGAAGGAGCGGGCGCAGGTGAAGCAGATGAAGAGGACCCCCTGCAGCTTCTGGGCCACGAAGTCCGCTGGGTGCTCCCGCTTCATGTGACGCTCCTGGAACTTGGAATCTGCGAAGGTGATGAGGCAGCGGGTGCACTTTGGGGCCCCCAGGTGGCCTGAGGGATGTGGGGGAGAGGTCAGGGGAGGCCAGCAGGAGTCTCCAAGACCTCTCCTGAACCCCAGAATCATACCAACAATTAACATTGAATGTGCTATGTGCTAGGTTCCATGCTAATGCTGGACAACCAAACAGGAGAACTGTTCTTGGACCTATTTTATGGATGAGCAAACTGAGATTCAAAGAGGTTAGGCAAGTTGCCCATAGTCATGAGGCTAGGAAAGGAAATGGCGGAGCCAGGGTTGGAACCCAGAGAGTCAGCCTGCCCAACAGAGGGGTATGGTGATTACAGCACAGCCTTTGGAGGCAGACTGCTTGGGATCGAATCTCACCTCCACCACTTCCTAGGCAATTAAACCAGTTTCCTTATCTGGAAAATGGGCTAATAACAGTATCTACTCCATAGGACCGTTGGAAGAAATAAATGAATTGCTGTACAGTCATTTGCAATTATGACTAATGATACAGAGAAATCCACCCCGACATCCAGGATCTGGCCTGGTACTCACAGCTAGACCTTGGTGTTCTGTTGAACATAAATTTTCACAGAATATCAAGGACAGACAAGGCCACGCTGTGACTAGAATGAATCAAGACAAGACTACCTCATCGTAATGTCTGAGCACAGACAAAATATGAATGCTGTCCAAGCAGAAAAATGACCAAACATCCTCCTATCCTGGCTAATGTGAATGTCTGCTGCTGCTTTATCAGTCAGAGCTTGAGCCTCGCTCCTTCCTTCCTCCTTCTGGGTAAGATTTATTACGATAGCCAATCATAGAATTGCCCCTGCTTCCTGGCAGCATCCAATCCAGAGCAAAACAATTTTGCTCGAACCTTCCCCAGAATCACCACCCACAAGCCCAAATCCTATGTCGTTTTTACCATCCTTAGTGAGACACCCCACAGATCCCCCCATGGTGTGTGTTCTTCGTTGCAGTGAGAAACCCAACGTGTTCAACTGCAGGTGTGTTCCTGGTAGTCTCTGGCTCAAGGGCTTTGAGACTACAGCTCTTGTTACAAATACCTCTCTTTGCCTCAGTTCCCAGTTTAAAGGGCCTATTATTAGAAGGACTCAATGAGACAATGAATGTTAAAATCGTTCATAATATGAGAATAAATACACCTAGCTCATAATAAAACACTGAGCAGGAGGTGTTGCTATTATGTGTCAAACTGGCTACCATCATTAACCCCTAGCTTCCCCCTTTGCTGCAGTTAATCCCATAACCACCCTGTGAGGTGGGTAGTGCCACCCTCTTTTGACAGTCAAGGAAACCAAGGCCCAAGTTACACTGAAAGTCTAGGGCAGAGATGGGACCAGAATCTTGGGGCTTCTCTCCCAATAGAACCATTCCCAGCCACATCTCCAACCCAAGCCTCTCCTGGAAGCCACCCTATCCCTCTGAATACATAAGCATTGCAATCCTGCTTATGTGGCCAGAGGAGGGTGAGTGCTCTGGCCACATAAGCTGGTGTGAGGAGATGCACTTCCTGCTAGGGCAGCTCAGGGACCATTACGGCCCCTTCTCAACAGGCAAAACTCTGTGGCGCCTTGGATACCGAAGTGCCACAGAGATCTTCTTAGCATCAGCTCCTGCACCCCACCCTCCTCTAGCCCTCCAGCCATGTGTACTCACAGATGTTGCCTCCTGGGCTCTGGGGACTTCTCTCCTTGGGTGAATCCTGCTGCTTCATGTTCTCTTCAGGGTTCGGGTCCCCCATGGTGCTGGGACCCTTCTAGTCAGGAGAGGAGCATGCATGAGTGAAGCTGTTCATCTGTTACCAGTCTTAGAGGGCACCCTAAGTCTATGACCTTTGACATCGCCAGAGGCTCTCCTTGCCTGCCTTTGACCCCTACGACATACTATCTCCTTGAACTCTAATTGATGGAGTTCTTGCTAAAAGAAGCTTCAAACCTCCCAAAGGACTGGACTTCCTGGGTTTGGGACTCCCCTAGAGTCTTCTCACTGGTGTGACCTGTGACCTGCTGCATCAAACTAACTCCCTGAACTCGGCGTGGAAGCCTTGATCTTTGACACCAGCGTCATCCCAATCTCAAGTGTCTTGGGGCAGGTAGTGATACCCACCCTTTATCCCAGTTCTTCCCGGGAAACATCCTCTGACATCCTGTGATTTTTGTTCCGCCCAGAGCCCCCGCCTCCCACGCGCGCTTGCAGCTGCTATCCCGCTACCCTCAAGCGCTGCCTACAGGTTCCTGCTCCAAGGCCTCAGTTTTCCTCCTTAGAGCAGAGGGCTGCCTTTCGCTGCGCCTGTCAGTCGCTGGCTACAGCGCCGCCACCCAGAGACAAGTGGGATAGGGACCACTCAGTCTCAGGGCCCGCGTGGTTTCCGCCCCCTTTTGCCAGATGAGCCTCTCGTAGCCGAGATCTCGGATTTGCCATTCGGCAGTAGTATAGTCGCACCAGCCCGGTCCTCAAAATAACGGGAGGGGTCCTTCTCTGCCCTATGGCACGTTATGATGACGTTCAGCCTCCCGCGGCGCAGCTAACTAAGCTTTTTGCGCATGCGTGGGTAGGCTCTCGTGGCGCGCAGGCGCGTTGACTCATTCATTGTTCTAGGCCCTGAGGCCGCCGAAGAGGGGCGTGCTCACTTCGGCCGTTCTGCGCAGGCGCTGCGAAGGGCTTGGTCTCTGCGGTCTGTCTTCCAAGACACACCCCCTTGGAAGAGGGAGTGACGTCAGGTTAAAGCTACCGGGACGGGTCCCGGCATCTCTAAATCACCGCGCCCTGGCCTCTTCGGCCTCCGTCCGCCGCGGCCCAGGGGCCGGGCTTCTCAGCTGCTGACCCACTGCCACCGACTGCGCTCTCTCCCGTGGGTCGGCTTTTTGCTCGGTTGGTGATTTGGAAGGGGGAAGGGGAAAGATAAAAATAACAATGTGTCCGAGGGAGGAGGGACTGGAAGCCAGATTTCTGAGGTTTTATTTGTATTTATTTATTTTTCAGAGAGGGTCTCGCTCTGTCGTCTGGGCTGGAGTGCGGTGGTGTGATCATGGCCCACTGCAGCCTCCAACTCCTGGGCTCATGCGATCCTCCCGCCGCAGCCTTCCGAGTAGCTGGGGCTACAGGCGCACGCCACCATGCCCGGCTAAATTTTATTTTTTGTAGAGACAGATACTACCAGAGAGGGCCCCACATGTTGGCCAGGCTGGTCTCGAATTCCTGGCCTCAAGCGATCCTCCGGCCTCGGCCTCCCAAAGCGCTGGGATTACAGGCATGAGCCACCGCGCCTGATTTCAGAGTTTTTGAAGCAGAAAGGGAAACGTTTCCATCTAGAAAGAGGGCGGACAGACAGGACCCCTGGGATTCTGGGGGAATAGGGTCTGGGCTCTGGATTTTTTAGGTCCTGGAGAGTGACACTCAAGAACCGAAGGGGACAGGGTGGAGGACTGAGGCCTGGGTTCCGAGTGGGGCGGCTAGGAAAGGAAAAGGCTAGGTGCTCCCTGACCCAGGTCTTCTCCACCCGTTGCTTTCCAGCCATGCCTCCGCCGCAGGGTGATGTGACCGCCTTGTTCCTGGGGCCTCCGGGCTTGGGGAAGTCCGCGCTGATCGCAGCGCTGTGCGACAAGGATGTGGAGACGCTCGAGGCCCCCGAGGGACGGCCGGACTCCGGGGTCCCCAGCCTAAGAGCTGCGGGCCCAGGCCTTTTTCTGGGCGAGCTGAGCTGCCCACCCGCAGCACCGGGGCCCTGGGCGGCGGAAGCCAACGTGCTGGTACTGGTGCTGCCCGGACCCGAGGGGAACGGGGAACCGTTGGCTCCAGCCCTGGGAGAGGCAGCGCGGGCCGCCGTGGCCCGAGGGACCCCGCTACTGGCTGTGCGGAACCTGCGTCCTGGGGATTCACAGACTGCCGCCCAGGCCCGTGATCAGACAGCAGCTCTGCTGAACAGCGCGGGGTTAGGAGCCGCGGATCTGTTTGTGCTACCGGCAAACTGCGGCAGCAGCGACGGCTGCGAGGAGCTAGAGCGCCTCCGGGCGGCGCTGCAGAGCCAGGCAGAAGCGCTGCGGAGGTGAGTGCCGGCTTTCTGGCTGGGTCCGTTAGTCGAGACCCTAGGCACCTAGGTGCGTCCGTGGAGGTCCATGAGATCCCTCTCCCAGTGAGTGTGGGGCAAGGCTTAGCTCTATTATTATTATTTTTTTTTTTCCTGAGAGACAGGGTCTCGCTATGTTGGTTAGGTTGAATTTGAACTCCTGGCCTTAAGCAATACTCCCGCCTCAGCCTCCCAAAGTGCTAGGATTACAGGTGTGAACCACCACACCTGGCCTTTTTTTTGAGACAGGGTCTCACTCTGTCTCCCAGGCTGGAGTGTAGTGCCAGGATCTTAGCTCACTGAGGGCCTCCACCTCCTGGGCTCAAATGATCCTCCTGCCTCAGCCCCCAGAGTAGCTAATACTACAGGCTGCGAAACAGGATCTCACTGTTTCCCCAGGCTGGTCTTGAACTCTTGGCCTCAAGCCATGCCCCCACCCAGGCTTCCCAAAGCCCTAGAATTAAAAGGGAAAGGCTTAACACTTTATCTGCTGGGGTCCTGAGGCTCCTTTTTCCAGGCCCTGCCCTGACCAAGGTGATCCAGCCTCCTTGGCCTCCCAAAGTGCTGGGATTACAGGCGTGAGACACTCTGCCCAGCTCCCTGGAAGATTTTACCTGAAAACTCTAATCCTTGAGCCCTCCCCACCATCAGCTTTGTTTTCAAGCGACCTAAAGCCACACCCGCAATGAGCTTTATTATTTTGGGGCATCCTCATCCACCTCCTTTCTCCAGCTCCCTCTCGTTTCTGTGCCCACTTGCTGGCTACCTCCTGAATTTGCTCTACCACCTGCCAGCCTCCCCATTTTACAGACTTTAAAACGAGGCTCTGAGAGGGACAGTCCCTTGTCCCAGTACACTATCATCTTTTTTCCTTAGCCTCACCTGCCCAGGAGTCACCTTAGCCACTCCCCCTTGGTAAGAACTAGTAGATGAGATTTCTCCCCTCACTGACCCTCCTTAGGCCCAGCCCCTGAAAAGAGTGCCCTTGGGGACCTTGTCTGTCTCAAATAGTGCTGGACTTGTGTTTAGGCCACAATACAGTTGCGAGTCTTTGTTCTAGGCCCCACCGTCTGTGAGCTTTGTCCCACCCAACACAGCCGACCCTTGGAAAAACCCCGCCCCCAAATACTGTATTCCATGGAAGTTTTAGCCCAATCCCCATTTTAGGCTAGGGTGAGAAACCTGACCTTATGTCCACCCGTTCAATAATCAAGACTCCCATTATTGCTTGAAGCCCCACCCATATAATCATGGCCCCTCCCCATCTGGTTTCTATTTGCTGTGCCATCAGTCTGGCCCTTCCCTTTCCTACCCCTGCCCCATTCTGAGATCATTAGGAAAGCTCTGCCCTTGTCATCGTAGCCCAGTCCATGTCACCCAGCCCCTCTTCTACCTTTGACCCTGTCCCTTCTTGTCCCCACAGGCTCCTGCCACCGGCCCAGGATGGCTTCGAGGTGCTGGGTGCAGCAGAGCTGGAGGCTGTGCGTGAGGCCTTTGAGACCGGCGGCCTGGAGGCTGCGCTGTCGTGGGTGCGCTCAGGCCTGGAGCGCCTGGGCAGCGCACGGCTAGACCTGGCCGTGGCCGGCAAGGCTGATGTGGGCCTTGTGGTGGACATGCTGCTTGGATTGGATCCTGGCGACCCAGGTGCTGCGCCTGCTTCGGTCCCCACGGGACCCACTCCCTTCCCAGCCCCAGAGCGCCCGAATGTGGTGCTCTGGACCGTGCCTCTGGGCCCCACGGGCACTGCCACCACCGCGGCCGCCGCCTCTCACCCAACGCACTACGACGCCCTCATCCTCGTCACCCCTGGGGCCCCCACTGAGAAGGACTGGGCCCAGGTCCAGGCCATGGTGCTACCAGATGCGCCTCTTGTCTGCGTGCGCACTGACGGCGAGGGCGAGGATCCGGAGTGTCTGGGAGAAGGCAAGATGGAGAAACCCAACAGCGAGAGCTTAAAGAACGCAGGCGGAGGGGGATTGGAGAATGCACTCAGTAAGGGAAGGGGGAAATGTAGCCCTGGATCGCAGAAAGCAGGCAGCGGGGAAGGTCCTGGGAAAGCTGGCAGCGAGGGTTTGCAGCAGGTTGTCGGCATGAAGAAATCAGGTGGTGGCGACTCAGAGCAGGCAGCCGTGTTAAGCCCGGAGGACGAGACGTGGGAGGTGCTGGAGGAGGCGCCGCCGCCAGTGTTCCCCCTACGGCCTGGCGGACTCCCAGGGCTGTGCGAATGGCTGCGGCGAGCGCTCCCCCCAGCCCAGGCAGGGGCGCTGCTGCTGGCGTTGCCACCAGCATCTCCCAGCGCTGCCCGAACCAAGGCTGAGGCGTTGCGGGCCGGGGCGTGGAGGCCAGCTCTGCTGGCTAGTCTGGCGGCGGCGGCGGCACCACTCCCAGGGCTGGGCTGGGCATGCGACGTGGCACTTCTGCGGGGTCAGCTGGCGGAGTGGCGACGGGGCCTGGGGCTGGAACCCGCGGCACTGGCTCGACGTGAGCGCGCCCTGGGCCTGGCTTCTGGAGAGCTGGCAGCGCGCGCTCATTTCCCAGGCCCGGTGACGCGCGCCGAGGTGGAAGCAAGGCTGGGCGCCTGGGCGGGCGAGGGCACTGCTGGGGGCGCAGCACTGGGCGCTCTCTCCTTCCTCTGGCCTGCGGGTGGTGCAGCGGCGACAGGTGGCCTGGGCTACCGAGCGGCTCACGGCGTCCTGCTGCAGGCTCTCGATGAGATGCGGGCTGATGCTGAGGCTGTGCTGGCACCCCCTGAGCCTGCCCAGTGAGGAATGGGAGGGGGCTTGGGAGTCCAGACTCTGACAGGGGATGCCTGGGCTTAATCCTGGGTGCTTACGGGGATGTGGGCTCTTGACCTCTAGCTGGGATGTGTGACTTCTCATCACCTGGATTCAGAGAGTCTGGGGGACAGGAATCCTGATTTCTTTTTTTTTCTTTTTTTTTTTTTTGAGATGAAGTCTCTTGTTGCCCAGGCTGGAGTGCAATGGCGGGACCTCGGCTCACTGCAACCTCCGCCTCCCGGGTTCAAGCTATTCTCCTGCCTCAGCGTCCGGAGTAGCTGGGATTACAGGTGCCTGCCACCATGCCTGGCTAATTTTTTTTTTTTGAGACGGAGTCTCGCTCTCTCACCCAGGCTGGAGTGCAGTGGCGGGATCTCGGCTCACTGCAGGCTCCGCCCCCCGGGGTTCACGCCATTCTCCTGCCTCAGCCTCCCGCGGAGCTGGGACTACTGGCGCCCGCCACCTCGCCCGGCTAATTTTTTGTATTTTTAGTAAAGACGGGGTTTCACCGTGTTAGCCAGGATGGTCTCGATCTCCTGACCTCGTGATCCGCCCGCCTCGGCCTCCCAAAGTGCTGGGATTACAGGCGTGAGCCACGGCGCCCGGCCACCTGGCTAATTTTTGTATTTTTAGTAGAGACGGGGTTTCACCCTGTTGGCCAGGCTGGCCTCGAAATCCTGACCTCAGGCGATCCACCCGCTCCGGCCTCCCAAAGTGCTAGGATTACAGGCGTGAGCCACCGCGCCCGGCCAGGAATCCTGATTTCTTTGGGAACCATGGTGCGTGACATCCAGACCCGTCTGTCCTGAAGGGAGTTGGTTGCCCAGACTCTAGCAGGGATTATGTCTTTGTCTCCTAGGGAGTAGAAACGAGTTGCTGGATGTTTCGTCCTCCAGGGGAGGGGGGTAGAAGTCCTGTTTCGTAATTGGTGGGGAGGTGTCCATGACTGGGACCTGAACTCTATCTAGTATAGGGGAGGGAGACCTGATCACCCCAGGGAGCTGGAACTCTTGGGCTTCAGAGCCTCAGAGGGAAACAGGGTCTACATTTCTCTGGGAGGAAAAAGCCTGCGCACAGGTCCCCAAGGAGCAGTGGGCTTTGAATCTTGATGGGGTGGCCGAGGCCCCTGGGGTCTCAGACCCCGGGGTTCTAAGATGGCTGTGGACCTTGGTTCCTAAATCTTGGGTAAGAGGAGGTCTGCATCTGGAGGAGGGATCGGGGGCTTGTGGGAGAAAGCTGGAGACTTCTTGATCTCTCCTGGGGAGTGAATGGGTTTTTATAATTGCCCTCCAAAAGTATGTAGGGAGGGTGGTCCCACAAAAATGAGGTGAGGTGGGTAAGAGGTCTGGGCATGGTGGGCCCTGGGAGTAGCCAGGGACCAGGAATGAGGCCTTCTGGGTGTGGAAGGGCAGGAAAGCATACCTCAGAGACAGCTCCTCCAAACCTTGTATTGGGATCCCGGCAACTGCCTCTCTGAGTGTGACTGGGAAGGGATATAACTGCCTTCATCTTCTAGGTGCTGAGCAATTCAGGTGATCTCTGGGGAGTCTGTTTCTCTGTCTCTTTTCTTTAGGAGTTTCTATCTTTTTTTTGGCCTTGGTTTCTCCTGTTATTTAACCATAACCCTTTCTGGCCTTGGTGTTTTGTGCACCTTCCTTTTTGGAAGAGCAGCTGTACTGCTGCACTGGTCCAAACACTTCTGTATAGACACCTCAGGTATCCCCAAGAGGCTCTGCTTTCTGGTGTACGTAGAGGGTGCTGCATTGAGCCAGGGGCCCACCAAATGGGTGGTCAGGCATTCGAGACCATGGGAATATGCCAGGAGTGAATGAAGCAAAGGCAGAAACAACAGTGCCTGGAATGTTCTAGGCTGCTAGCCACATGTGGGGGAAAAGTTGCAGGTTACAGAATTCTTCAGTGTCAAAAACAGAAAAGGAGGATCTGAGAATCTAAGCAATAGAATCCCTTTTGTTGTAGACAGAAAGAGCAAAATCCAGAGAGGGCAGGCTTGAGGCCCAACAGCACACAGTAAGGCCCTGTGGGTCTGGCCCTTGCCCGTTCTCATTCCCTGCCCCTTCCCACTCCTGTCCAGCCTGATAGACTTTCCTTCTTTTTTTTTTTTTTTTTTTTTTTGAGATGGAGTCTCACCTTGTCACCCAGTCTGGAGTACAGGGATGTGATCACTGCTCACTTCAACCTCCCGCTCCCAGCTTCAAGCGATTCTCCTGCCTCAGCCTCCCGAGTAGCTGAGATGACAGGCATGTGCCACCACACCTGGCTAATTTTTGTAGTTTAGTAGAGAAGGGATTTCACCCTGTTGGTCAGGCTGATCTCGAACTCCTGACCTCAGGTGATCTATCCGACTCAGACTCCCAAAGTGCTGGGATTACAGGTGTGAGCCATCATGCCCGCCTGACTTTCCTTCTGATGCCTGAGTGGCCACCTTGAGTCCTGCCTGGGGACCCTTGCACCTGCTGTTCTCTTTCCTTCAAGGCTGTACTCACAACTTCCTGTTCTACTCTCAAACCTTCCTGTGACGGGCTCAGTCAGATCTCAGCTCACGTATCCCCTCAGAGACGCCTTCCCCTCCCTACCACCCTATCTGAAGTAGCTCACATCCCCCCATTATTCATTTCGGCCAGTCGAGTTTCCTTGTAGCAATTATTACTGTCAAAAATGATCTTATTTATTTACCTGTTTATTGGCTTTTGACCTGTTGCCTGTCCTGTTCTCTGTTGTTCCCCCAGCATCTAGAACAATAGGTGCCTGACACAATAGGTGCTTCGTAAATATTTATTATTATTATTATTATTATTTTAGAGACAGGGTCTTGCTCTGTTGCCCAGGCTGGAATACAGTGGGATGATCGTGGCTCACTGCCATCTCCAACTCCTGGGTTCAAATGATCCTCCCACCTCTGCCTACAGAGTAGCTGGGTCTATAGGTACATAGCACCAAATTTTCTGTAGAGACGGGGGTCTTGCTTTGTAGCCCACACTAGTGTTGAACTCCTGGCCTCAAGTGATCCTCATTCCTTGATGGGATTACAAGTGTGAGCCACCACACCCAGCCTAAATGTTTATTTCATTGATCAGTGTCAGAACTAGGGTTGGAAGTTAGATTGTTGATCTCTTGCCACAAGATAGGAAAATGGAGCAAGATGAAGAGAAACGAGCATTTAATGGGAGAGAACACCCTTGTCTGAGGTCAGGGACCTGGGAAGCAAGCACGACTTTGCCACTGTCACTGTGTTACTTGGACAGTGCCTTATTTTCCCATCTGTGAAATAAAAGAGCTGGATAAGAATCTTAAATAGTTTTGAGATCCTGGCTCCCTTAAAAGCTGAAGACAAGGGTAACTGATCCAAGGGCAGATACTCGAGGGATGGTACCATCATCTCCAGCTTGGACTCCCACTGCTGACACAATTTGTCCCATCAAAGTTGAGATATCTACCATGGGGAAGAGCACTTGGTTCTATAGAGAATGGCTCCAGGCATTTTCATGAAAGCTCTTTCAGCTTTAGGGGAAGAATATTCATCCGTATCTGTAATATCTACACCTCTTTACCCCATCATATTAGTGTCTAAGCCCTGCAATCAGGCATGTCAGCCACGTGATGGAATGGGAGGGCTGCAGGGCAGCACTGTCCAGTAGAAACAAAATGCAAGCCACATATGTCATTTTAAGTTTTCTTTTTTTGAGATGGAGTTTCACTCTGTCACCCAGGCTGGAGTGTAGTGGCACGATCTCAGCTCACTGCAACCTCTGCCTCCCGGGTTCATGTGATTCTCCTGCCTCAGCCTCCTGAGTAGCTGGGATTACAGGCTTATGCCACCATGCCTGGCTAATTTTTGTATTTTTAGTAGAGATGGGGTTTCACCATGTTGGTCAGGCTGGTCTCGAACTACTGACCTCAGGCCACCCGCCTTGGCCTCCCAAAGTGCTGGGATTACAGGCATGAGCCACCGTGCCCAGCTAATTTTTGTATTTTTACTTTATTTATTTATTTTTTTGGAGACGGAGTCTCGCTCTGTCACCCAGGCTGGAGTGCAGTTGTGCGATCTTGGCTCACTGCAACCTCAGCCTCCTGAGTATCTGGGATTACAGGCACGCACCATCATGCCCAGCTAATTTTTGTATTTTTAGTAGAAATGGGGTTTCACTGTGTTGGCCAGGCTGGTCTTGAACTCCTGACCTCAGGTGATCCACTGGCCTCAGCCTCCCAAAGTGCTGGGATTATAGGCGTGAGCCACTGCACCCGTCCTAATTTTTGTATTTTTAGTAGAGATGGGGTTTCAGCATGTTGGCTAAGCTGGTCTGGAAGTCATGGCCTCAAGTTATCTGCCCACCTCAGCCTCCCAAAGTGCTGAGATTACAGCCAAGTTTTCTAATAGCCACATTACAGAAGTAAAAGGAAACAGGTTAAATTCATTTTAACATGTTTTACTTAACCCAATATATCCAAAATAGCATTTCAACATGTCATCGGTTTTTTAGTTTTTTTTTTTTTTTTGAGATAGTGCTTTGCTTTGTTGCCCAGGCTGGAGTGCAGTGGCACAATCTCGGCTCACTGCAACCTCCACCTTCCAGGTTCAAGTGATTCTCCTGCCTCAGCCTCCCGAGTAGCTGGGATTACAGGCACCCACCATCATGCCCACTAATTTTTGTATTTTTGGTTAGAGGTGGGGTTTTGCCATGTTGGCCAGGCTAGTCTCAAACTCCTGACCTCAGGTGATCCGCCCACCTTGGCCTCCCAAAGTGCTAGGATTACAGGCATGAGCCACCGCGCCTGGCGTCATCGGTATTATTTAAATGAATTATGTTACATTCTTTTATGCTGTCTTCAAAATCTGTTGTATATTTTACACTTACACCAAATCTCAATTACCATGATACATTTTTATCTGAAATGCTTGATCTGTATTTTGATTTCATAAAATTCATTGTTGGAGAAGTAGATTCACATATCCAAGTTGTTCCAATTATATAGTAGTTTTCCAAAAACTGAGATGGGTGTCCATTTTTTTTTAAGTAGAGATGCAGGTCTGATTATGTTGACCAAGTTGGTGGGTTGTTTTGTTTTGAGACAGAGTCTCACTTTGTCACCCAGGCTGGAGAGCAGTGGCATGACCTCAGCTCACTGCAACCTCTGCCTCCCAGGTTCAACTGATTCTCTTGCATCAGCCTCCTGAGTAGCTGGGACTACAGGTGTGTGCCACCATGCCTGGCTAATTTTGGTATTTTTCTCAGAGACGGGGTTTCACCATGTCGGGCATGCTGGTCTTAAACTGCTGACCTCAGGTGATCTGCCCACCTCAGCCTCCCAAAGTGCTAGGATTACATAGTGAGCCACCAAGCTGGTTTTGAACCCCTGGCCAAAAGTGATCTTTCCACCTCAGCCTTCCAAAGTGCTGGTATTACAGGCATGGGCTACCACACCTGGCCTCAGCTGTTCAATTAAAAGTAAATAAAACTTAAAATTCTATGTTTCATTGGCAGTAGTGCAACATTAATACTGAGCAGCCACATGTGATTAGTGGCTACGTATTGGACAGGGCAGGTACAGAATACTTCCATCAACATAGAAAATTCTATCAGTCTAGTTCTAGGGGCAGATAGTCCTTCAACTGACTTGGGCAAGTCACTCTACAAATGGCATCTACCTCACATGGTTATGGTGAGAATTCAGCATATATATGTACATGCACGCACACAACATGCACACACACATATAACATAGTGCACCCTTTCCTGAAAAGCCTGACACAGAGCTCAAACGTGAGTGCCACCCACCCCTGGGCAGCACCAAGATGGCTGTAGTCTGGGCGCCTTTGTCTCACCCCATGCCTTTGCTTGGAGTGTGCTCCTCATTTTTCTGCCACTTTGACCCTGTCTCTGATTTGGTCCTGTCTGACATCACTGCCATATGCTTCGCTGCTCTCAATTTCCTCTGCCCTCATGCCAGCAGGAGTCATGCCAGAGATCATATCTGAGAAAGCAAGACAATTTTGTGTGTGTGTCTGTGCCCATAGAGGAGTGCTGGTTGTGTTGATATAGTTGTAGATTGGTTGTGTTTACACAGTTGTATATATTGACGCCCTTGAGTGTTATGACTTCTTTTGGGGGTGGTCGCCTTTTAAATGATGACTTTTGATGAGATTCAATTTTAGTCTTTGTGAAGACATAAGGTTGTTGGTAGGCATCTGTCCCTGGGAGCATCCAAGCAGAAAAGACTAAGACTCCCTTGTAGACAGATCACTGGCCACCACTGAAGTGTGTCTGCATGGCACCACAGGGCTGGAAGACCCTTGAAGGCAGGAATTCAAGGAAATGTGTGATGAATTTTGGCATTGCCATCAGAAGCAGAACAGGCATGGAAAACTTGGGTGAGTGGGCGAGACAACCTCATCACCACAGCAGAGTTCCATACATGCCTGGATAATGATGGAGGGATTTGTGTCCACTGCAGTGGGGAACCATGAAGGACATATCAAGGGTGTGGTTGGCCTGTGGTGCTCTTTGGAGGAATGAATAAAAATGAATAGAAATCCTATTGCGTGTCTGTTCTTTTGGAGTTTGAGGGAAAAGAAAGATCCTTGAGATTTTGACTGGGCTGGAAACCTAGACTCCAGCGTCTGGGGATAGGAGGGATGGTGGGGAATCCGCTGGGAAAGACTGGGCTGTGATCAAGAGAATTTATCAGTATCTGAGTTTTGCCACCCTGGAAAGAGTGCAGGCAGACTTACTGTTTAAACATTGGGAGCTTATGATGGTAAAGCTCCTTAGCTCTGGAGCCAGCTATACCCATTAATGACCCCAATTGGGCCAGCCTTTCTGTAGCCATGCCCTTGGATTCTTGCTCTCCTAGGCTTGACTATGGTTTGCTTCAGCCACTAGAACAATAGCAAACATGATACAAGCAGAGGCTTGAAAAGTGCTTATGCAGCCGGGTGTGGTGGCTCATACCTATAATCCCAGCACTTTGGGAGGCCAAGGCGGGCAGATCACAAGGTCAGGAGATCGAGACCATCCTGGCTAACACAGTGAAACCCCGTCTCTCTACTAAGAATACAAAAAATTAGCCGGGCGTGGTGGTGCACACCTGTAGTCCCAGCTACTTGGGAGGCTGAGGCAGGAGAATAGCTTGAACCCGGGAGGCGGAGGTTGTAGTGAGCTGAGACTGCACCACTGCACTCCAGCCTGGGCGACAGAGCGAGACTTTGTCTCAAAAAAAAAAAAAAGTGCTTATGCACTGGGACTTTCTCTCTTGCTCCCCTTGGGACCCCTACCACCACTGCCACATCCAAACCCTGGACTGGCTGAGCATGGTGGCATATGGGTATAAACCCATAATCCCAGCACTTAGGGAGGCAAAGGTGGAAGAATTTCATGAGCCCAGGAGATCGAGACCAGCCTGGGCAACATGGCAAGACCCCCATCTCTACAAAAAAGCAACAACAACAAAATTAGCCAGATGTGGTGGTGTGCACCTGTGGTCCCAACTACATGGGGGAGGCTGAGGCAAGCGGATTGTTTGAGCCCAGGAAGTCAAGGAAGTGAGCTATGATGGCTCCACTACACTCCAGCCTGGGTGACAGAGCAAGACAATGTCTAAAAAAATAAAAAGAAGGAAAGAAAGAGAAAAGATCTGGGCTAACCTGCTGGGTAATAAAGGGAAAAGAGACACATGGCTCCGTCATCCTTAATCCCCACCACCCATAGCCAACCAATCTCTGAAACAGAGCTCCCTAGCTGATAGGCAGCTGAACCCAGCTGAGACCAGCAAAAGAACTGCCCAGCTGATCCCAGACCAAGTTGCAACCCAGAGAATCATTAACTAAAATCATTAACCCAGAGAATCATTAACTAAATTAAACTAATCATTAACTAAATCAACCACTAAATTTTGGAGTGGTTTGTTGTGTAGCAAAAGCAACTAATACAGACTTGTTCTCTCTGTGTGTGATGTGGTCTCTTTCTCCCCAACAACATAACCCAGTGATTAAAATCTTAAACTCTGCCACTTTTTAGCTGTGTGACCGCCAATGTGACAGCCTTCTGAGCCTCTGATGTCTCTTGAAAACAGGGATGTGAATAATAGTGCCTATCACATAGAGTTGTGAAAATAAAATGAAAAACAGCTTCTAAGGGGTCATGGTGGTCATTTGTGCTATTAATGAAAAGTGCAGTTCTCTGCCTTCTGACCTTGGGGCAGGATCTCACTTCCTGGTGCCCATGTGGCTGGGTGGGCCATGTGACTAGCTCCATCCAGTGACTTGTATTAAGTCACTTCTGGGTCACAGCATGTGATTGCCCGTGGTAGACTTCCTGTGACACAGAAATTGGTCACATTCAAGTTGGTGGATGCTTTATTTATTTATTTAAGACAGGGTCTCACTCTGTCACCCAGGCTGGAATGCAGTGGCAAGATCTCAGCTCACTGCAGCCTCTGCCTCCCAGACTCAAGCAATCCTCCCGCCTCAGCCTCCCAGGTAGCTGGGACTATAGGCGTGCACCACCACGCCTGGCTAATTTTTTTTTTTTTTTTTTTTTGTATTTTCGTAGAGATGGGGTTTCGCCATGTTGCCCAGACTGGTCTCAAATTCCTGGGCTCAAGCAGTCCTCCTGCCTTGGCCTCCCAAAGTGCTGGGATGACAGGCGTGAGCCATTGTGCCCTGCCAGTGGCTGATTTATGACTATGATGAGCAAAACACCCTCTGGATAGTGCTAGGATGAAGGAAAAGTTAACCTTTTGTGAATGGGCAGTCATTCAGCAAATATCCACTCCTCTCCCTTCCACTGGAGGGGGAATATATTTCCCTGCTCCACTGATGGGTTTGACCATATGATTTACTTAATAGAATTTTAGCAGACCTAACCTTAGCAAGGGCCTTAAATGCACTTGGCTTTTGTGTTCCTGTGATGTGCCATGAGAACATTTGCCAGGGAGCTGTTGATCCCAGAAAATTGTGGAATCTCATGGAAGAGACCTGAATCCACCCAAACTGCAGCCAAAGCAGCCATCCCACAAAGTCTTATAAGAATGCTTATTGAGGCTGGGTGCGGTGGCTCACGCATGTAATCCCAGCACTTTGGGAGGCTGAGGTGGGCCGATCACGAGGTCAGGAGATCGAGACCATCTTGGCTAACATGGTGAAACCCCGTCTCTACTAAAAATACAAGAAATTAGCCGGGTGTGGTGGTGCACGCCTGTAGTCCCAGCTACTTGGGAGGCTGAGGCAGGAGAATGGCGAGAACCCAGGAGGCGGAGCTTGCAGTGAGCCAAGATTGCGCCACCGCACTCCAGCCTGGGCGACAGAGCAAGACTCTGTCTCAAAAAAAAAAAAAAAAAAGAATGCTTGTTGGTATAAGTCTCAGTTTTCATGTTGGGAGGCCAATGTGGGTGGGTCACTTGAACCCAGGAGTTTGAGACCAGCCTGGGTAACATGGGGAAACACTGTCTCTACAAAAAAAAAAAAATACAGGAAATAGCTGGGTGTGGTGGCGCATGCCTGTAGTCCCAGCTACTAGGGAGGCTGAGTGGGGAGGATCGATTCAGCCCATGAGGTTGAGGCTGCAGTGAACTGTGATGGTTTCACTGCACTCCAGCCTGGGAGACAGAGTAAGACTCTGTCTCAAAAAAAAAAAAAAAAAAAAAAAAGTCTCAGTTTTAGGATGATTTGTTACACAGCATTATTACAGTGTTAGTTAATACAGCTTTGTTGTTTTAAACCACTGAGATCAGGGACTTGTTTTGTTACTGTAACATCATCTAGTTTCCCAATTGATGTCAATGTTTAGCACCTGTCAGCTAATGGCCACTCAGTAAGTGGCAGCTATTATGATGATTACTGTTTACTCAGGCATACATTGTCTTTAGAATCCACGTGGTCTTAAAGGTGCTAGGCATTGCACTAAGCGCTTTTTAAGTTGTCTTTCATTTGACTCTTACAACAACCTTATGAGGTTATAACTATTAATATCTACATTTTGCAGACACGAACACTGAGGCAAAAAGAGGAAGCAGTTAAGTGAGAGAGATGATCATGGACTCTGAAGTATACCAGACTTGGGTTCAAATCAAGGTTCTGACCCTCCCTAGTTGTTTGACCCAAGGCAAATGACACCCACAATCTATGCCTCAGTTTGTTCATCTGTAGAGTGGGGATAATAATATCAACCTCACAGAGTTGTTATGATCATGAAATGAGGTATAGCATGGAAAACACAGCACAGGGACCTGGCAAAGTGTAATCCCTTCATAAAAGGCAGGGCCACCAGGCATGGTGGCTCACACCTGTCATCCCAGCACTTTGGGAGGCCAAGGATCGCTTGAGCCCAGGAGTTTAAGACCAGCCTGGGCAATGTAGTGAAACCCCGTTGCTACAAAAAAACAAAAAAATTAGCCAGTCATGGTGGTGCATGCTTGTAGTCCCAGCTACTAGGGAGGCCGAGGTGGGAGAATCACTGAGCATGGTGGTGCATGCCTGTAGTCCCAGCTACTGGGGAGGCTGAGGTGGGAGAATCACCTGAGCCCGGGAGGTTGAGGCTGCAGTGAGCCTTGAATGCACCACTGCACTCCAGCCTGGGTGACAGAGTGAGACCCTGTCTGAAAAAAAGAAAGAAAGAAAGAAAGGAAGAAGGCAGGGCCTTCCCTCTCTTCCTCAAAAGGAGGGGATTTGAAATGAGGATTGAGACCCCCTATTTCCTGCATTCTATCTCCTCAAGATACATCACACCACAAGGACTCAGGCTTGCTCTATTAACTTCTTTATAGGCACACAGGCAGTTACAGGCTGAGGACAAATCGGGACTTCACACTACATATATCTTCCTCTGTTCAGATCGCTTTCCAGGGGGAGGGAGTGCACTCTATATGATGGAGGAAGAGGACATGGGTGCCTGTGGGCACTTCAGCACCAGGCTTGGTGAAGCACATACTCTCTGTAGCACAGCCCCGCATAGCAAATCTGGGTTTGAAGATACCTGAAAGGGAGATTTCAGACTGGAATCAGGGACCTCAGCCCCTTCTTCCTCATAATTCCAGAACACATCCTCACCCACTTCTCTGGAACCCTCTCCTCCCATGGAATCTAGAAGTTTGGGCCTCTAGTTCTGTTTCCTTTTCCAGAGATCCAGGCACCACTCACCAGCCTGCACGTGTCCAGATAAGTAGACGCAGTGGTTTTCCTTGCCAGTACAGTGGGTCATGGGACCCACGCATTTGTCCCTGAAGTTCTCAGTGCAGGCAGGGCACATCAGGCCATTCTCAGTATGATTGGTCAAGGGAACTGAGGATGAGGATGAAGTGTAAGGTGAATAGGGATGCTTAAGCCGTTCCCCCCAGCCTCCCAACAACCCTGGGAAACACCAGGGTTCCTAATAGACTGCATTTTACAGGTAAGGAAACAGGCTCAGAGCCAGCAAGTGGCTACAGCAAGGGTCAGTGGAGAGCCAGAGCACACACCACACACCACGGGCTTCTTACCAGACAAAAAGGCACTGTTGCAGCCGTCGCTCTGGCAGCAGAAGGAGCTGGTTACCATGTGGTCCTTGGGGCCCATGGTGGTGGATATAACGCCAGAGTAGCAGTCCTGGGACCTGATGCAGCCCTTGTAGGTGTGCACCAACTCCTTGCCCTCTGTGGGATGGGGACAGGCAGGGACGGTGCTGGCTGACCACTCCCTGGCCTCAACCCCTGCCTCAAGGTCTTGCCTAACCCTAGGCCTCCCCAACCCCACAGCTTCCTGGTCTCTTTCTTTTTTTTCTTTCTTTCTTTTCTTATTTTTTTTTTTAGACGGAGTTGCCCAGGCCGGAGTGCAATGGCGCGATCTCGGCTCACTGCAACCTCCACCTCCCGAATAGCTGCGATCACAGGCGACCGCCACCATGCCCGGCTATTTTTTTGTATTTTTAGTAGAGACGGGGTTTCACCATGTTGGCTAGGCTGGTCTCCAACTCCTGACCTCAGGTGATCCGCCCGCCTCGGCCTTCCAAAGTGCTGGGATTACAGGCGGGAGCCACTGCGCCCGGCCCGCCCGGCCAGGGCAGTCTCTTTCAAGCCCCCTAGAGCCATGCCGCCTAATCTGTCTGGTGCATGGCCTGGAGTGCTTTCTTAGGTAGCCCTCCCTCCCGCTGCCATAGCCCCTAGTCGGCCTTTGGTGGTCTCTTCCAGCTCCCCATTGTCAACCTCAGCCTGCTGGATGTGGTCCCTTCCACCCCACCCCACCCACGGCTACCCCTCTCTCCCTGTCCTGCCAGGACTACTCTATTTCAGCCCCCCTATGGCCACCCCCATGCCTTCGTGAAATAGTCTCTTCCAGCCTTCACAACTCCCCGCCAACCCCTGCCCACCCCGTAGTCTCTTCCAATGAACCCCGGTCCCAGCAACAGGCATCTTCCTCTCAGATCCTGCCATGGTCACTCCTCAGACCTCCCAACGAGGGTCTCTTGCTGCCCCTCTTGGCTATTTTCAGGTCTTGTTTAAGGTGGGTTCTTCCAGTCTCCCCGGCCTTCCCCCTCCCCACCATGTGGTGGTCTCTTCCTACCCAATTCACAGGTTCCCCCTTCACCCCATCGAGGGGTCCCCCAGCTCCCTCTCCTCCCTTCCCCAGGGTGCGTTTCCTCTTCTGTGTCGGGATGGGGGTTCTCTTCAAGCCTTTCAGGTCCTTCCCTAACCCACCAACGCTGGCTGGGTGATCTTCTATCTCACTTTCCTTTCACAGCTCCTCCCCACCAGTGGTTTCTCCCTGCACCCAAAGTCGCCTTCATTCCCTCACCAGGCCTCATCATCTCTCCTCCTGTGACTGAAAGTCTCTTTCAGCTTTGTATAAACATCCCTGTCCCCCATTGGTCTCTTCCATTGCTCCCTTTCTCCTCCGTCCTTTTTCAGGTCTGGGGTGGTCTCTTTCATTTAACTCATGCCCATCTTCTCTCTTCCATTTTATTTTCTGAGACAGGTTTCCTTCTGTCGCCCAGGCTGGAGTGCAGTGGTGTGCACTTAGCTCACTGCAGCCTCGATCTCCCAAGCTCAAGTGATCCTCCTGCCTCAGCCTCCCAAGTGGCTGGGACTACAGGCATGTGCCACCATGCGCAACTAATTTTTTTTTTTTTTCCTGTACAGATGGGATCTCTTTTTGTTGTCCAGGCTGGTCTCAAACTCCTGGGCTCAAACGATCCTCCCACCTCAACCTCCCAAAGTGCTGGGATTACAGGCGTGAAGCACTGTGCCCGGCCTCCCTTTCATTTTACTCATCCACATCTCCCCCTCCCTGTCTCTGCTTCTCCTCTTTAAGATGATTTGCTCAGCTAGGCACGGTGGCTCATGCCTGTAATCCCAGCACTTTGGGAGGCCAAGGCGGGAGGATCACTTGAGGTCAGGAGTTCAAGACCAGCCTGGCCAACACGGCGAAACCCCGTCTTTACTAAAAAATACAAAAATTAGCCAGGTGTGGTGGCACGCACCTGTAATTCCAGCTACTCGGGAGGCTGAGGCAGGAGAATCGCTTGAAACTGGGAAGCGGAGGTTGCAGTGAGTAGAGATCAAGCCATTGCACTCCATCCTGGGTGACAGAGCAAGACTCCGTCTCAAAAAAGAAAAAAAATGATTTGCTCCATACTTCAAGGTTATCGTCCCTCTCCTGTTTGGGGTGGTCCCTTTTCTGTCTCTCCCACTACTTCAACACTCCAACGTCATCTCTCCTCCCTCTGTCAGGAATGACCTCTTCCCTGATTACACTTACACTTTCCCACCCCAGCCCAGCCTCTTCCTTCTCTATCCACTCCCCACCATTTCCACCTCCTGCCGGTTAGATTCTTCCCTTCTCACTATTTCTCTGCCCCCCCCCCCCACCACAGCGTCTTTCCTTACCCCTCTTCTGCATAAGAAAGTCTATTAACTCTCACCCCTCCCACATTTTCCTTCTCTTTAGGACAGTCTCATTTTCAGAATTCTGTGACAATAATGATTTCTATCACACCATTTATTTCTCTTCCCTCCATCTCATGATGGTCTTTCCCTCTTTCCTGCTCTCCACTGATTTCTTCCCACGCTCCCCCATCTTGAGAACCGTGATGATCCCCCCTCAGCATGGTAGTCTCTTCCACCCTGAAGGTACACCCCACCTCCCCACCAGGTCCCAGGCCACATCCTCTTACTTGAAGTAGCCTTCCCCACCAGGAGCACACATGTGTCCTTGTCACTGCTGCAGGTCTTCATTTGGCCATGGCACCTGCTCCCCGCCGCCGTACATATTTCGCAGTGTAGTGGGCACCCTGCAGTGTAGACAGAGGGCGAGGCTGTAGTCATGGGTGGTGTGGTCTTCGAACCACGACTTTGACTTAGGACTTTTGTGTCCTGAGAGAGGAGAGACCAGCAGCTCCCTGGTTTTTCATGGGCAGGATGTTGACCGCTGCCCAAGGAACTATCCAGAGTCGGATGAAGAAGCAGTGGTGAGCCAGCCAAGCTGCTTCCAGGGGCGGGAAGCGACTCCACCATGAAGCCTGTTTGCCTAATTACATGGCTGGAGATTTTGGATGCCAGGGTCCTCTGAGAAAGCTCAGGGGCAGGGAGGGGTCATGGTGGAGGTTTCCATGGACTTCTGTGAAACTTCAGGTCCAGCTGGTTCTTGAATGTGGGATTCTCCTCCTTGAAGGTACCACGTAGGTACCGGGAGCTCGGGCAGGGGGCCCTGAGGCTGGGGTCTGCATCCCAGGTCAAGGAGGGAGATTGAGGACCAGGAGGGCAAGGACTTGAACTTCTTGGTCCTGAGAAAGGGGACAACTAGGGGCCCAGATACCTGGGCCCTGGGGAAAGTGAGTCTTGCCTGGACTCCTGTGTGCAGGGGAGGAGGGGGCTGGGGCCTGAACTTTGTAGTCTAAGGAGAAAGGAAATCTCTCTCGCTCTTTTAAAAAAATATATAATATTATATTAATGTATTTTTTTTTTTTGAGATGGAGTTTTGCCCTGTCACCCAGGCTGGGGTATGCAGAGGCGCAATCTTGGCTCACTGCAACCTTTGCCTCCCGGGTTCAAGCAATCCTCTCACCTCAGCCTCCCAAGTAGCTAGGATTACAGGCGCCCACCACCAAGCTCAGCTAACTTTTTTTGTATTTTTAGTAAAGACGGGGTTTCACCATGTTGGCCAGGCTGGTCTTGAACTCCTGACCTCAAGTGATCCACCCGTCTCGGCCTCTTAAAGTGCTGGGGTTACAGCCATGAGCCGCCGCACCTGGCCTTCTCCCTCTTTTTTTAAAAAAATTATATTTCTAAAGACTTCCCTTTCCAGCCATGCTCTCATCTGATTTCCTAGAATTGAGATGTATTTGGGATCCTTCCTGGAGGATGGAGGATTCAGAGCCCACCAAGCCCCTCTCTCAGGGATCCAATCACAGGAGCTTTTCTTCTCTGGGACCCCCAGGCTTTCTCTTCCTTTACCCTTGGCCTCTTCCATGAATCTGACTTTCCAGAATGCCTCCCCGTTCACCTTGAGGACTTGCTGAAGGCTCTCTCTCTATCTATCTCTATCTCTCTCTCTCTCTGGGACCTCTCTCTTCCTGAGGTCCCAGAGACAGTCCAGGTCCCTTGTCACTTACCAAGACCCAGGAGGGTGCAGAGCAGCACAAAGGCCAGCAGAAAGGTCCCTGGTCTCCTGGAGGACCTCATGGTGTGTGTATCAGCAGTACCTCGTCCCCAGCTTTTATAGGAAGCTGAGGAGGGGCGGGTCTGGACCCA
The DNA here is from genome assembly GCF_006542625.1 of Nomascus leucogenys. NCBI lineage: Eukaryota > Metazoa > Chordata > Mammalia > Primates > Hylobatidae > Nomascus > Nomascus leucogenys. Next base: position 86,774,776 of record NC_044397.1, on the reverse strand, counting down.
CATTCACCCTACGGGGAGAAATAGCTGAGGTCAGAACCCAGGGCAGTCCTCTGTGGCCTCTGGGTTGGGAAGGCCGAACCAGAATCCAAAAGTGTCCTGGGTGTCTTGTGCCCAGCCCCCCACCTCCATGGAGACCCCAGGAGTCTGGGCTTCCATCCCCCTCTTCCATTAGAACCCAGAAAGTCACTACCCTGTTTTCTCACCTTCCCACGGCCCATTGTTGTTTGTTTGTTTGCTTGAAGACCAAGACGGAGTTGGGCCTCTTGATTCCCAGTGGCTGCAAGAACTGGGATTCCCTCTCCTTCTCTCTCTTCCCCTCTCCTCCCAAGGAAGCACCCAGTGTGGGTAGGGCCCCACCTTGGAGCACCCAGCATGTCCAGGCTGGTCCTGCGGGTGCGGGGGTGCCTCGTCTCCCTTCCCTTCTCTTCATGTGCTTGGCTCACACTCCTTGCGTGTTTGGGCTGTCTCTAGCTGCGACCCCACCCAGGGCTGCAGCCTTGGGTCTCCAAGGGACCGAATGAACAGAGGGATGTCTGTCAGCAGTCATAGGCGGGCATAGGAAAAGACAGATGCCCACAGTCCACATGTTGGGAAACTGAGGCTTTTGTAGAAGAACTCCAGGATAGGGGTGTGTGTGTGGGGGGGTGGAGGTTGGGCACATGCTTTGTGTTATATTTAGGACGCTGAACCCTTCTCTTTTGGCCTTAGGCATAAGGCTGAGAGAGATCTGATAATTTTTTTCGCGCGCGCGCTCGTGTGTGTGTATGTGTGTGTGTGTGTGTGTGTGTGTGGCAGGGGGACAGAGAGAAGAGTGCAGCCGCCTGAGCCATTTGAGGAGATCCTGTTGCGTAGAATCCAGGTTCCCTACGAAACTACGAAAATTCACGGAGATCTGCTGTCCTAGCCCAGCGCGGTCGCTCACGCCTGTAGTTCCAGCACTTTGAGAGGCCAAGGCAGGTGGACGCTTGAGCTCAGGAGTTCGAGACCAGTCTGGGCAACATTGCAAGACCCGCCGCCCCCTCACCCCGTGTCTCCACAAAAAATACAAAAATTAGCCGAATGTGGTGGCGCGTGCGTGTAATCCCAGCTACTTAGGAGGCTGAAGTGGGAGGATCCCTTGGCCCCAGGAGACAGAGGTTGCAGAAAGCCGAGATCCTGCCGCTGCACTCCATCCTGGGTGAGAGAACAAGACCCTGTCTCAACAAAAAATTAAAAAAAAAAAAAATAATACAGCAAAAAGATTTGCTTTGTCGCTTCAGTGTGGGCGGTGACTCCATCGTCCAATGAGAATGGCGAATTTCTTCTAGACACCAATCCCGGAGGTCGCTTCTGTTGCTAGGCTCCCAGAAAGCAGGGTTCTGACGTCATTGGGAGGCGAGGCTAGAGCGGGGTTGTGTGTGGCGGAGGGAGGCGGGGCTGGAGGAAATGCTCGTTGCTAAGGAACGCAGCGCTCTTCCCGCTCTGGAGAGGCGCGACTGGGCTTGCGCAGTGTCGACGCCGGCGCCGGCGCGCCGGGGTTTGAAAGGCCCGAGCCTCGCGCGCTTGCGCACTTCAGCCCGCGCAGGGCGCACCCCACCCCCTCCCACCTTCCCTGCCCCTCGGACCCCATACCCTACCTCATCCTTCTGGCCAGGCGAAGCCCACAACGTTGACATGCCGGAGATCCGCCTCCGCCATGTCGTGTCCTGCAGCAGCCAGGACTCGGTGAGGGACCTGCATGGGGGAGGTTGGAAGACGTGAGGGAATTAATGAGGATAGCTCTTAAAAGAACTTTTGGGGTTCTCTTGGAAGTCTAAGGAGAGTCATGGGGGGATTTCCAGGAAGCTAAAAGTGAATTGTGGAGAGATGTTGAATTAGGGACGTTCCGGCGTCTAGGGAACTTCCGGAGAAAAAAGGAGGAATAGGGAAGCTTTCTTGGAGAGCCCATAAGTGAACTTCCACGGGAAAGTGTTGTAGGGGAAACTCCAGGCGGAGTGTGGGGGGATTAACTGGAGAGTTTAAATCTGGGGGATCGTAGAGGCCTTGGGAGGACTCAAAGGAATATCTGAGAGCTAGAGGCCTAGCTGTCATCTCTGTGCCCTAATTCTCCTCTCCCACTGTTGTTTCCAGACCCACTGTGCAGAAAATCTTCTCAAGGCAGACACTTACCGAAAATGGCGGGCAGCCAAGGCAGGCGAGAAGACCATCTCTGTGGTCCTACAGGTGATCCTGCCACCCCACCTCCTCCTCACTAGGAGTCTGGAGTCCGGGGTTCCAGATTCTGCTCCTGAGCCAACTGGCAATGGGTTGAGTCACTTTCTTTGCTGGGCCTCAGCTTCCGTACTTGGAAAATGGGCAGCATAATCCCTGTGCCCCTCAGCAGAGAGGAAAGGAGACCCAAGGATTAGGTCCAGGATGACCACAGGAATCAGTGTGTGGTCCTGGGCAGGTGGCATCTACTTTCTGGGTTCCAGTTTCCTCAGCTGGAACAAAATGAATCATTGCCATGTACCCTGCCTCCTGCAGCCAGTGGGCTCAGGGCTGGAAGGTGTCCAGGAAGATCATCTAAGCCAATCAACTCCACTTTAAAGAAGGGGAAACTGGCCGGATGCCGTGGCTCATGCCTGTAAACCCAGCACTTTCAGAGGCTGAGATAGGAGGATTGCTTGAGCTCAGGAGTTCCAGACCAGCCTGGGCAACATATCAAGACCCTGTCTCTATTTTTATTAAAATAAATAAAAATTTTTTTTTAAAGAATAATAGGCCAGGTATGATGGTTCATACCTGTAATCCCATCACTTTGGGAGGCCAAAGCTGGAGGATCGCATGAGCCCAGGAGTTTGAGGCCAGCCTGGGCAATATAGTGACTTGTCATCTCTACCAAAATTTTATAAATTAGCTGAGCATGGTGGTGTACACCTGCAATCCCAGCTACTGGGAAGTCTGAGGTGAGAGAATTGCTTGAGCCCAGGAGATGGAGGCTGCAGTGAGCTGAGATTGTGCCACTGCACTCCAGCCTGGGCACCAGAGTGAGACCCCCAAAATATAAAAAATAATAATAATGAGAGCTAACATTATTCACCATTACCTGCCAGTCACTGCTCTACACACCTCACTCACATGGATTAGCTCATTGAGTCCTCATAAAAAACCCCAAGAGGCAGGCTCTGTTATCCCCACTTTTACAGATGAGGAAACTGAGGCCCAAAGAAGTTATACAATTTGCCTGACAGTCAATCTTTTATTTATTGAGACAGAGTCTCACTCTGTTCCCAGGCTGTAGTGCAGTGGCATGATCTTGGCTTGGCTCACTGCAGCCTCTACCTCTTGGGCTCAAGCGATCCTCCCACCTCAGCCTCCTGAGTAGCTGGGACTGCAGGTGTTCTCCACCATGCCTGGCTAGTTTTTTTTGTATTTTTTTAGAGATGGGGTTTCCACCATGTTGCCAGGCTGGTCTCAAACTCCTGGACTCAAGCGGTCCTCCTGCTTCAGCCTCCCAAAGTGCTGGGATGACAGGCGTGAACCATTGTTCCTGGCCTGGGGGCTGCTTTATGACTATAAGGAGCAGAACACTCTGTGGATAGTGCTAGGGTGAAGGAAAAATTAACCTTTTGTGAATGGGCAGTCATTCAGCAAATATCCACTCCTCTCCCTCCCACTGGAGGGGGAGTATATTTCCCTGCTCCATTGATGGGTTTGACCATATGATTTACTTAATGGAATTTCAGCACATCTAACTTCAGCAAGGGCCTTAAATGCACTTGGCTTTTGTGTTCCCATGAGAACATTTGCCAGGTTGCTGCTAATCCCAGAAAACTGTGGAATCTCATGGAAGAGACCTGAATCCTCCCAAACTGCAGCCAAAGCAGCCATCCCACAAACTCTTATAAGAATGCTTGTTGGTATAAATCTCAGTTTTCATGTTGGGAGGTCGAGGTGGGTAGATCGCTTGAACCCAGGAGTTTGAGACCAGCCTGGGTAACATGGGGAAACCCTATCTCTATGAAAAAATACAAAAAAATAGCTGGGCATGGTGGCGCATGACTGTAGTCCCAGCTACTAGGGAGGCTGAGCGGGGAGGATCGATTGAGCCCATAAGGTTGAAGCTGCAGTGAACTGTGATGGTTTCATTGCACTCCAGCCTGGGAGACAGAGTGAGACTGTGTCTCAAAAAAAAAAAAAAGTCTCAGTTTTAGGATTATTTGTTACACAGCATTATTACAGTGTAAGTTAATACAACTTAGTTGTTTTAAACCACTGAGATTAGGGACTCCTTTGTTACTGTAACATCATCTAGTCCATCCCAATTGATGTCAGTGTTTAGTGCCGTCAACTAATGGCCTCCACTTCCCAGGTTCAAGTGATTCTCATGCCTCAGCCTTCTGAGTAGTTGGAATTTACATGCCTGGCTAATTTTTGTATTTATAGTAGAGACCGAGTTTCACCATGTTGGCTAGGCTAGTCTTTTTTTTTTTTTTTTTTTTTTTTTTTTTTTTTTGAGACGGAGTCTCGCTCTGTTGCCCAGGCTGGAGTGCAGTGGCGCAATCTTGGCTCACTGCAAGCTCCGCCTCCCGGGTTCACGCCATTCTCCTGCCTCAGCCTCTCCGAGTAGCTGGGACTACAGGCACCCGCCACCACACCCAGCTAATTTTTTTTTGTATTTTTAGTAGAGACGGGGTTTCACCGTGGTCTCGATCTCCTGACCTTGTGATCCGCCCACCTTGGCCTCCCAAAGTGCTGGGATTACAAGCGTGAGCCACCGCGCCCGGCCAGCTAGGCTAGTCTTGAACTCCTGACCTCAGGAGTTCAAGGCAAATGATCACCAAATGCAAATTTAAGTGATCCACCCACCTTGGCCTCCCAAAATGTTGGGATTACAGGCATGAGCCACCGCACCTGACCTCAGTCTTTTAAACTGTGATAGATACAGGTTGCTGACGGTTTTAGTCTTCAGACCTAGATTCAAGCCCCCAGCTCTTCCTCTTACTCGGTGACCTCAAGCAAATTGTTTCATTTCTCTAACCTGTTTTCTCATGTGTCCATTGGGAATAATAACATCCAAGCCCGGAGTTGTGAAAATTCGGTGACATAATGTCTGCACAAGTGCTCTGTCAACATATAGGTGTTTGTGTAGAGGGAGGGATTCATGTTTTTATTACTTAGTGGGTGATGATTCCACTGGGCTCTGTTATGATCAAGTGACTCCAGGGAAGTCACATTTCATTCTGTTACCCCAGTTGCTGTGGAAACAGAGTGACTGGAGGCAGAAGAGACAGAACCTGTCTGGCCTGGGAGAGACTGAGGGAGTATTGCAGCTGTCACCAACATGGTAGACCCCAGAGGGAGCAGCTTGGGGAGGTGATGTGTTTCAATTGGGATGTCCAGGTTTGTTGTGACTTCGGGACATTCAAGGGGTGGCATCCAGGAGGCAGTTGGGGATCACATGTGGAGCTGGAGACAGAATGTGTGGAAGTTGTCAGTGCAGGGAAAGAACCTGTAGACTCAGGAGTAGATGATGGATTTATTTGTTCATTCACTCATTTATTTAGTCAAGTATTTATTAAGTGCCTTCTGTAGGCCAAGCACTGTTTTAATACAGCAGTACACAGCAGAAGACAAAAAATATTCACTCTCAGTGGGGTGCAGTAGCTCACGCCTATAATCCCAGCACTTTGGGAGGCCAAGGTGAAGGGTCATTGAGCCCGGCAGTTCGAGACCAGCTTGGGCAACACAGGGAAACCTCATCTCTACTAAAAATACAAAAATCTGCCAAGCATGGTGGCCCATGCCTGTGGTCCCAGCTACTCCAGAGGCTGAGACGGGAGGATCACTTGAGCCTGGAAGATCAAGGCTGTAGTGAGCTGTGATCGCACCATTGAGCTCCAGCCTGGGCAACAGAATGAGATGCTGTCTCTTAAAAACAAAAGAAATTCAGTCTTGTGGAGCTTTCACGTTAGTAGGGAAAGACTGACAATGAGTCAGTAAAACATATGTTGGATGACAAGTGCTGTGGAGGAACTTAATGAAGGGGAATGAGAGTGCCCCAGCTGGAGCTGGAGCAGTGGCAAGGATTTTTATTTAAATAGGGTCCGGGAAGGCCTCCCTGAAAACGGGACGTTTGAGCAACATGAGCTATGTATGTATCTAGGGAAAAGACTCTGAAGCTGGCCTGTGACAGCAAGGAGGCCAGTGTGGCTGGGGTGGAGTCAGCCAGGGGGAGAGAGGTAGGAGATGAGGTAACAGGGTGGGACTGGGAACCCCTAAAAAACCCCTTAAGGCCTGGAAAGCCATTGAGAGGACTTGAGCTTTTACTCCGGGTGAGATAGGAGCCACCGGAGGGCTCTGAGCAGAGGAGGGACAGGATCTGCCTTAGGCCTTCACAGGATCCTGCTGGCTCCATGTTGACAGTCAGCTGCAGGGGCCACACACAGGAGTGGGAGACCAGCATTGCAGCAGCAGTTTTGTTAACTTATTCCACGTCACAGACCCTTTGGAATGACTGATTGCATCTGGCAATGACTAATTTGTGGGGTTACTCTGGATTCATCAAATGCTAATTTTGATTCTTTTGACATAACTGATAAGGCAGACATTTCTGGCCACCAAGGCAGCAGGCTTATCTCTGGGTTGTTTTGTTATGTTTTGAGATAGGGTCTCACTCTCTTGCCCAGGTTGGAGTGCAGCTGCAAAGTCATGGCTCACTGTAGCCTCAACCTCCTGGGCTCAGGCAATCCTCCCACCTCAGCCTCCCAAATAGCTGGGACTACAGGCGCGTACCACCAGGCCCAGCTAATTTTAAAAATTTTTCGTAGAGATGGGGTCTCACTATGTTGTCCAGGCTGGTCTCGGACTCCTGGGCTCAAGCAGTCCTCCTGCCTTGGCCTCCCAAAGTGCTAGCATTACAGGCATGAGCCAAGGCACCTGGCCACATCTGTGGGTTCTTCTACTACCCTGCATTTTCTCCTCTAATCATTGTTACGCATCATCTGGATCTTACCACATGGGGCTTAGCCATCTGCTTATGACAGCCCCACACACCTGATTGTTTGCAGTAGCCACAGCAGGCTCTGTTGTCTGTTCATCACCTGCCCCCAGAGGGAAATGCCAAGCTCTTTGCTAACTACTCCTGGGCTAGAGGGGTGGCTTGGACAAGACCCAGGTATAACTCCGGTGTGTCACTGGAGGTGTGTCATTTTTAGAAGAAATGTTCATCAGCAATAGGGCCTATGGTCATTTTTGATTGTCATTGGTTTTCTAATCACTCAGTTCGCCACTGTGGTGTTTTAAATTTGTTTTTACTGTTTCTTGATATGTAGCATACATAGAATGAAGGTGTAAGTAAGCGTACAGCTCAGTGACTCTTCACAAACTGCAGCCCTGTGTTGCACTCCACACCCAGATGCAGCACAGAACGTGCCTAGCCCCCAGCAGTTCCCTCAGGTTCTTCCTGTCAGTACCCCTGCAAGGGTGACCGCTGTCCTGATTGTTAACAGCATGGATTCATTTTGCCTGATTTTGAATTGCATATAAAATGGAATTGTGTGGTATAAACTTTTCTTGTCTGGCTTCCCTTGTTATGTTTGTTCGTTTCATCTATGTTGTTGAGTGTAGCTGTAGATGGTTTATTGTGATTTTTTTTTTTTTTTTTTGTCTGAGATGGAGTTTTGCTCTTGTTGTCCTGGCTGGAGTGCAATGGCACAATCTCAGCTCACTGCAACCTCTGCCTCCCAGGTTCAAGTGGTTCTCTTGCCTCAGCCTCCCAAGTAGCTGGGATTACAGGCATGCACCACCACACCTGGCTAATTTTTTGTATTTAGTAGAGACAGGTTTTCACCATGTTGGTCAGGCTGGTCTCGAACTCCTGACCTCTGGTGATCCACCTGCCTCGGCTTCCCAAAGTGCTGGGATTACAGGAGTGAGCCACTGTGCCTGACTCCTATTGTCTTTTTTTTTTTTTTTTTTTTTTTTTGAGACAGGGTCTCACTCTGTCGCCCAGACCGGAGTGCAGTGGCACCATCTCAGCTCACTACAGGCTCGACCTCCTGGGCTCAAGCGATCCTCCCACCTCAGCCTCCTCAGTAGTTGGGACTACAGGCATGTGCCACTTCACCAGTCTGATTTTTGTATTTTTTTGCAGAGATGGGGTCTCACTGTGTTGTCTAGGCTGGTCTTGAACTCCTGGACTCAAGCATTCCTCCTGCCTCAGCTTCTTAAATCCTTGGGATTATGGACATGAGCCACTGCACCTGGCCTATTGTCATTTCTGTATAGTATTCTGTTATATTGAGATAACTATTACGGTTTTATTTATTTATATTTGATTTTTTTTTTTTTAAACGGAGTCTCACTATGTTGCCAAGGCTGGTCTTGAACTGTTGATCTCAAGTGATCCCCCAACTTGGCCTCCTGAGTAGCTAGGACTATAGGTGCACACCACCACACCCAACTCTTTTTTTTTTTTTTTTTTTTTTTTTTTTTTAAGCTTTTTGGAGGCAGCTTCCTGAGTAGCTGGGATTACAGGGATTACTGACAGGCCACAAAGACCTGGCCATTGTGGTTTTATTATATTTGCTTTCTGAATGGGCATTATATGCATATAGTGCAAAATTCAAAAGGTGCAAAAGGGTATACACTAAAAAGAAAATCTCCCGCCGGGCATGGTGGCTCACGCTTGTAATCCCAGCACTTTGGGAGGCCGAGGCCGGTGGATCAGGAGGTCAAGAGATCTAGACCATGGTGAAACCCCATCTCCACTAAAAATACAAAAAATTAGCTGGGCGTGGTGGCGGGCGCCTGTAGTCCTAGCTACTCGTAGAGGCTGAGGCAGGAGAATGGCTTGAACCCGGGAGGCGGAGCTTGCAGTGAGCCGAGATCGCGCCACTGCACTCCAGCCTGGGCGACAGAGCGAGACTCCGTCTCAAAAAAAAAAAAAAAAAAAAAAAAAAAAAAAAAAAAAAGAAAATCTCCCCTCATCCTTTCCATCCCTCCCTGCTTCCTCCCCAACTCCTGCTCCCTCATTCTTCTCTCCTGATGTAACCACCATTAGCAGTTTTTTTGGGTGGTCTTCCTGGGTCATTCTGTACACATACAAGCACATATACCTACCCCCTCCATCCCTTTTTTTTTTTTTTTTTTTTTTTTGAGACGGAGTCTCGCTCTGTCGCCCAGGCTGGAGTGCAGTGGCGCAATCTCGGCTCACTGCAAGCTCCGCCTCCCGGGTTCACGCCATTCTCCTGCCTCAGCCTCTCCGAGTAGCTGGGACTACAGGCGCCCGCCACCACGCCCGGCTAATTTTTTTTTTTTTGTATTTTTAGTAGAGACGGGGTTTCACCGTGGTCTCGATCTCCTGACCTTGTGATCCGCCCGCCTCGGCCTCCCAAAGTGCTGGGATTACAAGCGTGAGCCACCGCGCCCGGCCGCCTCCATCCCTTTTTAAAAAATTCATAGTACATACACTGTTCCCTTGTGTGTTTTTTTTCAAGTAACAATGTATTTTGGAGATGCACACTGCATAAAGTTCTACCTTATTTATTTATTTACTTACTTACTTACTTTGAGACAGAATCTCACTCTGTCGCCCAGGCCGGAGTGCAGTAGTGCGATCCTGGCTCACTGCAACCTCCCGCTCCCAGCTTCAAGTGATTCTCCTGCCTCAACCTCCCTAGTAGCTGGGATTACAGGCACATGACACCAGGCTTGGCTAATTTTTGTATTTTTGGTAGAGATGGGGTTTCACCATGTTAGCCAGGCTGGTCTTGAATTCCTGACCTCAAGTGATCCTCCTGCCTTGGCCTCCCAAGGCGTCAGCCACGCCGCATGCGGCCTACCTTATTCTTTTAAATGATGCATACAATTGCATTTCATGGCCGGGTGCAGTGGCTCACGCCTGTAATCCCAGCACTTTGGGAGGCTGAGGCGGGTGGATCACGAGGTCAGGCGTTCAAGACCAGTCTGGCCAAGATGGTGGAACCTGTCTCTACTAAAAATATAAAAATTAGCCAGGTGCAGTGGTGGGCGCCTGTAATCCCAGCTACCTGGGAGGCTGAGGCAGGAGAATTGTTTGAACCCGGGAGGCGGAGGTTGCAGAGAGCCGAGATCGTGCCACTGTACTGTAGCCTGGGTGACAGAGCAAGACTCTGTCTCAAAAAAAAAAAAAAAGATTGCATTTCATGGATGTGGAACAGTTTTTTAGCAATATACCTCTCAGGAACTTTGCCTCCCTGTGCCATGTTTGTTTCAGGAACAGTTCATATCATGAACTGTGTCTCCCTGAGAAAGCTGCATGCACACGAACCCAGGCCACAGATGATAGTCATCTTGTGCCCTTATCCTCACAGCTGATACATACTGAGCACTCATCTCTTATTTTGAGAAAAATTCACATAAAATTTGCTGTTTTAACCATTTAAAGTGCACATTTCAGCCGGATGCGGTAGCTCACACCTGTAATCCCAGCACTTTTTGAGGCCAAGGTGGGTGGATTGCTTGAGGTCAGGGATTCGAGACCAGGCTGGCCAACATGGTGAAACCCAGTCTCTACTGAAAATACAAAAATTAGCCGGGTGTGGTGGTGCGTGCCTGTAGTCCCAGCTATTCGGGAGGCTGAGGCAAGAGAATCACTTGAACCGGAAGGCAGAGGTTGCAGTGAGCTGAGATTGCACCACTGCACTCCAGCCTGGGTGACAGAGTGAGACTCCGTCTCAACAAAATCAAAAATAGATAGATAGATAGATAAATAAATAAATAAATAAATAAAGTACACATTTCAGGGTTTTTTTTCTTTTTTAGCATATTGACAATGTTCTTCAACCATCTCCATTCTCTAATTCAGAATATTTTCATCACTCCAAAAAGAAACCACATAACCATTAAGCAGTCACTTCTTATTCTCTCCCCAATGTTGCCCTTGGCAACCACTGATCTACTTTCTGCTTCTCTGGATTTGCTTATTCTGGACTTATAAATGTATATGTGGTCTTTTACACTTAACCTTGTTACACTTTGCATAATGTTTCTGAGGTTCATCCATGTTGTAGCATATATCACAACTTCAGTTTTTTAAATAACTGAATGATATTCCATAAATATACTGTACAATGTTTATTCATCAACTGATGGACATTTATTGGGTTGTTGCCATGTATATATAAACTTTTTTTTTTTTTTTTTGAGATTGAGTCTTGCTCTGTTGCCCAGGCTGGAGTGCAGTGGTGCAATCTCGGCTCACTGCAACCTCTGCTTCCCAGGTTCAAGTGATTCTCGTGCCTCAGCCTCCCGAATAGCTGGGACTACAGGCGCATGCCACCATGCCCAACTAATTTTTCTGTTTTTAGTAGAGACGGGGTTTCGCCGTGTTGCCCAGGTTGGTCTTGAACTCCTGGGCTCAAGAAATCCACCTGCCTTGGCCTCCCAAAGTGTTGGGATTACAGGCGTGAGCCACCATCCCCAGCCTCCATGTATAAACATTTTTATCAGATTTTTAAAAAGTATTTATTTACTTTTTTTTTTTTGAGGCAGAGTCTCGCTCTGTCACCCAGGCTGGAATGCAGTGGCGTGATCTTGGCTCACTGCAACCTCCGCCTCCCGGATTTAAGCAATTCTCTGTCTCAGCCTCCCGAGTAGCTGGGATTACAGGCGCCCGCCACCATGCCTGGCTAATTTTTGTATTTTTAGTAGAGATGGGGTTTCACCCTCTTGGCCAGGCTGGTCTTGAACTCTCCTGACCTTGTGATCCGCCAACCTCTGCCTCCCGAAGTACTAGGATTACAGGCCTGATCCACCATGCCCAGCCACTTTTTTTTTGTTGTTGTTGTTAGATGGAGTCTTGCTCTGTCACCCAGGCTGGAGTGCAGTGGCATGATCTGGGCTTGCTGCAACTTCTGCCTCCCAGGTTGAAGTGATTCTCTGGCCTCAGCCTCCCGAGTAGCTGGGATTACAGGTGCACGCCACCACGCCTGGCTAATTTTTATATTTTTAGTAGAGACAGGGTTTCACCATATTGGTCATGCTGGTCTCGAACTCCTGGCCTCAAGTGATCTGCCTGCCTTGGCCTCCCAAAGTGCTGAGATTACAGGTGTGAGCCACCGTGCCCAGCCTGTTGTTTTCTCTCTTGAGACAGAGTCTCACTCTATCACCCAGGCTGGTGTGTAGTGGCTCATCTCAACTCACTGCAACCCCCACCTCCCAGGTTCAAGTAATTCTTGTGCCTTAGCCTCCTGAGTAGCTGGGACTATTGAGGCACGTGTCACCACACCCAGCTAACTTTTTGTATTTTTGGTAGAGACAGGGTTTTGCTATGTTGGCCAGGCTGGTCTCGAACTCCTGGCCTCAAGTGATTCTCCCGCCTCCACCTCCCACGGTGCTGGGATTACAGGCGTGGGCCAGTGCTCCTAGCCAGGACTTTTTTTATATATGAAGAAGAAATGTCAGGGAGTGCCTGTGCATGTTTAAAGTAGAAATAGTTATATATGCAGTAGGAATTGTTCATTTAAAATACAAGCATCTCCATCCTACTACATTTAGGAGCCGTGCTGAATATTGTGGGAGAGATAAAGATGCTGAGTTTGACTCAGGGATGGAAGGAAAGGAGTTGAGAACAGTGGTAGTATTGGATAGTGCTTTGCAGTCAGGCAGTTGGGTCCGAAGTACTCTGCTACTTATTAGCTTGTGTGCCATGTAAGCTATTGATTTAACCTGTCTGAGCCTCAGTTTCCCCATCTGTGAAACTGGAGTCATAACAGACCCTTCTATTTAAAGTTGTTTTGAGGCTTCAGTGATGCCCAGCCCACGCTTAGCCAAGTGTGGTGGACAGAACAGTGGTGCTCAAAAGATGTTCATGTCCTCGTCCCCAGAACCTGGAAATATTTTAATGGCCAAAGGAGCTTTGCAGGTTTGATTAAATTAAGGATCTTGAGATGGGGAGAGTGCCCTGGATTATCTGGTGGGCCTCATGTAATCCCCGGAGGCCTTATAAGGGAAAGAGGGAGGCAAGAGAGCTGGAACCAGAGCTGTGAAGATGCAAGCAGAGCCTGGAGTGATGCCAGCACTTTCAGCAGCTTTGAAGACGAGGAAGGGACTGTGAGCCAAGGAAGGCAGGTGGCCTCGAGAAGCTGAAGATGCAAGGAGACACATTCTCCGCTAGTGCTCCCGGAAGGAAGGAATGCAGCCCTGCCGCATCTAGATTTTAGCCCTGTAAGGCCCAGTTTCAGACTTTTGACCTCCAGATCTGTAAGATATTAAATTTGTGTGTGTGTGTGTGTTTTTTTTTTTTTTTTTTTTTTGAGACAGAGTTTCGCTCTTGTTGCCCAGGCTGGAGTGCAGTGGTGTGATCTCGGCTCACTGCAACCTCCACCCCCCAAGTTTAAGCGATTCTCCTGCCTCAGCCTCCTGAGTAGCTGGGATTACAGGCATGCGCCACCACGCCTGGCTAATTTTATATTTTTAGTAGAGACGGAGTTTCTGCATTTTGGTCAGGCTGGTCTCGAACTCTCGACCTCAGGTGATCCGCCTGCCTCGGTCTCCCAAAGTTCTGGGATTACAGGCGTGAGCCACTGCGCCCGGCCAAATTTGTGTTGTTTTTAGCCACAAAATTTGTGCTAATTTGTACAACAGTAACAGGAAACTCATATACCAAGCACCTGGCACATGGTGATAATTTGAAAATGTTAGCCATGATGATCCTCTTGTGACAGATGGGACACCCAGGCAAACAGCAGAGAAGGGGCTTAACAGGGCCACTTGATAAGGGAGGACAGAGCCAGAGTTACTGCTTAGTAACTCTTGAGTAGTAACTTCTGCGAACGGTCGCTGGGCACCTGTTCTGCGTCCGTCTATCCATCCATCGGGAATGCACTAGAGGCCTGCTGTGTTAATGATATTCGCAGCTGACATTTATATAGTGTTTGCTCTGTGCCAGGCAGTATTCCAGGCACTTGGTATGTTATTTCTCATTCTTGGTATGGATTTGAATGTTCTCAACAACTTTATGAGATAGACGTTATTATTGTCCCCATTTCATAGGTTCGAAAACTGAGGCACAAGGGGTGAAATGAAACCATTTGCTCCAGGATCACACAGCAGGAAATCAGCAGAGCTGGGAAGGATCAGACACTGTTCTTGGCCTTGGGGACACAGTAGGGAACAACTCAGACACTGTCCTTGCTCTTGTGGAGCTTAAAAGTCTGGCGGGAGAGACAGATGCTAGACAAATACAAACAAAAAAGATGTAACTGTGTAACACCAGGCGGTAATCATGAAGAAAAGTAAAGTCGGGTAGGGAGATAGAGAGTGGCACCAGGTAGGGGGCGAGGTAGGTTACTTATGGTCTGAAGTGACATCTGAGTGGGCACCTGAAGCACAGAAGGCAAACTTTTACCCAGCTATGGATATGTTTGAGGGAAAAGTGGTCCAGACAGGGGGATTGGCAGGTGCAGAGGCCCTGCGGTGGGAAGGAGCCAGACTGTTCTTGGCACAGAAGGGAGGCCGTTGTGGTTGGTGGAAAGTCACCAAGCCTGGCCTGGGGAGCAGTCAGACTGGGACTTCTTGTTTTTTTTTGTTTGTTTGTTTGTTTTTGTTTTTTTTGAGGCAGAGTCTCACTCTATCGCCCAAGCTGGAGTGCAGTGGCACAATCTCGGCTCACTGCAACCTCTGCCTCCCGGGTTCAAGTGATTTTCCTGCCTCAGCCTCCCCAGTATCTGGGATTACAGGCGCTCACCACCATGCCCGGCTAATTTTAATTTTCGTATTTTTAGTAGAGACAGGGTTTCACCATGTTGGCCAGGCTAGTCTCAAACTCCTGACCTCAAGCGATTCACCTGTCTCAGCCTCCCAAAGTGCTGGTATTACGGGTGTGAGCCACTGCACCGGGCCCAGACTGGGACATCTCATGAGCCCAGGCAGCACTGTACACTGCCCAGGGCCCAGGGCTGGGAGTGGTGGTGGAGGCAGGGGAGTCAGCAGGAGGTCTGCCGGCCTCAGCCTTAGGCAAGCCCTTCCTCCAACACCATCTTCCTCCTCTAGCACGTCAGTGGTGTGATGGAGGAGCACTCGTGGACTGTCGCCAGCCTGCCTGGGTTCCGGTCCGGCTTTGCCACCCACCAGCTGTGAAGTTACATAACCACTTCCTGCCTCCGTTTGCTCATGTGTAAGATAGAGATAATTATAGCAACTGCCTGGCAGAGCCATTGCAGGAGAGTAGCTACATGTATTATTAGCAGGAGTCTGGCACACCAGGAGCGCTCAGCGCACTCGGATGTTGGCTGCAGTTGTGGTTATAGTTGTTAATTCTGTGTCATCTCAACTTCCTTCAGAGGGAGGTCTGAAGGACAAGGTCTGAGGACAAGGTCTTATCACTCTGTCGCCCAGAGTACAGTGATGCGAACATGACTCACTGCAGCCTTGACCTCCCCAGGCTCAAGTGATCCTCCTTCCTCAGCCTCCTGAGTAGCTGGGACCACAGGTATGTGCCACCATGCCTGGCTAATTTTTGTAATTTTTGTAGAGACAAGGTCTGGCTATGTTGCCCAGGCTGGTCATGAACTCCCAGCCTCAAGTGATCCTCCCACCTCAGCCTCCCAAAGTGCTGGTTATAGAGATGTGAGCCACTGCGCTTGGCCAAGGAGGGAGGGTTATGACCATCTTCCCTTTTTGCATGTGAGGAAACTGCCTCACAGAGACGTTGACTACGTCACCCAAGGTTGTGCAGGTTGGAAATGGCATTGCTGTATTTGAGCCCAGGCCTACCTCACCCCAAGTCCAGGCTCCCTCCTCCCATACAGTGGTGTTCCTGTTGATAGCAGTGTGCAGGTGATGTCTAGATGATCTGACAGGGAGGCAATAGAGCAGATTGGAGCATCTGTCATCACCAGGGGTGGGAGAGGGCAGTGTAGGGTGGTGGACTAGGTACCTTGTTTTTTTTTTTTGAGACAGAGTCTCGCTGTGTCACCCAGGCTGGAGTGCAGTGGCATGATCTCTGCTTACTGCAACCTCTGCCTCCTAGGTTCAAGAGATTCTTGTGCCTCAGCCTCTTGAAGAGCTGGGACTACAGGCATGTGTCACCATGCCTGGCTATATTTTATATTTTTAGTAGAGAAGGGGTTTTGCCATGTTGGCCAGGGTGGCCTCAAGTGATCCACTGCCTTGGCCTCGTAGAGTGCTGGATTTACAGGCTTGAGCCACTGCACCTGGCCTAGGTACCTTTGAGAGTTGTAATAATGCGTCATTCTAGGATCCTAATAAAAGAGCCCCAAACTGGAAGGCAGGACACTTGCCTCAACCTAACTGCCTCCCGTGCCCGCACGGCTCGCACGGCTTTCTGCATCTTCATCTGTCAGACAGGAATGGCAGATCCTTTGAGATGAGCCCTCCTACGGGTAGCTCTTTTCTTCTTTCAACAGATAGTTGTCTAGCACTGACTAATAATACCTCCTGACTGACAGCAGTTAATTGCCTACTCTTCGCCATGCCCTGTGGCCATTATTTATGTGCATGATCCTAGATATGGTGGTCATTCCCATTTTACAGATGAGAAAACTGAGGCTCCAAAAGGTTAACTGGCATGGTCATACAGCTAGTGTGCAGCACAGCTGGGATTCAAACCCAGGAACCAGTGGTGAGCAAGATCGGACAAAGCCCTTGCCCTCAGGGAGGTTTCCTGGAGTCCTCTGCGATTGTGGGTGAGGGGTGACATGTGCTGTTTGTCTGCATGATGATTTGAATAAAGTTATAACTCTGGCAAGTGCTTACCAAGGAGAGCTCCATGGCGGCGTGTGATAGGCTGACCTGGTGGAGTCTGGAGAGGTCAGGGAAGCAGGTATGTGTGGGGTGGGCACGTATGCATTCATTCAGTGACTATTTTGTGAGTTCCTGCTCCATGCCATACCCTGTGCTGCATGGAGGGGACACATGGCACCACTCAACCCTGGTGTGCCCCCTCACAGAGTTGGCGTTGCAGGGACATGGTGATCCAAAGGAGATTCATCCTGAGGTCCCACCGTGAGCCCAGAGGCAGAGCAGGCACTGACAGTGGCCTCTCTCTCTGCCCACAGTTGGAGAAGGAGGAGCAGATACACAGTGTGGACATCGGGAATGATGGCTCAGCTTTCGTGGAGGTGCTGGTGGGCAGTTCAGCTGGAGGCGCTGGGGAGCAAGACTATGAGGTAAGCAGGGCTATGAGATGGATCCCATACTGACCTCTGCCCCTCATGCTCATATCACCGTCTCCCCCAGGGCCTGGGCCTGGGAAGACATGGGGCAGATGTGAGTCACACCTGATTGCTGCCCTCTGGAGGATCACCCAGTGTACAGAGGAGACAGAAGGCAGACACAGGGCGGTAAACTGCACATCAGGGAAGAGAGCAAGTTTGGATCATGGCTTAAAATGACACAAATATATTATTTGACTGTTCTGGAGGTCAGAAGTCTGAAATCACTCTCACTGGGCTAAAATCTAGGTGTGGGCAGAGCCGTGTTCCTTGTGGAGGCTCTAGGGGAGAATCCATTTCCTTGGCTATTTCAGCTTCTAGAGTCCATCTGCCCTCCTCAGCTTGTGACCCTTCCTTCATCAAAGCCAGCACTCCTGTCACTAATGCCTGCTTCCACTTCCATGGTTACTTCTCCAATTCTGACTCTCTTGCCTTCTTTTTTTCTTTTTCTTTTCTTTTCTTTTTTTTTTTTTTTTTTGAGATGGAGTCTTGCTCTGTTGCCCAGGCTGGAGTGAGTGCACTGGTGTGATCTTGGCTCACTGCAACCTCTGCCTCCCGGGTTCAAGCTATTCTTCTGCCTCGGCCTCCCGAGTTGCTGGGACTACAGGTGCCCACCACCACGCCCAGCTAACTTTTTTTTTTGTATTTTTAGTAGAGACGGGGTTTCACCGTATTGGCCAGGCTGGTCTCGAACTCCTGACCTCGTGATCTGCCCGCCTCAGCCTCCCAAAATGCTGGGATTATAGGCGTGAGCCACTGCGCCCGGCCTTCTTTTTCTTTTGTTCATTTTTTTTTTTCTTGAGACAGGGTTTCATTTCCGTTGCCCAGGCTGGAGTACAGTGGCATGATCTCAGCTCACTGCAACTTCTGCCTCCGAGGTTCAAGCGATTCTCCCACCTCAGCCTCCCAAGTAGCCGGGGCTACAGGTGCACACCACCACTCCTGGCTAACCTTTGTTATTTTTTGTAGAGAGAGGGTTTCACTGTGTTGCCCAGGCTGGTCTCAAACTCCTGGGCTCAAGCGATCCACCCACCCCAGCCTCCCAAAGTGGTAGGATTACAGGCATGAGCCACCACACCCAGCCCTCCTTTCTTATAAAGACCCTTATGATGACACTTGGCCTACCCGGATAATCCAGGGGCATCTCCCCCATTTCAACATCTTCAAGTTCATCACATCTGCAAAGTGCCTTCTGCCACATTTCCAGGTTCAGGGATTAGGACGTAGACATCTTTGAGGTGCTGTTATTCTGCCTGTCTCCTATGTTTTCTTCTAGAAGCTTTCTATTTTTAGATTTTACATTTAGATCTCTGTTTCATCTCAAGTGAATTTTCGTGTATTGTGTGAAGCAGGGGATAAGGTTTATTTTTTCTGTATCTTTTTTTTTTTTGAGATGGAGTCTCACCCTGTCGCCCAGGCTGGAGTGCAGTGGCGCGATCTTGGCTCACTGCAAGCTCCGCCTCCCGGGTTCACGCCATTCTGCCTCAGCCTCCCGAGTAGCTGGGACTACAGGAGCCCACCACCACGCCCGGCTAATTTTTTGTATTTTTAGTAGAGACAGGGTTTCACCGTGTTAGCCAGGATGGTCTCGATCTCCTGACCTTGTGATCTGCCTACCCTGGCTTCCCAAAGTGCTGGGATTACAGGTGTGAGCCACCGCGCCCGGCCCTTTTCTGTGTCTTTTTTATATGTTTGTTGACAATGCTTATTTATTTATTTTATTTATTTTAAGACAGAGTCTCACTCCGTTGGCCAGGCTGGAGTACAGTGGCATGATCTTGGCTCACTGCAACCTCCACTTCCCAGACTCAAGGGATTCTCCAGCCTCAGCCTCCTGAGTAGCTGGGACTATAGGTATGAGCAGCCGCCATGCCCAGCTAATTTTTTTAAAAAATTTTTTGTAGAAATGGGGTTTCACTACATTGCCTGGCTGGTCTTGAACTCCTGAGCTTAAAGTGATCCTCCCACCTCGGCCTCCCAAAGTATTGGGATTACAGGCCTGAGCCACTGCACCTGGCTGAAAATACTTAAAAAAAAAAAAAAAAGACTTCCCTTTTCTCATTGAATCATTTTGACTCCTTGTTGAGAATTAATTAACCATATGTATGGGTTTATTTCTGTACTCTCTTCTCTGTTCCATTGATATGTATATTTTTCTTTACGCCAATACCAAACTGTCTCTTTTTTTAACCATGTATTTCATTTCATTTCATTTATTTCATTTATTTATTTATTTATTTATTTGAGATGGGGGTCTCACTGTGTTGCTCAGGTTGGAGTACAGTGGCATGATCTCAGCTCACTGCAACCTCTGCCTCCTGGGCTCAAGTGATCCTCCTGCCTCAGCCCCCGAGTAGCTAGTGGTAGCCACCATGCCCAGCTAATTTTTAAATATTTTTTGTAGAAATAGGGTTTCACTATGTTGCCCAGGCTGGTCTTGAACTCCTGAGGTCAGGTGATCCACCTGCTGCGGCCTCCCAAAGTGCTAGGATTACACATGTGAGCCACTGTGTGTACCTGGCCTACTCTTTTTTTTTGAAACGAGGTCTCACTTTGTCACCCAGGCTGGAGTGCAGTGGCACAATCTCAGCTCACTGCAGCCTTGTCCTCCCGGGTTCAAGTGATCCTCCTGCCACAGCTCCTCAAGTAGCTGGGACTACAGGCTTGCATCACCTTGCCCAACTTTGCACTAGTCAGTGTGACAAGGTGAGAAAAAGAAAAAACTATCTTTTTTCACAGATGATGTGATTGTCTATGCAGAAAATCCCAAGAGATCTAGACAAACTACAAGGTTTAGTAAGTGAAGGTCACAAGATGAGAAGTCAATATACAAAATCAACTGTATATTACACATCACTTCTGTGGTATTCTGGCCAAAGTGTGCAACCTAAATTAATCACAAGGAAACATCAGATATTTTGTACAATAAGTGATATCTGACAAAAATCACTGACCTCTACTCTTCAAAAACATCAAAGGCACAAACCCAAAGTCACAGGAGCCTTCCTTCCTTCCATTCTCCCTCCCTCCTTTTTTTTTTTTTTTTTTTTGGGACGGAATTTTGCTCTTGTTGCCCAGGCTGGAGTGCAGTGGTGCAATCTCGGCTCACTGCAACCTCCGCCTCCCAGGTACAAACGATTCTCCATCTTAACCTCCCAAGTATCTTGGATTACAGGCCTGTGCCTCCATGCTTGGCTATTTTTTTTGTATTTAGTAGGATGGGGTTTTCCCATGTTAGTCACCAGATGATAAATGCGGCTTCCCTGTCAGCTCCAAATCAGGCCTTTTATAAACAAGTATAGTCAAGGTCAGGAAGAAAGCTTCCCTTCTGTATAATTGTCTTTCTTGTTTCCTTTGCCCAATCAGCTGTGCACAAAGAGAGCTATAGTTATGTTCTGTTTTTCTCAGCAAAAGGCTTTATTGTCCAATTTTATAAATTTCACAGCATGTCAGTTAGAAAAGAGACTAAGTCAGTAACAAAATATACCCAACCAAAGTGGCTGCATTCATCTTTTTTTTTTTTTTTTTTTTGAGACAGAGTCTCACTCTGTCGCCAGGCTGGAGTGCAGTGGCGCGATCTTGGCTCCCTGCATCCTCCACCTCCTGGGTTCAAGTGATTCTCCTGCCTCAGCCTCCCAAGTAGCTGGGACTACAGGCACGTGCCACCACGCCCAGCTAATTTTTTGTATTTTTAGTAGAGACGGGGTTTCACCATGTTGGCCAGGATGGTCTCGATCTCCTGACCTCGTGATCCGCCTGCTTTGGCCTCCCAAAGTGCTGGGATTACAGGCGTAAGCCACTGTGCCCAGTCTTTTTGTTTCGTTTTTTGTTTTTTGGCAGAGTCTTGCTCTGTCACCCAGGCTGGAGTGCAGTGGCACAATCTCGGCTCACCATCACCTCCAACTCCTGGGTTCAAGCAATTCTTGTGCCTCAGCCTCTCGAGTAGCTGGGATTATAGGTGCCTACCACCATGTCCAGCTAATTTTTGTATTTTTAGTAAAGATGGATTTTCACCATATTGGCCAGGCTGGTCTTGAACTCCTGGCCTCTTGTCCCCCAGGCTTAAGTACAATGGTGCGATCTCAGCTCACTGCAACCTCCGCCTCCCGGGTTCAAGCAATTCTCGTGCCTCAGCCTCCTGAGCAGCTGGGACAACAGGCGCCTGCCACCATGCCTGGCTTAAGTTTTGTATTTTTAGTAGAGATGGGGTTTTACCATGTTGGCCAGGCTGGTCTTGAACTCCTAACCTCAAGTGATCCGCCTGCCTTGGCCTCCCAAAGTGCTGGGATTACAGGCGTGAGCCACTGCGCCTGGCCTCAGCTTGGGTTTTTCAGTGCAGATTGCTAACATGAATTTCTACTCTAAATTCCTTGAGAAAACAGACTTGGGAGGAGTTCTCCAGAGAAGAATTTTCACCTTTTCTTTGGTGTCCCCCCAAGCTAAGGCCAAGACAGACAGGCCTCCCAGGGACTCTTTCCACAGGTTCATTTCCCCTTCATGTAACTAGTATGGGCGTTGCCTTTGGGGAGTCCTCAGTTCTATGCAATGTGGTGGGGATCTCTGAGATGCCACTCTCCCTTGCTTGGAGCCTAGGTTTCCTCTCTTGTTCTCTTTCACCACCACGTGCATAACTCTTAAAGATCAAGTTCTAGCTGGGTATGGTGGCTTACACTTGTACTTCCATAGCTTTGGGAGGCTGAGGTGAGAGGATCATTTGAGGCCAGGAGTTCAGGACCAGCCTGGGCAACATAGCAAGACCCTGCCTCTACAAAAAATAAAAAATTAGCCAGGTGTGGTGTCGTGCATCTCTAGACCCAGCTACTCAGAGGCCAAGGTGGGAGAATCACTTGAGCCCCGGAGGTTGAGGCTGCAGTGAGCTATGATCGCACCACTGCACTCCAGCCTGGGTGACAGATAAAGACCCTGTCTCTTAAAAAAAAAATAATAATAAATAAAATCAAGTTATTTGCCGCCTGGGATCAGCACCACGACAAACTACCAACATTAGTGCTGCCGGGTCAGTCAGGGTCCTGCCAGGAGACTAAAACCACACCAGTTATTTTAACAGATAATTTGATAGAAAGAACCAGTAACTAGGTGTTACTAGAAGACTAGGATATGAGGGAGAAGCAACTGCAGGGAGTAGCTACCACTCCCGGGGTTGGGGGAACAAAAAAAAGGGGCAGGAATTATTGAAACGTAGATGTTTGGAAACTTGGAGGTGGGGCCCCAGGAGCTGAAATTCAGATTGTTTGAGGAGGGCTTCCTTCCCCACCGGCTGCTCAGAGGGGCTGAATGTGGCTGTTTCTGGTGGTATTGGGACACTGCAAACTGGATTCATCTGCTGCTGCAGGCAGGAACCACTGCAGCAGCAGAAACTTAACTGGGGGTGATGCTCACAGGATCTGCAAATGCACTAGAAGCAGGTCCCTCCTCCCTCCTGCAGTCTTGCAGCCTCTCTCTCTCGCTCCCCCTATTGGCAGAGCCTGGTTACGATCAGCTAGGGAAGCAGAAATGTGGTTTGCCTAGTGCGGGCCCAGATCACAGAGATGAGTTGTAGAGGGTAGGTTTGAGCTGAGAAACAATCACTTAATACTTAGTGCAGCTCGCCTGACTCTCTGGATTCTGTTCTCTCATTTCCAGCCTCTAGTAATTCCCCTTGCCTTTCCTCTGACTCACCTGTGCATTTCCAAAAGGTGTTTGAATATTGTGCCAGTGTACTGAATATTCTCTGCTGGTAAAGTTCCTTAGGACATGTAGCCCGCTGTATTGCCAGATATGGAAGACTCCATGGGAGAATTTAGATAAGGGTCGCTCACATCTGGAGGATAAAAAGATCCCTCTGGGGCCTGTGTCAGGGCAGGAAACAAGGCCTAGAAACAAAGGGTCTGGAGACATCTAGGCCCAAGCTACATTCTAGTGGCTCCCAGTCCCCTACGTGGGCCCTGTGCCCTCTTCCCCAGCCCCTAGAAGCTCTCATCTAAGCCAGTCTGCCCTGGTTCTCATGCACTGTGGCTTCTCCCACCCAGGTCCTTCTGGTCACCTCATCTTTCATGTCCCCTTCCGAGAGCCGCAGTGGCTCAAACCCCAACCGCGTTCGCATGTTTGGGCCTGACAAACTGGTCCGGGCAGCCGCCGAGAAGCGCTGGGACCGGGTCAAAATTGTTTGCAGCCAGCCCTACAGCAAGGTACCTAGGGTGGGAGCCAGGGTGCAGAGTCCTTGGTTCTGGGCAAGGAGGGAAATAAGGGCCAATATTGAGTCCCACAGGGCTGGGAGGAGTAGACAGCTGGTGTCCCATGGGATTATGGGGAGGCTGGGTCCCTGCGTTCCCCGAAATGGGTTTGGGATCTTTCCTGTAATGAGAAGTTTCATCTCCCTGAGGGAATCTAGGAAGGGTGAACTGCAGCATCTCAGAGGGGAATCGGAGGAGGGGAACTGACTTGTTAGAGAGGTGGCCTAGTAGAGTGGGCCTAGTAGTTAACATCAGGAGATCTGGAGTCTGATAACTGAGTTCACGTCCTGGCTATACCACTTTTTAGCTGTGTGATCTTGGGCAAGTGACTTACGCTCTCTGGGCCTCCATTTCCTCATCCTTATAGGGTTGCTGTAGGTTAAGGGATGCTAAAAGCTGTGGTAACAGTGAGACTGGAATATGTGATGATGCCACACACTAAAGGTGTGCTTCTTGCCCAGGTAACTGTCCTGGGGAGTGTTTAGCCTGTCAGCTGGCTTCTCCTTATGAGGTCATGCAGGGACCCAGTCTTCTCCTATTTTCTGGCTCCGCATCCAGCTGGCAGAGGAGAGAGCCTGGAACACTTCGGTGTTCTGGAAGTGGCACGCAGCACTCCCTCCCATTCCACAGGCAGGACTTTGTGCATAGGGCAGTGGATTCGCTGGGACACCCAGTAGACTCTGCCAATTGCTCAAAGAGCTAATGCGTGAAAAGGGCTTGGAGCCAGACTCAGAGTTAGGGCTCAGTCATAACAGCTTAATCCTATAATTGTCATCACCATCACCAGGGCCCCTCCTTCAACATGGGTGTTCATGAGAGGGAAAGAGCCAGGAAGGGGTTTCCCTGAGTGAAAGGGTCTTGGGGACTGGCCTCTGTCCTTGGGCCAGACTCCCTGACTCCCACCCCTCCTTTCCCAGGACTCCCCCTTTGGCTTGAGTTTTGTACGGTTTCATAGCCCCCCAGACAAAGATGAGGCAGAGGCCCCGTCCCAGGTAAGCTGTACCCGTCGCTCCCCATGGCCTTCTCCCTGCCTCTCCACCCCCACTCACCAGCAGCCCACCTATAACACTGACCTTGTGGGACCTTAGAAGGTGACAGTGACCAAGCTTGGCCAGTTCCGTGTGAAGGAGGAGGATGAGAGCACCAACTCTCTAAGGCCGGGGGCTCTCTTCTTCAGCCGGATCAACAAGACATCCCCAGGTGAGCTCTGACAACCGGGGCCCTAAGTGAGTAGGGTTGAGACCTAGACTCGTGGGTCTGAGGGTAGAGGGGGCTGGAGCTCAGATTCCTAGGTCTGAGGGAGGAGGGTAGTGCAGTCCTGGACTCCGGGGTCTCAGGGGCAGGAAGGTGGGCCTGGCCTCTTGTGTCCTGAGGGATGAGAGGTCTGGGGGCTGGGACTCCTGGATCACAGGTGGGTTTTGGCAACAATACTCTGTGTCCCATAGATAGGAATGAAAGGGTCTTGGGGCTCAGCCCTCTCATCCTGGATCCACTTTCTCCCTTCATAGTCACAGCCAGCGACCCGGCAGGACCCAGCTACGCAGCTGCTACCCTCCAGGCTTCTAGTGCTGCCTCCTCAGCCTCTCCAGTCTCCAGGGCCGTAGGCAGCACCTCTAAGGTGAAATCATCAGACTTTAGTGGGGTAGAGGAGGGGAGAAGCTGGAGGCCTCAATCCATCCCCATCCCCTCAGCCTCAGGAGTCTCCCAAAGGGAAGAGGAAGTTGGATTTGAACCAAGAAGAAAAGAAGACCCCTAGCAAACCACCAGCCCAGCTGTCGCCATCTGTTCCCAAGAGACCTAAATGTGAGCTAACTAGATCCCTTGTTCCCATAGGGGCCTGTGCTCCTGTGTCCTAGGGGAAGAGGGGCTGGAGCCTGCTGTCCTGAATCTGAGGGAGGAAGGGCTGGGGGCTTGGACCCCTGGGTCTGAGGGAGGAGCGGCTGGGGGCCCGGATTCCTGAATCTGAGGGAGGAGGGGCTGAGGGCCTGAACTCCTGGGTCTGAGGGAGGAGGGGCTGGGAGCCTGGACCCCTGGGTCTGAGAGAGGAGGGGTTGGGGGCCTGGACCCCTGGGTCTGAGGGAGGAGAGGTTGGGCCCTGGACCCCTGGGTCTGAGGGAGGAGGGGCTGGGGGCCTGGACTCCTGGGTCTGAGGGAGGAGGGGCTGGGGCCTGGACTGCTGGGTCTGAGGTGGGAGGGGCTGGGGCCTGGACTGCTGGGTCTGAGGGAGGAGGGGCTGGGGGCTGAGCCCCAGTGGTGCTAACTGAATCTACTCTTTGTCTTCTCCAGTGCCAGCTCCCACTCGTACCCCAGCCACAGCCCCAGTCCCTGCCCCAGCACAGGGGGCAGTGACAGGCAAACCCCGAGGAGAAGGCACCGAGCCCAGACGACCCCGAGCTGGCCCAGAGGAGCTGGGGAAGATCCTTCAGGGTGTGGTAGTGGTGCTGAGTGGCTTCCAGAACCCCTTCCGCTCCGAGCTGCGAGATAAGGCCCTAGAGCTTGGGGCCAAGTATCGGCCAGACTGGACCCAGGACAGCACGCACCTCATGTAGGCTTGCGCCCCCCTCCCTGCACCGCTGCAGTTTCTCCCCCAGCTCCCTGTGTCTCCTCCACCTTGTGCTTTCTCTGTGTCCACTATGCTGCGTGCTTTCTCTCTCTCTCACTCGCTTTCTTACTCACCTGCACTCTGTAGCCTTTGTCTTCTCTCTGATTTTTGCATCTCTCCCTCGGTCTCCAACCTCTTTTTGTTTCTCCCACCTCAATCTCATGATCTGTCTGTCTGTCTGTCTCTCTCTCTCTCTCTCTCTCTCTCTCTCTCTCTGTCTGTCTCCCTGGTCTCATTCCCCTTTGCCCCTCAGATCACACCTAACTGGCATCCTCACTTCTGCCCCCCACCAGCTGTGCCTTTGCCAACACCCCCAAGTACAGCCAGGTCCTAGGCCTGGGAGGCCGCATCGTGCGTAAGGAGTGGGTGCTGGACTGTCACCGCATGCGTCGGCGGCTGCCCTCCCGGAGGTGAGGCCACACACACCAACCCTGCTCCTTATCCTGTGCTGGGCAATGCCAGGGATCTGGAGGGGAGTCAGACTGGGGCCCGCCAGCAGAGAACACAGGTGGTCCCAGACCAGAGTCAGCAGACTTCTGAGAGGAGCAGGGCAGGGGCTGGGGTACTCCAGATGAGGGAAGGAGGACCTGCCTGGGAGGTCACAGAGCGCTCTGTGAAGCCTGCTTATCAGAAAAGGCTGGAGGAGTAGTTTGTGCAAAAACTCAGGGGTGGGAGAACAAGTGCTAGGGTCCATATTCATTCATTCAAAGTGAGTCCTGGTGCAGTGGCTCACGCCTGTAATCCCAGCACTCTGGGAGGCTGAGGCAGACGGATCACTTGAAGTCAGAAGTTCGAGACCAGCCTGGCCAACATGGTGAAACCCCGTCTCTACTAAAAACACAAAAATTAGCTGGGCATGGTGGTGCACGCCTGTAATCCCAGCTACTCGGAAGGCTGAGGCAGGAGAATCGCCTGAACCTGGGAGCCAAAATCGTGCCACTGCACTCTGGCCTGGATGACAGAGCGAGACTCCATCTCAACAAAAAAAAACCCAAAAACCAAAATGAGTCCCAGAAGTCCCTGCTTGGTGTCAGGCTGGACTGTACAAGGCTGAGGATCCAGTCATCGAGCCCTGCCCTTGAAGGCTTCTCACTTTGATGAAGGATCAGAATTGTTGTAACAGTGCAGTGGAAGCCCCACGGGGTGGCTCGCAGAGAGCGAGGGGTCTTCAAGGTCCAGGGGAGGTTTTTCAGGCTGAACAGAGGCAGAGAACATGCTGGGCAGAGGAGACAAGGTCAGGGCAGCCTGTTGTCTGCCTGGAGTTGTAGGTGAGGCTGAGCTTACACGGGGGCAAGAAGTGGCAGGAAAAATGGGACTGGGACAATAGGAACCACGGAAGGCTTTGGACTGAGGAAAGGCAGGCTCAGATCTGAGGCCCATGGATTGGAGGGGAGACTGGATTGTACTCCATGGCCTGAGTGTGTTCAGAAGTTAGCTGTACCTGGTGTATTTGAGAAATTATTTGCCTTGGGGGATAGTGAGGCTGTGAGGTGGGTGGGCTCAGGTCAGAAGGGGCTTCTGGAGCCCGGCCTGCACACTGGGCTCCATGCAGCTTCACAGAACCCTCATCTGTTATTCAGGAATCCAAACATCTCTAGAAGCTGAAAGTTCTTTTCTAGGTTCAGCACAAACTCATTTCGCTGCAGTCATCCTGAACTAATGTGAGGCTATTTGTGGACTTTTTTTATCCTCTTAAGTGTGTCATGGTCTTAACTGCAGAAATATTGGTGGGTTTGATCATGGGGTGCTCCCCCAGGCACTCCTGGGAGTTTATGTAACAATCTGTACACCAGCCATTTGCCTTTCTGAAATCTGAAAGATTCAAAATTCTGAAGCCCATCTGGCTCTAGGAGCCTCCTCTGTGAGCAGAGGGGAGTCACAGAAGATTTGATGGGGGCAGGGGCAGGCTCTGTTGGGAGGGATGAAGTGTCAAGGGGAGGCTGCAGGTGAGGACCCCTGAGTAGGCTGGGGCCTCAGGAACAGAAGAGGGGATGGGCTGGTGCTATATTTGGGGCAGAAGGAACCAGATTTGGGTTATTATCTGCCTGGGAGAGCTTAAGTAGGGCATGAAAGAAAAGGGAAAAAGACAGTGTTGGATTTGCAACTGGTCTTAACAAAAAGAATTCACAAAGCATTTTATAGTTTTAAAAATTCTGGCTTGTACTCATTTATAAAATAAAATTAACTATATGACGTGGGCAACATAGTGAGACCCCATCCCTACAAAACATGAAAAAATTATCCAGGTGTTAGCTACTTGGGAGGCTGAGGTGGTAGGATCACTTGAGCCCAGGAGGTCAAGGCTGCAATTAGCCATGATTGCACCACTGCACTCCAGTCTAGGTGGCAAATCAAGACCTTATCTCAAAAATAAAAATTCGGCCGAATGCGGTGGCTCACGTCTGTAATCCCAGCACTTTGGGAGGCCAAGGTGGGTGGATCACTTGACATCAAGAGTTTGAGACCAGCCTGGCCAACATGGTAAGACCCCATCTCTACCAAAAAATACAAAAATTAGCTGGGCGTGGTGGCGCACACCTGTAGCCCCAGCTACTCTGGAGGCTGAGGCGGGAGAATGCCTTGAACCTGGGAGGCAGGGGTTGAAGTGAGTCGAGATCACGCCACTGCACTCCAGCCTGGGGACAGAGCGAGACTCTGTCTCAAAAAATAAAAATAAAATAAAAATTCAACTGTAGAAGGAAGACCCCAAGAGGATGACTCTCCATACCTAATAAGCACAAATTTAGTTTTTTTAAATCTTTGAATAGAGCACTTTGAAGAAAAAGTTAAGTAAACCTACTATTGACTGTTAATGAACTACTACATTTTAAATCCTCTGAATCTCCTGTAGCCACCGTTTTATGAGTGTGACTTACCTAAACAGCATTTCACCAGCTTTAAAACAACCAAATTAAATGCAGAAGAGTCTTAATATGTATGTCTCAGAAAAATGGAACTAATACATTCATTTGCGTCTGCATACCTTCCCTGTGGCTTAGGGCAGATTAAATAATCTGTCTGTGCCTTAGTCTCCTCACCTGTAAAATGGGGCCAAAAATAGCACCTACGTCAAGATTCAGTGACTCAGTATTTGCTACCTGGCATGTAGGAAGTCCCATGTAAGTGTCAACCTGCTACTGTTGCTAGAGCTAGGAAAATCCTTTTCCTGGAATGTTAGTGGCTTAAGGAACCATGATTATAGTGTTGTAGTCTTTAAAATGTGTTTGCTTTGAGATTTTCCCCTTAAATGGTGGGTATTTTCCTAACGAGAAACTGACTTTGATTCTTAAAGGGGAAAGTTCTGATTTTTCGTTTTTTCGTTCCTTTCTGAATTGAGACATTTCTTCCCCAAGAGGGAGGGGAATGCCGGGTGCTGTGGTTCATTCCTGTAATCCCAGCACTTTGAGAGGCTGAGGTGGGTGGATCACTTGAGGTCAGGAGTTCGAGACCATCCTGGCCAGCGTGGTGAAACCTCGTATGTACTTAAAAAAACAAAGCAAAACAAAAAACACAAAATTAGCCAGGCATGGTGGCACACACCTGTAATTCCAGTTACTGGGGAGGCTGAGGCAGGAGAATCGCTCGAACCCTGGGAGGTGGAGGTTGCAGTGATCCAAGATCATGCCACCGCACTCTATCCTGGGTGACAGAGTGAGATCTTGTCTCGAAGAAAAAAAAAAAAAAAAAAAAGGCCAGGAGTGGTGGCTCATGCCTGTAATTCCAGCACTTTCAGAGGCCGACAGGGGCAGATCATGAGGTCAGGAGATCGAGACCATCCTGGCCAACATGTTGAAACCCTGTCTCTACTAAAAATATAAAAAATTAGCCGGGCGTGGTGGTGTGCACCTGTAATCCCAGCTACTAGGGAGGCTGAGGCAGGGGAGTCGCTCAAACCTGAAGGGAGAGATTGCAGTGAGCCGAGATCAGGCCATTGCACTCCAGCCTGGCGACGGAATGGACTCTGTCTCAAAAAAAAAAAAAACAAAAAAACAAAAAAACAAAAAAACAGGGAGGGGAAGAAAGGGGGTACCCAGGTCTGCAGGGCAGGTGGCCAGGCTGACTGGGTTCACTGGGGCCTTCCTGAGCTGGGAGAGAATGCGCTGGGAGCAAGACCATCAGGCCCACTAGAGTGAGTATTTAGTAAATGCCAATGGCTGTTGCCTCCTGAACGCCCTCCCCACTTCCCTTGGGCCTGTTTGTCTGAGGCCCGATTTGTCCCCTAGGTACCTCATGGCAGGGCCAGGTTCCAGCAGTGAGGAGGATGAGGCCTCTCACAGCGGCGGCAGCGGAGATGAAGCCCCCAAGCTTCCTCAAAAGGTCTGATGCCCCCTGTCCAGTGGGGGAGGGTGTAGTGGGAGGATGACATGGGTCTGCTGTGGCACCCCAAACTTCCCACTCCTGCCTCTTGCAGCTATCCCCCCCATCACATCCACACTGTTCCTGCCCTCCTCACCCACTCACTCTCCCTCCTCAGCGCCCCCAGACCAAAACCAAGCCCACTCAGGCAGCTGGACCCAGCTCACCCCAGAAGCCCCCAACCCCTGAAGAGACCAAAGCAGCCTCACCAGTGCTCCAGGAAGATATAGACATTGAGGGGGAACAGTCAGGTCAGACTCTGAGAGAGGAGAGGCTGGGGCCTGGACTCTTGTGTCTGAGGGAGGAAGGGCTGGGTCCTGGACACCTGGGTCTGAGGGAGGAGGGGCTGGGGACCTAGACCCCTGGGTCTGAGGGAGGAGGGACTGGGGCCTGGACTCCTGGATCAGAGGGAGGAGGGGCTGGGAGCCCAGATGACTGGATCTGGAGGGCAGTTGAGGCCGGGGGCATGAGATGTCTGTGTCTGTGCCATACTGGGAGAGCTGCCAGTCTTCACAGGAGAGAAGGCAGCCTTGCATTGACTGAGCTTCTACTTGCAGAAGGACAGGACAACGGGGCGGAAGATTCTGGGGACACAGAGGATGAGCTGAGGAGGTAGGGCTGGGGCTGGGGTTTGGGGTATCCCTGGCCTTGGGTGTAGGGGAGGCTGCCCTGCATGTTCACTCTTACTCCTCTTGGCACCCCCAGGGTGGCTGAGCAGAAGGAACACAGACCGCCCCCTGGCCAGGAGGAGAACGGGGAAGACCCGTATGCAGGCTCCACGGATGAGAACACAGACGACGAGGAACACCAGGAGCCTCCTGATCTGCCAGTCCCTGAGCTCCCAGGTGGGAAATCCCCCCATCCCTCCTGAAGCGGCATTTTCTCTTCTCAGTTCTCAGCTGGGACTTGCCCTGGCCAGCCCTGGGGTCACTGCTGCCTGGGTGTCTTGCCTCCCCTCTCCTTCCTCAACCCACTCCCTGGCTCAGCACCTCCAGGTTCTGCTAGGCTTGTTCCTTTCCTTTCAGCATCCTGTGACGTCCCTTTTTCTTCCGTCCAGATTTCTTGTTCTGACCACTCCCCTCGCAGCCATGTGCCAGGTGTGACCTCCTTTTTTTTTCACATCAGGGGTGAGGGTCCTACCCTCATGCTAGTGCTTCACTTGCCCAGGTGCCATTCTTTTGGTCTGGGGTGAAGCCGGGCATACCAGGTGACAGGGGCACTGCTCTCTGTCAGGCCCTGGGTGGGCACACACCAGTGTTCGCTTTAACATCAGCCATCACTCTGGACATGGATGCTGTCTGCACACATTGTGTGTTTGCATTTCCAGTGTAAAAGAATAAGAACAAAAGGAAATGGGGAAACTCTTCAGGGAGTTGTGGGATGAGGGGCAGGGAGGCAGAGCTGCTTCGAGAATGAAGGGAGCAGAGGAAAGACAGTCATGGGCTGTGCAGAGGTCTGGTTCAGGGGCTTCCAGAAGAGCCATTTCCACCCAGTTCCTTGTGGGTGATGGGCAGGAAGATGCTTTGATTCTCCAAAGCCCCTAAAGTGGCATCAGCAAATTGATGGCCTAGAGAGTCACTTTAAAATAGAAAGAAGGAGCCACCCTAAAGTTCAGAGCAAGAAAGGCACTGGTTGGAAAGGAGAGCAAAGGTGAAGAAGTGACAGATACTGACGTTTTCAGCCTGGACTAAGCTCATTAAGTGGCTCCAGGCAGGTCAGGCGCGGTGGCTCACCCTGTACTTTGAGAGGCCGAGGTGGGAGGACTGCTTGAGTCCAAGAGTTCAAGACCAGCCTGGGCAACATAGTGAGACCCCCCCCACCCCGCCCCCACCTTTACACAAAATTTTAAAAATCAGCCAAGCGGGGTAGTGTGTGCCTGTAGTCCTGGCTACTCAGGAGGCTGAGGTGGGAGGATTGCTTGAGCCCAAGAGTTTGAGATCAGCCTGAGCAACATGTCAATACCCCGTCTCTCTACAAAAAGTTTAAAAATTAGCCAGGTGTGGTGGCACGTGCCTGTAGTCCCAGCTACTGGGGAGGCTGAGATGGGAGAATCACTTGAGCCCAGGAGGCAGAGGTTGCAGTGAGGCAAGATCGTGCCACTGCACTCCAGCCTGGGCGACAGAGTGAGCCCTTGTCTTAGAAAAAAGAAAAAAGAGAGAGGGAAGTGGCTCCAGCCTGTCTGTCAGAAACAAATCACAATAATAGTCATTGTATCTTCTACTGTTAAAGCAAACCAACCAACCAACCAACCTACCTCCCCAAAAGGCTCTGATAGGCTGCTGGGCAGGGGCCACTGCCTGCCATCAATCCCCGCCCACATGTGGACAGCCCTCTCCTCATCTGCTGGGTCAGCCTCGTCACTCCTGTCTGGTGCCTGGGAACTCCTGGGGCCTCACGCTCACCTTAGCCTCCTTCTCTCCTGCAGATTTCTTCCAGGGCAAGCACTTCTTCCTTTACGGGGAGTTCCCTGGGGACGAGCGGCGGAAACTCATCCGATATGTCACAGCCTTCAATGGGTGAGTCTCCAGGGAATGGGGTGGGGAAGGGGTGATGGATCCAGGGGAGGGCTCAGGGACCTGCTGGGTGGAGTGGGGGTGTGGGAAAGAAGACCATCAGGAGGATGGAGAAGGGCCATGCCCAGCAGGTGGACACAGGCCATGGAATCCGAATGCCAGCTTGCCCACCGCTGGCAGCCCAGGATGCATTGCTCGCCTCAGTTTCCTCTTCTCTACGGCCAGGATCCCTACCCCTACCCCTACCCCTGCTTCTGAAAGGGCCGGCCTGAGGATTAGCCACTGTGGGAGCTCTGGTCATTGTGGCTGTGGCAAGATGGATACACGGAAGAATGGAGGCACCACAGGCAGCCTAGAGGGGGCATAGGTGGGGACAGTGTGAGGACAGCCATTGAGAGTGGCTGGGGAGTAGGATGTCAGTGCTGATTCCCTGATGTGCCTTCTACCTCTTTTCTTCTCTCCCGCCAGGGAGCTTGAGGACTATATGAGCGACCGGGTTCAGTTTGTGATCACGGCGCAGGAATGGGATCCCAGCTTTGAGGAGGTGAGTATCAAAGAGGCAGAGAATGGGAGACCCTGGCACACCTTTGCATCTCCTCCATCCTCCCCTCGATGACACATTCCCATATGGACTCCACCCCAACCTACAGGCCCTGATGGACAACCCCTCCCTGGCATTTGTTCGTCCCCGATGGATCTACAGTTGTAACGAGAAGCAGAAGTTACTTCCTCACCAGCTCTATGGGGTGGTGCCGTAGGCCTGAAGTATGTGCTACACACACACACACATACACACACACACACACACACACACACACACAGAAGATGCATTTAATAAAGTTGAGTTGGTTTGGAGCAGCTGCCTATTCTCACCCAGGAGTCTCCCAAAACTCTAAGAGGCTCCCTGGGACCTGGGGAAGAATGCTGGGCACCTTCATCAGAGATCTGGTAGAGAAGGAACTCTTTGTCTCTTCTGCTTGGCCCCTTATCCCTGTGTTGGCAAGAGGCAGGGAACTGGGAATCTGACCCTCAGCACTGCCCCTCAACTTGTTCTGGCCCTCTGAGCCACACCTGTGTCTTGGCTGTCCCTTTGTGGCTGGAGGCCTGGGTACCCATGAGGCCTGTCTCTCTTCTGAAGCCTCAGTGTCCCCAGGCCAGGGATAGTGCCTTTCCTCCAGGGTTTCCAGAAGTAGCTGTATAATGAATGTCACCACTGTAGTTTCACATCACCTAATTTAGGAGGTAGAATGGGAGGAAGGGACATTTTAACCCACCCAAACCCTGGACCCCCTTCAAGGCTCCACAACATTTAAGTGGGAATTGAGCTGCTTGTGAGAGAATCGGGGCAGAGGATGGGATGGTGCTCTAGGCAGAGGCCACAGCATGGGTCAGGAGGTGGGAAGCAGCCTGAGGCTGCTGCCGGAGAGCATTGCTGCCTTTGGTGAAGAGGCTTTGGGGGCAGATTTAGAAAGCCAGGTACAGTCCTTGCAGCTCTGCTGTTCAGTGTGATCACCACTGGGTGCAGGTGGCTATTTAAATTAATTAAAATGAAATGAAATGAAATGTAAACTTCACTTCCATAGTCACACTGGCCATGTATTTCAATTGCTCAGTGGCTACTGTATTGGGCAGCACAGAGAACATCTGCATCACTCTAGAAAGGTCTTTTGGACAGGGCTGGCCTGAAGGTCTGCGAACTCCAGGCTGAGAAGCCTGAACTTTAATCTGAGGGTGGGAAGGTTGGGAGGGGGTTTGAGTAGGACAGATGCCAGGGTCAGAGGTAGGTTTGAGATCTGACCTTTGCGTAACCTTTTATTGGACATTCTAAGCCCTTTCCCAACTTTTGCCTCATCAACCAAGGGCTACTACCAGTCTCACTCCTGTCTCTTTCTGGACCTTTGTTTTTACATCTTTAAGATGAGGGTGGTTTATTATTATTATTATTATTGTTATTATTATTATTATTATTAGAGACAGGGTCTTGCTCTGTTGCCCAGGCTGAAGTGCAGTGGTGCAATCACTGCTCACTCCAGCGTTGACCTCCTGGGCCCAAGGGATCCTCCTGCTTCAGCCTCCTGAGTAGCTGGGACTATAGGCATGTACCACCACACCTGATAAATGTTCTATTTTTGTAGAGGTGGGCTCTCACTATGTTGCCCAGGCTGGCCTTGAACTCCTGGCCTCAAGCAATCTTCCCACCTTGGCCTCCTAAAGTGCTGGGATTACAGGTGTTGAGCCACTGTGCCCAGGGTGGCTTTAGACTTCACGTTCACTCTTTCATTTGCTCATTCACACTCCTACCAATAATTCACCATGTTAGTTTTGAACTACTGCTATAACAAATTATCACAAACTCAGTGGCTTCAAATAATAGAAATGTATGATCTTATAGGTTTGGAGGTCTGAAGTCCAAAATGGGTGTCCTTGGGCTAAAAATCAAGGTAGGCAGGGCTGCGTTTCTTCTGGAGGCTTGAGGGGAGAATCTGCTTTCTTGTCTTCTAGAAAGCCGCCCACATTCCATTCCCCTTCTATATTCCAGGCCTGCAATGGCCTGTTGAGTCCTTCTCACATCCCATCACCCTGACCTTGACTCTTCTGTTCCATACTTCCACATGTAAAGATCTTTGTTATTGCAGGCCAGGGGCAGTGGCTCACGCCTGTAATCCCAGCACTTTGGGAGGCCGAGGGGGGCGGATCACCTGAGGTTGGGAGTTTGAGACCAGCCTGACCAACATGGAGAAACTCCATCTCTACTAAAAATACAAAATGAGCCGTACGTGGTGGCACATGCCTGTAATCCCAGCTACGCGGGAGGCAGAGGCAGGAGAATTGCTTGAACCCAGGATATGGAGGTTGCAGTGAGCTGAGATCATGCCATTGCACTTCAGCCTGGGCAACAAGAGATCTTTGTGATTACATTAAGCCTACCTGGATCATTTGGGGTAATCTCCCTGTTTTTTTGTTTTTGAGACAGAGTCTTGCTCTATCACCCAGGCTGGAGTGCAGTGGCATGTTTTTGGCTCACTGCAGCCTCTGCCTCCCAGGTTCAAGCAATTCTCTGCCTTAGCCTCCCGAGTACCTGGGATTCCAGGCGCCTGCCATCATGCACAGCTAATTTTTGTATTTTTAGTAGAGACGGGGTTTCACCATGTTGGCCAGGCAGGTCTCGAACTCCTGACTTAAGGTGATCCACCCGCCTCAGCCATTCAAAGTGCTGGATTACAGGCATGAGCCACTGTGCCCAGCCGGGATGTGAACATCTTTGGGAGGCCATTACTCTGCCTACCACAGCCACCATGTGGGGGACACTGGGAAGACAGTATGAAAAAAACAGTAGTCCCCGATCTCATTGGCCTGACATTGTATAGGGGGAGAGACATGGTGCATGTGCAATGCAACCTTGGACAGTGGGAAATGCTGTGAGAGCAAGGAAAATAGAGCATCGTGAGTGACAGAGCAATGGCAGGGTCCTGGTAGTTTAGAAAGGATGATTGGGGATGGCCTCTTGGAGGACTTACCCCTCTGCAGGGACCTGGGAGAAGTAAGGAGTATCTGAGAGAGCCCTTCCAGGCAGAGGAAAAGCAAGTGCAAAGGCCCTGAGGCAGGAGCGAGCATTATGTGTTCAAGGAACAGCTAGGTGGGTGTCAGGCTATCAAGAGACCTAGGATCCACCTAGACTCAGGTACTGCCCTGTGGTTTGGTTGCCGATAAATCTCATCTTTCCTGGCCTCATTTCCCCCATCTGTAAAAGTAAGGTTGGACCAGATCAACGCCCTCTCAAATGAGTATGTATCTTTGAAACTTTGCTGCTGGTGTGGTTGCTTTGGAGAAACTTCCGGACAGTTCTCTGCATATACGTGGATACAAGCAGCACTGCTGGGTTGGGAGGACAGAGTAGAACCCTTACCCCTCCCAAAACCTTCCCCGAAAGGCCTTACTGAATAGAGTGCAGTACAGCAGCCTGCTCAGTCCTAGCCCTTATGCTGGACACTTTCTTTTCTCCTACTTTTATTTTAAGTTCGGAGGTACATGTGCAGGATGTGCAGTTTTGTTTCATAGGTAAATGTATGCCATGGTGGTTTGCTGCACAGATCAGATCATCCCATCACTTGGGTATTAAGCCAGCGTCCATTAGGTATACTTCCTGATGCTCTTCCTAGCCCCCCACCCCCACCTCCCGACAGGCCCCAGTGTGTGTTGTTCCCCTGATGTGTTCTTTTTTTTTTTTTTTTTTTCTGAGACAGAGTCTCACTCTGTTGCCCAGGCTGGAGTGCAGTGGCATGATCTTGGCTCACTGCAACCTTTGCCTCCTGGGTTCAAGGGATTCTTGTGCCTCAGCCTCCCGAGTAGCTGGGATTATAGGCATTTGCCACCACGCCCAGCTAATTTTTGTATTTTTGGTAGAGAGGGGGTTTTGCCACGTTGGCCAGGCTGGTTTTGAACTGACCTCGGGTGATACGCCCACCTCCACCTCCCAAAGTGCTGGGATTACAGGCATGAGGCACCATGCCCGGCCATGTCCATGTGTTCTCATCATTCAGCTCCCACTTATAATTGAGAACATGCAGTGTTTGATTTTCTGTTCCTGCATTAGTTTGCTGAGGATAATGGCTTCCAGCTCTATCTGTGTCCCTGCAAAAGATGTGATCTCATTCCATTTTATGGCTGCATAGTATTCCATGGTGTATATGTACCACATTTTCTGTATCCAGTCTATGGACACTTTCTACTCTCTCACTCCTTCCACCACAACTTTCAGATCTCAGTTCAAACATTACATCCTCAACAAGGCCCATCCTAACCTCCACTATATTATAGGATATGCCAGGTACACACTCTTAAAATACTATATCTCATCCATCCTAGTCCTAACTTTACATTCATTTATGGTCACATTTACCCATCTTTTCATCTATGATTTACACTCTTTTGTCTCTTAAGGATACTGTCTCTACTTCTGGAATTACTAAGATAATTCTTCTTATTTCCATGTAAATATTTTTAAGTTTTTCTCTTCAGATTTAGATCTTAAACTCCCAGAAACTTGTTTTTGCATATGGTGTGAGGTAGGGATCTGCAGTAGTTTCCCATTGTTACTGTAACAAATTGCCATAAGCTTAGTGGTTTTAAACTACACAAGTTAATTTTATTATAGTTCTGGAGGTCAGTAGTCCAAAATCAGCCTTAATGGGCTAAAATCAAGTGTCAGCAGGGCTGCAATCCTTCTGGAGGCTCTAAGGAGGAATTTATTTCCTTGCCCTTTGTAGGCAAAATTCCTTGACTTGGGGCCTTTCATCACTCGAATGTTTGCTTTCATGATCACCTCTCTCTGACTCCTGCTTCCTTCTTTCCCATATAAGGACCTTTGTGATTATATTGGGCCTATCTGAATAATCAGGATAACTTACCCAACTCAATCACATCTGCGATGTCCCTTTTGCTACATGCAAGCTAACATACAGGTTCTGGGGATTCAAATGTGGATATCTTTGGGGGATCATTCTTCTACACACCAGGGGATTCAACTTAATTTTTCCCCATGTCTCTTAGCCTTATTTATGATTAGTCTGTCCATCCTCCACTCATCCATGTCAAGGTTCAACAAACTGTAGCCCACAGGCAAAATCCAGCCTACCTAGTGTTTTGGTAAATGTTTATTGGAACACAGCCATGCTCATTCATTTATGTATTGTAATGTGTGTGGCTGCTTTCCTGCTACAGTGGCAGAGTGGAATAGTTGTGGAAGACACTGTATGGCCTGCAAAACTTAAACATATAACAGATGCAGCTGGGCTTGGTGGCCCCTGCCTGGAATCCCAGGACATATTGGGAGGCCAAGACAGGAGGATCACTTGAGACTAGGAGATTGAGACCAGCCTGGGCAACATAGTGAGACCCCATCTCTACAAAAAAATTTACAAAAAAAATTTAGCTGGGGGCTGGGCGCAGTGGCTCACCTCTGTAATTCCAGCACTTTGGGAGGCCAAGGCAGGCGGACCACTTGAGGTCAGGAGTTCGAGACCAGCCTGGCCAACATGGTGAAACCCCATCTCTACTAAAAATACAAAAATTAGCTGGGCATGGTGTCGCACACCTGAAATCCCGGCTACTCAGGAGGCTGAGAGGTAGGAGAAGCTTGAGCCCGGGAGGCAGAGATTGCAGTGAGTGGCAATCATGCCACTGCATTCCAGCCTGGGCAACAAAGCAAGACTCCATCTCAAAAATAAATAAGCCGGGTGTGGTGGTGCTTGCCTGTAGTCCCAGCTACTTGGAAGGCTGAGGTAGGAGGATCGCTTGTGCCCAGGAGTTCAGGGCAATGAGCTGCGATCGTGCCACTGCACTCCAGCCTGGACAACAGAGCAAGACCCTGTCTCAAAAACAAAACAAAACAAAACAAAAAAAAAAATGCCCCTTGACTTACAATGGTGCTAAATCCAGATGAACCCATCATAAAATTGGAGAATCCTGAAATCAAACCATTGTTAAGTCAGGGGACATTTGTACTCTTTGGCCCTTTATAGAAAAAGGTTGCCACTCCCAGGTCTACAGGTCCAGTTTGTCATATGTCAGCATAAGCACAGGTCTGTTTCTGAGCTCTCAATTGTCTTCCACTGGCCCGTTTTCAAGCCAACACCACCAATTTCATTACTGCACAGCTTTGTAATAATTCTTGTATCTGGGTTGAGGGGGTGGGGAGCCAAGGCTCTCCTACTTATTCTTCTAAATGGACTTGGGGCCGGGCATGGTGGCTCATGCCTGCAATCCTAGCACTTTGGGAGGCCAAAGTGGGAGTCCAGAAGTTCAGACTAGCCTGGGCAACATAGACCCTGTCTCTACATACATACACACATGGATGAATGAATGACTTGGCTGCTGCTGGTTTTTTTTTTTTTTTTTTTTGAGGCAGGCTCTCTGTCGCCTAGGCTGGAGTGCAGTGGTGCAACCTTGGCTCACTGCAACCTCCGCCTCCCAGGTCCAAGCGATTCTCATACCTCAGTCTCCCAAGTAGCTGGGATTACAGGTGCATGCCACCACGTCCAGCTAGTTTTGTATTTTTAGTAGAGACGGAGTTTCGCCATGCTGACCAGGCTGGTTTTGAACTCCTGACCTCAAGTGATCCGCCTGCCTCAGCCTCCCAAAG
This sequence comes from Nomascus leucogenys, assembly GCF_006542625.1. Classification (NCBI taxonomy): domain Eukaryota; kingdom Metazoa; phylum Chordata; class Mammalia; order Primates; family Hylobatidae; genus Nomascus; species Nomascus leucogenys. The sequence goes on along the minus strand of NC_044397.1, from coordinate 86,734,751 downwards.
TGCTGGGATTACAGGCCTGAGCCACCCTGCCTGGTCTGCTGCTGCTTTTTAAAATTAGTGTTCACTTTCCTCACTAGACAAGGTCTGTCTTCAATGCTGTGTCCCCAACACCGCATGCAGGGACCAGCACACAGGAGGTGCTTAATATCTGTGGAATGAAGAACATTCCAATGTTAGCTTGTTCATCCTTATTTTATAATGGGAGAAACAGGCTCCAAAAGGGGAACTGACTTTGCCTGAGGTGTTGCTTGCCCCTTACAAATGCCTTATAACCCACCCATTTTACAACAAAGGCATCTGAATCCAGAGGAGTGACAAAGCTTGTCCAAGGCCTGGCAACTTGTAAGAAGTGGGTCAGGGATGGGTCTGAATCTTGGGCTTTTTTTTCTTTTTCTTCTTGAGATGGGGTCTCGCTCTGTCACCCAGACTGGAAGGCAGTGGCATGATCACAGCTCACGGCAGCCTTGACCTGCCAGCTCAAATGATCCACCTTCCCCAGCCTCCCAAGTAGCTGGGACTACAGGTACATGCCACCACACCCAGCTCTTTTTTTTTTTTTTTTTTGGTAGAGATGGCGTCTGGCTATGTTGCCCAGACTGCTCTTGAACTTCTGGCCTCAAGCTATCCAAAGTGCTGGGATTATAGGCGTGAGCCACCACACCCAGCCTGAAGCTCGGCTTTTGAATGTCTTTAAATGGTCAGTGGTATACCCTTTGTTCTTGCTTTTATCACCTATTGAAGATCTTTCCACACCAGTACATATAGCACTTCTTTTTTTTCTATGGCTACCTATTCCATTCCATGGCTGTAATTCAATAGTCGGTCCCCTGTTCTTGGGCACTTGAGTTGCTTCCAATCTTTGGCCACAACAGTCGCACTGCGGTGAACACCCTTATACACTATGCTTTTTTTCACATGCATGAGTTTATATAATAAATTCCTACAAGTGGAAGAGTTGAGACAAGCATGTATGTATTTTCAATTTCTTAGATACCGTCATATGGCCAAAGTAGAGACACCAATTTAAACTTTTAACAACAAGAGAGCCTGTTTGCCCCCAATCCTCATCAATCCACGATAGTAGCAGACTTTTTACCTTTGCCATGTAAGTGTGTGGGGAGAAGCAGAGGCAGCGCTGTCAAACCACAGCTCCACGTCCATGGTTTGAGATCTCCCCAAAGCAGGGGAGCAAAGAGTTCCTCGGGCTTCTGAGCTCGAGCCCAGTATAAATGGCCAATCCCTTGCCCTGCCCTCTGCCAGCTATCTGCTCATACAGTCGGTCTTAGAAATCCCACCTCTTACTGGCGAGGGCTGGCGGCAGAGGGGGACAGTGAACCAAGAGAGGGCTCAGTCTCTCTCCCCCTTGTGCTCCACCTGGTGGTGGCTGCGTTGATGAAGGAGCAGTAAGTGTCTCTGGCCAAAGGCCTGGCTGCAGCTGGAGCATCGGTGCCGGGCAGTCGCCTGGCTGCCTGGCGCAGTTGGGGGGTCGTGACATAGGCGATGGGCGGCCAGCTTGGAGGGAAATGAGAAAGCCTTGGGGCAATGCGGGCAAGGATAGGGGCGGGCGTCGGTGGCGTGGTGCGTGTGGCGGTGGGCCGCCAGCTTGGAAGGGTAGCAGAAGGACTTGGAGCAGTCGGGGCACGGGTAGGGGCGGGTGGGTGCGTGGGTCCAGAGGTGAGCCGCCAGCTTGGATCGGTGGCCAAAGGCCTTTGGGCAGTGTGGGCACGGGTGCGGGCGGGCGCCGCTGTGCGTGAGGCGGTGGGCTGCCAGCTTGGAGGGGTAGGAGAAGGCCTTGGGGCAGTCTGGGCATGGGTGGGGTCGGGCGCCTCCGTGTGCTAAGCGGTGCGTGGCCAGCTTGGACGGGTACGAGAAGGCCTTGTCACAGTCGGGGCAGCGGTGCGGGCGCTGGGGCGGGGGCCGCCGGCGAGGCCGGGGAGGCGAGCCCGCGGACGCGGTGGGCCCTGGAGCTGACTGGCTGGGCTTCTGCGGTGGGCCCTGGTGGGGAGCTGGGGGACAGGAGGGCTGGTGGGCTCCAGGAAGCAGCCAACGCCCTGGGCCTAGGCCAGGCTCCGCCACGACTTTACTATTCGAGGGGCACCTCCAAGTGTACCTGGGCACCTCAAGCATCACATTGAGACTCCCCAAATTGCATGTTTCTGCTCCCCCCTCCCCCCAGGCGTCATTCTGAGAGACTCCAAAGGGTTACTTTCCTGGATCCCCAAAGCTACTAAGGCTTCCTCAAAGCTACCAAGGTGTCCGTTTCTAGTATCTTCCCAGTGATCACCCTGACATCCCGCATGTCATCCCTGCCCTGTCCCTTCTGTAATTTCCTGAGCCCTAGCAAATGGTCACTGAGGCTCTCTCTGAGCAAAATGGGAGGATTTCCCAGAACGTGGCAGTTTTGGGGATCCCAAATAGTCATCACCGTGGGGCCCTCAAACTTTCACCCTGAGATTCCCCCAGAATGTGATTATTTTGGCTCCCATTCCTGGAGAATGCTCCCTACTCACAGGCGGGGCACTCTCACCTTCTTTGGTCACCGGTTCCTTGCCAGTGGGACTAGGATCGGTGGCCCCGGTGGCGGACTCCGCGCCTCGCTCCAGCATCTTGCTGGCACAGGAACCTAGGGGCAGGGCGCGGGGCGGGGGTGACGCCGGTGATTACCAGGCTGATGGGGATAGGGTTGCAGGGCCTAAAATGAGGGATCACACTGTTTAGGAGCAAGGTCTGTAAGTACGGGATTCTAAGGCGAGGGCAGGCTTAGCGGGGAGGCGGAGCCTAAGAGCACAGTGAGCGGGGCTATGCAAATTCAAGCCAGAGGCAGTCCCTTCGCTATCTAAACCCAGGGTTGGAGTCTTTGAGCAGAGTGGGCGGGGTCTCCGCAACTAAGCGCCCGTCTTAAGCGCGGAGCCGGCGGGGCCTGTGCGCAGCGTGGGCGGGACCTTCCCCACCAGACCCTGCAGTCCCGGAATGGGCGGAGCTGTACAAAAAGAGTCTTGTTCTGAAACTAGACCCAGGGGGCGGGGGCCTTCGAGCGGAGTGGGCAGGTCTTTCATCACCGTCCCAGGGGAGGGGCCTACGGGCACAGTGGGCGGGGCTTCACGTCGAAGACCTAGCTTTACCCGGCTTTTGACTTAGTCTCAGTTCATTGACGCCGCGTCAACTGCGTCCTTCTTGCCGTTAAATTTCATCCCTGGCTTGGATGGGGCCGTGGAGGATAGAGGGGGGACCTGGAGGAAGATACGGAAGGAACCTGGCATGTGTCGCGGTCCAGAGACCCCTAATGGACTTTTCCCTCAGAGTCCCAAGCGTAAAGGATTCAATGCACCCCTCGGAATCAGACATTCAGGTACCGATGCACCCTCCCGAGGCTCTGGCACCAATGCACAGTCCCTCCAGAATCTCCAGAATCTAGGCGTCCAGACCACAACCGATCTCCCTCGGGGTGATTCTGGCATTCAGCCTGCAAGCCAATATCCGCGCCCGAACCCCTGCCTCCTCACCTGCAGGACGGCCCCTCCCCGGGGGCGGGGCTTCGGGCTCCTCCCGCCGCGGCCACGGCCGCAGCCGCTGCCGCTGCTGCTGCACTGCCCTCGGACCAACGGAGCTGCACCGCCCGGCGCGCGTCCGGCGTCGGGGGAGGGCAGGGAAGGGAGGGCGCGCGAGCTGCTCGGCCCAACCTTATTTCCATCCCCTCCTCCCACGCTGGACCAAAGGGGGCGTCAGAAAGCATGCGCAGTGCCGGCTGGCAGAGGCTGCGGAGCGGGAAGGAGGAATGGAAGGAGGAACTGGGTGCGCCAGCCAGGCAGGCAAGTTCGTGAGCAAGCGCGAAGCTACCGTATCGACAGAAAGTGCACAGCCGGTGGCGGGGCCTACGGTGGCTGACTGGAGTCAAGCACGTGCAAGACTAACATGGACAAACTGCGCTTGGAAATAAGTGCATGCACCCCTCTTTTTAATGTCCTCTTCTTTTCGAGAATTCTGCTGGGTTCCATTTCCAGAGGCAGTTTCAAGAGCTCGCTGCTAATTCTACCCTTCAAGGCGTTTGCAAAAAGTCTGGCCAGTTCTTCGAGAGAGGTCGGGGGCGGGACTCCCGGCTCATAGAGAGCCAGTGCCCAATAAAAGGCACATTGTTTGCACAGCGCCTTGGCACACCTCGCTACTGGGTGGTTAAAGATTCTCAGCCACGCCCCCATCTACCTTACGCCTCGGAAGCCTGTGTGGTCCCGAGGTGCCCTGGCCCATGCTCCTGGTGCCAGGCCTGGGGTGGCATGCAGCTTGGCATTCTTCCCGAGCAGTGGCGGTGCACCTTCCTGCCTGGTGCAGAAAGGACCAGGAAATGCCCATAAAAGTCCTCTGCATGGGTGGGTCTCCAGTCCGATAACCCGCAAGGTCTGGCGATCCCTGGGAGTTGTTTGGCGGGGTTATTTGGACTCTGGAGCCAGATTGCCTGGGTAACTGGTTTGGAATACAGCTGTGCCACTTTCTAGCCGTGTGACCCTTTCTAGCTCTCTTTCTAGGCCTGTTTCCTCATCTATAAAATGGAGCGTTTTTAGGATTAAATATGATAATCAATGGAAAGTGTTTAGAATAGAAGGTGCCAAGGCCGGGCTCCCTGTCTCATGCCTGTAAATCCCAGCACTCTGGGAGGCAGAGGCGGGCGAATCACTTGAGCCCAGGATTTCCAAACCAGACTGGGGCCAGGCGCGGTGGTTTACTCCTGTAATCTCAGCACTTTGGGAGGCGGAGGTGGACGGATCACTTGAGGTCAGGAATTCGAGACCAGCCTGGCCAACATGGTGAAAACCCGTCTCTACTAAAAATACAAAAATTAGTCGGGTGTGGTGGCACACGCTTGTAATCTCAGCTACTCCGGAGGCTGAGGTGGGAGGATGGCTTGAACCTGGGAGGCAGAGGTTGCAGTGAGCCAAGATCAAGCCACTGCACTCCAGCCTGGGCAACAGAGTGAGACTCCGTCTCAAAAAAACAAAAAAATAAAAAACCCAAACAAACAAAAATCCCAGCCTGGACAACATAGTAAGACACCTCCCCATCTTAAAAAAAGAAAAAAAAAGACTGGCTTAATGGCAGCCTGTAGTCCCAGGTATTTCACTGGGGTAGGGAGTGGGGACTCACCCAGGAGTTCATGTCTGCAATGAGCTATGATTGTGTTACTGCATTCCAGCCTGCGCAACAGAGCGATACCCCATATCTTTTAAAGAAAATTTTTTTTAAATAATTATTCACTCATGACCAGTATTGTTTGATTTACCCCCATCCACTCTTCCCAAATGATTCTGAAGCTAAATGTCAAACATCATATCTCATAAATATCTTTTTATTACACTTGATTTGCTTGACTCAAGATCTAAATGAGCTCCACACATTGTATTAGTTTGAAGTGACACTTCGGTCTCTCTCTCTCTCTTTTTTTTTTTTTGAGATGGAGTCTCGCTGTGTCCCCCAGGCTGGAGCGCAGTGGCGCAGTCTTGGCTCACTGCAACCTCTGCCTCCCGAGTTCAAGCGATTCTCCTGCTTCAGCCTCCCAAGTAGCTGGGATTACAGGCGCTCACCACAACACCCAGCTAGTTTCTGTATTTTTAGTAGAGACAGGGTTTCACCATGTTGGCCAGGCTGGTCTCGATCTCCTGACCTCGTGATCCACCCATCTCGGCCTCCCAAAGTGCTGGGATTACAGGGTGAGCCACCATGCCCATCCCTTTCTTTTTTTGTACGGAGTCTCGCTCTGTCACCCAGGCTGGTGTGCAGTGGCGAGATATTAGCTCACTGTAACCTCCACCTCCCAGGTTCAAGTGATTCTCCTGCTTCAGCGTCCTGAGTAGCTGGGATTACAGGCGCCCGCCACCATGCCTGGCTAATTTTTTTTTTTTTTTTTTTTTTTGTATTTTTAGTAAAGATGGAGTTTCACCATGTTGGCCAGGCTGGTCTCAAACTCCTGACCTCAGGTGATCCGCCCACTTTGGCCTCCCATGGTGCTGGGGTTTCAGGTGTGAGCCACCACGCCCAGCCTCTAGGGCCACAGCTATTTTCAAGAACCATGATTTTAAGAAGGCAGAGTAGAAGCCAGAAGACCAGTGAGGGTATTGTTATATATTAATTACAGTATTAATTGCTAGCACTTATTATACACTGAAACTGTCCTTATGTGCATTAATATATTTAATCCCCATAGCAACGTTTTGAGAGGAGGCACTACTATCATCCTTGTATAGAGGAGGAAAATGAAGTGTGGAGGAGAAGGTCATCCCAGCCAGGAAGTATCAGAGCCAGGATTTGAATCCCTCAGCCTAGCCCTGCAGTCCAGACAATTTGCATTTATGCTTTGCTGCCCCTTGAATGGGGCAGAGGGTGTGATAACGGAAAAGTGGCCTGGTTAAGATAGGTTAAATCTGGCTGGGCACGGTGGCTCGCCCCTGTAATCCCAGCACTTTGGGAGGCTGAGGCAGGTGGATTACTTGGGGTCAGGAGTTCCAGACCAGCCTGGCCAACATGGTGAAGCCCCATCTTTACTAAAAATACAAAAATTAGCTGGGTGTGGTGGTATGCACCTGTAATCCCAGCTACTTGGGAGGCTTGGGCAGGAGAATCTCTCGAACCCGGGAGGCGGAGGTTGCAGTGAGCTGAGATTGCACCATCGCACTCTAGCCTGGGTGACAGAGCAAGACTCCATCTCAAAAAAAAAAAAAAAAAAAAAGAATAAAAAAGAAAAAAGAAAAAGAAAGAGAGGTTAACTCAGCAGGGCCTGGAAGTGGGTGGAGGTGGCAAGGGTAGGAAGGAGTCAAGGATAGTGACAAAATAATGATGGGCAGTTCCCATTGAGAGCCTGTGCTATGGCAGGCTATTGAACTATTTTCAACCTCATTTTGTAGATAAGAAAACTGGAACCCAGAAGAAGATAAGTTTTCAGCCCAAGGTCCTACAGCTGAGAAAGATGAAGCCAAGTCTAACTCTTAGAACATCTCACAGCTGAACCTATAAACCCCACCTAGGGTGTGTCTTCAAAGGACAAATAAATGGTCTAGAAATTCTGCAAAAACAACGGGAAAGGGTGCCAGGGGCAAGAAGTTCTTATTTGGGGGACCCTCTCAGTAAGGAGTGCCTGAGGGTCTTCCTTTCCCTGGCTCCTCCCTCCCCTGAGCTCCCCAAATCCCTACACCTCCCTGTGTCAGACCTGCTGTCCCTACCTCTCTCCCCTACCAGCCAGACTGAGTCACCTCTGGGTCCTCAGCTTTGTCTAGCTTGAGTCAGGCATGCATGAGACCTCATACCTGGAATTTTTTTTTTTTTTTTGAGACGGAGTCTCTCTCTGTCGCCCAGGCTGGAGTGCAGTGGCATGATCCCGGCTCACTGCAAGCTCCACCTCCCGGGTTCATGCCATTCTCCTGCCTCAGCCTCGCGAGTAGCTGGGACTACAGGCCTCCGCCACCATGCCTGGCTAATTTTTTGTATTTTTTTTAGTAGAGACGGGGTTTCATCATGTTAGCCAGGATGGTCTCAATCTCCTAACCTCGTGATCCGCCCGCCTCGGCCTGCCAAAGTGCTGGGATTACAGGCGTGAGCCACCACGCCTGGCCTTTTTTTTTTTAGACACTCTCGCTCTGTTGCCCAGACAGGGTTTTGCTATGTTGCAGAGGCGCAATCTTGGATCACTGCAAACTCTGCAACCTCTGCCTCTTGGGTTCAAGTGATTCTCATGCCTCAGCTTCCCAAGTAGCTGGGTCTACAGGCATGCCCCACCATGCCCAGCTAATTTTTTGTATTTTTTTTTTTTTTCAGTAGAGATGGGGTTTTACCATGTTGGCCAGGCTGTCTCAAAGTGATCTGTCTCAAGTGATCTGCCCGCCTCCCAAAGTGCTCAAAGTGCCTGTGCATGAGCTCAGCCATATACTTTTTTTTTTTTTGAGATGGAGTCTCTCTCTGTCACCCAGGCTGGAATGCAGTGGCACGATCTCAGCTCAGTGCAACCTCCACCTCCCGAGTTCAAGCAATTCTCCTGCCTCAGCCTCCTGAGTCACTGGGATAACAGGTGCGCACCACTACGCCCAGCTAATTTTTGTATTTTTAGTAGAGATGGGGTTTCACCATGTTAGTCAGGCTGGTCTCGAACTCCTGACCTCGTGATCCGCCCGCCTCAGCCTCCCAAAGTGCTGGGATTACAGGCGTGAGCCACCGTGCCCAGCTGGCCACATAAAATTTTAATGAAGCAATTTGATAGGCTTAAGGAAAAGCAGGCCTTTTTTGTGTAAAGGCATTCACACAGGGCCTGCTCTGAAAATAGCTCCAGGGACCATTCCCTGGAAACTCCAGAATTAAGATAAATGTTGTTGCAGGAAACCCCTCCTCAGAAGCTGTGGGACAGGATAACTCAGTGGTTCATACCTGTAATCCCAGCATTTTGGGAGGCCCAGGTGGGAGGACCATTTGAGGCCAGGAGCTGGAGACCAGCCTGGGCAACATAGCAAGATCCCTGTTTCTACAAAAAATTTAAAAAATTAAAAAAAAAAAAGCTCTGCCCCTAGGCTGGAAATCAAGGCTGCTCTGATGTCACAAAGTGACATAGATCCTCCAGATGAGAGTGGGATGTCCTATTCTCACTACTACTACGATTACAAAGAGCAGACTGACAGCTCATGACTTGAGACGACAGTTTCTCAGCCCCAGGTCCTTGGTGTAAATGAACAAAAGCTCTTTTCAGAGGTTCACACCCCAACAGAAGATGAATAATCCCCAATCTGATTATTCAAGAGATAATGCAAAATTATCTTTTTTTTTTTTTTTTAAGATTTCTTCCTGGAAAGAGAGAAACACTCCTGATAAAATGCTTATGCAATTTCTGGATGAACTTTAATGGGATCAAGTGTTGTTCTGGTAACCAGGCACCCACTCAAAAGTCCTTCAAGATATTAATGACCTGGAACCGAACGAATATCTTTTTTTTTTTTGAGATGGAGTCTTCCTCTGTGGCCCAGGCTGGAGTGCAGTGGCGCCATCTCTGCTCACTGCAACCTCTGCCTCCCAGAACCGAACATCTTTTTCTAACCATGACTATCCTACCATCTGCTAGAAAACGGCCCCACGGGACACGGTGGCTCACGTCTGTAATCCCAGCACTTTGGGAGGACAAGGTGGGAGGAACGCTTGAGCTCAGGAGTTCGAGGTCAGCCTGGGGAACATAGTGAGACCTCTGTCTCTGCAAAAAACAAATTACGTGTGTGTGTATATATATATGTATATATATGTGTATGTATATGTATATGTATGCATATATATGTATATATGTGTATATATGGGTATATATGTGTATATGTATATATGTGTATATATAATGTATATATGTATATATGTATATATATGTGTGTATATATGTGTGTGTATATATGTATGTATATATGTGTATATATATGTATGTGTATATATGTGTATATATATGTGTGTATATATAAGTATATATATGTGTGTATATATATATGAGTATATATATGTGTGTATATATATATGAGTATCTATATATATATGTGTGTGTGTGTGTATATATATATATATATATATATATATATATATATATAATGCCGGGTGTGGTGGCAACGTGCCATAGTCCCAGCTACTCGGGAGGCTGAGGTTGGAGAATCTCTTGAACCCGGGAGTTTAAGCCTGTAGTAAGCTGAGATCGAGTCACTGCACCCAAGCCTGCGTGACAGAGCAAGACTCTGTCTCAAAATAAAACAAAAGAAAAAGGAAAAAACCGGCCCCGAGGCTATGAGTGTACTGGGGCCTCTCCCTGGGTTTCTACTTCTCTCCCTATCTGTGTTCCTACATGAGTATGTCTGTGTGTCTCTGAGCGTCTGTCCCTCGCACTTTGATTATCTCCCTGTTCTCTGTTTTCTCTGGATCTCAGAGCGTCCAGGCATTGCACTCTGACTTCCTAGGTCTCGCCCTCGCCCCAGTCCCGCTCGGCGGTCCCCCGCCCTCCGCCCCAGGCGTCCGTGGCCCCTTTAAGGCGTGCTCCGCCCCCGCCCCGCCCTTCCCCGGGTCAGTGCCGTAGCGCCCGGCTCCTGCCGGCGCTCGGCCTCGGCTCATTCCTGACCCCGCAGTGGGCGCGATGGCGGGGGCTGTATTGAGGGTCGCCCGGCGGCAGCTGAGCCAGCGCGGCGGGTCTGGAGCCCCCATCCTCCTGCGGCAGGTGAGGGTGGCTGGACCTAGGAGGGGACTACTGGGCGCTAGGCGGCAGCAAGGACGGAACTCTGGGGTCTCTTAATAGGGAGAGATCCGGGGGACCCACGCCTGCATCTTGCGGAAAGCGGGGTGGAGGTTTAGGGCTGGACTCTTGGGTCCTTTAAAGGTGAGTGGTCTGGGGACCTCTGGGCTTGGGGCCGGACCCCTGGGTCCTCTGAAAGAACGTGCTGGGGACCCTGATTTTGGGATGTTAGAAAGTTGGAACTCTTGTTCTGATAGTGGGGCTCCAGCGGAAAGAGGGGGCTGGGGTTTCTGCTTCCGGATCTTAGGAAGAGGATAGAGTCAGTCTGGACTACTTGGCCTGCAGTGGGTGGAAATCCGGTCTGCGCTCTCACCTGGGTCCCCCGTTCCCAGATGTTCGAGCCCGTGAGCTGCACCTACACGTACCTGCTGGGTGACAGAGAGTCCCGGGAGGCCGTTCTGATCGACCCGGTCCTGGAAACAGCGCCTCGGGATGCCCAGCTGATCAAGGAGCTGGGGCTGCGGCTGCTGTATGCTGGTCAGTCCGGGGACCAAACTCTTCGATCCCAGCGACGCTGGGCTGCAGCGTCAGTGGAATGGGAAGCCGGGGACCTGAACTCCTGAGTCTGAGGGAGAAGGATCTGGGCTGGGACTCCCAGGTCCTTTCTGTACCCTCCTGGACCTGTCCCTCCTCTCTCTCCCAGTGAATACCCACTGCCACGCGGACCACATTACAGGCTCGGGGCTGCTCCGTTCCCTCCTCCCTGGCTGCCAGTCTGTCATCTCCCGCCTTAGTGGGGCCCAGGCTGACTTGCACATTGAGGATGGAGACTCCATCCGCTTCGGGCGCTTCGTGAGTTGGGTGCTGGGTCCCCAAGAGGGTGGTGGCCTGGACTCCTTAAACTTAAGGGAAGAGGGGCCTGGGGGCCTGGGATCCTGAGTCCTTAGGGAGGAGGGACCTCAGGACCTGGGTTTCTGACCCCTGAGCTCATATTTCTGGGAGGGGGGCACCATAAACCCAGGTGGGGCACTGGGGCAAGAGGCTCTGGGCAGGTGGGGCACTGGCGGAACTCCTAAGTCAACAGCATTTAAGGAGTTTCCTTCCTAAAGCTTAGGGGCAGCTCTTTGGCCTGGCATGCATCTCCATAAAAGTTGATTAAGGGGCTGGAATTCTGAGGGCAGGGCTGAGAAGGAAAGAGACCCAGTCCTGTCTTGCGGAAACCTCCGTTTGAGGAAGGAGCATCTGGGTGCTTAGAACCCGGAGCCCAGGACTAGGATAAGGACTGTGAGGACCCTGGAGTGCAACATTTAAGGAGGCATTCGCTCTCAGGGTCCTGTAAGAGCAGGGTCCGCACCTGTGAGTGAGCGCCTCCTTAAATCTTGCACCAACAGCCTCACCCTAGTCCTAGCCCTGCCGTTGCCTCACACTGGGAAGTTCTAAAGGTTCCTGCCTTCCTCACTTTCTTTGCCACAGGCACCAGCGGGTTTCCGGCCGTAATTGCAACCAGGCCATGGGGGGAGGGCCAGGGGAGTTGCCCTCAGAGAGAGGGAAACAGCTGGCAGGGCATTTTTCTGATCAATTGCTAAAGATGTATAATAAAGTTTGGCTGACTTTGGGGACAGAATGTCAGGTGACAGAAGACAGCCTCCAGGTTACAGAGTTTTGCCAAATAGGGACAGTTCATTTGAGTCAGAGTGTTTAGAGGAAATGAGGGCTGTGTGTGGGAAGAGAGTTTAGCTACAATGGTTATAGAAGCTTTATTTCAAGCCTTTTTCTGGAAGCAGGCAAAAATACATTGTACATGTATGTACATTGTACATAATAGGTGCTAACAAACATGTCTTGAAATGAACGAAGGGTTTAGCTATGGTAGATTTAGCTTCAGTGTTTTTCTTTTCTTTCTTTTTTTTTTTTTTTATTTGAGACTGGGTCTCTGTCACCCAGGCTGGAGTGCAGTCAGCCTTGACCTCCCAGGCTCAGGTGATCCTCCCACCTTAGCCTCCCTGGTAGCTGGGACCACAAGCATGCACCACCACACCTGGCTAATTTATGTATGTTCTTGTAGAGACAGGGTTTTCTTATGTTGTCCAGGCTGGTCTTGAACTACTGGAGACAAGTGATCCTCCTACCTTGGCCTCCTAAAGTGCTGGGATTACAGGGCCTCTGAAAGTGCTGGGATTACAGGCATGAGCCACTGCGCCCACCCTTTTTTGTTGTTGTTGTTTGTTTGTTTGTTTTTGAGAAAGGGTCTTGCTCTGTCACCCAGGCTGGAGTGCAATGGTGGGATCATAGCTTATTGCAGCCTTGACCTTCTGGGCCCAGGTGATCCTCCTGCCTCAGCCTCCCAAGTAGCTGGGACTACAGGCACCTGCCACCATACCTGGCTAGTTTTTTAATTTTTTGTTGAGCTGTAATCTCACTATGTTGCCCAGGCTTAATAGCTTTATTGATATAACCCACATACCATATGATTTATCTATTTCCAGTGCACAATTCAATGACTTTTAGTATATTCAGAGTTGTACATCCATTACTACCATTAATTGGAAAATGTTTCCATTACTCCAGAAAGACCCCACACCCCTTAGCCATCACCCGTGTCCTTCCCTTTTCCCCCCTCAGCCTTAGGCAACTTTTTTTTTTTTTTTTTTAATTTGAGACAGGCTCTCACTTTGTTGCCCAAGTTAGAGTGCAGTGGTGCGATCTTGGTTTACTGCAACCTCCACCTCCTGGGTTCAAGTGATTCTCTTGTTTCAGCCTCCCAAATAGCAGGGATTACAGGCATGAGCCACCAAGCCCAGCTAATTTTTTTTTGTTTTACTTATTTATTTATTTATTTGAGATGGAGTTTTGTTCTTGTTGCCCAGGCTGGAGTGCAACGGCGCTATCTCAGCTTAGCGCAACCTCAGCCTCCTGAGTAGCTGGGATTACAGGCATGTGCCACCATGTCTAGCTAATTTTGTATTTTTAGTGGAGACGGGGTTTCTCCATATTGGTCAGGCTGGTCTCCAACTCCCTATCTCAGGTGATCCACGCGCCCTGGCCTCCCAAAGTGTTGGGATTACAGGCATGAGCCACTGCGCCCGGCCACGTTTTTATTTATTTTTTTGAGACAGAGTCTTGCTCTGTCACCCAGGCTGGAGTGCAATGGCAAGCTCTCAGTTCACTGCAGCCTCTGCCTCCTGAGCGCAAGCGATTCTGCTGTCTCAGCCTCCCAAATAGCTGGGATTCCAGGCACGTGCCACCATGTCTGGCTAATTTTTGTATTTTTAGTAGAGATAGGGTTTCACCATGTTGGCCAGGCTGGTCTCAAACTCCTGACCTCAGGTTATCTGCACGCCTCGACCTCCCCAAATTGCTGGGAATTACAGGCATGAGCCACCAGGCCTGGCTTGTCTGAGATTTTGGAGATGGGCGTCCATTTTTCTCTCCTTTATTTTTCCTTCTACTTTAAAAAAATGAATTGTTAGCCTGGGTGTGGTGGCTCACGCCTGTAATTCTAGCACTTTAGGAGGCCATGGTGGGTGGATTGCTTGAGCCCAGGAGTTCAAGACCAGCCTGGGCAACATGGCGAGACCCTGTCTCTACAAAACAATACAAAAGTTAGCAGGCCATGGTGGCATGTACCTGCAGTCTGAGCCACTCAGGAGGCTGAGGTGGGAGGATCACTCGAGCCCAGAAGGTGGAGGTTGCAGTGAGACGTGATCACGCCACTGCACTCCAGCCTGGGTGACAGAGCAAGACCCTATTTCAAAAAAAAAAAAAAAAAAAAAAAAAAAGGTCGGGCACGGTGGCTCATGCCTGTAATCCCAGTACTTTGAGAGGCTGAGATGGGCGGATCACTTGAGGTCAGAAGTTCGAGATCAGCCTGGCCAACATGGTGAAACCCTGTCTCTACTAAAAATACAAAAATTAAGCGGTATGGTGGTGGGGCACCTGTAGTCCCAGCTACTCAGGAGGCTGAGGCAGGAGAATTGCTTGAACTTGGGAGGCAGAGGTTGCAGTGAGCCGAGATCACACCACTGCGCTCCAGCCTGGGTGACAAAGCGAGACTCCATCTCAAAAAACAAACAAATAAACAAAACCGAGTTGTTAACATTCATGGAATGAAGTGAGTCCACATATTATATATGTGCATGAGTACTTACCCAGATCCCGATACAGAACTTGCCCATCACCCCAGAAGGCTTCCTTGCCTCACTTTCTGGCCAATGACCGCCCTCCCAAGGCACCATTCTTCTGATGCATTTAACCACAGGCCAGTTTTGCCTGTTCTGACTTTATAAACAGGACTTATACAGTGTGCTCTTTTGTGTCTGGCTTTTTTCCCACTCTGCATGATGTTGGTTTATACTTGGAGTTCTTTCCTTCTTATTGCTATAGAGCAGCAGTTGGCCACCTTTTTCTGTGAAGGACCAGATAGTAAATATTTTCAGTTTTTACAGGTAGTAGGGTCTCTGTGACAGCTACACAGCTCTCTTATTGTGGTATGAAAGCAGCCACAGGCACTGCATAAATGAATAGGCATGGCTGTGTTCCAATAAGACTTTATTTGTGGCCTCTACATTTGGATTTCAGGCCAGGCTCATGCCTGTAATCCCAGCACTTTGGGAAGCTGAGATGGGTAGATCACCTGAGGTCAGGAGTTCAAGACCAGCCTGACCAACATGGTGAAACCCCATCTCTACTAAAAATACAAAATAAGCTGGGCGTGGTGGGGTGTGCCTGTATTCCCAGATACTCGGGAGGCTGAGGCAGGGGAATTGCTTGAACCTCCACTGGGAGGTGGAGGTTGCAGTGAGCCCAGATGGTGCCATTGCACTCTAGCATGAGTGACAAGAGTGAAACTCTTATCTCAAAAAATAAAAAATAAAAAATAAAATTTGGATTTCATATAGGTTTTTTTTTTTAATTTTTTTGAGACAGGCTCTTGTTCTATTGCCCAAGCTGGTATGCACTGGCATGAGCATAGCTCATTGCACCCTCCAACGCCTGGGCTCAAGTGATCCTCTCACTTCAGCCTCCTGAAAAGCTGGGACTATGGGCATGTGCCACCATGCCCAGCTAATTTTTAAAAAATTTTTTGTAGAGACTGAGTCTTGCTGTGTTGCTCAGATTGGTCTTGAACTCCAGGCCTCAAGCAACCCTCCTGCCTCAGCCTCCCAAAGTGTTGGGATTACAGGTGTGAGCCCCATCTAGTTTTTACATGTTACTTTGGTAGTTTTCAATGTGAAAAAAAAGTTAAAAATATTCTTAGCTTACAGGCCTTACAAAAACAGGTGGCAGGCCAAATTTGGTCCACTGGCCATAATTTTTGCCCTACAAAATGGGCAGGTTGTGGTGGCTCCTAGGCTCAAGCGATCTTCCTGCTTCAGCCTCCCAAAGTACAAAGTGAATTACAGGCATGAGCCACCACATCCCATTTTCCTTCTGATTATTCAGTTTTTGGCTACCACGAATAATGCTGCTATGAAGATTCTTCTGCTAATATCTTGGGGAACATTGTCCTGAATTCTAAGGGTTGGACTTGCTGGGTCACTGAGTCAACAAATGTTTAACTTTCATAGAAACTCCCAGTTTCTTGAACTGGTTGTTCATCTTATATAAAAGGTGGGACAAATTTAAGTGGTTTCATTGTAGAATGAGTTTTGTTTCTTTCTTTTTTTTTTTTTTTAGAGACAGAGTCTCACTCTGTCACCCAGGCTGGAGTGCAGTGGCACAATCTCGGCTCACTGCAACCTCTGCCTCCCTCTGGGAGCCTCAGTTCCCTGCGCTAAAACACAGGGTTTATCACAGCACCTTCCTCTTGAGGCTGTTTCAAGGATTAGCTGGCTGCCCTCAGGGTCTCCAACCCAGAGGTTCCCCTTCTAGGTGTGAAGCCCAGAGACACCCTTGCTCATGTGCACAAAAGACAGCAGGGGTGTAGGGCAGGGGACAAAATACACCACAGGGGGCTGTTTAATACATGATGACGCCACAAGGCAGGGGACAAAGTACACAGCACGGGACTGTTTAATACATGATGACGCTACAAGGCTGTGGATCGCCAAAACAGGAGCAATTCTTTTTTTTTTTTTTTCTGAGACAGAGCCTCACTCTGTCGACCAGGCTAGAGTGCAGTGGCACAATCTCGGCTCACTGCAACCTCTGCCTTTCGGGTTCAGGTGATCCTTCTGCCTCAGCCTCTCCAGTAGCTGGGATTACAGGTGCACACCACCACGTCTAGCTAAATTTTGTGTTTTTATTAGAGACGGGGTTTCGCCATACTATCAGGCTGGTCGTGAGCTCCTGGCCTCAAGTGATCTGCACGCCTCAGCCTCCCAAAGTGCTGGGATTACAGGTGTGAGCCACCGCGCCTGGCCCGAGTTTTCTTTTTTTAATAAACAATGATTGAGAAGTGAACATCTTAGCTGCCACAGGGCGGCCGAATCAGAAAGTTAGGTTTGCCTGTTAAATATGCTGGCTTAGAGAAGTACTGCTGAAAACACTGATCCCCCAGGTCCCTTAGAATCAGAGAGTCTGATTTAATTGTTCTGGGTGGACACAAGGAATTGGCATGTTCTAAAAGCTCCACCATTGATTCTTATGTGGCTCAAGTGTGGGTTTCAATACTTCCTCCTTTTAAACTTGTGAAACAAGTAATTTTTCTTCCAACATTTTATTATGAAAAATTTCAAGCATAGAGAAAAGCTGAATTTTTTTTTTTTTTTTTTTTTTTTTTTTTTTTTTTTTTTTGAGACAGGGTCTCACTTTGTCATCCAGGCTGGAGTGCAGTTGTGCAATCATAGCTCACTGCAGCCTCTACCTCCTGGCTCAAGTGATCCTCCTGCCTCAGCCTTCCAAATAGCTGGAACTACAGGTGTGCACCACCACTCCTGGCTAGTTTTTGTGTTTTTTGTAAAGACAGAGTTTTGCCATATTGCCCAGGCTGGCCTCGACCTCCTGGGCTCAGGCAATCCTCCCTCCTTGGCCTCCCAAAGTGCTGGGATTAGAGTGAGCCACTGGACCAGGCTTAAAATTTTTTTTTACGGTGTACATCTCTACCCATCCATCACTCCATCTTTTTTTCTTTTGAGATGGAGTCTCACTCTGTTGCCTAGGCTGACGTACAGTGGCACAATCTCGGTTTACTGCAACCTCTGCCTCCTGGGTTCAAGCGATTCTCTTGTTTACAGGCAAGTGCCACCACACCCAGCTAACTGATTTTTAAAATATTTTTAGTAGCGATGAGGTTTCACCATGTTGGCCAGGCTGGTCTCAAACTCCTGACCTCAAGTGATCCACCTGCCTTGATCTCCCAAAGTGCTAGGATTACAGGTTTGAGCTGCTGTGTCTGACCTATTCTTTTTTTTTGGATGGGGTCTCGCTATGTTGTCCAGGCTGGTATTGAACCCTGGCTAAGGCGATCCTCCCGCCTCAGCCTCCCAAGTAGCTGGGCCTACAGACATGCACCATCATGCCTTGCTGTAATTGTTCTATTTTATTATTAGCTATTATTGATTTATTAGTGTGCCTAATTTATAAATTAAACTCTATCATAGGTGCGTATGTATAGGAAAAATTATAGTGTGTAGGGTTCTGTACCATCTGCGGTTTTAGGCATCCACTCCGGGTCTTGAAATGTATCCCAGGCAGATAAGAGGGGTTTACTATAGTTTTGAGTAATGAAGGGAAAGAACTTGGGAACCAAATGGAAAAGAAGCTGAGAGCTTATTTGCCACCAGGGGGCAGTGTAGGCCGTGGGAACTCCAAGGCCAGCAAGCTGAATGCTTTATAGGATCCCCTCTGGGTTATGTTTCTTTGGTGGGGGTGGTTTCAGGTTTAGCTGCTGCAGGGAACAGATGAAAGAAAAGCTCTGGGGATGTGTCATGGACATGATGCATCACAGAAGGGAAGAATGAATTTGTTGAAAGAATTTGGGGTTAGGCAGGCTGGGCTGTTGCGGAAATCACTTGACAAGTTTCAGGGACAATGAAGGCTGCTTTAGGTCAAGATGTTATGTGCTCCCCACCCACAATTTCTTATTTTGAATTTTTTTAAATCTACATGGAAATAATAGTACAAAATATAACAATACACAAGCACAGGCCGGGCGCGGTGGCTCATGCCTGTAATCCTGGCACTTTGGGAAGCCGAGGTGTGTGGATCACCCGAGGTCAGGAGTTTGAGATCAGCCTGGCCAACATGGTGAAACCCCGTCCCTACTAAAAATACAAAAATTAACCGGGCATGGTGGCACGCTCCTGTAATACCAGCTACTTAGGAGGCTGAGGCATGAGAATCACTTGAACACCCAGGAGGTAGAGGTTGCAGTGAGCCGAGATCGCGCCACTGCACTCCCACCTGGGCCACAGAGCGAGACTGTCTCAAAAAAAAAAAAAAAAAGAATACACAAGCACAAATTTCATCAGCCATCAGAGCAATTATGTCACTAGAGGTCATGAAACTTTTAGAACCGCCCCTCCCTCCCCCAAATGTTTTTGGGGAATGAGAGTGAAAATGGGCAAAAAGTCCAAAAATAGTTTTGATCTTGCAGACTGTCAGCGTTCTCTAGGCTATACTTTGAGACTTACTCTTTTACAAAACCTTTGTCACGTCTAACAAAATATACAGTAACTTTATATCATCATTAAATGTTCAGCCTGTGTTCAGATGTCTCCAATTACCCTAGGAATAATTTTTACAGCTTTTTTTTTTCTTTTTTCTTTCTTTTTTTGGTAGAGATAGGATCTCACCATATTGCCCAGGCTGGTCTCAATCTCCTGGGCTCAAATGCTCCTCCCCTCTCGGTGACTCAAAGTGCTGTAATTATAGGTGTGAGCCACGGTGCCCAGCCTACGGCTGTTTTGAGGAACCAGGATGCAGTTGAGCTTTGTGCTTCGCCACTATGTCTATTTAGTCTCGTGTGTGTGTGTGTGTGTGTGTGTGTGTGTGTGTGTGTGTGTTTTCTTTTTCCTTCTTTTGTTTTTGTTTTGTTTTCTTTTTATTATTTATTTACTTATATTTATTTATTATTTTTTATTTATTAAAAATCTTTTTGGATCTAGAACAGTTTCATATCCTTTTGCCCCAGGATATTGACCATTTTTTTTTTTGAGACAGAGTCTCGCTCTGTCACCCAGGCTGAGGATATTGACTTTTGCTTTTTTTTTTTTGAGATGGAGTGTCGCTCTGTCACTCAGACTGGAGTGCAGTGGCATGATCTCTGCTCACTGTAACCTCTGCCTCCCAAGTTCAAGCGATTCTACTGCCTCAGCCTCCCCAGTAGCCTCCCCTGTAGGCGTGTGCCACCACGCTCGGCTAATTTTTTTTTTTTTTGAGGCGGAGTCTCACTCTGTCACCCAAGCTGGAGTGCAGTGGCATGATCTCGGCTCGCTGCGGCCTCTGCATCCCTGGTTCAAGCAATTTTCCTGGCTCAGCCTCCCGAGTAGCTGGGATTACAGACATCACCACCACGCCTGACTAATACTTGTATCTTTAGTGGAGACAGGGTTTCACCATGTTGGCCAGGCTGGTTTGAACTCCTGACCTCAGGTCATCCGCCTGCCTTGGCCTCCCAAAGTGTCACGATTACAGGCGTGAGCCACCATGCCCAGCCTTGGCTAATTTTTGTATTTTTAGTATGGATGGGGTTTCACCATGTTCACCAGGCTGGTCTCAAATTCCTGACCTCAAGTAATCCACCTGCCTCGGCCTCCCAAAGTGCTGGGATTACAGGCATCAGCTACTGTGCTCGGCCTCCAGGGTATTGACTTTTGAAGCTTCCTGACATGCTGTCTTCTAAAATATTCCACATTCTGGACGTGTTCGACTGTTTCCTCATGGTGTGTCATTTAACGTGTCTTATGAAAACTTTTCTTTCCTATGAACTGAAGTAGATTGTAGATATTTTTGTATTAGTTAATAATAATAAGGCTGGGCACAGTGGCTCACGCCTATACTCCCAGCACTTTGGGAGGCTGAGGTGGGCGGATCATGAGGTCAGGAGATCGAGACCATCCTGGCTAACACGGTGAAACCCTGTCTCTACTAAAAAATACAAAAAAAATTAGCCGGGCGTGATGATGGGTGCCTGTAGTCCCAGCTACTCGGGAGGCTGAGCCAGGAGAATGGCATGAACCCGGGAGGCGGAGCTTGCAGTGAGCCGAGATTGCGCCACTGCACTCCAACCTGGGTGACAGAGCGAGACTCCATCTCAAAAAAAAAAAAAAAAAAAATAATAATAATAATAATAGGCTGGGCACAGTGGTTCACGCCTATAATCCCAGGACTTTGGGAGGCTGAGGTGGGAGGATAGTTTGAGCCCAGGAATTTGAGACCAGCCTGGACAACAGTGCAAGACCCTGTCTGTACAAAAAATTAAAAACAAATTAGCCAGGCATGGTGGTGCGCCTATAGTCCCAGCTACTGGAAAGGCTGGTGTGGGAGGATCGCTTGAGCCTGGGAGTTCCAGGCTGCAGTGAGCTGTGATTGCGCCACTGTACTTCAGCCTGGGTACAGTGTGAGGCCCCGTCTTAAAAAAATGCATTTTATATATACATATTTTTTTTCCAAGATGGAGTCTCACTGTGTCGCCCAGGCTGGAGTACAGTGGTGTGATCTCGGCTTACTGCAACTTCCGCCTCCCAGGTTCACGCGATTCTCTTGCCTCAGCCTCCCGAATAGCTGGGATTACAGGTGCACACACCACCACGCCTGGCTAATTTTTTGTGTTTTTAGTAGAGACAGTGTTTCACTATGTTGGCCAGACTGGTCTCGAACTCCTGACCTTGTGATCTGCCTGCCTCAGCCTCCCAAAGTGCTGGGATTACAGGTGTGAGCCACCGTGCCTGGCCGCATTTAATATATTTAACCTACTAAACATCATAGGTTAGCCTACTTTACCTTAAAGTGCTCAGAACATTTACATTAGCCTACAGTTGGGCAAACTCATCTAACAGAAAGCCTTGTATTTTATACAAGAGTGTTGAATATCTCATGTAATTTATTGAATACTGTATTGAAAGTGAAAAACAGAATGGCTGTATGGGTGCATGGAATATGATTTCTATTGAAAGTGTATCACCTTTGGCTGGGTGCAGTGGCTTATGCCTGTAATCCCAGCACATTGGGAGGCTGAGATGGGAGGATTGTTTGAGGCCAGGAGTTCAAGACCAGGCTGGTCAACATAGTGAGAGCCCATCTTTACTGAAGAAAAAAAAAGAAAAATGAAAAAAAGAAATAAAATGTATCACTTTCACATTATTGTAAAGTCAAAAAATTGTTAGTCATCGGGCACATCACACCTGTAATCCCAACACTTTGGGAAGCCAGTGTGGGCAGATTGCTTGATGCCAGGAGTTCAAGACCAGCCTGGTCAACATGATGAAACCTCGTCTCTACTAAATAACAGTACAAAAATTAGCTAGACACAGTGGTGCGTGCCTGTAATCCTAGCTACTCAGAAGGCTGAGGCACAAGAATCACTTCAACCCAGGAGGCCGAGGTTGCAGTGAGCTGAGATTATGCCACTTCACTCCACAGCCTGGGCAACAGAGAGAGACTCTGTCTCAAAAAAAAAAAAAAAAAAAGCCAGGCGTGTGGCTGGCTCACACCTGTAATCCCAGCACTTTGGGAGGATGAGGCAAGCGGATCATTTGAGGTCAGGAGTTTGAGACCAGCCTGCCCAACGTGGTGAAATCCCATCTCTACTAAAAAGACAAAAATTAGCCAGGTGTGATAGTGGGTGCCTGTAATCCCAGCTACTCAGGAGGCTGAGGCAGGAATCGCTTGAACCTGGGAGGCAGAGGTTGCAGTGAGCCGAGATTGCAGCACTGCACTCCAGCCTGGGTGACAGAGTGAGACTCTGGTTAAAAAAAAAAAAATCATAAGTCAGACCACCTTAAGTTGAGGACCACATGTATACCAAGGGTTGAGCCACAGGGTATGTGTAGATTTAGCTTTAGTAGAAACTGCCCGTTAGTTTTCTGTGTACTCTCCCACCATGGTGTATGAGAGTTTCAGTTACTTCAAATCAATCTTTTTCATTCCAGCCATTCTGGTGTTGTGTAGTAGCATCCTATTGTGGTTTTACTTTTATTTCCTTGATGACAGATGAAGTTAGGCACCTTTTAATGTGTTTGTTCCATCTGGGCACCCTCTTTTGCAAAGTGTTTTTTTCAAGTCTTTGCTAATTTTTCTATTAGGGAATCCATCTTACTGATTTGTAGATGATCTTTATATATTCCGGATCCAAGAACTTTGTTGGATCCACTACAACTCCTTTACCTGTGGTTTCACTTTCTATGGTGTCAATTATCTGTGGTCAACCATAGCGTGAAGATATTCAATGGAAAATTCCAGAGTTAAACAATTAGTAAGTTTTAAATTGTACATCGTTCTGAGTAGCATGATGAAATCTCACACCATCCCACTCAGGACATGAGTTATCCCTATGTCCAGTGTATCCGTGCTGTATAGGAGTATGTTACCTGCTCAGTAATCACTTAGTAGCCTTCTTGGTCTTCAGACAAAAAAAAACACAGTATTGGCCGGTCACAGTGGCTCACGCCTATAATCCCAGCACTTTGGGAGCCTGAGGCGGGTGAATCACCTGAGGTCAGGAGCTTGAGACCAGCCTGACCAACATGGTGAAACCCTGTCTCTACTAAAAAAATACAAAAATTATCTGGGCATGGTCATGGGCACCTGTAATCCTAGCTACCTGAGAGGCTGAGGCAGGAGAATCACTTGAACCCGTGATGGGGAGGTTGCAGTGAGCCAGGATCATGCCATTGCACTCCAGCCTGGGTGACAGAGCCAGACTCCGTCCAAAACAAAACAAAACAAAACAGTATTTATAGGGTTTGTACTATCTGAGGTTTCAGATATCCACTGGGGTCTTGAAGGTATCCCCTGCGGATAAGGAAGGAGTACTGTTTATGTTTGTAAATATCATTTCCTACTCTGAGGGCTACCTTTTCACTGTCTTTTTTTTTTTTTTTTTTTTTAAGGCGGAGTTTTGCTCTTGTCATCCAGGCTGGAGTGCAATGGTGCAATCTTGGCTCACTGCAACCTCCGCCTCCCGGGTTAAAGTAATTCTCCTGCCTCAGCCTCCCAAGTAGCTGGTATTACAAGCATGTGCCACCATGCCTGGCTGATTTTTGTATTTTTAGTAGAGATGGGGTTTCACCACACTGGCCGGGGTGGTCTTAAACTCCTGACCTCAGGTGATTTGCCTGCCTCGGCCTCCCAAAGTGCTGGGATTATAGGTATGAGCCACAGTGCCAGGCGCCACTGCCTATTTTTTATTTTTAAAAGTGTAAAACATTGAATTTTATTTCAACAGTACTGCTTTTAATGACTGTTGGGTATTCCATTTTTATATTAGTGTGCTTACCTTTTTAAAATTGATTTGCAAGATCTGTTTGTATATTAAGTATATTGACCACTGTGTGGTATGTGTCTGTTACAAATATATTTTCCCAGCATGTTGGTTCTCTTTAGATTTTGTTTATGGTGCTGCTGCCATTCGGAACCTTCTGACTGATCTTTTCCTTAATGATTTATCACTTTAGGTATCACATTTGAATATCCCTTCTGTATTAGTCTGTTCTCATGCTGCTAATAAAGACATATCTGAAGGCTGGGTGTGGTGGCTCACACCTGTAATCCCAGCACTTTGGGAGGCCAAGGCAGGTGGATCACATGGTTAGGAGTTTGAGACCAGCCTGACCAACATGGTGAAACCCCATCTCTACTAAAAACATAAAAATTAGCCAGGTGTGGTGGTGCATGCCTGTAATCCCAGCTACTCAGGAGGCTGAGGCAGGAGAATTGCTTGAACTGGGGAGGCGGAGGTTGCAGTGAGCCGAGATTGCACCACTGCACTGCAGCTTGGGCGACAGAGCGAGACTCTGTCTCAAAAAAAAAAAAAAAAAGACATACCCAAGACTGGGTCATTTATAAAGAAAAAGGGATTTAGTGTGCTCACAGTTCCACATGGCTTGGGAGGCCTCCCAATCACGGTGGAAGGCAAAGCAGGAGTGAAGACATGGCTTACATGGCGACAGGCAAGAAAGCGTGTGCAGGGGAACTGCCGTTTGTAAGATCATCAGATCTTGTGAGACTTATTCACTATCATGAGAATAGCATGGGAAAAACCCACCCCCATGATTCAATTACCTCCCACCGGGTCCCTCCCACAACCTGTGGGGATTATGGGAGCTGTAATTCAAGATGAGATTTGGGTGGGGACACAGCCAAACCCTATCATTCCACTTTGGTCACTCCCAAATCTCATGTCCTCACATTTCAAAACCAATCATACCTTCCCAACAGTCCCCCAAAGTCTCAACTCATTTCACCATTAACTCAAAAGTCCACAGTCCAAAGTCTCATCTGAGGCCGGGCGTGGTGGCTCACACTTGTTATCCCAGCACTTTGGGAGGCCAAGGCAGGCAGATCAAGACCAAGGAGTTCAAGACCAGCCTGGCCAAAATAGTAAAACCCAGTCTATACTAAAAATACAAAAATTAGCCAGGCATGGGGGCACATGCCTGTAGTCTCAACTACTTGGGAGGCTGAGGCACAAGAATTGGTTGAACCTGGGAAGCAGAGGTTGCAGTGAGCCAAGATTACACCACTCAACCCCAGCCTGGGTGACAGAGTGAGATTCTGTCTCCAAAAAAAAAACAACAACAACAAAATAAAGTCTCATCTGAGACAAGGCAAGTCCCTCCCACCTATGGGCCTGTAAAATCAAAAGCAAGTTTAGTTATTTCCTAGATACAGTGGGATACAGGGATTGGGTAAATACATCCATTTCAAATGGAAGAAATTGATTGGCCAAAATGAAGGGGCTGCAGGCTCCATGCAAGTCCTAAATCCAGTGGGGCAGTCAAATCTTAAAGCTCCAGAAAGATCTTCTTTGACTCTGTGTCTCACATCCAGGTCATGCTGATGCAAGAGGTGGGTTCCCATGGTCTTGGGCAGCTCTGCCCCTCTGGCTTTGCAGGGTACAGCCCTGCTCCTGGCTGCTTTCACAGGCTGGTGTGGAGTATCTGTGGCTTTTCCAGGCACATGGTGCAAGCTGTCGGTGGATCTAACATTATGGGTTCTGGAGGGCAATGGCCCTCTTCTCACAGCTCCACTAGAGGCAGTGCCCCAGTGGGGACTCTCTGTGGGGGCTCCCACTCCACATTTCCCTTCTGCACTGCCCTAGCAGAGGTTCGCTATGAAGGCTTCACCCCTGCAGCACACCTCTACCTGGACATCCAGGCATTTCCATACAGCCTCTCAAATCTAGGTGAAGGTTCCCAAACCTCTGTTCTTGACTTCTGTTCACCAGCAGGCCCAGCACCACGTGTAAGCCACCAAGGCTTGGGGCTTGCACCCTCTGAAGCAATGGCCTGAGCTGTACTTGGCCCCTTTTAGCCCCGACTGGGATGCAGGGCACCAAGTCCTGAGACTGCACAAAACAGCAAGGCCATGGGCCTTGCCCATGAAACCATTTTTTCTCCTAGTCCTTTGGACCTGTGATGGGAGAGGCTGCTGTGAAAACTTCTGACATGCCCTGGAGACATTTTTCCCCTTGTCTTGGTGATTAACATTTGGCTCCTCGTTACTTATGCAAATTTCTGCAGCAGGCTTGAGTTTTTCCTCAGAAAATGGGTTTTTCTTTTCTATCACATTGTCTGGCTGCAAATTTTCAAAACATTTATGCTCTGTTACCCTTTTAAACATAGGTTCCAATTCCAAACCATATCTTTGTGAATACATAAAACTGAAATGAATGCTTTTAACAGCACTCAAGTCACTTCTTGAATGCTTTCCTGCTGAGAAATTTCTTCCACTAGGTACCCTAAATCATCTCTCTCAAGTTCAAAGTTCCACAGATCTCTAGGGCAGGGGCAAAATGCTGCCAGTCTCTTTGCTAACACATAACAAAAGTGACCTTTACCCCAGTTCCCAAAAAGTTCCTCATCTCCATCTAAGACCATGTCAGCCTGGACTTCATGGTCCATATCACTCTCAGCATATTGGTCAAAGCCATTCAACAAGTCTCTAGGAAGTTCCAAAATTTCCCACATTTTTCTGTCTTCTTCTGAGCCTTCCAAACTGTTCAAACCTCTGCTTGTTACCCAGTTCCAAAGTCACATTTTCACATCTCCTTATAGCAGCACCCCACTTTACTGGTACCAATTTACTATATTAGTCTTTTCTCATGCTGCTAATAAAGACATCCCTAAGACTAAGAAAAAGAGGTTTAATGGACTCATAGTTCCACATGGCTGGGGAGGCCTCACAATCATGGTGGAAGGCGAAGGAGGAGCAAAGGCCTGTCTTACGTGGCGGCAGGCAAGAGAGCGTGTGCAGGGGAATTGCCCTTTATAAAACCATCAGATCTCATGAGACTTATTCACCATCATGAGACAGCATGGGAAAAACCTGCCCCCATTATTCAATTACCTCCTGCCCAGTCCCTCCCATGACATATGGGGATTATGGGAGCTACAATTCAAGATGAGATTTGGGTGGGGACACAGCCAAACCATATCACCTTCCTAACCAGAGGTCACATATTTTTTGTGTTTTTATTGTTGTGTGTCACAGCTTTGTGGTTTTATTTTTCATGCATTTAAATCTTTAATCCACTTGGAGTTTACTCTGATAATATAAGATTACAGCCTGGGAATCTACATTTTTTACCAAAATGTTTATCTAGATAAGACCCTGGGGTAGGGTGGGGCTTTGGGGGCCAGTTTCATCTTGAAGGCTTCTTGGTGACTATCTCTGTACTCTTCCACCCCTGCTAGGCCTTGGAGACCAGGGCCAGCCCTGGCCACACCCCAGGCTGTGTCACCTTCGTCCTGAATGACCACAGCATGGCCTTCACTGGAGATGCTCTGTTGATCCGTGGGTGTGGGCGGACAGACTTCCAGCAAGGTGACCAGCTCCTTTATCCAGCCCAAGATCTTCATAGTTACGTGTGTGTCAAGTGTTGAAGTATCTGTTACAAGAATGAATGGATGGATATTAGACTTTTAGGGGACTTCAGTATTAAATTCAAGTTTACCTGCTAGAACAGTGGTCCCCAACCTTTTTGGCACCAGGGACCAGTTTTGTGGAAGACAGTTTTTCCATGGACCATGGCAGGGCATAGTTTTGGGGATTCAAATGCATTACATTTATTGTGTACTTTATTATTATTACATTGCAATAGATAATGAAATAATTATGTAACTTACCATCATGTAGAATCAGTGGGAACCCTGAGCTTGTTTTCCTGCAACTAGATGGTCCCATCTGGGAGAGATGGAAGATAGTGACAGATCATCAGGCATTAGATTCTCATAAGGAGAACATAACCTAGATCCCTCGCATGTGCAGTTCACAATAGGGTTTGTGCTCCTATGACAATCTAATGCTGCTGTGGATCTGACAGGAGGCAGAGCTCGGGTGGTAACCGGAGTGATAGGCAGCGGCTGTAAATACAGATGAAGCTTTGCTCATTCACCCACCGCTCACCACCTTCTGCACAGCCCAGTTCCTAACAGACCACGGACTGGTACCCAGGGTTAAGGACCCCCATTCTAGAGTATGGGAAGAGTTAGATTCAGGGGCTTAGCTGTTGGGGGACAGTTAGATTCAGGGGTGTGTTAGTTACCTATTTGAGCCCAGCTTGGGCAACATAGTGAGACTCCCTCTCTAAGAAACAAATATAGCTAAGAAAAAAAAACAAAGGGCTGGGCGCGGTGGCTCACGCCTATAATCCCAGCACTTTGGGAGGCTGAGGTGGGTGGATCATGAGGTCAGGAGTTCAAGACCAGCCTGGCCAAGATGGTGAAACCCTGTCTCTACTAAAAATACAAAAATTAGCTGGCCATGATGGTGGGTGCCTGTAATCCCAGCTACTCGGGAGGCTGAGGCAGAGATTTACTTGAACCCAGGAGGCGGAGGTTGCAGTGAGCCAAGATTGCGCCACTGCATTCCAGCCTGGGTGACAAGAGTGAGACTCCATCTCAAAAAAAAAAAAAAAAAAAGTTGTTAGAGCCAGCAGTTTTAATTGCCAGGGAGCAATGAATGATCCATTTGGAGTCTAGCTGCTAGAGACAGATTTAGGAGCTTCCCTATAGAAAGGGAGTATAGTTTCAGAATCTCAGGGTTGGGCCATCCTTTGAGCATGTGTGTGAATGTGGGGTTAACACTAGGCCTGGAATTTAGCTGCCTTATGGGGAGAGGTGAGGCTGGATGAGAGGGAAAGACAGAAGCCATGATGAGATGGCCATGGGAAGCCACATCCCCAGGCCTCTTCCTCCCTCTTCCCTCTCTCCTTGTCTCTGCATCTCAGTCTCTGTCTTTTTCTTTCCAAGGCTCCCAATCTCCCACTTATCCATTCGCAGTATAGTCAGGAAGCTGAAGGATTTAGGCTGAAATGCAAGGTGGAAGAGAGGTTTGCCCCATACTTAGGACTCAGAGCTGCTTGTGGGGACCATGGCTTCACACTCTCCTCCTGGGCCTCATGTCTGCAGTTTCTTTCTTCTTCTTCTTCTTCTTTTTTTTTTTTTTTTTTTCTTGAGACAGAGCCTCGCTCTATCTCCCAGGCTGGAGGGCAGTGGTGTGATCTTGGCTCACTGCAACCTCCACCTCCCGGGTTCAAGCAATTCTCCTGCCTCAGCCTCCCGAATAGCTGGGATTACAGGCATGGGTCACCACGTCTGGCTAATTTTTGTATTTTTAGTAGAGACAGGGTTTTGCCATGTTGGCCAGGCTGGTCTCGAACTCCTGACCTCAGGTAGTCCACCTGCCTCAGCCTCCCAAAGTGCTAGGATTACAGGCATGAGCCACTGCACCTGGCTTTGTCTTCAGTTTCTTACCTTCTAGTCCACCTTCCTTGTTCAGAACCCTTACTTGACATCCCGTGGGTGACAGCCAAGGTCACAGATGACACTCTTTGGTGCTTCACGGTGTCATTCCAACCCTATTTACAGCCATGCTGAATTTCTCACCATTCCTCAGTTATTTGTATATGCTGTTCCATCTGCCTAGAATGCCTTTCCCCGTTCTCTACTTAGACAAAGGGATATTGGCAGGACACGAAGGAGAGGGTTTAGCTGTAGTGATTTTATCCTCCTACTCTTTTCTTGAAGGAAGGGATTAGAGTCTTCTGTCCTGTTGATCCACCGACCTCTGATCTTTCCTTCCCTAGGCTGTGCCAAGACCTTGTACCACTCGGTCCATGAAAAGATCTTCACACTTCCAGGCGACTGTCTGATCTACCCTGCTCACGATTACCATGGTGAGGGCTTCCTGGAAGAGGTGTGGGGTGTACATAACTTTGAAAGTGGAGTGTGAATTTCTGTAATCCTTGTAGGGCATGAAGACGACCAGTCTCAGAAATTTCTCTGGCCAAAAAAAAATTAAGTGTTTGAGGCTGGGCAAGGGGGCTCAGGCTTGTAATCCTAGCACTTTGGGAGGCCAAGGCAGGAGGCTCCTTTGAGCCCAGGAGTGAGTTTGAGACCAGCCGGAGTAACATGGCAAAACCCTGCCTCTACAAAATACAAAAAATTAGCCAGGCATGGTGGCATGCTGCCAGCTACTTGAGAGGCTGTGGTAGGAGGATTACTTGAGCCCAGGAGGTTGAGGCTGCAGTGAGCTATGATCGTACCACTATATTCCAACCTGGGTGACATAGCAAGACCCTGTCTCAAAAAAAAATAAAAAAAATAAAAAATAAAGTGCTTGAGTCTGCTGTGTGTGGATGTAGAAACCATGTGACTGCCAGATGCCTAGAATTCTGCAGGGCATGGGTTTTCCTGGGCCTTACTTGTGGAGCTTAGGGAACTGGGGGAAAACTAAATTTCCCATAGTGCCCATGGAGGAGGGAAAGCTATTTCAGGAAAATTCTGGGAAGAGCCCCTGCCAGAGAGGCCCCTGCCAGAGAGGCACCCAAGGCCTCCTGGGGAATGTAGTTCTGAGAGGCCTGAGGCACTGGACTCCTCGACTTTCCTTCCCCTCCCTTGGCCACTAGGGTTCACAGTGTCCACCGTGGAGGAGGAGAGGACTCTGAACCCTCGGCTCACCCTCAGCTGTGAGGAGTTTGTCAAAATCATGGGCAACCTGAACTTGCCTAAACCTCAGCAGATAGGTGAGCAGCTGGGGACCTGGACTCCTGGGTCTGAGAGAGGAGGGGCTGGGGGCGTGGACTCCTGGGTCTGAGGGAGGAGGGGCTGGGGGCCTGGACTCCGGGTCTGAGGGAGGAGGGGCTGGGGGCCTGGACCCGGGGGGGGGGGGCTGGGGCCTGGACTCCCGGGTCTGAGGGAGGAGGGGCTGGGGGCCTGAACTCCCGGGTCTGAGGGAGGAGGGGCTGGGGCCTGGACTCCGGGTCTGAGGGAGGAGGGCTGGGGCCTGGCTCCCGGGTCTGAGGGAGGAGGGGGGCTGGTCTGGGGAGGGGCTGGGGGCCTGGGCTCCTGAGTGTGAGGGAAGGAGTGGGCTCAGGCGAAAACTCTAGTTCCCTGAAGAGGAAAGGTTCCCAGGATTTCTGGGTCTCCAGTGGGGCCTGGAGCTCTGCCTAGGCCCCTTAGTTTTAAACTTGATTTCTTCCTTTCAGACTTTGCTGTTCCAGCCAACATGCGCTGTGGGGTGCAGACACCCCCTGCCTGATCTCACTTCTGTCAGATGCTCCCATCGGTATTAATGCACTAGGAGGGAGGAGAGGGCGGCGTCGACACTGCACCTCTCCTTTCCCACCCCACTCCCGAACCCCAGCCCCTGGAGCTTCCTAAATAAAACTTTTTTTTAACATGAGTCTGACTTCTACCTATTTTCTGGGGGAACCAATTGGGTTTCTGGGCCAAAAGGGATGGAGTTCTGGTCCTGTAGAGAGGCCAGGGAGCCTGCAAGATTTCTTTTCTTTTTTTTTTTTTTTGAGATGGAGTCTCCCGCTGTTGCCCAGGCTGGAGTGCAGTGGCACGATCTCGGCTCACTGCAACCTCTGCCTCCCGGGTTCAAGCGATTCTCCTGCCTCAGCTTCCCGAGTAGCTGGGACTACAGGCGCGTGCCACCATGCCCGGCTAATTTTTTTGTATTTTTAGTAGAGACAGGGTTTCACCGTGTTAGCCAATATGATCTTGATCTCCTGACCTCGTGATCCACCTGCCTCGGCCTCCCAAAGTGCTGGGATTACAGGCGTGAGCCACCGCGCCCGGCCTGGGAGCCCACAAGATTTCTAACTCACAAGATCAAAAACAAACACAGATATCTGGGGCAGGTCTTCTCATCACCTTGGATTAGAACACCGGCTTGCTTTTGAGCCATTTCCCACTTAGCCCTGGGGTAAGGTACTTCACTTCCCTAGGCCTCAGTTTTCTTATCTGTAAAATGGAAGGGATAATAATAGGGTGTTGTGATGCTCTGATGAGTCAATGTGTTTGAGTGCCTGGCACGTGACCTATCGGTGTTCACCATTAAAGTTAGTATCATTTAGAATGATCTTTTGGGTACTTCCTGGCTTGTAGTGACAGTATACGCAATGGTTAAGAACATGGACTTTTGAGAGAATGAAGCCTGCATTTTACCACTTACAACATGTGTAGATCTTGGCTACATTTTTTTTTTTTTTGAGATGGGGTCTTACTCTGTCGCCCAGGCTGGAGTGCAGTGGCGCATTCAAGATTCACTGCAGCCTCGACCTCCTGGGCTCAAGAGATCCTCCTGCCTCAGCCTCTGGAGTAGCTGAGATGACAGGTGTGTGCCACCACACCTGGCATAATTTTTGTATTTTTAGTAGAGATGGGGTTTCTCCATGTTGCCCAGGCTGGCCTTGAACTCCTGGTCTCAAGCAATCCACCTGCCTCGGCTTCCCAAAGTGCTGGGATTACAGGCCTGAGCCTCTGTGCCCAGTCAACCTTGGGTGCATTTGTCTTCCTCAGCTTGTATCCCCAAGTATAAAATGGAGATAGTAGGCCAGGCGCGGCAGCTCACACCTGTCATCTCAACACTTTGGGAGGCCGAGGCAGGCAGGTTGTTTGAGCCCAGGAGTTCAAGACCAGCCTGGGCAACCTGGAGAAACCCAGTCTCTAGTAAAAAAAAGAAATGGAGGTAGTAATCACTTTCTCGCTGGGCAGCTTTGAGGGTGAAATTAAATGACTGGGTACAAAGTGTTTAGCACAGCTCTTGACTTCTAATCATCCCTTTTCATATACCAGTTATTTTCCTGTTTTCGCCCAGAGAGGAAAGGGTCTGGCTGAGACCTTTAACCTCTGCCCTCCACCCCATAGCGAAGCGGGGGGGTGGCGGTACACTTCCCTCAGTCTCTGGGCAGGTCTCTGACTCAGTTCAGGGCACCCCTTCCCCTTGTCCAGCTCCCCAAACCGGTCAGGGCCCTTCTGAAGGGCTCATTAGAGGGGAGACGTCCCCATCTTCATTCCTGCCTTCCTTTCTGAACTCCCAAGGTCTGGACATTAGAGTGGCGCCCATACAGAGGTGGCCAAGACTCCTCCAGGGGGGCAGGAATGAGGGGCTCGAGGGAGACTGGGAGGTCGCGATGCTGAGTTCCACAAGGGTGGGGCCGGGGCCGGTGGGGCCGGGATGGCCGGATGCCGAGGCCACGGGTGGGGCAAGCCCGTCGCTCCCTCCTCCCTCGGGAGCTGTTGGACCTGTTGTCCCCCCTCCACTTCCGGGCTGCTGGGGAGGGGGACCGGGCGGCCTCTCTCCTCCCTCTTCCCCTGCCACCTGTCTCATAGGCAGAAGCAGCCGCGCCCAGCGCGCAGAGCGGAGCGCGCCGAAGCCTGAGCTGGTGAGGGGGCCGAGGCTGTGGGGAGGCGGCAGCTGGACTTCGGAATCTCAAGGACTCCGACTCCTGGCTTGTTCAGAGAAGGAGAGCCCGGGAGCCCCGACTCCTGGATCCCTGGGTGAGGCGGCATGGGCGCTGTTGCCCTGCACAGTGGGGTCGGGACTAAGACTACGGGGCTCCGGAAAGGATGGGGCGGGAGCCGAACTGCTGAGTCTCGGAGGGAGAAGATGGGTCGCTCTAAGCGAATCCAAGAGATTGTAGGGGGCTGCTGGGAGGGTACACGGCCTGACACCTGGAGCTGAGGGAGGGGAGGCGGAGTCGAAGAGGCCAGTAGGGGGCGTGCTACGACCCAGACTCAAATTCCGGTCCCGTCTCCGGGGGCGTGTCGCCTTGAAGCCATCAAGCCCCGCCTCTGGAAACTTCAGGACACGCCTCCGTAACGCTCAGTTCCATCCTTTGATCTCTTAGGCCCCGCCTCCTGGGGGGGGTCTCGGCGCCCCGGAGCAGACGCGAGCGGCGCTCAGCCGTCCTAGGCCTAGCCCCCGCCCAGGCCCCGCCCCCAGAGCGCCTGGTCCCGCCCACCCCGCAGGAGCCCGAGCGGCCATGGGGACGCGGAGCAGCCCCGAGGAGGGGACCCCGCCGCCTCCGGTCCCGGAATGCGACGTGGATGTCCAGCCCCAGGGCCATCCCGAGGAGTCCCGGGAACAGGAGGCACCCGAAGTCCTGGCGGAACCTTCGAGCCGCAGGGGAGCTGAGCAGCAGGCGGAGGAAGAAGAAGTGGGAGAAGGCAGCAGCACTGAGAGCAGCCGCGACGCGGTGAGGGGCCCTAGGGCGACAGCGCGGGGGGCTTGGACGGACGGGGACCCAAACAGGTGGCCGGACAGGTAGACAGGTAGAGGGAAACCAGAAAGACAGAGACCCGGAGACAGGGAGAGAGACCCAGGGATAGCAGAGGCTACTGAGAGACAGACACCAGGACACGGAGCCAGAGAGGCAGAGGCACAGACAGACAGAAACCAGATACAGAGACAGAAACCAGATAGAGCCACGGGGAGGCCCCAAGAACGGAGACAGACCCAAACGGGCGACAGAGTCAGAGAGATGGGTATAGAGGAACCAGATAGGTGCTCACGCCTGTAATCCCAGCACTTGGGGAGGCCGAGGGGAGGATTGCTTAAGCCCAGGAGTTCGAGACAAGTCTGGGCAACATAGCAAATCCCTGTCTCTAGAAAAAAAAAATACAAAAATTGTCCAAGCACAGTGCCGCATGCCTGTAATCCCAGCTACTCGGGAGGCTGAGGCAGGAGGATTGCTTGAGCCCAGGAGTTGTAGGCTGCAGTGAACTATGACTGCGCCACTGCACCCCAGCCTGAGACAAAGCAGAACCTATCTCTAAAAACGAGAGAGAGAGAGACCAGATAGACAGACAGGAGAGACTACTGAACAGAGAACCAAACGAGTAAGAAATGTAGAGAGATCAAGAAACCAGACAGAGACCCAGAGACATGGAGACTGAGAGACAAAGACCCCAAAAAGACAGAGACACAGACTAGAGTCAGAGAGAGGGGAATCGAGACAGAAGGAAACCCAGAAATAAACGGCAGAGATGCTCAGAGAAACAAATAGAGAAAAACCTCGAGAGAGGGACATACTTCGAGGAAGAAAGATCTAGTGATTCAGAGGCAGTGGACAGATACCGAATCTGAGAGACTGGGGTCGGATGGAGAGACAGAGAGACAGATCCAGGCACTACAAGAAAGTGACGCCAAGAGAATAGGACCTGCTAGAGAAAAAGAAACACCTTTCATAAGTCGGCTTTACATCCGCCCAGCCTCCATACGGTACTGCAAGCCTCTGTGGTCTGTGTGATTGGGTGGTCACGGGACTTGCACTCTCCCCTACTCCGACCTTAAATACAAGGGGCTGAGGCCGGGCGCGGTGGCTCACGCCTGTAATCGTAGCACTTTGGGAGGCCGAGGTGGGAGAATGGCTTGAGCCTAGGAGTTTGAGACCAGCCTGGGCAACATAGCATGACCCCCTCTCTACCAAAAAAAAAAGAGAGATTGGCGTGGTGGTGCGCGCCTGTAGTCACAGCTAACTAGGAGGCTGAGGCAGAAGGATCGCTTGAGCGCGGGAGGTCGATGCTGCAGTGAGCCATAATCGCGCCACTGCATTCCAGCCGGTGAGACCCTATCTCAGGACAAAAAAAAAAAAAAAAAGAATGAAAGAAAATAAAAAGAAAAGAGCCTGCGACAGATTATGGGAGTGGTGGTTGTGTTAGGTAAGTGGACTGATGGACTGAGACCCGCAGAGAGGGATGTTGGGTGGGGACCAGACCTACTTAGTGATTGCAGGGGGCGAAGCATCTCCACTTAACCACGCCCCCTCAACTTCAGCCCGAGGCTGCGCCTCGGATAGCGATGGCGGCCACACCTCCCGCATCCACCTCTTCGCGGGAAGGGGTGCGAGGGGCGGCGCGGCGCCTGCAAGGACAGCAGCTGGAGTCATTGACTCGCGTGGCCCTGATGGAGCAGCGAGTGAAGGAGCTACAGCGCCAGAGGAAGGAGCTGAGGATCGAGGTGAGGCTGCGGACCCCTTGGGAAGCCTGGCCCCAACTCAAGCGGAACCGGCAAAGCCGGACTCCCAGCCTTTTCCTCTGGTGGGATCAGATTTTAGGGCCTCCGCTCTACTTCCCTCCAAATTCAGGTCCCTGGAGTCCATCCTCCCTTCGAATCCGGTAGTTCAGGCCCTGGGCCTCTTCCTTGGACCTAGGCGTTCGAGCCCCCAGCCCTGGCATTCTCTCCGCAGATGGAGGTGGAGGTGGCCTTGCTGCGGGGTGAGCTGGCTGGGGAGCGAGTGGCCGCTCGCCGGGAGGAGGAGCAGCTGCGGGAGCTGCTGGGGCAGCAGGCGGCCTCGGAGCATCGCGGCCGCCAGCAGCGGGAACAGGTCTGTTTGGCTCACCGGGTCTTCATCAGCAGCGTCCTTCCTGGTCCATGGATGTTGGTGTGCTCCTACCCACCGCGCCCCGGGGTTGTCCCCATTCCCCAAAGGAAGACATTTGGGCTCCTGAGAGAGTGAGGGGCAGATGCCCCTCCTGGTTTTCCTCCTCCCTCCCTGGGCGAGATTTTTGGGGCTCTTCCTTTGTCCCCTGTCCGTTTGCTATTTAAATGCGGGTGTGTGAAAACTTCCAAACTGGCCGGAAGCGGTGGCTCACGCCTGTAATCATAGCACTTTGGGCGAGGCGGGCGGATTGCCTGAGCTCAGGAGTTTGAGACCAGCCTGGGCAACATGGCGAAACCCCGTCTCTGCTTAAAAATACAAAAATTAGCAGGGCGTGGTGGGGGGCGCCTGTAGTCCCAGCTACTTGGGAGGCTGAGGCAGGAGAATCGCTTGAATCCGGGAGATGGAGATTGCAGTGAGCCAAGATCGCACCATTGCACTCCAGCAGCCTGGGCGACAAGAACGAGACTCCGTCTCAAAAAAAAAAAAAAAAAAAAAAAGTAAAGAAGAAAACTTCCGAACCCACTATAGTTAGGCAGCTCCCATGTCTTGTGCCCACCAGCTTCAGCAATGATTAATATTCTTACATTCTTGTTTCATTATCTCCAATTTGTTCCCGTCCCCAGTTTTAAAAGCCAATCCCAGACATCATATGGCCTGTACATAATGTTTAGAGTGTATCATTGACAGATAAGAAATCCTTTTTGGCTGGGCGAGGTGGCTGACACCTGTAATCCCAGTACTTGCTGGGGAGGCGGGGGGGGGGGGGGGCGGGGGGGAATGAGGGCGGGGCAAAGTAGGAGGATCGATTGAGCTCAAGACTATGAGACCAGCCTGGCAACATAATGAGACACCGTTTCTGTGAAAAATAAAAATACAAAAATTAACCAGGCATGGTGGCATGTGCCTGTGGCCTCAGACTCAGAAGAGTGAGGTGGGAGGATCAATTGAGCCCAGAAGGTAGAGGCTGCAGTGAGCTGTGATCATGACACTGCACTCCAACCTGGGCGACAGAGCAAGACCCTGTCTCAAAAATAAAAAATTAATTAAGTTCTTAGCATTGTCTTATTTCTGGTTAGTTTTTGTATTTCCCAGACAGTCTCAAAATGCCAGTTAACAGGTGGCTTGTTTGAATGAAGTCCCCAAAGGTCAGTGTGATTGGCTGATATGTCTTGCCCGTTGTTTTATCTCTCGTGGTTCCTACCCGCTGTGCCTTCCCCATATTGTTTATTGGAAAAACCCAGTCTTCTGTCCCATAGGCAGAGCATGGCCGATTGCATGCCTGTGGTGCCCTTGAACATGCCTCTGTTTCTGCAAGTGGGTGTTGGTTAGAGGGAGAGGTTTGATCGTATTCAGAAGTGCTTTAGTGCTTCCTGAGCCGGTGTTGGGAACCTCATCTCTGGTTGTCCCAACCTAATGAGATCACCCTAGTCTCTCTTTTTTTTTTTTTTTGTGAGACACAGTTTTGCTCTTGTTGCCCAGGCTGGAGTGCAATGGTGCGATCTTGGCTCACCGTAACCTCCGCCTTCCAGGTTCAAGTGATTCTCCTGCCTTAGCCTCCCCAGTAGCTGGGATTACAGGCATGCGCCACCATGCCCGGGTAATTTTGTATTTTCAGTAGAGATGGGGTTTCTCCATGCTGGTCAGGCTGGTCTCGAACTCCTGACCTCAGGTGAACCGCCCGCCTTGGCCTCCCAAAGTGCTGGGATTACAGATATGAGCCACCGCAGTTCGAGGCCAGCCTGGCCAACATGATGAAACCCCATCTCTATTAAAAATACAAAAAATTAGCTGGGTGTGGTGGCAGGCACCTGTAATCCCAGCTATTCGGGAGGCTGAGGCAGTAGAATTGCTTGAATCCGGGAGGTGGAGGTTGTAGCTCCCAGGAGCCAAGATCACACCACTGCACTCCAGCCTGGGCAACAGGAGCAAAACTCTGTTTCAAAAAAAAGAATCTTTTATCTGAAGATTGTAACATCCATCAGTGGTCATTGCTTGGGTCAGTTACCATTATAGATTGGAAAATGGTGACTTGTGATTTTGTCAGTTTTTTTCTTCGCAAGTGTCGTGTATGTTGGAATTTTATGAGGCTGGGTCCTAGGCCCTCATTTATCCTCAAAGATCATATATTTCTCCCAGGCCTTCTCTACTGAGACAGAAACGTGCCCTTCTTCCTAGGGTACTGGCTACTAGGTACTCCTTTCTCACTCAGATCCAGAAATCTCGGTCGCAGCCCCTTCTCCCTCTGTCCCAGGAGTCCAGGCCCCCAGCTCCTCCTCCCTCAAACCCAGAAGTCCAGATCCCCAGATCCTCCTTCCTCAGATCCAGGAATCCAGGCCCCAGCCCCTCCTCCCTCTGACCCAGGAGTCTGGCTGACCTCAGCAACTCCCTTCTCCACACTGTTTGTCTTGCTGTCCCTTTGGTCACCAGGCCAGAGTCCTGGACTTTGCCCTGTACACTTCCCTGTCTCTCACCTCCAAGCGTGTCAGCCACCATGTCCTATCCTTTCTGCTTCCTGATCCTCTTTGTCTAGTCCATCTATTTTTTCAGCCCCACTGCCCAGGCCCCAGCTTAGGTCTCACCCTCACTGCTTGGAGGACTCCCGAGGGAGCTGCTCTCCACCCCTCTAACCCATCTCCCAGAGGGATGATTCCTAGCTCCTACTCCATCCTTTCAGTCCTTCTGAGGCTCCCCATATCCCCAGGTTGACCAAACCCCCTGTGAGCTGGACGAGCTGGCCTTCCCACTGTCCTCTCCCACCACGTTCTTCCCACCACCACATCCTCTTCCACCCTGGCTGGAGTTTGTCCCCCAGACTTCTTGTACTTTTCAACTTTCATGCATTTGTGCCAAGCCGTTTCCTCTGCCCAAAATGCTCTTCTAGCTCCTTTTATTTTCCCAGATCCAAATGCTCCCTGATTGTTTTGTTTTGTTTTGTTTTTGAGACAGGGTCTCACTGTCGCCCAGGCTGGAGTGCGGTAGTGCAATCACTGCAGCTTCAACCTCTGGCTGACATTGTTCTTCATTCTAGGTTCCCACAGTCTCTGGATTTTACTGCCCTGATCTTTCCAACTGGCTGTGTTCCCACCTGGAGGACAGGGCCCAGACACAATCCACTTCTGCATCCACCGTATCACATAACATGAATATGTTTTGCATTCATTTCTTTTCTTTCTTTCTTCCTTCCTTCCTTCCTTCCTTCCTTCCTTTTCTTTCTCTTCTTTCTTTCTCTTTCTTTCTTTCTTTCTTTCTTTCTTTCTTTCTTTCTTTCTTTCTCTTTTCTTTCTCTTTCCTTTTTCTCTCTTTTCTCCTTTCCTTCCCTTTCCTTTCAAGACAGTGTCTCCCTCTGTCACCCAGACTGGAACAGTGATGCAAACACAGCTCTGTGCAGCCTCAGTCTCCCTGGCTCAAGCAATCCTCCCACCTCAGCCTCCCAAGTAGCTGGAACTACAGGCGTGCACTAACACACTCCACTAATTTTTTTGTTTTTTTTTTTTGTAGAGGTGGGCTCCCCCTATGGTGCCCCAGGTTTATCTCAAACACCTGGGCTCAAGAGATCTTCCCGCCTTGGCCTCCCAAAGTGCTAGGATTACAGGTGTGAGCCACCACACCTGGCCTCATTCATTTCTTTAAAATCTTGGCGCTGACTGTGAGGCAGGCCTGCACAGGAGTGAATCACATAGATGAAGTCCCTGCCTTTGTACAGCCGACACCCCAGGCAGGCGCTGAGATATGGCTGGCTGCTGCTTCCCCCGCTACGCTTAAGCTGAGGCTGAGAACCTGGTTGTTCTTTCAGGAGGAGAGGCGGCTGAGCCAGGAACGGGATCGCCTAGAGGGTCTTCGCCAGAGACTCCGCGAGGCCCAGGGACAGCTCGACTCACAGCCAGAGGACCAACGAGAGCGGCTTCTGCAGGATGTGCAGGAGGTAATGGCCCTCTGGTTTTTTTTGTTTGTTTATTTGTTTTTGAGACAGAGTCTTGCCCCGTTGCCCAGGCTGGAGTGCAGTGGTGCGATCTTGGCTCACTGCAACCTCCGCCTCCCAGGTTCAAGCAATTCTCCCACCTCAGCCTCCCGTGTAGCTGAGACTACAGGTGCGCACCACCACACCTGGCTAATTTTTGGAATTTTAGTAGAGACGGGGTTTCACTATTTTGGCTAGGCTGGTTTCGAACTCCTGACAGGTGATCCACCTGCCTCGGCCTCCCAAAGTGCTGGAATTACAGGCGTGAGCCACTGTGCCCAGCTGGCCCTCTGATTCTTAGCCCCCTCCTCCCCCAGGACCCAGGAATCCAGGTCCTCAGTCACCTTCTTCCTCTGACCAGGAGTTCCAGCCCCAGCTCACTACTCCCTGGGGTCCTAGGGATTCAGGCCTCCACGCTTTTTGTGTTCCGACCTATAGATGAGGGAACAACTGGATGTGGCCCAACGCGCCTATGAGGACCTGGAGTTCCAGCAACTGGAGCGGGAGAGCCGGCAGGAGGAGGAGGATCGGGACAGCCCTGGGCCCCAGGTGCCAGACCCCAAGGTCCAGGAACTTCAGGCCAGCATGGCGCAGCACAGAGTGAGTCATGCCCGACCAGCGCTGCCCCCCTTGCCGCTCCTCTCTGTCTCCCCTGCTCTGTCTGCGTTTTTCTCTGTCCTTGTTTCCTGCCTGTCATGTTCTTCTGAATAGTAACAACAAGAGCTGATACTGATGAAACATTTCCTATGTGCCAGATATGGTCCTGAATATTTCATGAGCATTTCCTCACTGAATCTTTACAACAAACCTATGAGGCAAGTCCTATTACGTTTTTTTTTTCCATGTTATAAATAAAGAAGCTGAAGGTCAAGGTGCTTAAGTAGTCTTTCCCAAGTTTCCTTAGTAAGGGATAGAGCCAGGATTTTTTTATTTTTATTTTTTGAGATAGGGTCTCACTCTGTCACCCAGGCTGGAGTGCAGTGACACGTTCACAGCTCACTGCAGCTTCGACCTCCTGTGCTTAAGTGATCCTCCGACCTCAGCCTCTCGAGTAGCTGGGACCACAGGTGCGAGCCCCCACACCTGGATAAGTTTTGTATTTTTAGTAGAGACAGGGTTTCACCTGGTCTCAAACGCGTGGGCTCAAGCAATCCCCCCACCTTGGCCTCTCAAGGTGCTGGGATTACAGACATGAGCCACCGTGCCTCGCCACAGCTAGGATTTGAACAAACTTGGTATTCACCACCACATTCTTTGCCTCTATTCCAAAAAGACGCTCCATCAGATCCTTCCTGGGAGCTTCACATTCAAGGGTCTGACTTGTCAGACCCTTGGGAAAAAATGGGCATGTTTGACCATATTTAACCCAGAGTTTCCCAAAGTTTTGGATTAGAAAGCTCGGCCAGGCTTGG
Source organism: Nomascus leucogenys (assembly GCF_006542625.1). NCBI lineage: Eukaryota > Metazoa > Chordata > Mammalia > Primates > Hylobatidae > Nomascus > Nomascus leucogenys. Next base: position 86,693,388 of record NC_044397.1, on the reverse strand, counting down.
TGGCTCACTCCTGTAATCCCAGCACTTTGGGAGGCCGAAGCAGGCGGATCACCTGAGGTTGGGAGTTTGAGACCAGCCTGACCAACATGGAGAAAGCCCGTCTCTATTAAAAATACAAAATTAGCTGAGCGTGGTGGTGCATGCCTGTAATCCCAGCTACTCGGGAGGCTGAGGCAGGACAATTGTTTGAATCTGGGAGACAGAGGTTGCGGTGAGCGGAGATTGCACCATTGCACTCCAGCCTGGGCAACAAGAGTGAAACTCCATCTCAAAAAAATAAAAAATAAAAGCTTTTCTTGGGTCTCCTTTCCCCACCTGTTTCTGGATCTTTTTCCTGTCCCGCTGGCTTTTCCTTTGTCTCGGGTTGTCTCTATTTGTCTCTGTTCTATTTCTATCTTTTCTTTTGCCTGAATCTTTGTCTACGTCTCTGTCTTTTGGGGCCTGTCTTGGTTGCTGTTCTCTCTGTCCATCCCTTTCTCTTCATCTTCCCTAGATCTCTTCTGGACCCTCAAAAGGGAAGAGGGTCCAGGGAGCTGAACGCTGGGTCCCCAGCCCTGGACACTCCGATCCCATGGTCTCTGGGAGGGGCTGGAGCAAACCCCAGCCCTCCAGGCGGATGTGGTTCTGTGGGAGGGTGGCCTGGAGAGCTGGCTGGGGCCTTGGCAGAGGAGTAACTGGGACAGAGGGGTGCTCTGCAGCACCGGATCCGGGTCCTGGAAGAGCAGCTCAAGTCACTGGGGGAGCAGATGGCAGCCGAGAGCCGGGGGCTGAGCCGGAAGAAGGAGGAGGCCCTTCAGGCCCTGTCACAGGTGAGCTCCCTGGCACCTGCCCTACCGTCCTCACTTTCCCCTGGGGCATCCCACCACCTCCCTGCACCCCAGATGTCTCCTGACATTAGGGAAAGCAGCTGAGACAGCCCATTCTGACTTTGACACGTAGCTGTCCATATCTTCTGGTAGGAACGGAGCCGGCTGCTCGAGCTCAACTGCCTTCAGGGAACACCTGGCGGGGACTTCTCTGAGCCCAACCCGGCCCTCACTAAGGTATGGGGATTTTGTATGCCTCTCACTCCCTCTTCCCTCAGGCCCCAGCCCTTCCTCCCTCAGACCCAGGAGTCCAGGCCCTAGCCCCTTCTCCCTCAGACTCAGGGGTCCTGCCCCAAGTCCCCTCCTCCCTCAGACTCAGGGGTCCTGCCCTGAGTCCCCTCTTCCCTCAGACCCAGGAGTCCAGGTCCCCAGTCCCCTCCTCTCTCAGACTCAGGAGTCCAGGCCCCAGCTCCTCCTCCCTCAGACCCAGGGGTCCAAGTCTCAGCCCTCCTCCCTCAGACCCAGGAGTCCAGGCCCCAGCCCCTCCTCCCTCAGACTCAGGGGTCCTGCCCCGAGTCCCCTCCTCTCTCAGACCCAGGAGTCCAGGCCCCAGACCCTCCTCCCTCAGACTCAGGGGTCCTGCCCCAAGTCCCCTCTTCTCTCAGACCCAGGAGTCCAGGCCCCAGCCCCTTCTCCCTCAGACCCAGGAATCCAGGCCCCCAGCCCCCTCCTCTCTCAGACAGAGGAGAGGCCCCCTGCCCCCTCCTCTCTCAGACCTCCTCAGGGAGCCAGGAGTCTCTGCCCACAGCCCTACGCTGGGAGACTGGACAATAAGGACCACATTTCATCTCTCCTTAGTTTTTCTTTCTGAGAAATGGGTGGCACTAGAGGCATGGGAACTGTGGAAACTGGCAGTGGCTCTGGGGTCCCTCCTGCTCCCATGAAACTTCACCCCCCCTCTCCTGCAGCTGCTGTTCACCCAGAAGACAGACCGCCAGCTGCTGGTGCTCCAGGACGCCGTGGCCCATTCCGCTGCCACCCCTACTTCTTCCTGCCTCTTCTCTGTCCATAGCTCCATGCAGGTGCCTCCCCCACTGCCTCTGTTTCCCCATGTGTCTTTATTGGTCAGTGGGGAGGGAGGGGCTAGGAGCAGAGTCCCCGAACTGGGGTCTCCAGAACTTCCACTCTGATTTTCTGTATGGGGGTTGGGGGATAGGGAAGCTTGGCCAAGGGGTATTCCTATGACTCCAGCTTTATTATTATTATTTTTTTCTGCGTAACACCCACCCCTGCCCTGGTGAAATGGGAACATGTGCACCCAGGGGTAGATTTTAAAAGCAACCAAACAGCATATTTTAATAAGGTCTCCCCTTCTCAGAAGTAACGCAGCTACTTGTGTTTTGAGAATCCTTCTAGACTTCCTTAAAACTGCGGAGGTGGTTAGGGGGCAGCTCATTTATAGTTAACAACAGACGGCCAGAGTGGTGGCTCATGCCTGTAATCCCAGCACTTTGGGAGGCCACGGCGGGCGGATGACCTGAGGTCAGGAGTTCGAGACCAGCCTGGCCAAGATGGCGAAATCCCATCTCTACTAAAAATACAAAAATTAGCCGGGCATGGTGATGCGAGGCTGAGGCATGAGAATTACTTGAATCTGAGAAGGCAGAGGTTGCAGTGAGCCGAGATTATGCCACTGTACTCCAGCCTGGGCGACAGAGTGAGACTTTGTCTCAAAAAACGAACCAAAAAAATCCCTAATCCAAAATGCTCAAAAATCTGAAACTCTTTGAGTGCCTACATGATGCTGCAAGGAAATGCACATTGGAGCAGTTTGGGTTTCAGAGTTTTAGGTTAAAGATGCTCAACCCAAATATTCCAAAATCTGAAAAAAAAATCCCAAATCTGAAAACTTTTCTGGTCCCAAGTATTTTGGAGAAGGGATATTCAACCTGTCCTTTTGAAAAATGTGTATATTAGCTACTAGTTGGCTTTTCTTTTTAAAAATGATATATTTTGAACATATTTATGGGATACCTATGATATTACATGCATAGAATGCGTAATAAGTCAGGGTATTGGGGTATCTATCACCTCAAATGTTTATCATTTCTGTGTGTTGAGAACATTTCAAGTCCTCTTCTAGCTTTTTTTTTTTTTTTTTTGACAGAGTCTCACTCTGTTGCCCAGGCTGGAGTGCAATGGTGGGGATCACAGCTCACTGCAGCCGCAACCTCCCAGGCTCAGGTGATCCTCCTTGAGTAGCCGGGACCACAGGCACGCACCATGCACCACCATGCACAGCTGATTTTTGAAGTTATTTTCGTAGAGATGGGGTCTCCCTATGTTGCCCAAGCTGGTTTTGAACCCTTGGGCTCAAGTGGTCCTCCTGCTTTAGCCTCCCAAATTGCTGGGATTACAGGCATAAGCCACCGCACATGGGCCCAATTTGTAGAGATAGGGTCTCACTGGCTTTTATTTATTTATTTATTTATTTATTTTGAGACAGAGTTTTCCTCTTGTTGCCCAGGCTGGAGTGCAATGGCGCGATCTCAACTCACTGCAACCTCCGCCTCCTGGGTTCAAGCGATTCTCCAGCCTCAGCCTCCCGAGTAGCTGGGATTACAGGCATGCACCACCATGCCTGGCTAATTTTTGTATTTTTAGTAGAGATGGGGTTTTGCCATGTTGGCCAGGCTGGTCTCGAACTCCTGACCTCAGGTGATCTGCCCACCTTGGCCTCCCAAAGTGCTGGGATTACAGGTGTGAGCCACTGCACCTGGCCCACTGGTTTTTATTTTTTAACTTAACTCTATCTTGGAGATTGTTTTATATTGATACATTTAGAGTTGCCTCTTTTTAATGACTTCACAATAATAACAATAATAATAACATTGACAATGGCAATAATCATAACAATGGTTTTATTGAGGCATTATAGTATGCAAGGCATGGTTACAAATGCTTCTGCTGATTGGCTTACTGATTTGTCTTTGCAACAAATCTGTGAGCTAGGTTCTTGTTTCCATGTTATAGGCAAAAACACCAAGACAGAGAGGTTAAGTTGTTTAACCAGCTAGTATGTGGCAGAGCTGGGATTTGAACCCAGGTACTCTGTTTTCAGAACTTAGGTTCTTTTTCCTTTTTTTTTTTTTTTTTGAGATAGGGTCTGGCTCTGTCACCCAGGCCAGAATGCAGTGACATGATCTGCCTCCCAGGCTCAAGCCATCCTCCCACCTCAGCCTCCAGAGTAGCTGGGACTACAGCCACCACACCCATCTAATTTGTGTGTGTGTGTGCGCGTGTGTGTCTGTGTGTGTGTGTGTAGAGATGGGGTTTTGCCACGTTGCCCAAGTTGGTCTTGAACTCCTTGAACTCAAGCGATCTTCCTGCCTCGGCCTCCCAAAGTGCTGGGATTACAGGTGTGAGCCACCACACCCAGCCTCCTAGAGCCTAGGTTCTTAATCACTCTGGGCTTCACAACTCTACTGTGGGGGCATGGAACAGCTCTCCCTCTGCAGATGGTGATTTGAGGGTTTTTTTGCAGTTTAAGCAATACTGTTAAGAATACCAGTGTGTGGGCCGGGCATGGTGGCTCATGCCTGTAACCCCAGCATTTTGGGAGGCTGAGGCGGACAATCACCTGAGGTCAGGAGTTCCAGACCTGGGCAACAGAGTGAGACTTTGTCTTAAAAATAAATAAATAAATACATAAATAATAACAGTGTGCATCAGCTCATGCCTATAATCCAGCACTTTGAGAGGCCAAGGTGGGTGGATCCCTTGAGGTCAGGAATTCAAGACCAGCCTGGCCAACTTGGTGAAACCCCATCTCTACTAAAAATACAAAAAATTGGCTGGGCGCGGTGGCTCATGCCTGTAATCCCAGCACTTTGGGAAGCTGAGACAGGCAGATCACAAGGTCAGGAGTTTGAGACCAGCCTGGCCAACATGGTGAAACCCCGTCTCTACTAAAAATACAAAAATTAGCTGGGTGTAACGCACGCCTGTAGTCACAGCTACTTGGGAGGCTGAGGCAGGAGAATTGCTTGAACCCGGGAGGCGGAGGTTGCAGTGAGCTGAGATCATGCCACTGCACTCCAGCCATGGGAGACAGAGCGAGACTCCATCTCAAAAACAACAACAATAACAACAACAACAAAAACGCCAGGTGCAGTGGCTCACGCTGGTAATCCCAGCACTTTGGGAGGCTGAGGCGGGCAGATCATAAGGTCAGGAGATCGAGACCAGCCTGGCTAACATGGTGAAACCCTGTCTGTACTAAAAATACAACAAATTAGCCTAGTCCCAGCTACTCGGGAGGCTGCAGCAGGAGAATTGCTTAAACCTGGGAGGCAGAGGTTGCAGTGAGCCGAGATTGCACCACTGCACTCCAGCCTGGGCGACAGAGCCAGACCTTGTCTCAAAAACAAAAAAAAAATTAGCTGGGTGTGCTGGTGCGTGCCTATAATCCCAGTTACTTGGGAGGCTGAGGCAGGAGAATAGTTTGAACCCAGGAGATGGAGGTTTCGGTGAGCTAAGGTCGCACCACTGCATGCCAGCCTGGGCGACAGAGCGAGACTCCATCTTAAAAAAAAAATCTTGTTATTTATTAATCAATATTAATAACACTAATTTTAAAGCACTTAATATAGGTCAGAGTCTGTTCTAAACCATTTTATCACTTTGAACCTTATGGAATTGCTATTATTTGGTGGCAAGAAACAGTCATATACTGGCAATTCCCCTGGCTCAACCTAACACATAAAATTTCATTTTTTCTTGAGAAGAACCCCCACAAGCAGGTTCCGTTATTATTTGGGTGAAGGGTTAGCAGATGTTCTTCTGTATGGGAAATTAACTTTCTGGCTGCTTCCCCTGGAAACCTGATGAAGGTAGGTGCCAGCTGTGTTGCCAGGCAACGTGACTTAGCATAGCAATTACCCTTATTAGTAAATTGCATATATGAAAATACTTGGTGGGACGCCATGTCCAGTCCTATGGAGTTGTCACCTGAGTTGTTGGCCCCTGTGCACTGGAGGCCTCTAAGCCCAGGTGCACCCTGTACCCACCAATGTGGATCATTGCTTAGCTTCTGGATCTCACCTGGGGGCCATGCATGCTCTACATGCATTGTGGGAGGTCACTCATTTAATCCTTGCAACAACCCAGGAAGGGCAGAGAGATGTTACCCACTTTACAGAGAGGATACCTCGCTTGAGAAGAGAAATGACTTGCCTACGTCACGCACCCAGGAAGTGGCAGAGCTGGGATTTGAACCCGAACCGGCCTGTTTCTATGGCCTGCTGATGGCTTATGCAGTTCCTACAACATAAGTGCCATGCAGACAAAGCTGGGGTCTGTCCTGCCCACTTGGTTCCTCAGTGCCAAGTATCTAAGATCTCCCAGCTAGGAAGTGCTGGGAATGTGGCTGGAAGGAAGGAAAAAGTCAAGTAAAGCACAGGGATTTGAGCCTCAGTTTCTTCTCTGTGAAGTGGAGCTAACATTTCTCAACTCCCAGAGTTTTTATTTTTTTTAGTTTTCAGCTTTTGAGACAGTCTCGCTCTGTCACCCAGGCTGGAGTGGAGTGTAATGGTGCGATCTTGGCTCACTGCAGCCTCTACCTCCCAGGCTCAAGCGATTCTCCTGCCTCAGCCACCCAAGTAGCTGGGATTACAGGCATGTGCCAGGCTAATTTTTGTATTCTTTGTAGACATGGGGTCTCACTATATTGCCCTAGGCTGGTCTCAAATTCCTGAGCTCAAGTGATCTGCCTTCCCTGGACCTCCCAAAGTGCTAGGATTACAGGTGTGAGCCTTCATGCTTGGCCCAATGCCTGGCCCATTATTTTCTTACCCATGATTCCCCTTAACCCCTAAATATTCCTAAATTTACTACCTAATGTCAAGCCCATTCTGTTACACAAGCACAGTTCAATGATTGATTTCAGGAAACTAACACTGAGGCAACACTATTAGAATCCACAGACCTTATTTATATTTTGTCAGTTGTTCCACCAATGTTTTTCCCTTCCTCCCTCCCTCCCTCCCTTCCTTCCTTCTTCTCTCTCTCGCTCTTTCTTTCTTTTTTTTCTTTTTGGCAGAGTCTTGCTCTGTCGCCCAGGCTGGAGTGCAGTGGTGTGATATCGGCTCACTGCAACTTCTGTCTCCCTGGTTCAAGTGATTCTCCTGCCTCAGCCTCCCAAGTAGCTGGAATTACAGGTGCCCACCACCATGCTCAGCTTATTTTTGTATTTTTAGTAGAGACAGGGTTTCACCATGTTGGCCAGGCTGGCCTCGAACTCCTGACCTCAGGTGATCTGTCTGCCGCGGCCTTCCAGAGTGCTGGGATTACGGGCATGAGCCACTGTTCCTGGCCCCACTAGTGTTTTTTCTAGCAAAAAATTCACAAAAGAAACAAACTTTTTTTTTCTTGGCTCAGGAACACAGGTTGCACTTAGTTGTCATGTTTATTTGCTTTTAAAAAGTTAACATTCTCCTCGTTCAAAATTCACACGGCGTGGGAGGATATTCAGAGAAGACTCTGCAGCTCTTGTTCCCCCTCCTACGCTGTTCACTTCCTGAGGGCCAGCAAGGTTACCAATTTCCCATGTGTTCCCCGGAGATATTCTGTGTTGACACAGCTAGTCATGTATGTACTTTCGCCCTCTTTTTATGCATACCTAGTTTATTCTATGCTGTTCTGTACTTGCTTTAAAAACAAAACAAAACAAAACAAAACTTTAAGAGACAGATCTCACTGTCGCCCAGGCTGGAGTGCAGTGGCATGATCATGGCTCACTGCAGCCTCAACCTCCCGGGCTCAAGTGATCCTCCCACCTCAGCGTCCCGAGTAGCTGGGACTACAGGTGCACGCTACCACACCTGGCCTTGCTTTTCTCTTGGATATTATGTTCTGTTTTTTCTTTTCTTTTTTGGATGTTATTTTCTATCTGGATGTAGGATGCATCTTCCTCTTGTTCTACACTGCAGAATTGTCCTTAGAGTCAGCTGGGTGCGGTGGCTCACGCCTGTAATCCCAGCACTTTGGGAGGCTGAGGCAGGTGGATCACTTGAAGTCAGGAGTTCGAGACCAACCTGGCCAATATGGTGAAACCCCATCTCTACTAAAAATACAAAAATTAGCCTGGCGTGGTGGCACACGCCTGTAATCCCAGCTACTCGTGAGGCTGAGGCAGGAGAATCACTTGAACCCAGGAGGCGGAAGTTGCAGTGAGCCAAGATTGTGCTACTGCACTCCAGCCTGGGTGACAGAGTGAGACTCCAACTCAAAAAAAAAAAAAAAAAAAAGTCTATGGAGTGCATAAGCCATGGTTCATTTACCTTGTCCCCTTTTGATGGACACTTAGGTGGTCTCCAGGCTTTTGCTAGCACAGATGGCACTGCAGGGAATCGCCTTGAACTCAGATGACTTTCCATGTATATGAGTATATCCATCCACTGAATTCCTACAAGTGGAATTGGGGCTCCATGGTTTATGCATTTGTCATTTAGATTTTTTTTTTTTAAAGCCAAGTTGCCCTCCATAAAGCTTGTTCCAGTAGAACACCCCCAGTATCATGTGACGGCATCTGGGTTTCCTACATAGCCACCAGCACGGTGGGTTTTTTGTTTTTTTGTTTTACTTATTTATTTTTTTGAGACAGGCTGTTGCTCTGTCGCCCAGACTGGAGTGCAGTGGCACAATCTCAGCTCACTGCAACCTTGACCTCCCGGGTTCAAGCAATACTCCCACGTCAGCCTCCACAGTAGCTGGGACTGCAGGCATGTGCCACTGTGCCCAGCTAATTTTTCTATTTTTTGTAGAGACAGAGTTTCACCATGGTACCCAGGCTGGTCTCCAACTCCTGGGCTCAAGCAGTTTACTTGCCTGGGCCTCTCAAAGTGCTGGCATTCTAGGTGTGAGCCACTGCGCCTGGCTGCAGTGAGTTTTTTTTTTTTTTTTTTTTTTTGAGATGGAGTCTCACTCTGTCGTTCAGTCTGGATTTCAGTGGTGAGATCTCAGCTCACTGGAACCTCTAACTCCCAAGTTCAAGCAATTCTCCTGACTCAGCCTCCTGAGTAGCTGGGATTACAGACACGTGCCACCACGCCTGGCTAATTTTTGTATTTTTAGTAGAGACGGGGTTTCACCATGTTGGCCTGGCTGGTCTCGAACGCCTGATCTCAAGTTATCCACCCGCCTTGGCCTCCCAAAGTGTTGGGATTACAGGCGTGAGCCACCACACCCAGCCCACAGTGGGATTTTTAGAAAGAGTTTTATCGAGGCATAATTCACGTCCCCATACAATTCATACATTTAAATTGTACAGTTCTGTGTCTTGTAGTATATTCAAAGTTGCGCAAACATTACCACAATCAATTTTAGAACATTTCCATTACCCCGCAAAAGAAACCATGCATCCCTTAGCCTCTTGGTTCCCCCATCTACCCCTGTCTGGGCAACCACAATTCTACTTCCCATTTCTATGTTAATTTGTCTGTTCCGGACATTTCTTTTTTTCTTTTCTTTTCTTTTTTTTTTTTTTTTTTTTTGAGACGGAGTCTCAAACTGTCGCCCAGGCTGGAGTACAGTGGCACGATCTCGGCTCACTGCAATCTCTACCTCCTGGGTTCAAGCGATTCTTCTGCCTCAGCCTCCCACGTAGCTGGGACTACAGGCGTGTGCCACCACGCCTGGCTAATTTCCGTATTTTTAGTAGAGACAGGGTTTCACCATACTGGCCAGGCTGGTCTCGAGCTCCTGGCCTCAGGTGATCAGCGCGCCTTGGCCTCCCAAAGTGCTGGGATTACAGGCATGAGCCACTGCGCTCAGCTTGATATTTCTTATAAATGGGATCATACCCCTGTGAGGTCCTTTCACTCAGCACATGGACAGTAGCGTTTTGATTTGTGCTGACTGGGTGGTGGTTTCACTGGGCAGTGCTCTGACTTAGGGTGGAGATCAAGCCTTTTTCCTACGCTCATGAGGCTTTTGTGTTTTCAGGGCTCCATTGGCCTCCAGAGGACTGGGAGCCTGCCCCGGAAAAGGGGAGAGAGGGCGAGCCAGAGGGGATCCCCCCGACCTCTGTCCTTCCACTGTACTGGTGAGGATCCCCTGTTCCCCACTTCCTTCCTGCATCAGCACCCATCCTGCAGCAGAGGATGGAGGAAACCCGCACCTATGCCTGCAGGGGAGAAGTGCAGGGGCTCAGGCCAGGGTGTATCCAGCCCTGTAACCTGGTCCCCTCTACCCTAGAATCGCTGGAGGCCTCAGCTCTCCCACCAGCAGTGGGGGACTCCGGCAGATACCCCCTCTACCAGCTACTGAACTGTGGCCGTGGGAATAGGTGAGACATCAGAGAGAAGGTGGGGAGATGGGAGAAGAGGCCCAGCCACTGTAACCCACCCCATCTGTGTTCCCTCCTCCTAGCTGTGGGGCCATCCACCCACACATTGCCCACATGGAGCGGCTCCTGCAGCAGGCCATGGCGGAGAGGGAGCGGCTGCTCAAGGCCCGGGTGAGAGCCCAGGCCATCCTCTTAGGAACAGAAGACTGCCCCAGCCCCTCCTCCCTCAGACCTGGGAGACCCCCAACCCCTCCTCCCTCAGACCCAGGAGTCCAGGCCCCCAGCTCTTCCTCTCTCAGACCCAGGAGTCCAGGACCCCAGCTCCTCCTCCCTCAGACCCAGGGGTCCAGGGCCCCAGCTCTTCCTCCCTCAGACCCAGGGGTCCAGGCCCCCAGCCCCTCCTCCCTCAGACCCAGGGGTCCAGGGCCCCAGCTCTTCCTCCCTCAGACCCAGGAGTCCAGGCCCCCAGTCACTCCTCCCTCAGACCTAGGGGTCCAGGCCCCCAGCCCCACCTCCCTCAGACCCACGGGTCCAGGCCCTCAGCTCCTTCACCCTCAGACCCAGGAGTCCAGCCTCCCAGGCCCACCTCAGTCAGACCCAGGGGTCCAAGCCCCCAGCCCCTCCTCCTTCAGACCCAGGAGTCCAGGCCCCCAGCCCCTCCTCCCTCAGACCCAGGGGTCCAGGCCCTCAGCCCCTCTACCCTCAGAACAGGGAAACTAGGACATTCTCCGGCCACCCCACCATCTTATGGGCTGGCATCCTCATTGAGTGCTTCATCCTGAATCCACAGGAAGGAACAAGAAGGGGCACGGAAGGTTCCTCAGGCCCTGCTGTTCCTGCCATCACGGTCAGTCCCACCCCCGCCCTCACGCCCACCGCTCCCTACTCTGTTTCTCCCCCTGACCTATGCCCTTTCTTACATCTGACCCTTTCCTCTCCTCCAATTGAACAGAAAAGTGTCCTGGGCTTGGCAAGGGAAAGGGAACTGCAGAGGACCAGTTCCTGTTCCCATGACCCGAAGACGGTCATCTCCATGTGTGGCAGGTCCTCGGGTAACTTGCTCTACTCTGCCTCAGTTTCCTCTTCTGTACATTGGTGACAATGTCAGCAGTCAGTACAGAGGAGGACGAGTCCATGCTGGGACTTACTCTCGGCCTCAAGCAATCCTCCTGCCTCAGCCTCCCAGGGTACTGGGATTATAGCGTGAACCACCATGCCCGGTCCATGCTGGAACTTTTCAAAATCATTTAAAATTTTGTTTTTGGCCGGGCACAGTGGCTCATGCCTGTAATCCCAGTACTTTGGGAGGCCAAGGTGGGTGGATCACCTGAGGTCAGGAGTTTGCAACCAGCCTGGCCAACATGGTGAAACCCCATCTCTACTAAAAATACAAAAATTAGCCAGGCGTGGTGGCACATGCCTGTAATCCCAGCTACTCGGGAGGCTGAGGCACGAGAATCACTTGAACCCACAGGTGGAGGTTGCAGTGAGCCAAGATTGCACCGCTACACTCCAGCCTTGGCGACAAGAGCAAAACTCCGTCTCAAAAAAAAAACAAAAAACCAAAAAACTGTTTTTATTTTTATTTATTTAAAAAACCTTTTTATTATAGAAATATTCAAGCATATGCACGAGAGAAGGAGTAGATTAATAGACCCCCAGGTGCCCACTGCGCAGCTTTAATCATTTTCAATATTGAATCTTGTACTTGCCAACTTTTTATTTATTTATTTTATTTAATGTTTTAAATTGTGTGAGTATGTACCAGGTATATATATTTTATTTTTATTTTTAATATTTTTCTTTTTTCTCATAAGTCTTCTGCAATCCTATATTTTTAATGTATTTTATTTTTGTAGAGATAGAGTCTTGCTATGTTGTCCAGGCTGATCTCAAACTTCTGGCCTCAAACAATCCTCCCATCTCAGCCTCCCAAGGTGCTAGAATTATAAGCATAATTCTAGGGCGTGGGGGCCCAGCCACCAATTTTATTTTACTAATCCCATACCTACATCCCACTCTGCACTGAAATATTTTAAAGCAAAATATTGTATCCTTTCACTGAAACATCACTGTCTCCAATAGATAGGCTTGCTTTTTGGGGGACAGAGTTTTACTCTTATCGCCCAGGCTAGAGTGCAGTGATGTGATCTCAGTTCACTGGAACCTCCGCCTCCCTGGTTCAAGCGATTCTTCTACCTCAGCCTCCCGAGTAGCTGAGAGTACAGGTGCCCACCACCACATCCATTTAGTTTTTTGTGTTTTTAGTAGAGGTGGGGTTTTGCCATGTTGTCCGGGCTGGTCTTGAACTCCTGACCTCAGGTGATCTGCCTGCCTTGGCCTCAAAAAGTGCTGGGATTACAAGTGTGAGCCACTGTGTCTGGCCAATAGTTTTTTTGTTTTATTTTTAACATAACAAAAATTCCATTGTCATATCTTATGAGATTATTAATTTCATTATATTGTAATATATAGTCCATATTCACATTTCTCTCATTGTCTCCAAAATATGTTTTTTTAAATTTATTTATTATTTTTCTTTCCCTTTTTTTTTTTTTTTCAAGAAGGAGTCTCACTTTGTTGCCCAAGCTGGAGTACAGTGGCACGATCTCGGCTCACTGCAACCTCTGCCTCCAGGGTTCAAGCAATTCTCCTGCCTCAGCCTCTGGAGTAGCGAGGATTACAGGTGCCCACCACCATGCCTGGCTAATTTTGTATTTATAGTAGAGACAGGGTTTCACCATGTTGGCCAGGCTGGTTTCGAACTCCTGACCTCAGGTGATCCACCCGCATTTGCCTCCCAAAGTGCTGGCATTACAGGCATGAGCTACCGTGCCTGGCTTTGTTTTCCATTTTTAACAGTAGAGACACTAGGTTGGCCAGGCTGGTATTGAATTCCTGGCCTCGAGCCTCCCTTCTGACCAGCCAAAGTGCTGAGATTATAGGCCTGAGCCATCATGCCTGACCCAAAATATCTTTTCACAGTTGATTTATTTGAATCTATATGCAAAGCACACACTATGCATTTGGTTTAATGTCTCTTAAATCTTTTAATCTCTAACAGTTCCGCCTCCCCATTAAAGAAAATGCTATTTATTTGTGGAAATAATCAAATCATTTATCCTGTTGACTTTTTCACATTCTTGATTTAGCTGACAGCTCCCTTACATAAATTATATTTTTGCCTATACTAATAACATTCATAGAATCAATGCGTTTTGTTATAAAGAATGATAAAGCTAGGCACTGTAGCTCACGCCTATAATCTCAGCACTTTGAGAGGCCGAGGTTGGAGGATCACTTGAGTCTCGGAGCTGGAGACCAGCCTGGGCAACATAGTGAGACCCTCATCTCTACAGAAATTTAAAAAATTAGCAGGTGTGGTGGTGCAAGCCTTTGGTCCCAGCTACTCGGGAAAAGGCTAAGGTGGGAGGATTGCTTGAGCCCAGTGGGTGGAGGCTGCAGTGAGCTATGATCGCACCACTGCACTCCAGCTTCAGTGACAGAGTGAGACCCTGCCTCAAAAAAAAAAAAAAAAAAGAATGATAGATAAAGTATTAAGAAAGTGGTCACTTTCTTCCTGATCTCACTTCTACTGCTGAGAAGCCTTCAAATCTATGTTTATACTTTTCCACATGCAACAATCAAGCCATATTTTGTGAATTTATCTCGTAAATAAGCACATCCTTCCTAACCTTTTTGTTTTTACCACCATCTGTCCTTCCCTTATTCATTTCAGCCAATATTTATTGAGTGCCTACTGTGGCTAGACCCTGGGTTATAGCAGTGACCAAGATGACAATCTCCACCTTTGGGGGAAGCTGATGTTTTAAGGGGGAAGATGGACACAAAGCAACATCAATATGTAAAATAAATAGCATGTCAGAGGCTGTTAAGAGCCAGGGAGCAAAATAAGGCAGGAACGGCAGTGGGGTCTTCTGCATTGTTAGGCATATGCTTGTGCTCATTAAAAACGAAGCACAGGCCGGGCGCGATGGCTCACGCCTGTAATCCCAGCACTTTGGGAGGCTGAGGCGGGCGGATCACCTGAGGTCGGGAGTTCGAGACCAGCCTGACCAACATGGAGAAACCCCGTCTCTACTAAAAATACAAAAATTAGCCAGGCATGGTGGCATGTGCCTATAGTCACAGCTACCCGAGAGGCTGAGGCAGGAGAATCGCTTGAACCCAGGAGGCAGAAGTTGCAATGAGCCAAGATCACAGGACTGCCTTCCAGCCTGGGTGACAGAGCAAGACTCTGTCTCAAAACAAACAAACAAACAGAATTGCTCCTGCTCTGGTGTTCTGCCTGGCTTGTAGCGTCATCATTTATTAAACAGTCCCCTGCTGTGTGCTTTGTCCCCTGCTGTACACCCCTGCTATTTGTTGTGCACATCAACAAGTTTGTCCCTGGGCTTCACACCTAGAAGAGGAACCTCTAAGTGAGAGACCGTGAGGGCAGCCAGCTCATCCTTGAAACAGCCCCAGAGGAGGGTGCTGTGATAACCCTGGTGTTTTAGCACAGGGAACTGAGGCTCCCAGAGGGGCAGGAGTTCTGTGGAGGTGACACAGCCAGGCAGTGGTGGAATCCCAAGCCCATCCCTGGTCTCCTCCTAGATTGGGGCCCAGCTCCCCTACGCCCTAGTTTGGTGACCTTGGAGAGTCACCTCTTCTTAAAACCTCAGTTTCTTGATCTGTCTAATGGGGACATTAATGGGTTGTTTTGGAGAAGAAACGAGATAATCACAGTGACCACTTGGCATAGTGCCTGACACAGAGCGGGAGCTTCCACACGCGGTGGTGATCCTTGGTCTTCCTGTGTGGATTTGGGGAGATTGCAGGCCCAGCGGGTGCTCTTTAAACCTGGCCTTTCCCTCTCTGCAGTCCTCCTCCCTAATCCTTCTCATTTCCCCACCTCACTCTCCTGTCTCCAACCAGTAAATCTCATCTGTTTCTCATCCCTTCTTGCTCTGGCCTTGCTTCAGTTTTCTTTCTTTTCATTCTTTCTTTTTTTTTTTTGAGACACGGTCTCCCTTTGTCCCCCAGGCTGGAGTGCAGTGGTGTGATCTCGGCTTAGTGCAACCTCCACCTCCTGGGCTCATGCAGTCCTCCCACCTCAGCCTCCCAATTAGCCGGGATCCTAGGCACACACCACCATGCCTGGCTAATTTTTGTATTTTTTTTTTTTTTGAGACAGAGTTTTGCTCTTGTTGCTGGGGCTGGAGTGCAATGGTGCCATCTTGATTCACTGCAACCTCAGCCTCCCGAGTAGCTGGGATTACAGGCATGCACCACCACACCTGGCTAATTTTGTATTTTTAGCAGAGATGGGGTTTATCCATGTTGGTCAGGCTGGTCTCAAACTCCCGACCTCAGGTGATCCCCCCACCTTGGCTTCCCAAAGTGCTGGGATTATAGGCGTGAGCCACCACGCCCAGCCTAATTTTTGTATTTTTTGTAGAGACGGGGTTTCGCCATGTTGCCCCAGGCTGGTATCAAACTCTGGGTTTAAGCGATCTCCCCTCTTGGCCTCCCAAAGTGCTGGGATTACACGTGTGAGCCACCACACCCATCCTGCTTCAGTTTTCTAACTCCTTGACACTCAAAGTGTGGCTGGTGGAACAGCAGCATCAGGGCCCACCTGGGAGCTTGTCAGACATGCAGAACTTCTCCCCCTACTCCAGACCCCACCCTGAAATGACTGAATCAGAGTCTGCATTTTAACATTTTAACAAAATCCCCAGTGGATCTGCTTGCATGAAGAAATCTGAGATGTACTACCCTGAACCTCAGTTTGACCTCCGGAATCATACCACTGTTTGCAGGGATTATTTGGGAAGAATAGGTTGGATCAGACCAGCTCATGGTCAGGCTCTCATAAATAGTGGACACTTGTATTGCCTTAAATCCTCCTCCCCAACCTGTATGACCATCTGAGGTGACCACTCTACCTGGTGAGTCCTGGCTCTGTCAGCTCTGGCTGTGTGACTTGTGCTGAGTGACTTAACCTCTCTGAGTCTTGGTTTCCACATCTGTGAAATGGAGATAAACGTACTTACCCCTCCAGGAGAGTTTGAGGGGGCAGAGATTATACGTAGAAAGTACTTAGCAGAGGATTATATTCATTAATTTCATCACAACAATAATAACAACAATAATAATGTAAACAAGCTCTCTTTCTTTTTCTTTTTTGAGACAGGGTCTCACTCAATCACCCAGGCTGGAGTGCAGTGGTGCAATCATAGCTCAATGCAATTTCGATCTCCTGGGCTCAGCCTCCTTAGTAGCTGGAACTACGGGTGTGCGCCACCAGGCGCAGCTAATTTTTTGGATTTTTAGTAGAGATGGGGTCTCACTATATTGCCCAGGCTGGTCTCCAACTCATAGCCTCAAGTGATCCTCCCACTTCAGCTTCCCAAAGTGCTGGGATTACAGGCATGAACCACTGCACATAGCTTCTCTCTCTCTCTCTCTTTTTTTTTTTTTTTTTTTAAATAGAGAAGGGGTCTTCTGTGTTGCCCAGACTGGTTTCAAACTTCTGGGATCAAGGGATCCTCCCACCTCAGCTTCCTGAGTAGCTGGAATTACAGGCTCAAGCCACCACACAGGCTCCAATCTTCATTTCTTTTTTCCAAAAAAAAATTTTTTTTTTCAGAGACAGGATCTCGCTATGTTGCCCAGGCTGCCCTTGAATTCTTAGGCCTAAGGGATCCTCCTGCCTCAGCCTCCCAAAGTTCTGAGATTACAGGCATGAGCCACCATGCCCGGCCCAATGTTCATTTCTGTTGATAGGCCTCTGATGTTTCAGGGTGAGCTCTAGGGTCAGAAATACCTGGGTTTGTGTCCCGGTTCTGCTGCCTAGAAGCTCTGTGTGACCTCGGGTGCATTATGTCATCTCTCTATACCTCATTTTGCTCATTTGTAAAATGGGGCTCACAGTTGCCATGAAGTGCCAAGGAGCTGATGTCCATAAAGTCCTGGGCCGAGCATCATAGTCAATCCATGTAGCCGTTGCATTTGTCAGATGGTGCTAATTAATATTACCCTCTAAATGCTGTAGCGGGCCTTACACGCAAGCTGCTATGACTTGCTCCCCTCGAGGGGCTCCAGGCTGTAGAATCCCCCGCCCCTTACATCAGCTGCCCCTTCTCTTTGCTCCCCAGGCCCCGCCCACCCCACCCCACTCTCCAGGCCCGCGAATCTTGGATCTCCGGCAGCATCTGGAGGGGTGGGGCCACAACCCGGAAAACTGCCCACATGTGCAGGTGTCTGGGGGCTGCTGCCGCGGACCCCTGGTGAAGATGGGTGGCCGCATCAAGACCTGGAGGAAGCGATGGTTCTGCTTTGACCGCCAAGCCCGCCGCTTGGCCTACTATGCGGGTAAGCCCAGCCTGGCCACCACGGGCCCCGGGACGCTGGAATTCCACTCCGGAGGCCTTTCCTCTACAGGCAACGGAAGTCCTGGCCCCCACTTTCCATGTTCCCCTGGATCCAGAAGTTTGGTTCCCTAGCTCCTACCTTCTCTACAACCCAGGAGTCCAGGCTCCCAGCTCCCTCTTTCCTCCATACCCTGGAGTCCAGATCCCCAGCCCCTCTTTAAGCCACCGAGAATTCAAACCCCCAGTCCTCCTCAGGGACATAGATAACAGTTTAGTACAATTCAAGCTTTCCAGGGCCCATGTTCCTAAGACATCCATGAGTCTGAACCTGCACTGTCAGCTGCCCCCAACCCCCCAACGGCCAGGAGTCTGGGGCCCTTGTCCTTCTTCTCAAGGAGAATCAATTATTCCAAACCTCTCCTTGGACACTTTGTTTTGTTTGTTTGTTTGTTTGTTTGTTTTGAGACAGAGTCTCGCTCTGTCGCCCAGGCTGCGGTGCAGTGGCACGATCTCAGCCCACTGCAACCTCCACCTCCCTGGCTCAAGCGATTCTCCTGCCTCAGCCTCCCGAATAGGCAGGACTACAGGCTCATGCCACGACACCTGGCTAATTTTTTGTATTTGTAGTAGAGACTGGGTTTCACTGTGTTAGCCAGGATGGTCTCGATCTCCTGACCTTTTGATCCGCCTGCCTCAGCCTCCCAAAGTGCTGGGATTACAGGCTTGAGCCACTGCGCCCAGCCTCCTTGGACACTTACCTGTATGACCCTGTATGACCATTTGACTCTACTTGGTGAGTCCTGGCTCTGTCAACTCTGGCTGTGTGACTTGTGCCAGGTGATTTAACTTCTCTGAGTCTTGGTTTCCACATCTGTGAAATGGAGATAAATGTACTTACCCCTCCAGGAGAGTTTGAGAGGGTTAGAGATTTTACCTAGAAAGTGCTTGAGCACTCCCTGAGTTCCTTCCCTTCTCAGAGACCAAGACATTCAGGGCCTAGGATTCCAGCTCCACAGACCCCATTCCCTAATCGTGTCCAGTTTCTGCACCCAGTCTCCCATCCAGCGTTAACATTCACTCACCTCCCAACCTTTAGAGACCTTCAGACTCTTGTCACCATGTTTCTTACCCCAAATCCAGTCTCAGGACTTAGGGCCAATGACCCTCACCTCGACACACACAGACACACCTTTCTCACTGGCTCTCTTTTTCTCTTACCTCCCCTACCAGACAAGGAAGAGATCAAGCTCAAAGGTGTCATCTACTTCCAGGCCATTGAGGAAGTCTATTACGACCACTTACGCTGTGCCTTCAAGGTGAAGCCCCTCAATGTCACCCTGCCCTCCCAGCTGGAGACCCAGTTGGAGTCAGGCCTTATCTCATCCCTGGCTCATCCTGGGGAAAGCCACCTGCAGCTTCTCCTGTCAGGGTACTCATAGGAGTACCTGTTTGTTGCAGAGAAAACAAACAGGTCACCTGACTGCAGGACTAAAAATTAAGAGCCCAGACTCTAGTTTTCAGCCACTGTTAATTTTCTTTTTTTTTTTTTAAGATGGAGTCTCATTCTGTCACCCAGGCCGGAGTGCAGTGGCACCATCTCGGCTCACTGCAACCTCCGCCTCCCTGGTTCAAGCAATTCTCCTGCCTCAGCCTCCTGAGTAGCT
The DNA here is from genome assembly GCF_006542625.1 of Nomascus leucogenys. NCBI lineage: Eukaryota > Metazoa > Chordata > Mammalia > Primates > Hylobatidae > Nomascus > Nomascus leucogenys. The sequence continues at coordinate 86,674,193 of NC_044397.1, read as the reverse complement.
GGGATTATAGGCACCGTGCCTGGCTAATTTTTGTATTTTTAGTAGAGACAGGGTTTCACTGTGTTGGCCAGGTTGGTCTCAAACTCCTGACCCACCTCAGCCTCTCAAAGTTCTGGGATTACAGGTGTGAACCACCACACCACACACGGCTCTTTTTTTTTTTTTTTTTTTTTTTTTTTAGACGGAGTCTGGCTCTGTCGCCCAGGCTGGAGTGCAGTGGTGCCATCTTGGCTCACTGCAACCTCTGCCTCCCAGGTTCAAGGGATTCTCCTGCCTCAGCCTCCCAAGTAGTTGGGATTACAGGCACGCCACCACACCTGGCTAACTTTTGTATTTTTAGTTGAGATGGGGTTTCACTATGTTGGCCAGGCTGGTCTCGAACTCCTGACCTCATGATCTGCCCACCTTGGCCCCCCAAAGTGCTGGGATTACAGGCGTGAGCCACCACACCTGGCCTGTCACTGTTAATTTTCTTGGAGCAAAAGTTTTAGAGCCAAAATATGGCAAACTCTGATGTTAAACTGGGAATAAATGAATGAATAGGTCAGAGCAAGAGTGGGGCAGCCTGGGAGCATCTAAAGGAGATGATCTGCCAGGCGTGGTGGCTCATGCCTGTAATCCCAACATTTTGGGAGACCAAGATGGGAGGATTGCAGGAGGCCAGGAGTTTGAGACCAGCATGGTCTCAAACTGTTTTTTTTTGATCCCATAGCAAGATCCCATCTCTGTTTTCTTTTTAATTTTTTAAATGAAAAATAAATAAAGGAGATGGTTGTTAGTTGGCTCCTGCCAACAGTTGCCAAGTGGGAGTGGGCCCCATGGTGTTATCTTGTATTTATTTTTTCCCAGAGAACTCAGGAATTGGAACTTGAATAAAGCACAGTGCCAAAAATTTAAACGTTGGCAACTGATACAATATTTAGAAAGCTCTGTGGAGAATAACCAAACTGTGGCTTTTTAGCAATTAGGTTGGAATCTCAGCTATGTAATATCAGGAAAGTGACTTCCTTTCTTTAGCCTTTAGCCTTAGTTTTCTTTGTTTCTTTTCTTTTTTTTTTTCCTTGCTCCGTCGCCCAGGCTGGAGTGCAGTGGTACAATCATAGCTCACTGCAGCCTCTATTCTCGGGCTCAAGCAATCCTCCTGCCTCAGCCTCCTGAGTAGCTAGGACTATATGTGTGTGCCACCACACCCAGCTAATTTGTTTTGTTTTGTTTTTCTGGTATTTTTTTGTAGAGATGGGGTCTCCCTATGTTGCCCAGGCTGGTCTTGAACTCCTGAGTTCAAGCAATCAATCTGCTTCAACCTCCCAAAGTGCTGGGATTACAGGCGTGAGCCACCCAGCCCAGCCAGCCTTAGTTTTCTCATGTGTAGAATGGGCACGCATCAACCCATTCCATCAGGGTTATTGAGAGGGCTAAAAACAGATTATGGACATAAGGGATTTACTCAATTTGGGACTGGCAAGTGGGTACTCAAATAACGGATTCTAGACACTAACTTTCCCCAGGTACAAGGGGACCTAGATTTTGGGGAGGTGGAATTTGAATGCTTGTATTTCTAATATAGGAGAAGTTAGGCTGAGAGAAGACGCCGTAAGTCCTACTTTTAAATTTCTCGGCCTGGCGCAGTGGCTCACGCCTGTAAGCCCAGCACTTTGGGAGGCCGAAGCAGGCGGATCACAAGGTCAAGAGATCGAGACCATCCTGACAAACATTGTGAAACCCGGTCTGCACTAAAAATACAAAAATCAGCTGGGCGTGGTGGCGCACGCCTGTAGTCCCAGCTACTCGGGAAGCTGAGGCAGGAGAATCGCTTGAACTCGAGAGGTGGAGGTTGCAGTGAGCCAAGATTGGGCCACTGCACTCCAGCCTGGTGACAGAGCCAGACTCCGTTTCAAAAACAAAAGAAAAAAAATTTATCTTGCCCCTAATTTATCAATAGCGCTCTACATATGTTAATTTTAAGCACTTTCTTGTGTTAATTCATTTAATCCTTATGATCCAGTGAGGTAGGTGGCATCATTTGGGAAGACAGGGAAACTGACATTCAGATACTTAAGTATCTGACTTACCACACAGACTGTAAGCAGCAAGGCTGGATTCGCACCCAGACTGTGGCCGGTGTCTTTTGTCTTAATTACCCTCACTTTCTGCTTATTCCAGAGCCCCAACCCCCGCCTGACCTTCTGCGTCAAAACCTACGAACGCCTTTTCTACATGGTGGCTCCGAACCCCGAAGCCATGCGCATTTGGATGGACGTCATCGTGACAGCAGCTGATGAAAACCACGCCCCCTGAGTGGCCCCGCCCTCTTGGGGGAAGTCCCTTCGAGGCTCCGCCGGCGCGGGGCGCGGGGGCGTTCCTGGGCCCCGCCCACTGCCGGAAAACTTGGTCGCACCGCTTTGGAACTCTCCCGGGAATTCCGCAGGCGCCGCAGCTCAGCTGGCCTGAGCTGCTGCGTTCTGGGTTGCAGGTGCCTTGCCTCCGACGGGATCGCCGGCCCCTGAGGCCCTGCCCGGGACAGGAGGAAGATTGCAGGGGCGGGAAGAAACTATTTATTGGTGCTCCTGTGATACCGAATTAAATACGGAGGAAAAACAGGAATTGCTGCTGTGGTTTCCAGCCCAGGCATCCGGGGCCCCTGGGACCCTAGGCAGGACATCTGAGTTATAGGTGCCTCTGGGAACCACGCGTCCCACAGCCAGCTTTCTTTAGCAATGGAGGCCTTCAACTCTAAGGTCATGGCTGGGAGAAGGGGGTGAGAGGCATGTGTCCTTAGGGTTTGGCAGTTTTGCCTTTTTAGTTGTAGGCCCTTCTGTTTCCACCCTTTCTGGCCTGATGGGCTGCTGGAAATTTCTAGGAACTCCTAGGCTTCCCCTCTTTAGGCCTTTGCCTACGTTGTTCCCTCTGCCCTTTTCTTCCCTTTTTTTCTTTTATCTATTTATTTTTATAGAGATGGGGTCTCACTGTGTTGCCCAGGCTGGTCTCCAACTCCTGGACTTAAGCAATCCACCCACCTTAGCCTCCCAAGGTGCTGAGATTACAGGTGTGAGCCACCACGCCCAGCCCCTCTCCCTCCCTTAATCAGCTGCACCACATTCTTCCAGCCTTAGTTCAGTTGGCACCTCGTTCAGGAAGCCCTCACTGACTTTCCTGGCTGGGTCAGGCACCCCTTTTTGAGCTCTGTCATCCCATCCCTGAGGACCCTGGGTCATCATGGGCGATGGATCTGAGTCCTTTACGCACTGGGAGCTCCATGAGGCAGAGCCAGCATTGTCCTGGTCACTGCTGTTCCCAGCACCATAGAGCATGTCTCATTCCATGAAAGTGGAAAAAACCCAAAAAACAAACTCGCTTCCCATTCACCTCTGGGCCTTTGTACATTCTGTTCCCTTTGGTTAGGCACCTCTCCCCATTCCACAAAAGCCCTACTCATCATTTAGCTTTTAGTTCCTGTGTTAAATCTCTTTCTTTAGGAAGCCCTCCCTGATTTTCCTGGCAGGTCAGATGCTTCCTCTGGGCTTTTTTTTTGAGACAGAGTCTCGGTCTGTTGCCCAGGCTGGAGTGCAGTAGTGCAGTAGTGCAATCTCGGCTCACTGCAACCTCCACCTCTCAGGTTCAAACGATTCTCCTGCCTCAGCCTCCCGAGCAGCTGGGATTACGGGCACCCACCACCACACCACGCCTGGCTTTTTTTTTTTTTTTCTTTTTTTTTTTTGTTTGTATTTTTAGTAGAGATGGGGTTTCACCATGTAGGCCAGGCTAGCCTCCAACTCCTAGGCTCAAGCGATCTGCCTGTCTCGGCCTCCCAAAGTGTTGGAATTACAGGCGTGAGCCACTGCTCCTGGCCCTGGGCTTTTCATTATAGCCCTGACTGCCCCACCTGTGCCTCCCCATTCCCAACCCCGATCATTCTATCCTGTGCTTCTCTCATCATGGCCTTCACTACCCGGGATCATCACTGCTGTTGAGTCTGTCTCCCTCTCTGGCCTGGGAGTGAGTGCTGTCTTGGTCACCACTGAACCCTTGGTACAGCAGAGGGCCTGGTGCATTCTAGGTACGGAGGGAACATCTAGTGGTTGAATAAACTGATGGGAAAGTGATGCTAAGGGCTGGGGACTGTCATGAACAAGGCAGGCAGAGCTCTTTGGCTGACTTCATCCTTCAGGTCTCATCTACGGCGCCCCTTCCTTCAAGAAGCTCTCCCTGACCCCTAGGCCGGGTCAGGTGCCTGCTCTGGGCCTCTACAGTCCTCCAGGGTCCCCCACTTGAGCACTCTAGGCTGTCACTCTGGAGACAGCTCTTTCCTGCCTCAAAAAGTTCCCTTGAGTACCCAGATAGAGTGCTCTGAGTCCCGGGAGGGCAGACACCCAAATTCCTAGGTCCTCTGGGACTGTAGGTGTCCCTTGGCCTCTACCTTCAGGTGTGTGACATCTGTATTCTTAGATCAGTTCATCCCCCAGCCCCTCTGCAAACCGGGTCCCTTACTGAATCCCGCTTCATGGACATCTGACCAATGTAGACGACAGCTCCCCGTGTTCAGAAGAGCCCTGCTCTTGGGTTTAATGCTCTGTGGTCACTGTAGAAATTCGTAAATGTATCTTTGAATTTCTGTTTTGTAAGCTAAGACTAATGAGATAATGAAAGCATGATGAGGCAGCCTCACCTCTCTGGGACAAGTTTCCACTCCTGTCCCCACCTCCTTTTTTTTTCTTGAGACGGAGTCTTACTCTGTCACCTAGGCTGGAGTGCAGTGGCGTGATCTCGGCTCACTGCAACCTCTGCCTCCCAGGTTCAAGCGATTCTCCTGCCTCAGCCTCCTAAGTAGCTGGTATTTTAGGCACTGGCCACCACACCTGGCTAATGTTTGTGTTTTTAGTAGAGACAGGGTTTCATGTTGGCCAGGCTGGTCTGGAACTCCTGACCTCAAGTGATCTGCCTGCCTCGGCCTCCCAAAATGCTGGGATTACAGGCGTGAGCCACCGTGCCTGGCCTGTTCCCTTCTTAACTCTGCCCCATGATCACTGGCACTGTCCATCCCCGTTGTAGGCATGCCGCAAGAAGATCAGGGTTGGGTGCTTGTGTCTCATGGTATCTTGGGGTGGAACATGGCGGTGGGCATCTGGTGGGATGGAGAACCCAGCCAGGTTGCCCACGTTGTGGGGCAGGGTCCCTTCGAAGCCACTTTCGAAGATCTGTGCTGGTCCCACGAGTATCTCTGTGCCCAAGGGAACATAACATTAAACACCATGAGGGCTCAAGAGAAAGGCTGAGGGCCGGGTGCAGTGGCTCATATCTGTAATCCTAGCACTCTGGGAGGCTGAGACAGGAAGATCACTTGAGCCCAGGAGTTTGAGACCAGCCTGGGCAACATAGCAAGACCCTGTTTCTACAAAAAAAATTTAAAAATTAGCTGGACATGGTGGCACACGCCTGTAGTGGCAGCTACTTGGGAGGCTGAGGTGGGAGGATTGCTTGAGTCTGGGAGATAGAGGCTGCAGTGAGCTGTGAGCTGCATGCCAGCCTGGGTGGCAGTGAGACTGTCTCAAAAAAAAAAAAAAAAGAGATTGAGGCAGAAGAAAGGAAAAAAAGGTGTTTCTATTTTAGTACCTTTAACAGCACTCTTTCCTGTTTTTTTTGTTTTTGTTTTTTTTGTGAGACGGAGTTTCGCTCTTGTTGCCCAGGCTGGAGTGCAATGGTGCGATCTCCGCTCACTGCAACCTCTGCCTCCTGGGTTCAAGCGATTCTCCTGTCTCAGCCTCTGGAGTAGCTGGGATTACAGGCACACGCCACCACACCTGGCTAATTTTTTGTATTTTTAGTAGAAATGGGGTTTCACCATGTTGGTCAGGCTGGTCTGGAACTCCTAATCTCAGGTGATCCTCCCACCTCAGCCTCCCAAAGTGCTGGGATTACAGGCGTGAGCCACTGTGCCTGGACTCTTTTCCTGCCTTTCGAACCAGGTCTCTAAATTTCATTTTGCACTGGGTCCTGAAAATTACACAGTCAGCCCCGTCGCTGACTCCACTCCTTCCCTAACTTGTCCCAAATGGTGTATCCCAGAGGGAGTGGGCCTGAGTCAGGCTGGGAACCTCACTGGGCTCAGAGCCTGCTCTGCCACAGGGAGACAAGAAATCCAGAGTGAATATGGTCCTGGGCTTGTCTGAGGCCTGGGAGTGATCTGTATGGCTGGCGGCTGCCTCCGCACTGACCCCTGAGCCAGATTCTAGATTCTTTGCCATAAAATCTGCAAAGGATCTAGAAGAGCCAGCCACCTACCACGCAGCGGGCTTAAGTGGTGCCCTGCATTCAAACCTCCTTCTGTTCTCTGGTCATGGGCCAGGCAGGGGTCAGTGCCCAGAATCCGGGCAGGCCTGAGCAAGAGGTACCTCTCCACCCTGGGTCCCACTCCCTCCCGAGATGCTAGTTCTTCTGGTCTGGCCAGTTGGGGTTCCTCCCTGAAACTCTCCCACACAGCTGGGACCTGCAGGGCCTCCTGCTTCAGAGCAGCACACAATAATAATGCTAGTCTCACCCTGCCTGTCACTCACTGGGTGCCCGCTCTAGCCCTCAGGAGGTAGGGGTTTTCAGCTGAAGTTCAGAGAGGGAGATCGAGTTGCTTGAGGTTACACAGCAAGAGGGTGGCAGAGATAGGATTAAAATGTGTCTGTCCACTTCCAGACTCGATATTTTGCCCACTGCCTTACCCTACCATGAAAGATAATCCTTCTTTTGTTATAAAAAAGACACCGTGGGTCGGGCACGGTGGCTCACGCCTGTAATCCCAACACTTTGAGAGGCCGAGGCAGGCGGACACCTGAGGTCGGGAATTTGAGACCAGCTTGACCAACATGGCGAAATCCCATCTCTACTAAAAATACAAAAAATTTGCCGAGTGTGGTGGTGGATGCCTGTAATCCCAGCTACTCGGGAGGCTGAGGTAGGAGAATCGCTTGAACCCAGGAGGCAGAGGTTGCAGTGAGCTGAGATCGCGCCATTTGCACTCCAGCCTGGGAAACAAGAGTGAAACTCCGCCTCAAAAAAAAAAAAAAAAAGACACCTTGGAGGCTCAGAGAGGTGAAAGCATTTATGCAGCATCACACAGCAAAGCAAGAATCGGGGCTGAGATTCCAAGGCTGGGAGGCGGGGGGGCAGGAGCCAGTGCTGAATGAATGACTTCACAAGGAGTCATTCACTTTCTCTCTCTGAGCTTCAGCGTGATGCCAAGTGACCTCACCCAGGTGACTGAAGTGCTCATCATTGTTGGGAACGGGGGTGCCTCACAGGGTCTGGAGAACAGATAATATCTTTATAAACACGACCGCTGCTTGTCTCATCATCAGACAGTGAGCCAGCCCCCTGCAGCCAGGTCTGACATCTGACTCTGCCGCTTCCCTTGCTGTGTGAACTTGAACAGATACCTTCCTCTCTCTGGGTCTCAGAGTCTTCCTCTGTGAAAGAGATCCTCCTCTCTACCCCCTCGTTAGGAATTCAAGTGAGATTGCTTGTATAAGAGCCGACCACCCTGTGTGGCACACGGTTGGAGCTCAAGAAGTGAGGGCTATTACTAATAATAGTAATACTAACAATCTACTTATTATTATTATTATTGTTGAGACAGGGTCTTTCTCTGTCAATCAGGCTGGAGTGCAGTGACGTGATCACAACTTACTGCCGCCTTGACCTCCCAGGCTCAATGTGATCCTTCCACCTCAGCCTCCTGAGGAGTTGGATCTACAGGTGCGCACCACCACGCCTGGCTAATTTTTGTATTTTTTGTAGAGATAGGGTTTCACCATGTTGCCCCGGCTGGTCTCAAACTCCTGGGCTCAAGTGATCTGCCCGCCTCAGCCCCCACAAAGTGCAGGGATTACAGGCACCAGCCACTGTGCTTGGCCCTTAACCTATTATTAGTAATAAAAACTAATGCTTTCATAGCTCCTAGAATTTGACCCTATTTTAATCGTTTCACATATATTTAACACTGATGCCCTAGCAGTATAGCACCTAGTATGAGGTGGGTACTACTAAGACCCTCATTTTATGGATGAGGATGAGGACACTGAGGCACACAGGGGCCAAGTAATTGTCAAAGTTTCACAGCTGATATCCAATGGACCCATGTACCTAATTATAGGTACTGTTAGTTAAGCCGGACTGCCTGAGTTCAAATACCGTCTCCACCACTTCCTAGCTTCGTGACCCTGAGCAAGTTGTTAAGCCCCCCATGCCTGCCTCGATCTCCCCATTTGTAAACTGACCATCATAGAAATCTCTCATAGGATCGTGTGTAAAGGGTGTGGAAAGTTGCCTGGCACAGAGGAAGCACTGAATGCATGTGCTTTTGTCATAGTCCTTGTTTAGACAGGAAGCCTCTGAACATCAAAGAATTGGAGCCACTTGATCAAGTCACACAGCAGATTAGGGTTGGTATTCAAATGCATGCCTCTCTTGCTGTAAAACTAAGGGTCATTGCAAAATACAGTCTCAGGCCTAAAGCCAGGCTCTGACTTTGGCAAATGGCATGGGGGTCTTTGGAGACAGCCCTGGATTCAAATACCAGTTATGCCACTTCCAAGCCTCTCCCAGTCTCAGTTTCCCCATCTGTGAAATGAGATTTAGTTCTCTCTTTGCAGAGCTGTCGTGACATTCAGAGAGGATTCACAGAAAGTGCTAAGCACAGAGTAGGTGGTTAAGAAATGCTAATAAGCATACTTACAGGTGAGGATTAAATGAGATAATGCATGCCCCCTGTTCAAAACAGTTTCGGGGAAACAAACACTTGATACTCAGTCACTGTTGTTATTATGACTTTTGTTACCATTGTTATTAATGTCACGATGTGGTTTATGGCAAGAACTGTCTGGAATCAGCTTGGAAACCTCCCACTTCCTCATCCCTCACATTGGATCCATCAGTAACCCCTACCTGTTCTTCCTCCTAAAATATTTTAGATCTTTCCACTCTTCACCTTTCCTTTGGGACACCCTTGGCCAAGTACATCTGCTCTGGCCTGTGTCAATGTTCTCCGCCAGGGACACACCTGTGGTTGAACAAGTTGGGTTTACTGCTTCTTGCAATGAGGGAGAAAACACACCGTGAGGTAACCGTGAGGTGTCTAAGTAAAAGGGTGTTAGAAAGGATTGATTTTTTTTTTTTTTTTTGAGTCAAAGTCTTGCTCTGTCGCCCAGGTTGGAGGGCAGTGGCACGATCTCAGCTCACTGCAACCTCTGCCTCCTAGGTTCAGCGATTCTCCTGCCTCAGCCCCTAATCCCCAGTAGCTGGGATTACAGGTGTGTGCCACCACACCCAGCTAACTTTTTGTATTTTTAGTAGAGACAGAGTTTCACCACGTTGGCCAGCCTGGTCTCAAACTCTTGAGCTCAGGTGATCCACCCCCTTGGCCTCCCAAAGTGCTGGGATTACAGGTGTGAGCACCTGGCCAGAAAGGATTGATTTTAAGATTTGGGCTTGTGTGTGGTGGTCTTGGGAATGGTGCAAGGAAGTGGGGCCTCGTTCTGGTTTGGATACTGTTAAACAGAGAAGGAGTAATGCTGTGGTTGGGCATTTGCATAAATCTCATTTACGAGGCAGGAGAAATAAAGTGAGGTTAAAGTTGTAACTTTATAATATAATGTAAGCAGTCATTTATATTAGCCAGGATATGGGGATGCTTAGTCATTCTGCGATTTGCACAATGATCTTGTTTGTTTCTGTGTTCAGACATGGTTATGGATTTGTCTTGATTTTTTTTCTTTCTTTGTTTTTTGTTTTTTTGAGACAGGGTCTCACTCTGGTTGCTCAGGCTGGAGTGCAGTGGCGCAATCTCAGCTCACTGCAGCCTCAACCTCCCAGGCTCGGGTGATTCTCCCAGCTCAGCCTCTCAGGTAGCTGAGATTATAGGTGCACACCCCCACGCCCAGCTAATTTTTTGTATTTTTAGTAGAGACGAGGTCTCGCTGCGTTGCCCAGGCTGTTGATTTTTTTCTTGATCCTTTACTGTCGCAGTGTGGCCTTGTCCAGGTTGGTGCTCTGTGAAATTATCTATGTGCAGTTGAACTCCATGGCCTTACTGTGTGTGTCAGGCCAACTCCCAGCTGTTAGGGGCTATTTTTCTCTTTCTTCCATGGAAAACTACCCGGCCCCCTGTTGGTTTCCTGGCCTTCTCTCTCACCCCTTCTAGAGTCATTTTCCTTTTTCACACAGAGGCCACAGTGACATTCTTTACCTTGTTTTTATTGAAGCATAACATACATCCAGGGACAGGCCTGAGTCAGTGATTCTCTGTGTATCTGTACACACATGCGACTGTCACCTAGATGAAGATCCTGGGGGCTCCTCCCTGTTGCTCCTTCTGGGGTGATGCCCTCCCAAAGGTAACATGTGTTCTGATTTCTATCACCACTGGTTAGTTTTGTCTGTTCTGGAACTTCATATATATTGAGTTACACATTATGTTTTTTTTGTTTGTTTGTTTAAGGCTTTCTAAACTCTAACACCAAGTTTTTTCTTTTTTTAAAATAAAATGAGATGGGATCTCATTATGTTGCACAGGCTGGTCTCAAAACCCCTGGGTTCAAGTGATCCTCCCACCTTGGTCTCTCAAGGTGCTGGGATTACAGGTGTGAGCCACTGTGCCTGGTCCCAACACAAAGGTTTTGAGATATGTTGCTGCATATATCAGGTGTTGGATCTTTTCCATTGGTGTGTAGTATTCCATTGGCCGAATCAACCACTCTCTTTTGCCATTCACTTCTTTTTCTTTTTCCTTTTTTAAAATCATATATCCTACTCTCAGATCCATTTACTTTTTAAAAATTTTTTAATTTTTTAATTTTTTTTTTGAGACAGGTTCTCACTCTGTTGCCCAGGCTGGAGTGCGGTGGCGTGATCTCAGCTCACTGCAACCTCCACCTCCTGGGCTCAAGTGATTCTCCTGCCCTACTCTTCCGAGTAGCTGGGACAGCAGGTGCACGCCACTGCACCTGGCTAATTTTTTTTTAAATTTTATTATTATTTTTTAATAGAGATGAGGTTTCACCATGTTGCCCAGGCTGGTCTCAAACTCCTGATCTCAAGTGATCCACCTGCCTCGGCCTCCCAAAGTGCTGGGATTACAGGCATGAGCCACCGCGCCCGGCCTCCATTTACTTCTTGATGGCTAGCTGCACTATTTCTCAGGTTGATCATATTAGGAAGCAAATCTATTATGTCCTCCAGCTCATTTAGACCCTCTTAAAGATTCTCTACTATTCTCAAAATTAATCCAAATCTCTTGTCGGGGCCTCTAATGCCCTGAGTGGTCTCGGCCTCTGCCTGACTCTTTCATCTCAGTTCCTGCCCTTCTCTCATGGACTTCTGAGCTCAGGAGCACTGCTCTCCTTTCCATGTTTGAATGGTACATCCTACCTCCTACCTCCAGGTGCTCCCACGTGCTGTTCCCTCTGCTTGTAAAGGGCTGTGTCCCTCTCTTGACCTGCTCTAGCTGGCTACATCCTGCATGCCCTTGAGGTTGCATCTCAGATAACCTCAAGGAAGCCCTCACCGACCAGCCCCCACTTCTAGACTCCACATCTCCTTGTATCACTACACTTTTTCCTTCAGTGTTTTAGTCTCTGTGGTAAACACCAATTTGTATGATTATTTGATTAGCATCTGTCTCCCCCATCAGACTGTGAGCTCTGCCAGGACAGGCGCTGATTCTGTCTTCATCTCCAGCATTACCTAGACCAAAGCCGGGCACACTGTAGATGCTCATTTACAGTTACCAAACACTGAATGTCGAGTAGCCCCAGCCTGTCTTTAAGCCCCACTACTCTCCCACTCCAAACATACACAGACTTTCTCCCGCGAGCTGTCAGGGAACCTCAGCTCCCACCCTTTACCTCCTTGGCAACTTCACAGGGCAGGGACCGCTCTCCCTGTGGATGACGCGCCTAGGGGCGGGGTCCCGCCCCACAGCCGACGCTGAGTTGGCCCGGTTGGGCAAGGCTGGGGTTGCCTGGGGCGAGGTTACTCATCCTGGGCTCAGGTAAGAGGGCCGCAGCTGGGAGGCGGCACACCCAGGGGGGACGCCAAGGGAGCAGGACGGAGCCATGGACCCCGCCAGGAAAGCAGGTGCCCAGGCCGTGATCTGGACCGCAGGCTGGCTGCTGCTGCTGCTGCTCCTTCGCGGAGGTGGGTCTGCTGCCCAGAGAGGTGGAGGCGGTAGAGTGGGGGCTCCTACGGAGGAGGCTTCTCTGGCCCCGTATAGAGAAGGCTGTGGGAAGGATCCCCACATAAGCAGAGGGCACTGTGGGCAAAGTTCCCCCGTCCTGAGCAAGGGAGGCAGAGGGAAGGGTCCTCCACCATGGGCAGTAGGAAGGGTTCCCCACCACGGACAGGGGGAACTGTGGGCAAAATTTTCCTATCCTGAAGCTGTAGAAAGAAGTCCCCTGTTCCTAGGCCGGGCGCGGTGGCTTATGGCTGTAATCTCAGCACTTTGGGAGGCCGAGACGGGCGGATCATGAGGTCAAGCGATCGAGACCAGCCTGGCCAACGTGGTGAAACCCCGTCTCTACTAAAAATACAAAAATTAGCTGGGCGCGGTAGCGCGAGCCTGTAGTCCCAGCTACTCGGGAGGCTGAGGCAGGAGAATCGTTTGAATTCGGGAGGCGGAGGTTGCAGTGAGCCGAGATTGCGCCACTGCACTCCAGCCTGGCGACAGAGAGAGACTCCGTCTCAAAAAAAGAAAAAAAGAGTCCCCTGTCCTGGGCAGAGAAGCTGTGGGCAGAGTTCTCTCATTTGAGCAGAAGGGAGCTGTGGGATGGGATCCCTCACTGAGCACAGTCTAGCACAGCGTACTGTGGGAAAAGTTCTCTCATTCTGAGCAGAAAACTGTGAGGAGGTATCCCTCCTACCCCGGGATGAGGGGCTTCATGGCGGGGATCGCCTACAGTGGGCATACGGGGCTGTCGGAAGGATGTGCCCACGGTTGGCATAGTGGGTGTGAAGGAAAAGGGTCCAGTGATTCCCGTGCTTCCAGATTTGTGGAAAGCTTTTCCCTACTCCTGCCCTGGAAAAGTGTGTGCAATAAGACTGTCTTATCCCAGGCCAGAGGGCATGGGAAGGACTATTTCCCCCTTGGGGATGGACGCTTTAGCAAGGAGGACTCAGGTCTACTCGGCTCCGCTCCCCCAGGAGCGCAGGCCCTGGAGTGCTACAGCTGCGTGCAGAAAGCAGATGACGGATGCTCCCCGAACAAGATGAAGACAGTGAAGTGCGCGCCGGGCGTGGACGTCTGCACCGAGGCCGTGGGGGCGGTGGAGACCAGTGAGTGGGGACCCCCGGGCCACGCACACCACTGCAGGCTCCTCCGGCCCAGCCCGCCTCTTTAGAGTCCTTTCTGGATCTGGCCACGCCCCTTTAACGCGGCCCCACCCACTCCCTTTCAGCCTGGCCGGGACCCTAAGACACAGCCTTGCCCCTTCTCCCAGGCCAGGGCTTCTCTATTAACAATTACAAGGGCGAGGAGCAGAGAGCTGAGAACTGGGTGGGGCGGACTGGGAGAGCTCGGTTTCGGAACGAGGTCACGTCCTATGCACTTTTTCTGCTCCACCACTGAGACCTCCCCATCCCTGCCTGTCAACCGGGCTGTCTCCTCCGACTCTGCTCTTTGAGGTTCCGCCTCCGTTCCATGACCCCGCTCCTCCCTCCTTCAGTCGTTGCTTCCGCTCTGAGCGGCTCTTTGGGGGCGTCCATCCTCCAATTCCTGCCTGTCGGTCCTGTGGTGTTGGCCTATTTGAGGCCCCGCCCCTCCCAGACCCTACCCAACTTTGGGCCACGCCCCACCTGAGACCACGCCCACAGCTAATCCCGCCCTTGTCTCTCTCCCCAGTCCACGGACAATTCTCGATGGCAGTGCGGGGTTGCGGTTCGGGACTCCCCGGCAAGAATGACCGCGGCCTGGATCTTCACGGGCTTCTGGCGTTCATCCAGCTGCAGCAATGCGCTCAGGATCGCTGCAACGCCAAGCTCAACCTCACCTCGCGGGCGCTCGACCCGGCAGGTCCGTGGGGGGCGGGGCCGTAGCTGCGGGGGCGGAGCCACATTCGGGCCTGCCAAGATGGAGGCGGAGCCGTGGCGGAGGCGGGAGTACTCGGCCTGGGCTGGGGGTGGGGTCACACTCTGGGGCGGGGCCAAGAGGCAGCAGGAGGGACTTTCTGGCTGTAGGCGCCGGGAGGTTGCGCGCTGGGGCGGGGCTACTAGTAGGCGGGGTCATCGATAGCGTGGGGCCAGGCCTTAGGGGCGGGGCTAGAGGACGAGCTGCGGTTCCCGAACCCTTTCGACGCCTTTTCTTCCTCTCGGCTCCCCTCGCAGGTAATGAGAGTGCATACCCGCCCAACGGCGTGGAGTGCTACAGCTGCGTGGGCCTGAGCCGGGAGGCGTGCCAGGGTACATCGCCGCCGGTCGTGAGCTGCTACAACGCCAGCGATCATGTCTACAAGGGCTGCTTCGACGGCAACGTCACCTTGATGGCAGGTGAGGGCGCCCCGGAGCACGGGACCTGTGGGAGTTAGGGTAGCCCTTCTGAAGCACCCTGGGCGGTAGGGAACCCTTTACCCAAAGCGTTTCCTTCACCTGCGACGCATTCTGGGAACCGTGGGGCCTAAGTGCTTGTATCGTAGGGCATCGTGGAAAATGCAGTCCCTTCCCCCAACATATTAATAGTGTGGGGATAGTGATGCTTTGTCCCAGAGTGTTTTGGAGGGAAATACATTTCCATAGAGGGCTGCCAGGTACTTAGGAGGCATTTAAGCCTCTAAGCTTCTGCCCAGGCACTGCGGGGAATCTCTAGTTCTTAGCCCTTAAAACTCAAGGGGTCCTCCGCCTGTCCCAGACTATTGAGAGATGTAACCATGGAAAATGAAGTTCTTCAAACCCCATCCCCTGCCAGTTATGCTATGGAAGATGTAGTTCTTTTTTATTTTATTATTACTATTTTTTTTTAAGACAGCATCTTGCTCTATCGCCTAGCCTGGAGTGTAGTGGTGCAATCATAGCTCGCTGCAGCCTCTACCTGTTGGGCTCAAGCAGTCCTCCCGCCTCAGCCTCCCGAGTAGCTGGGACTACAGGGGTGCACCGCCATGACTGGTTCCTTTTATTTTTGGTAACGGTGGGGTCTCGCCATGTTCCCCAGGCTGGTATTGAACTCCTGGGCTAAGCGATCCCCTGCCTAGGTCTCCCAGAGTGCTGGGATTACAGGCGTTAACCACTGAACCTGGTGCCGAGATGTAGCTCTGACTCTGAGACTAAATTCTGATGGGGGAGTAAAAGCCGGGGTGAAGGCTAGGGGGATGATGGCGAGAGGGTTGTAGAGGAAGTTTGTTCTGCCCCGTGGTCTTGTGAGAGGTCTTGTATCTCAGTCTAAGCCTTTGTTTTAAACCCTACTTTTGGTTCAGCCTACACACATTTCCATTCAAAGCACAATGGAAAATGTTAATCTACCATGTGCCAACCAAAGACAGTGAGTCTGTCTGTTTCTCGTAGTAGGACCTGAGTTGAGATTTTGGGATTAATGGATGCAGGGACCTTCTGTCTCATTTTGGGTGTTCTCTGTTCTTTTTTTTTTTTTTTTTTTTTTTTTTTTGCAAGACAGAGTCTCACTCTGTTGCCCAGTGATCCACCTGCCTCGGCTTCCCAAAGTGCTGGGATTACAGGCTTGAGCCACCATGCCTGGTTGGGTTCACTGTTCTTGTCTGATGCCTCTAAGTTTCGTTCTGGCCATGTCAACCTCTCTCCCTCCAGCCACTGACCTATCTGTGTCTCCTTCCTGCAGCTAATGTGACTGTGTCCTTGCCTGTCCGGGGCTGTGTCCAGGATGAATTCTGCACTCGGGATGGAGTAACAGGCCCAGGGTTCACACTCAGTGGCTCCTGCTGCCAGGGGTCCCACTGTAACTCTGACCTCCGCAACAAGACCTACTTCTCCCCTCGAATCCCACCCCTTGTCCGGCTGCCCCCTCCAGAGCCCACGACTGTGGCCTCAACCATATCTGTGACCTCAACCACGTCTGTCACCACTTCTACCTCTGCCCCAGTGAGACCCACCTCCACCACCAAACCCATGCCTGCCCCAACCAGTCAGACTCCGAGACAGGGAGTAGAACACGAGGCCTCCCGGGATGAGGAGCCCAGGTTGACTGGAGGCGCCGCTGGCCACCAGGACCGCAGCAATTCGGGGCAGTATCCTGCAAAAGGGGGGCCCCAGCAGCCCCATAATAAAGGCTGTGTGGCTCCCACAGCTGGATTGGCAGCCCTTCTGTTGGCCGTGGCTGCTGGTGTCCTGCTGTGAGCTTCTCCACCTGGAAATTTCCCTCTCACCTACTTCTCTGGCACTGGGTACCTCTCTTCCCATCACTTCCTGTTCCCACCACGGGACTGGGCTGGCCCAGCCCCTGTTTTTCCAACATTCCCCAGTATCCCCAGCTTCTGCTGCGCTGGTTTGCGGCTTCGGGAAATAAAATACTGTTGTATATATCCTGCCAGGGGTGTTCTAGCTTTTTGAGGACAGCACCTGTATCCTTCTCATCCTTGTCTCTCTGTCCTCTTGTGATGTTAGGACAGAATGAGAGAAGTCAGCTGTCACAGGGAAGGTGACAGAGAGGATGCTAAGCTTCCTACTCACTTTCCCCTAGCTAGCCTGGACTTTGGAGCGTGGGGTGGGTGGGACAATGGCTCCCCACTCTAAGCACTGCCTCCCCTACTCCCCTCATCTTTGGGGAATCGGTTCCCCATATGTCTGCCTTACTAGACTGTGAGCTCCTCGAGGGCAGGGACCGTGCCTTACGTCTGTGTGTGATCAGTTTCTGGCACATAAATGCCTCAGTAAAGATTTAATTACTTTGTATAGTGCTTTAAAGGAGTCACTTCCACCTTGTTTCTCGCAATAACCTCTGTAGCTGAGCTAGGGTGGGCATCATAAAGCCTTTAACAGGAGAGATATTGGACCTAGAGCCACAGCCCTGGGGGAAGTCATGGTTGAACTTTAATCTCCTGGGGTGTAGCCTGCATGTGGGTGGTCCCACTGGTGAGGGGGAGACCGGGCGAAACCATAAGTAGCATGGAGGGGTGAATGGGGCTTTTAGCCATGCCAGGGAACAGAGACCTTTGTCTAATGAGTTTGTGTACCCTCCCTAGGCTCCACCCACCTTGCCATCCAGCCAGCCGTCTGCATTTTTTTAGAGACGGGGTCTCTGTCACCCAAACTGGACCGCAGTGGCCCAATCATAGCTCACTGCAACCTCTAACCCCGGCCTCAGGCTCCCAAGTAGCTGGGACTACAGGCTCACCCTATCATAATTGGCTAATTTTATTTTTTGTAGAGATGAAGTCTTGCTGTGATGCCCAGTCCTCCTGCCTTGGCCTCCCAAAGTGTTGGGATTATAGGCAGGAGCCACTGCACCTGGCTTCATCTGGTTTACTAAGAGTCATTAAGGCTGGGCGTAGTGGTTCATGCCTGTAATCCCAGCACTTTGGGAAGCCGAGGCAGCCGGATCACCTGAGGTCCAGAGTTCGAGACCAGCCTGACCAACATGGAGAAACCCTGTCTCTACTAAAAATACAAAATTAGCTGGGCATGATGGCGCATGCTTGTAATCCCAGCTACTCGGGAGGCTGAGGTGGGAGAATCGCTTGAACCCAGGAGGCGGAGGTTGCGGTGAGCCGAGATCATGCACTGCACTCCAGCCTGGGCGAAAAGAGTGAAACTCCGTCTCAAAAAAAAAAAAAAAAAAAAATCGTTAACTGGGCTCACCTACTGTATCCCACTTGTCCACAGGGCCCAAGGGTGCTGCTGTTGGTCTTTGCTTGATGTTGGGGACCTGGGGCTTGAGCCCCACCTCCATCTCCTTCCAATCAGATGAAGGCCTGGCCCTAGAGGCACTGGAGGGGAAAACGCCTGGCTTGGGAATGAGAGAGTTCCTGGTAGGCTTTGCAACTGCTTGATGGGAGGAGGATCAGATGTGGGGAATAGTGAGATCATAACAGTATATTGCCAATATTACTATTGATAGCCAATATTACTATTGATAATGGGGAGTAGTGTGAGGTAACAACAAAACAAGAGCAAATAATGAATATAGCAACAAAATAGAACATCAAAAACAGTATGAGCTCTTATTCTGAAACATATATTATAATACATGTATAGAGGGAAACATCAGTGATGGTAGATGTAGTGTTGGGAGTATTAGTGATTTTTCTTTTCTTTTTTTTTTTGAAATGGAGTTTTGCTCTTGTTGCCCAGGCTGGAATGCAATGGCACAATCTCGGCTCACCACAACCTCCCCTCCCAGGTACAAGCGATTCTCCTGCCTCAGCCTCCCGAGTAGCTGGGATTACAGGCATGTGCCACCATGCCTGGCTAATTTTGTATTTTTAGTAGAGACAGGGTTTCTTCATGTTGGTCAGGCTGGTCTCGAACTCTTGACCTCAGGTGATCCACCCACCTTGGCCTCCCAAAGTGCTGGGATTACAGGCGTGAGTCACCATGCCCGGCAGTGATTTTTTAATTTTAATATAACTTTTATTTGTATTGTAGAGATTGGTGTCTCACTATGTTACCTAGGCTGGTCTCGAACTCCTGGGCTCAGATGATCCTTCTGCCTCTGTCTCTCAAGTGCTGGGATTACAGATGTGAGGCACCGTGCCCAGCTGTGTTAGTGATTAAAGACAGTCTTACTAGATGCCCAGTCTATGCTATCAGTTTGCAGCCATCATGTCATTGACTTTTCCACATATTTTCAGATGGGATGATTGGGGAAACTGAGGCTTAGAATGGTGAAGTAATTAACCCACAGCAAATAATATATTTATTATGTACCAGGTACTGTTTTAAGTGCTGTACTTGGATTAATATATTTAATCTACAAAACCATCCTATGAAGTAAGTGTTAATCATCTGCATTTTACAAGATGCGGAAATCAGGGCTAGAGAGGTTGAGAAACTTGCTCCAGGTCACTCAGCTATTAAGCAGTGGAGCTCAGATTTGAACACGGGCAGGTCAGCTTTACAGAGTGTACCAACACTGCCATAATGTTTCCCTCAGCTTGACTAAACTTTAGACAGGCTTCCTCCTGCCTCTAGGCCCTCAGAATCCAGAGGGTCTAACCACAGAGGCCCCTTACCTCCCTTTTCTTAGAGCATTTACTTGAGAAAACTTGTCATTGTAAATTATTTCTTTGTCCATTTGAGATGGATATAAACCTCTTCAAAAGTCTTGGCTGGGTGCAGTGGCTCACACCTGTAATCCCAGTACTTTGGGAGGCCGAGGCAGGCAGATCACGAGGTCGGGAGTTCAAGACCAGCCTGACCAACATGTTGAAACCCCGTCCCTACTAAAAATACAAAAATTAGCCAGGTGTGGTGGCACATGCCTGTAATCCTAGCTACTCAGGAGGCTGAGGCAGGAGAATCGCTTGAACCTGGGAGGCGGAGGTTGCAGCGAGCCGAGATCACGCCATTGCACTCCAGCCTGGGGGCGACAAAATGACACTCTGCCTCAAAAAAAAAAAAAAGGTATCTTGCCAGTTTATAGCCCAGGAAATGGAGTCTCACTATGTTGCCCAGGCTGATCTTGAACTGGGGTCAAGCTATCTTCCTGCCTTGGCTTCTCAAAATGCTGGGATTACAGGGGTGAGTGATCAGGACCCAGGAAACTATCTCTTTGAAATGTAAACGTAAAAGGAAATAGCACTCCTATCTCCCCCAAGAAGGTGAGAGCCTTAACTTTGGTAGATGACTCAGCTCTCAGTTGTGAAATACCTCCTGTCATGAAGACAGAAGAAAGTTGCCTTCTCCTCTGGGTAAAGCCGATTAAAAACGCAAATGACCTACAATCTCCCATTCACCCCAGCTCAAAATTCCTACCACTCGGCCGGGCGCGGTGGCTCACGCCTGTAATCCCAGCATTTTGGGAGGTTGAGGCAGGCGGATCCCTTGAGTCCGGGAATTCAAGACCATCCTGGGCAACCTTGTCTCTAAGAAAAATACATTAAAAATTAGCCAGGTGTGATGGCACGCACCTGTAGTCCCAGCTACTTGGGGATGCTGAGGTGGGAGGATCGCTTGAACCCTGGAAGCCGAGGTTGCAGTGAACCATGATGGCACCACTGCACTCCAGCCTGGGTGACAAAGCGAGATGCTGTCTCAAAAAAAAAAAAAGAAATCTGGCTTCCAATTTTTTTTTTTTTTTTGAGATAGAGTCTCACTCTGTTGCCCGGGCTGGAGTGCAATGGCGTGATCTTGGCTCACTGCAACTTCTGCCTCCCAAGTTCAAGCAATTCTCCTGCCTCAGCCTCTTGAGTAGCTGGTTCTACAGGCACACACCACCACGCCTGGCTAATTTTTGTATTTTTAGTAGAGATGGGAATTCGCTATGTTGGCCGGGCTGGCAATATATTTACTTAGTGGATCCATCCCCCTGAAAGTAACCAATCTTTTGCAGCTGTCACTGTCCACCCTTCCCGTCTTCTTGGGAGGATGACCTCCTTACCCATCTTGGCCTCTGAAACCCGTTATGGGCCCTGAGACTCCCGCTCCCCCACCGCAACCTCTCCAACCTCCTTCCAGACAGCTACTTGCTTGTGTTCAGGAGGAGAAGAGAAAAGAAGAGCTTAATGTGTTTAAAATATAATCAATTGTTTTGCTCATCTAGTTTCTACTTCTAAGCTCCTAGCTCTGCTTTCCGTTAAAAATACCAGATTCTGGCCAGGTGTGGTGGCTCATACCCATAATCCCAGCACTTTGTGAGGCCGAGGTGGGTGGATCTCTTGAAGTCAGGAGTTTGAGACCAGTCTGGACAATATGGTGAAACCCCATCTCTACTAAAATGCACAATCCGGCATGGCTCACGCCCCCGCGGGGGCAGGCGTCCCTCAGGAGTTCGAGACCAGTCTGGCCAATATGGCGAAACCCCATCTCTACTAAAAATGCAACAAAATCGGCTGGGCATGGTGGCTCACGCCTGCAATCCCAGCACTTTGGGAGGTCGAGGCGGGCGGATCACCTTAGGTCAGGAGTTCAGACCAGTCTGGCCAATATGGTAAAACCCTGTCTCCACTAAAAATACAAAAATTAGCTGGATGTGGTGGTGCACTCCTGTAGTCCCAGCTACTCAGGAGGCTGAGGCAGAAGAATCGCTTGAACCTGGGAGGCGGAGCTTGCAGTGAGCCAAGATTGTTCCATTGCACTCCAACCTGGGTGACAGAGTGAGACTCTGTCTCAAAAAAAAAAAAAAAAAAAAAAATCAGCCAGGCTTGGTGGCGTGCACCTATAATCCCAGCTACTTGGGAGGCTGAGGCAGGAGAATCGCTTGAACCCGGGAGGCGGAGGCTGCAGTGAGCTCTGATTGTGCCACTGCACTCCAGCCTGGGCGACAGAGTGAGACTCTGTCTTTCTCTCTCTCTCTCTCTGTCTCACACACACACACACACACACACACAGAGCCAGATTCTGTATAACTTATTAGACTGGACATGGCTTTAAAGTGTTTTTAATGACATCTCACCAAAACAGAAGTGAGAGAAAGAAGAAAAAGGAGGAGGAGAAAGAAAGGGAAGAGAGAGTGAGAGGATTTAGCCGTATGAAAAGCCACAGAGGGGGAAAGTTACAAAATCTCTTTTCTGTATTTTTTCCAAGGTTTGATGTCTGAGGTCCATGTGTGAGAAATTGATTTCAGCCTCTTCTTCCGGGCTTGCTGGGGACAAGGCAGGTGTGACAAGGGGCAGGGTGGATCTGCCTGAACTGACCTTGCTGCTTTCTCTTCTTCCTGGGTTTGTGTGTTTTTAACGAAGGGCTTGTTTAATTTTAATTACATGAGCAAGACATGACTATCTTCTTGCTGTCAAACATTAGAAAAATACAGAGACAGCAAAAGAGAGAGAGCTCAAAAAGCCCTTTTGAGAAATGATTGGTCAATCAGTTGCAGGGGAGGGAAATTGGGGTGCAATTTGGAAACGTCTCTCTAAATGACAAATGCAGATCGCTTCTGACTTGGCAGGTTTTTCTCTCAGGAATTTATCTCACATGTAGACGTGGATGCCTGTGGCCGATGTCAGGTCTGCCCAAGGATGTTAATTGCAGTAGTGTTTGGAATAACAAAATATTAGGAATAACCTAAATGTTTATCAGAAGGGAACTGGTTATGCTTACGATGGTGCGCTCACACAGTTTGATGCTTTATGGGCATTATAAAAATAAAATGAGCCGGGCGCAGTTGTTCACGCTTGTAATCCCAGCACTTTGGGAGGCCGAGGCGGGTGGATCACCTGAGGTCATGAGTTCAAGACCAGCCTGGCCAACATGGCGAAACCCCCCTCTCTACTAAAAATACAAAAATTAGCCGGGCGTGGTGGTGGGTGCCTGTAATCCCAGCTACTCGGGAGGCTGAGGCAGGAGAATTGCTTGAACTCGGGAGGTGGAGGTTGCGACAAGCCAAGATCACGCCATTGCACTCTAGCCTAGGTGACAGAGTGAGACTCTGTCTCAAAAATAAATTAATTAATAAAATAAAATAAATAAAATAAGGCACATCTATTTGTATTAATCTAGAAAGATCTTGAAAATAATGTTAAGTAAAATAAAAGATAAGATACAGAACAGTGTACCACTATTGTGTAAAAAAAAAAATCTGTGTGGAAATGCTTGTATATGCCTAGAACATGTCAAGAAATACCCACAAGGCAATAAATACCATTGCCTCTGGAAAGGGAATTGGGTGGCCATGGGATGGGGGTGGGAGGAAACTTTTCCATCTTTCCCCTCTGTGTGATGTTGGATGAGTCACATGTCTCCTCTGAGCCTCAGTTTCCCCATTTGGAAAGGGAGGGTCATAAAATGAGAGACTAGAGTTCTCCTTCCAGAGCCTGGCACACTGGAGATACTTGTTGAAGAGAGGCTCTCCTGGCCGGGCGTGGTGGCTCACACCTGTAATTCTAGCACTTTGGGAGGCCGAGGTGGGAGGATCGCTTGAGCCCAGGAGTTCTAGACCAGTCTGGACAACATGGTGGAACCTTGTCTCTACAAAAAAATACAAAAGTTAGCCAGGTGTGTGGTGGCACGCGTCTGTAGTCCCAGCTACTCAGGAGGCTGGGGTGGGAGGATAGCTTGATCCCTGGGTGGCTGAGGCTGCAGTGAGCTGTGATCATGACATTGCACTGCAGCCTGGGTGACAGAGCAAGACCTTGTCTCAGAAACAAAACAAAACAAAACAAAACAAAAAACCCCACAAAAACCAAACCAAACAAACAAACAAACAAACAAACAAAAAACAAGAACAAAGAGAGGCCCTCCTCCTACATCCATCCTCCTGGTCTGGGACTTCACAGGGAACTCACCCCAACTTTCTGCTTTTCCAGTGATGAAGAATCCAGTAGCAGTGACAGCCACTAGTCTATGGCCCATAGTGCAAGGGGATTTTTCCAACTCCCTGGCAATCTGTGGCAAGAAAGAGGAAAATCTTTTCCCACATCTCTTCACTCCCACCCACACCGTCGTTCTTGGGACCAACTGTGGGTTTTCCCTTCAGTATTCTCAAGAATCACTACCATTCTCTCTTTACTGGGACCTCTGGGGGGAGTAGGATTGGACCACCAAGGACTCACACTCACCCAGCCCAATGATTGACCATGTAGGAACCCATCTCTGCTCTCCTTGCAAGGAGCCCAATGGCACGGGTTCAAATCCCTGCTCCTGCTCTAGCTTGTGACTTTGGACAAGCCCCATCATCTTTCTGTGCCAAGGTTTCCTCATCTATAAAATGGCAATGGCTGGGTGTGGTGGCTCACACCTGTAATCCCAGCACTTTGGGAGGCCGAGGCAGTCAGATCACCTGAGGTCAGGAGTTCGAGACCAGCCTGCCCAACATGGTGAAACCTTGTCTCTACTAAAATACAAAAATTAGCCAGGCCTTGGGAGGCCAAGGCGGGCGGATCACGAGGTCAGGAGATCGAGACCACGGTGAAACCCCGTCTCTGCTAAAAATACAAAAAATTAGCCAGGCGTGGTGGTGGGCGCCTGTAGTCCCAGCTACTCGGAGAGGCTGAGGCAGGAGAATGGCATGAACCCGGGAGGCGGAGCTTGCAGTGAGCCGAGACTGCGCCACTGCACTCCAGCCTGGGCGACAGAGCAAGACTCCGTCTCAAAAAAAAAAAAAAAAAAAAAATTAGCCAGGCGTGGTGGTGTGCACCTGTAATCCCAGTTACTCAGGAGGCTGAGGCAGGAGAATTGCTTGAACCTGGGAGGCAGAGGTTGCAATGAGCCAAGATGGTGCCATTGCACTCCAACTTGGGTGACAAGAGTGAGACTCTGTCTCAAAAATAATTAAATAAAAAAAATGTGGTTGCTAGCAAAAAAAAATTTTTTTGAGACAGAGTCTCGTTCTGTCACCCAGGCTGGAGTACACTGGTGCAATCACAGCTCACTGCAGCCTCTACCTCCTGGGCTCAAGCAATCCTCCCATCCCAGCCTCCTGAGCAGCTGGGACTACAGGCATGTTCCATCATACCTGGTTAATTTTTGTATTTTTTTTTTTTTTTGTAGAGATGGGGTTTTGCTATGTTGCCCAGGCTGGTCTCGAGCTTCTGAGCTCAAATGATTCTCTCACCTTGGCCTCTTAAAGTGCTGGGATTACAATCATGCACCACTGTGCCTGGCCACAAAATTTATTTTTAAAATTTATTTATTTTTCTTTTGAGATGGGGTCTTGCTTTGTCACCCAGGCTGGAGTGCAGTGGTGCGATCACGGCTCATGGTAACCTTGAACTCCTGGGTTCAAGAGATCCTCCTGTCTCAGGCTTCTGAGTAGATGGGACTACAGGTGTGCACACCATGCCCATGTAATTTTTAAAAGCTTTTTTTGTAGAGATGGAATCTCACTATGTTGCTCAGGCTGGTCTTGAACTCCTGGCCTCAAGCAGTTCTCCCTCCTTGGCCTCTGAAAGTTCTGGGATTCCAGACATGAGCCACTGCACCCAGCCAACCTTTGTTGTTTTGAGTCACTGAATTCTGGAGCTGTTTGTCACTGCAGCATAACTTAGCCAATCCTGACCAATACGTTCCCTCATCTCCTTCCCTTGTTTTGCAATTGGAATCATTTGCAAACTGGTGAAGTCTTCCCATTGACTATAACCCTGTTGTGACTCCCCAGCACTCGCAGGGTAAGATTCCAATGCCCTACCATGGCTTACAAGCCCACACAGGAACTGGTGACTGCTGCATGCTTGCCTTTAACCCCTCCTTACCCTTTGCTTCCTTTCACATTCCAGTGACACTGAACTTTTCAGTTTACTGCAAGCATCAAACTCTTCTGCTCACTCCCAAGCCTTTGCAGGTGCTGTTCCTTCTGCCTGGAATGCTTTTCCATTGCCCTTCCCTCTCTACCTGGCTGACACCTACCCTTTCTTTAAGACTCAGCTTGGATGTTCTCTCCATCAGGTAGCTTTCCTGACCACCAGTCTGGGTCACATGCCTCATTTGGGGCTTCCCCCATTATTGTTTTGATCACTTGGGATTGTTGCTATCTGGATGTATTGGTCCGTTCTCACACTGCTATAAAGATGCTACCTGAGGCTGTATAATTGATAAAGAAAAGAGGTTTTTATTTTTTTTAAATTTATTATTATTTTTGAGACATAGTATTGCTCTGTTGCCCAGGCTGGAGTGCAGTGGTGCAATCTCGGCTCACTGCAACCTCCGCCTCCCGGGTTCAAGTGATTCTCCTGCCTCAGCCTCCTGAGTAGCTGGGATTACAGGTGTGTGCCACCATGCCCAGCTAATTTTTGTATTTTTTTAGTAGAGATAGGG
This sequence comes from Nomascus leucogenys, assembly GCF_006542625.1. Lineage (NCBI taxonomy): Eukaryota > Metazoa > Chordata > Mammalia > Primates > Hylobatidae > Nomascus > Nomascus leucogenys. The sequence goes on along the minus strand of NC_044397.1, from coordinate 86,648,351 downwards.
TTTCACCATGTTGGTCAGGCTGATCTTGAACTCCTGACCTCGTGATCTGCCTGGCTCAGCCTCCCAAAATGCTGGGATTACAGGCATGAGCCATCATGCCCAGCCTTTAATTTTTTTTTTTTTTTCGAGATAAGGTCTTACTCTGTTGCCCATGCTGGAGTGCAGTGGAGAGAAGTTGGCTCAGTGTAACCTCCACCTCCTGGGTTCAAGCGATTCTCCTGCCTCAGCCGCCCAAGTAGCTGAGGTTACAGGTGGCTGCCACCATGCCTGGCTAATTTTTGCATTTTCAGGACAGATGGGGTTTCACCATGTTGGCCAGGATGGTCTTGAACTCTTGACCTCAGATGATCTGCCTGCTTTGGCCTCCCAAAGTGCTGGGAGTACAGGTGTGAGCCACTGCGCCTGGACTGAAAAGAGGCTTAATTGACTCACAATTCTGCATGGCTGAGGAGGACTCAGGAAACTTACAATTATGGCAGAAGATCAAGGGGAAGTAAGGCATGTCTTACATGGCAGCAGCAGAGAAAGAGAGAGAGAGACAGAGAGAGTGAGAGAGCGAAAGGGAAACTGCCACTTTTAAACCATCAGATCTCGTGAAACCTCCCTCATTATCACAAGAACAGCATGAGAGAAACTGTCCCCATGATCCAATCACCTCCCACCAGGTCATTCCCTCACACATGGGGATTACAATTCGAGATGAGATTTGGGTGGGGACATGGAGCCAAACCATAACACTGGAAGATGTGTCTGTCTCTGCCCCAGTCTTTGAGTCTTCTGAGGGAAGGGCTGGGGCCATGTTGTCAGTGCCACACGCACAGCTCAGGGCTGGGCACAGAGGAGGGCTTCAATTACAGTTTGTCGAATGAATAGTGCATGACTTCAGACGTTAGGCAGATCTGTTCATCACAGGATTCCTGAGAAGCGAGAGTGCTGTCTCTTTCTCTTCTCTGCACTGTTTCCCTGACAGGCTTTCTTGAGAACTGAGACTTGACAACTGGCACAGTTCGTTCCTGGAGGCCAGCTCTATGCTGCAGGGAAGCGGTTGTGGTTTCTGTGGAAAGTCCCAGAGCAATTCATTTCTTCTTGGTTCCTCCAACCAATCAATCCAATCCAAATTCCTTTGCTGACTCAACACTTTCCCAAATTTTTATTTTTACTTTTGCACAGACGTTTAAAATGAATGATTTAAAACATAGAGAAGTTAAAATAATCTTACAGTGAACACTCATACATACCCATCACCTAGATTCTATTTGTATGATGATGATTATTTTTTTTGAGACAGAGTCTCACTCTGTCACCCAGGCTGGAGTGCAGTGGTGCGATCTGGGCTCACTGCAACCATCACCTCCCAGGTTCCAGCGATTCTCCTGCTTCAGCCTCCTGAGTAGCTGGGATTACAGGTGTGCGCCACCATGCCTGGCTAATTTTTGTATTTTTAGTAGAGATGGGGTTTCACCATGTTGGCCAGGCTGGTCTTGAACTCCTGGCCTCAAGTGATTCACCCGCCTTGGCCTCCCAAAATGCTGGGATTACAGGGGTGAGCCACCGTGCCCGGCTCTATTTTTATTTTATCTTTGGACACAGGGTCTCACTCCCATAGCCCAGGCTGGAGTGCAGTGGTGCAATCTTGGCTCACTTCAGCCTCGACTTCTGTGGCTCAGGTGATCCTCCCATCTCAGCCTCCTGAGTAGTTGGGACTAGGGGCATGTGCCACCACACCTGGCTAATTGTTTTTTGTAGAGATAGGATTTCGCCCTGTTGCCCAGGCTGGTCTCGAACTCCTATACTCAAGCCCTCTGCCTGCCTTGGCCTCCCAAAGTGCTGGGATTACAGGCATGAGCCACCGCGCCTGGCCGCATCACCTAGATTCTAAATTAATTAACATCTTACTCAACTTGCTTTATCAAGTATTTACCCACCTTTCCATCCATCTATCCACCACTCCTTCTTGCCTTTTCAATGCATTTCAAAGTAAGTTGAAATGCATATTTATTTAGTTTTTCCTTTTCAGGTAAAATTTACATATGCTGAAATGCACAAAACTTAAGCACATTGTTAGAGGAATTCTGACAAATGTGCAGGCCCATGCCGCCGAAATCCTTATCTTGAATCAGAACATCACCATCACTCCAGAAGGTTCTCTCCCATCCCTTCCCAGTCAATCCCTGGGTTTCAGAGAGGAGTGTAGTGGATGGGGTGGGAAGAGGAGGCAGAGGTTAGGCCTAGACCTTGAAGGGCCTCATAGACCACAATAAGAAATACAATAACAATACAAATATAACACTATGCTGGATTTTTTCTTTTTTCTTTTCTTCCCTTTTTTTTTTTTTTTTTTTTTTTGAGACAGGGTCTCAGTCTTGCCCAGGCTGTAGTGCAGTGGTACAATCATAGCTCACTGCAGCCTCAAACTCCTAGGCTCAAGCCATCCTCCCTCCTCAGCCTTGGAAATAACTGGAATTACAGGTGCATGCCACCATGCCAGGCTAATTAAAAAAAATTTTTTTTTTTTTGGTAGAGATGAATCTCATTATGTTGTCCAGGCTGGTCGCGAACTCTCGGCCTCAAGTGATCTTCACGCCTCAGCCTCCCAAAGTGCTGGAATTACAGGTGTGAGCTGCCGTGCCCGGCCTATGCTGGATATTTTTTGTTTATCTCTTCAGGTCCACTGTCCACCTCTCCCCGCCATACTCCTGGGAGTCTGACCATACCTTGGGATCAGCATGAACCACAGTGAGCTTTCTGAACCTCTAGCTTTCTGCATTGGTTTGCCCAATGGGGAGACACTGGCAAGAAACTGGAGGGTGGGTATTTATTTCCCCAGCTCCCTTCTTGATGTGTGGTTGCCTTGGACTGCCTGTATCTTTCTACCCACTGCCTCCACCCTTGTAAATAGACTCCTTTTTTTTTTTTTTTTTAGACAACAGTCTCTCTCGATCACCCAGGCTGGAGTGCTGTCAGTGGCGCCATCTTGGCTCACTGCAACCTCCGCCTCCTGGGTTCAAGTAATTCTCCTACTTCAGCCTCCTGAGTAGCTGGGATTACAGGCGGGCGCCACCACGCCTGGCTAATTTTTGTATTGTTAGTAGAGATGGGGTTTCACTATGTCGGCCAGGCTAGTCTCAAACTCCTGACTCAGATGATCCGCCAGCCTCGGCCTCCCAAAATGCTGGGATTACAGGCGTGAGCCAGTGTGCTCGGCCCGATACTTACTTTTAATTACGTGTAGATTAAGGGGTGGTTTACGCAGAAATTTCTAGGGAAGGGGTAATGACTTTTGGCTTGTGGGGTTATTGACATGGAAAGGGGCAGTAACGCCCAGGTGTTGCCATGGCAACGGTAAACTGACATGGCACAGTGGTGGGCGTGTATTATGGGAAACTGCTTAGCTAGTCCCCAATTTGGTCCCATACCCAAGTCCCACCTCTGGAGGTGAGTCCAGCCTCCTACCTCAAAAACAGTGGCATTGGCCAGGCGCAGTGGCTCACACCTGTAATCCCAGCACTTTGGGAGGCCAAGGCAGGCAGATCTCTTGAAGTCAGGAGTTCAAGACCAGCCTGACCAACATGGTGAAAACCCATCTCTACTAAAAATACAAAAAGAATTAGCCAGGCCTGGTGGCGGGTGCCTGTAATCCCAGCTACTGGGGAGGCTGAGGCAGGAGAATTGCTTGAACCCAGGAGGTGGAGGTTGCAGTGAGCTGAGACCATGCTGCTGCACTCCTGCCTGGGCAACAGAGTGATACTCTGTCTCAACCCACCCCCCCCACAAAAAAACAAAACAAAAAAGCCCCCCAAGCCCCAGAAAAACAAACAAAAAACAGTGGCATCTTGGCGGGGCGTGGTGGCTCATGCCTGTAATCCCAGCACTATGTGAGGCTGAGATGGGAGGATCACTTGAGCTCATGAGTTTGCCCAGCTTGGGCAACATAGCGAGACCCCATCTCTGCTAAAAATACAAAAATTAGCTGAGTGGTACGCACCTGTGGTCTCAGCTACTAGGGAGGCTGAATGCTCACCTAGCAAAGCTAAAGTGCAGTAAGATAATCCAGAATGCAAGTACCACTCCAGTGACAACCATCATCACTAGTGTCATCAAGGGCACTTCATATAAAAGTGCCAGTGTGCGCCGGGCGCAGTGGCTCACGCCTGTAATCCCAGCACTTTAGGAGGCTGAGGCGGGCGGATCACGAGGTCAGGAGATCGAGACCATCCTGGCTAACACAGTGAAACCCCGTCTCTACTAAAAATACAAAAAATTAGCCAGGCGTGGTGGCGGGTGCCTGTAGTCCCAGCTACTCGGAGGCTGAGGCAGGAGAATGGCGTGAACCTGGGAGGCAGAGCTTGCAGTGAGCTGAGATGGCGCCACTGCACTCCAGCCTGGGCGACAGAGCGAGACTCTGTCTCAAAAAAAAAAAAAAAAAAAAGTGCCAGTGTGCATCAGGGATAAGAGTGAGACAGCATCCACTGGTTTATAGTGAGCCGATGAAACAAGAACAGCAATTAGGAATTTATTAGGATCAACAGGAATCCTAAATATTAGCAGTAAATTAGCACATCACAAGAAACTCATGAACATGGGTTAACAAAATGAACCACTGACAAGCCAACTTTTCTGTGTCAAAAGGTGGGAGGTTCACTTGAGCCCAGGATGACGAGGCTGCAGAGAGCCGGGATCGCGCCACTGCATTCCAGCCTGGGTGACAGAGCGAGACTCTGCCTCAAAACAAACAAAACAAAAACAGCGGCACCTTAACTGTTAATTATAAGAGCAACTGGGAGCTCCTGTAGGGTTTTCACTCTAGAAGTCAGATTGGTATTTTCCATGCGCCCTCTGGCGGCTTGGAGCAGCAATGTCAGCTAAGCATCAGCATCCAGCCCTGGCTGGACTTTCGGGAAGTAATACTGCTATTTGGCGAATGCACTTGCACCAACATTCAGCTAAATCTGCAGCACAGACAGTAACACAGCTCTGCCTGGGTTTCCAGGACATCTTCTCAGAGGTCGTGATGGATAAGACCAGGATCGGGATCTTAAATAACAAGGAGCACGTGCAGAGGCCTGAGCGAACATGCCTTGTGTGGGAAACTGGGTGCAGCTTCCTGGGAGGGAGCAGGGAGATGAGGTTGGGGAATTAGGTCGGGCCCATTTGGGAAAGAACCTTGGCATTGGGACTTTCCTGTAAACCAGTTTGGAGATTGTGAACCAGCAAGCTTCAAAGACAAAATTGGAGGGTCAAGCATTAAGGATGTCAACTTTTTATTTTGTTAGTAGGGACTTAAAAACAACTATTCTTATTCATTCTAAAAGCTTTTAATGAACACCTACTGTGTGTTAGGGAATGTTCCGGGCAGGATCTGAGTCTGCGTTGCTCACTGTTGTACCCTCAGAGTCTAGAGTCATGCAAAGGCCCCAAAAGAAGGGATGAATGAAAGGAAAGATCATTGCTAAAGCAAGGTCAAGGCGGAGATGAACTGCCAGGGGTGAGTCCAAGCTGGATGAGATTGTGGATGAGTTTGGAGACAGAAAAAAATAAAGGTGAAAGGGCTTAGTCCGGCCAGGCATGGTGGCTCACGCCTGTAATCCCAGCACTTTGGGAGGCTGAGGCAGGCAGATCACGAGGTTAGGATTTCGAGACCGGCCTGGCCAACATGGTGAAACCTCATCTCTAATAAAAATACAAAAATTAGCCAGGCGCGGTGGCAGGTGCCTGTAATCCCAGCCACTCGGGAGGCTGAGGCAAGATAATTGCTTGAACCTGGGAGGTGGAGGTTGCAGTAAGCCAAGATTGCCCCACTGCACTCCAGCCTTGTGACAGAGCAAGACTCTGTCTCAAAAAAAAAAAAAAAAAAGAGAGAAAGTGTTCAGACCTTGAACTGTCAAAAGACAAAAGCACAACAAATTTGCTAATAGATTCCCTCCCGCCTCAGCCTCCCAAATAAGGAGCTGGGATTACAAGCATGCACCATCATGCCTGGCTAATTTTTGTATCTTTACAAAAGATACATGTTGGCCAGGCTGGTCTCGAACTCCTGACCTCAAGTGATCCACCTGCCTCGGCCTCCCAAAGTGCTGGGATTACAGGCGTGAGCCACTGTGCCCAGCCTGCTTAAAGATCTTAAATGGTTTTTATTTGTGATTTTAGAATTGGGCAACATAGAATTATAAGAGATAGAATGAGTGTTCTGATGAGGCGAGCAAAGGAGGTTGGATTTTTTTTTTTTAGACGGAGTCTTGTGCTGTCGCCCAGGCTGGAGTGCAGTGGCGCGATCTCGGCTCACTGCAAGCTCCGCCTCCCAGGTTCACGCCATTCTCCTGCCTCAGCCTCCCGAGTACCTGGGACTACAGGCGCCCACCACCACGCCCAGCTAATTTTTTGTATTTTTAGTAGAGGCGGGGTTTCACTGTGTTAGCCAGGATGGTCTCGATCTCCTGACCCCGTGATCCGCCCACCTTGGCCTCCCACAGTGCTGGGATTACAGGCGTGAGCCACTGCGCCTGGCCAGGAAGTTGATTTTGTAGACAGAAAGGGCAGAGACTGCAGAAACAGAGAAGAAAAAGTGGATTGGCCATTTCAAAATTACTTTCTTTGTAAAGGTTAAAGGACAGGGGGTTTCCTTATCATGCAGGTTAAAACTGGCCTACTTGGGGACTTGGCTAACATCTTTCACTCTCCTGATTTCTTGGAAGGTCAGATAAACAACTCGGTTTTGGCTTGGTGATGTGGAAGTTAGCACGAGCGACTCCATTTTGGTTTGGTCTGTTGGGCTTTGCGCAGAAGCTTGGTCCAAACTAGTGGCCTCTGGTAAACTTCATTTAACAATATTATTATTAGTTTTTTTCTTTCTTGAAACAGGGCCTCACTCTGTCACCCAGGTTGGAGTGCAGTGGCGTGATCATAGCTCACTGCAGTCTTGACCTCCCAGGCTCAAGCCATCTTCCCAGTTCAGCCTGGAGAGTAGCTGGGATTACAGGTGTGTGCCACCATGCCTGTCTAATTTCTTGTAGAGATGGGGGTCTCACTTTGTTGCCCAGGTTGGTCTTGAACTCCTGGGTTCAAGTGATTCTCCCGCCTTGGCCTTCCAAAGCATTGGGATTACAGGCATGAGTCACCGTGCCTAGCCAAGAATGGTTAACTTTTGAAACACTCATTGAGCGGAAGCGCTATGCTCTTGGCGTGCCCACAGGCTCCACGGGGTCTGGCCCTGACTGCTGTGCTGGCCGCACCTCCTTGCACTACCCACTGCCTGCTCCACTGCAGCCACGCAGGTCTCCCGGATGAGGCTTAGCCACAGAAACCCATTCCCTTCTCAGAACCTTTGCACTTGCTGTTCCTTCTGCCTGCAGTGCCCATCCTGCATTTACCAACAGCTATGCGCCAAACACTCCTGGCACCAAGCACAGTTCTGAGCTGTGAGAGGAAAATAAATATTGGGGCCCCCAAATCACCAAAGCTAAAGGGAAAAGTCAAGCTGGGAACAGCTTAGGGCGAACCTGCCTCCCATTCTATTCAAAGTCACCCCTCTGCTCACTGAGATAAATGCATATCTCATTGCCCCATTTGGAGAGGCTAATCAGAACCGCTTGAACCTGGGAGGGGAGGTTGTGGTGAGCCGAGATTGTGCCATTGCACTCCAGCCTGGGCAACAAGAGCAAAACTCTATTTAAAAAAAAAAAAAAGAAAAAGAAAAATAACTAATACTCCCACCTTTCCCTCTGCTGGGAAAACCTCCCTCATGGTCTCTTCATTCACACGTGGCTGGGATGTCATCTCCTTTTGGTGGGTGTCCCTGATTACCTTATCGAAAGCAGTGTCTCCTCTCCTCATCACAGCCTCCATCCTTTAGTCAGCTGTGCTTCTCTTCAGAGCACTTACTTCTCACTACCTGACTTCATATCGTAGATCTGTTTGCTTTTTATGCATATGGAACTTTCTGTCGGTCACTGTTTTGGTTTTTTACAGACAGGGTTTTGCTCTGTTGCCCAGGCTGGAATGGAGTGGTGTGATCAGAGCTCACTTCAGCCTCAATCTCCTGGGCTTAGGTGATCCTCTCACCTTGACCTCCCAAAGTGCTGGAACTATAGGCAGGAGCTACCACCCCTGGCTAATTTTTAATTTTTTTTCTTCTTTTTGAGATGGAGTTTCGCTCTTGTTGCCCAGGCTGGAGTGCAATGGTGCGATCTCGGCTCACCACAACCTCGGCCTCCTGGGTTAATTTTTTTTTTTTTTAGAGATGGAGTCTTGCTATGTTGCCCAGGCTGGCTTTCAATTCCTGGGCTCAATCAATCCTCCCACCTTGGCCTCCCAAAGTGCTGGGGTTACAGGCGTGAGCCATCATGCCCAGTCTGTCTTGGTCATTGTTGTCTCTTTCTCACACAGAGCAAGAGGAACCCCATAAAGTGTCAGCTCCTGAATGATGGAACCATCTTGTTGGGTTAGACCTGCTCTTATCCCATTTTATAGACGAGAGATCTAAGGCTCAGGGAGTTTCAGTCACTCAGCTGACAGATAATGGAGATGGGTTTCAAATCCAAGCAGGCTAGCTTCAGGATTTGGCTGAGCAGCTGCAGGTTTCTTGTATTGGTTAGTTACAATAATGCTGTGTAACAAACCACCCCAAAGCTCAGTAGCATGTTTTTTTAGCTTCTGAGTTTGTGGGTAGGCCGTTTAGCTGGGCTTGGCTGGATGGTTCTTCTGGGCTCATCTGTACCTTCTCATATGTCTAGAACTCAGCTGTCAGCTATTCTAGGTTGGTCTTGTCTGCAACAACTGGGTTGGTTGGTCTCTGTGAGGCTTTCGTTTTCCAACAGGCTAGCTTGGGTTTCTCACAGAGGTACAAAATTACAAGTGGCCAGGTGTGGTGGCTCACTCCTGTAATACCAGCATTTTAGGCAGCCAAGACCAGAGGATTGCTTGAGTCCAGCAGTTCCAGACTAGCCTGGGCAACATAGCAAGACCCGATCTCTACAAAAAATTTAAAAATTAGCCAGGCGTGATGGTGTGTGCCTGTAGTCCCAGCTACCTGAGAGGCTGAGATGGGAGGATCGCTTGAGTCAGGGAGCTTGAGCTTGAAGTGGGCTATGATTGTGCCACCACACTCCAGCCTGGGCAACAGAATAAGACCCTGACCCCCCACCCCAAAACAAAATCCCCACAAAAGTACAAGTGGAAATGTGCAAAGACCATTTGCACTCCTCTCAGTGGAGGCTCAGGCTTGAAACTGGCACGCTGTCACTCCAACCTAATTCTGTTGGTAAAAGTAAGTTGCATGATGTTCTGTGGTGAGCAGGTCTGTGCAAACCTACCCCAAAGGCCCAGGGTGCTGAGAGGCCCATACATCTAGTTTCTCAGGAAGAAACATTTCACAGGGATTTACAAACATAAGCAATGTCTCAGGTGGCCATGAGACGGTGGGTCCCTGCACCTGCCCTACAGAAATTATCCTTTTATATAGCAAGCTTTTAGGCTAAAACATGTGTAGCTGGTCGTGTCTCAGATGTTCTTGCTGAAACATGTGACCCCTGGGAGGTTGGATGAGCATCTTTTTGAGGGGTTGTCTCTGCTATGGGCATTGTTTAAAAAGCTTGTTGCAGAGCGCCTTGGTACGTGGAGGTCAGGCACTTGGTTTCTTAAGTCGCCCACCTGGCCCTCTTCCAAGTGCACTTTCCTTTCCTTACTGTTATAAAGCTTTATTTATTTATTTATTATTATTATTTTTTGACTTAGTTTCACTCTTGTTGCCCAGGCTGGGGTGCAATGGCGCAGTCTCGGCTGCAACCTCCGCCTCCCAGGTTCAAGCAATTCTCCTGCCTCAGCCTCTGGAGTAGCTGGGATTACAGGCACCTGCCACCACGCCCAGCTAATTTTTTTGTATTTTTAGTAGAGACAGGGTTTCACCATGTTGGCCAGGCTGGTCTCGAACTCTGGACCTCATGATCTGCCTGCCTCAGCCTCCCAAAGTGCTGGGATTACAGGCCTGAGCCACCGCACCTGGCCTGTTCTAAAGCTTTTTAATAAGCTTCCAACCTTGCTCTGAAACTTGCCTTGGTCTCTTTTTCTGCCTTATGCCCTTCAGTTGAATTCTTTCTTCTGAGGAGGCAAGAACTGAGGTTGCTGCAGACCTGTCTGGATTTGCGGCAGGTAACTCAGACACCTTCCACTGGTAACATATTTGATGCCATGTGATTCAGATGGCAAGGGATGTCTATGCCTCGCCTTCTTCCCATGGAGGCATCCAAGCCCCGTGCATGGTTTTTCTTCTGCTCTCTCTCTCTTTTTCTTTCCTGCTTACTAACCAACCCTAAGAACAATTCCTCTTGGACATAAGTGACTCTGCTCCCCCATGGCTCATGGGGGTGGGAAGGACCTTAGGGTCCTCACTGAGAAGGCTGGAGGCACTAAATGGCCCTCTTTGACAAGAGGCTTGCAAGAGAGGTGAGACTAAGGTCTAAAAAGCATGCAATGTCTGGGGTTTCCTCTGCTTTTCAACTAAAATCCGCTCTTTTCCAAAAACCTGCACTGCTCATACTCCTGTTTTCTCTGTGTGTGTTCTAAAATGGCTTTGCACACCCGCTGGACTGTCCACCTTGGGGGCAAGTCTGCCTCTTTGCTTACACTTTGCATGCAAAACGAAAACAAAAACAAAAACAAGAAAAAGAAAGAAAGAAAAGAAAGAAAGAAAGAAAGAAAGAAAAAAGAGCACCTTGGTATGTGGGGGTCAAACATTGATCATCATGCCAGTTTTGCTTGAAGATGGCGTCACTCTTGCCATGCAACAGGCTGCTTTCTGATACATGGCCAAGCCCAGAGTCCTCTCATCAGCTCAACGTTCTTGGGCTCTGCTTCCAGGTAGGAGAGTCAGAGGCCATTTAGGGGAGGACCTCAGGGAGCTCCCTTGTATGGCTTCTTTAAAGGACACTCCCAGGTTCAGGAGGCACAGGGTTTTGGCCGCCGTGGGGGGGCCGGGGTGGAGGCGGCGGCGGTGGGGGCGGGGAGGGTAGGGGGTGGGGAGAACGGAAATGAAGTAGGAGAGAGTAGTCAAGCAAAGAAGCTGTTGTGTCTGCATTTGTCATTTGGGTGTGGTTGTCTAGAGGAAGTTGGCAGGAAGCTTTGAAGGCATTCACATTTGCTGGTTGATGAGAAGTGAATGATTTGACGTTATTTGCTCTTAGTCATGGCATTATTTGTTCTTAGTCACTGCATTATCAGTTTTGTTTTTTTTAAATATATGTATGTAGGTATTTATGTATCTTTTCATTATATGTCTATGTTTTCATAATTAATCTTAATCTTTCTTAATCTTAAAATGAAGATTTGCCTTTAGCTCCGTTATTAAGCATTGATTTGAAAATAAAGGTGCAGATAATGAGGGTTTCATGCATCCCAAGACCTTTGGAGCTCATTTCAAAATCTTCTCTCATGTGCGCCTCATAAACCTGGATTCCATCCTGGTTCCATGTACCTGATTTGCAGAAGCCACTTAATTGTCACGACAGCTCTATGAAGCCAGACTGTGATTATTGCCATTTTATAAGCCAGGGAAATTTAGTGGTTTGTACAAACCAGTTTCCCAGGATTTTGGCTGCTTGTAAAAAATAACCAGACCCAGATGATTCCAGATGATTTCCCTCAGCACTGATGATTTCTCTGAGTAGAATGGGCTGGCTGGGCTGTCACCGGCAGATTAGAGACAGCTGTCTTGGTATGAGGGCCTGAGCCAAGGATCCTGGCTGAGTCTCATCTCTCCAGCATCACAGTAGAGGGCTGGTCTGGTCTGCAGCTGTCATTCTTAACCGTTACTGTGGGTGTGGGTGTTTCCTGGTTCCTGGTCTCCTGGAGTAACCTCCCTACCCTCAGGGCTCTTGGGCTCGGAGTGCCTTATATCTGTAATAGCAACGATGCCTTTACAGTTGGTGAACCCCAATACATAGACAGACAGATGGATATATAACTCAAACTCTCAGACAAGCATCTTTCAACCTTCCCTCTGAGTCATCATTAAGGACCTTTGGGTTTTTTCCCCTGTAGAGGCAGTATTTGAGAGATTTATTGTTCCTGAGGATGCATTTGGAATGTTGATTAATTGCCCAGGCTGGAGTGCACTGGTACCATCATGGCTCACCGCAGCCTTGACCTGCTGAGCTCAAGTGATCCTCCTGCCTCAGCCTCCTAAGCAGCCGAGACTACAGGTATGCACCACCATGCCCAGCTAATTTTTAAAATTATTTTTATTTTATTTATTAAAAAAATAGAAATGGGGTCTCACTGTGTTACCCAGACTGGTCTTGAACTCCTAGGCTCAAGCAATGCTCCTGTCTTGGCCTCCCAAAGTGCTGGGATTACAGGCATGAGCCACCATGCCTGGCTAATTTTAAAATTTTTTTCTAGAGATGGGGGTCTCACCATGTTGCCCTGGTTGGTCTCGAAATCCTGGGCTCAAGCAATCCTGCTGCTTCTGCCTCCCAAAGTGCTGGGATTACAAGCATGAGCTACCATGTCCAGCCCTAATAAGCATTTATTGATCTATTTATTGATGTGGACCGGGGCTGCAGTAGTGGTCTGGAAGTTCAATTGGGGCCGGAGGATCTGCTTCTAAGATGGCTCCTTCACAGGACTGGCAGGCTGTGCCTGCTGTTGGTAGAAGGCTTCAGTTCCTCAGCCCCATTGGCCTTTCTGAAGGCTGCCGTGTAGGGTCCAGCCCTACGGGGCTTAGCGCGTGTTCTCCCCATGTACGGAGACAAGAGATTGTAATAAATAAAGACACAAGACAAAGAGATAAAGAGAAAACAGCTGGGCCCAGGGGACCACTACCATCAAGACGCAGAGACCAGTAGTGGTCCTGAACGGCTGGGCTCGCAGATATTTATTGCATACAAGACAAGGCGGCAGGGTAAGGAGGGTGAATCTTCTAGGTGATTGACAAGGTGAAGCAAGTCACATGATCATAGGACAGGGGGCCCTTCCCTCTTGGGTAGCCGAAGCAGAGAGAGAGAGAAGGCAGCGTTTTCTTCTCTGCACTTATAAGAAAGATCAAAGACTTTAAGACTTTCACTATTTCTTCTACTGTTATCTACTACGAACTTCAAAGAGGAACCAAGAGTGCCGGAGGAGCATGAAAGTGGACAAGGAGCGTGATCATTGAAGCACAGCACCACAGGGAGGGGTTTAGGCCTCCGGATGACTGCGGGCAGGCCTGGATGATATCCAGCCTCCCACAAGAAGCTGGTGGAGCAGAGTGTTCCCTTACTCCTCCAAGGAAAGGAGACTCTCTTTCGCGGTCTGCTACGTAATGGGTGCCTTTCCAGACACTGGCGTTACCGCTTGACCAAGGAGCCCTCAAGCGGCCCTTATGCGGGCATGACAGAGGGCTCACCTATTGCCTTCTAGGTCACTTCTCACAATGTCCCTTCAGCACCTGACCCTATACCAGCCGGTTATTCCTAGATTATATTAGCAATGCAACAAAGAGTAATATTAAAAGCTAATGATTCATAATGTTTATAATAATGATTGATAATGTCCATGATCATTTCTATATTTAATTTGCATTGTGACTATTCTTATTCTAACTATTTTCTTTATTATACTGAAACAGTTTGTGCCTTTAGTCTCCTGCCTCGGCACCTAGGTAATCCTCCGCCCACAGCCGTTTAGTTGACTCGAGACAGTACAGATCCACCAAAGTGGCTGACATCTACATACGCCAAAAGCATGGCCTCGATGAGGACAGATTTTTCCAAATTTCCTGGAGGGACTTTCCAGAGAATCTCAAGAAGTTTCCAGAAAGCTAAGATGTGTTTCCAGCGCTCTGTGAAGGAGGAAGTTGGTTCCTTTTCAGGGTGTTGTGTGTCCCCATTGGGGTCAAAACCCCGGGAATCCCCAACCTGTGCCATGTGTTTTAAAATTTTCAGGCCAACATCCTTCTGGGGGAGCCCAAACCCTGCCTGGGGAGTAACTTGAAGCATCTCAGTTCTCAAATTGCCCCCTGCTCACCCCTAAAAGGAGACCACACAGAGCTCCAACAACCTTGAGGCAGTTTTGTATGTGGAGGGAGAAGAGTGGGAAGAGATTCAGTGCAGTGTTTCTTTCTTCTCTCTTCTTCTTCTTCTTTGTTAGATTTATTTATTTGTTTGTTTGTTTATTTGACAAAGTCTCACTCCGTCACCCAGGCGGGAGAGCAGTAGAGGGATCCCGGCTCACTGCAACCTCCTTGTGCTAGGTTCAAGCGATTCTCATGCCTCAGCCTTCGAGTAGCTGGGATTATAGGTACGCGTCACCACGCCTGGCTAATTTTTGCATTTTTAGGACAGACCGGGTTTCACCATGTTGGCTTGGCTGATCTTGAACTCCTGACCTCAAGTGATCCACCCAACTTGGTCTCCCAAAGTGCTGGGATTACAGGTGTGAGCCACGGCACCCAGCCATTTCTTTCTCTTTTTCTCTCTTTTCCTTCCTTCCTTCCTTCCTTCCTTCCTTCCTTCCTTCCTTCCTTCCTTCCTTTTCTTTCCTTCCTTTTCTTTCCTTCCTTCTTTTTCTTTATCTCTCTCTCTTTCTCTCTTTCTCCCTTCCCTTCCCTTTTTCTTTTTCTTTTCTTTCTTTCATCTTGCTCTGTTGCCCAGGCTGGAGTAGTGCAATCATAGCTCATGGCAGCCTTGAACTCCTGAGCTCACGTGATCCTCCCTGACCACCCAGCTGTTCTTATTTCATCTATCTTTCCAATTAATTTGAGATCAACCCCAAACATATCATTTCACTGATACATACTGAAGAGACAAAAACTTTAGTATCTTATAAGAACTCTTAAAAGAAAATAACCATAATATATTATCATATCTAAAAGTTATTAATAACTTGTTAATATAATTAACTATCTTCTTTTTTTTTTTTTTTTTGAAACAGTGCCTCACTCTGTTATCCAGGCTGGAGTGCAGTGCTGTGATCATGGTTCACTGCAGCCTATTGACCTCCTGGGCTCAAGCAATCCTCTTGCCTCAGCCTTCCAAGTAGCTGGGACCGCAGGTACACCACCATGTCTGGGTTATTTATTTTTTTCTTTTTTTAGAGATGAAGGTCTTCATGTGCTGCCCAGGCTTGTCTCCAACTCCCAGCCTCAAATGATCTCCCTCCTTGGCCTCCCAAAGTGCTGGGATTACAGGTGTGAGCCACGGCACCCCGCCATAAAACATTTCTTTCATAGTTGGTTTATTCAACTCATGAGAAAAACAAAGATCTACACATTGCATTTCATGGATCCGTTTCTTAATTCTCTCTTAATTTTTGGATTCTCCCTCTTCCTCACTCCCTTCTCTTACAGTACGTTTGGTGAGTAAATAGGGTCCTTTCTTCTCATAGGGTTTGCAACATCCGGGATTTTGCTGGCTGCATCCCAGTGGAATCATTTATCATCCTCCTCCATTAGGTATTTCTCAAAAGGGAGACCATGATAATTTTTAAAAAATTAGCTTTATTGGCTGGGTGTGGTGGCTCATGCCTGTAATCCCAGCACTTTGGGAGGCCGAGGCAGGTGAATCACCTGAGCTCAGGAGTTTGAGACCGGCCTGGCCAACATGGTGAAACCCCGTCTCTACTAAAAATACAAAAATTAGCCAGGTGTGGTGGCAGGCACCTAAAATCCCAGCTACTCGGGAGGCTGAGACAGGAGAATCACTTGAACCTGGGAGGCGGCGGTTGCAGTGAGCTGAGATCATGCCATTGCACTCCAGCCTGGGTGACGAGAGTGAAACTCCGTCTCAAAAAAAAAAAAATAGCTTTATTGAGGTGTAATTGATATGCAAAAGCTGCACATATTTGAGGTATACAGCGATGAGCTTTGACGTATGTATTCACCTGTGAAACCATCACCACAACCAGGGTAATGGTGAGAAATCAGCTCTCTCCTTCATTGTGGTGGGAGTGTAAATTGGTGCAACTTTAATGGAGACAAATTTGACATCTCTTCATGTAACCAGCACAAACACTGTTTGGTTCACCAATCCCACTATCCCACTATTCCACTTCTCACACTTGTGGCAAATGGTACGTTTATAAGGGTGTATGTTGCAGCATTGTCTGAAATATAAAATGATTAGAAAAATCTCAGTGTCCAATACCAGGATATAGTAAAACACTCATGTAACACTCATGGAATACATGGCCACTGTTCTCAGTGCTCTACAAATAATCATTCATTTAATTTTCACAATAACTGGATGAGGTAGGTACTATAATTAGGCTTTTTTTTTTTTTTTTTTTTTTGAGATAGAGTCTTGCTCTGTCACCCAGGCTGGAGTGCAATGACGCGATCTTGGCTCACTGCAACCTCCACCTCCCAGGTTCAAGCAATTCTCCTGCCTCAGCCTCCTGAGTAGCTGGGATTACAGGTGCACATCACCATGCCTGGCTAATTTTTGTATTTTTAGTAGAGATGTGGTTTCACCATGTTGGTCATGCTGGTCTCGAACTCCCGACCTCATGATCTAGCCCACCTCGGCCTCCCAAAGTGCTGGGATTACAGGCATCAGCCTCTGCGCCCAGCTGGCTCATTTTAAAGATGGGGAAGCTGGGGCACAGAGAGGTTAAGTAGCTTGTCTAAGACCACACAGCCAGCCAAGGCTGCACTCACACCCAGGCAGCCAGTCTAGGGAGCCTGCAGTCTTTTCTGCTGTGTTGCAATAGTCCAATTATGATTGTGCCATTGATGCAGCAACAATTAGTGGCTGGCTGATTATTTTATTTTTTATAGAAACGAGGTCTCACTTTGTTGCCCAGGCTGGTTTTGAACTCCTGGGCTCAAGCAATTCTCCCACCTTGGCCTCCCAAAGTGCTGGGATTATAGGCCTTGAGTCACTGTGCCCGGCATTATAAGAATTATCTATGTTGTTGCATGGCATTCATTCTCATTGATGTATATAGCATTCCACTGTGATTTATTTATTCATTCTAACTGTTGGGGGCATTTGGGTTGCGGCTGATCTCTGGCAATTACAAATAGTGCTGCTAGGAACATTCCTGTACAGGTCATTTAAAGAACATATGGATGCATTTCTGTTGGGTATGTAGGCCAGGACCTGAAGGGCAAGGTCACAAGGTATGCCTATGTTTATGCTAAATACTGACAGTTTTCCGCAATGGTTGTATATTTGAATCATAAGATTGTATTTCTCTTTCAATTTTTTTGTAGAGATGGGGTCTCACTATGTTGCCCAGGCTGGTCTTGAACTCCTGGACTCAAGTGAGTCTCCCACCTCGACTTCCTAAAGTGCTGGGATTACAGGGGTGAGCCACTTTGCCCAGCCAGGAGTGACATTTCTGAATAGGTGAGGTCATGGGTTTTCGAGAGGACTTGGCTGTAGAGAGCTGAGGTGGGGAGAGCCCCCTTGTGTCTGGAGAGGGAATGTGAGCACCTGGGGCCCTGTTCTCCCCACCCCAGGGTATTCTCCACCAGGCTGGTCCTGCATTCTGATCCTTTGCGTATCTTGAAAGTACTGATACACTAGTTGTTTATTCTCTTCTGTTTTATTTCGAACTTTAAAAATTTAACGTTTAAAATGGAGATAACTTACAGCATAAAACTGAAGTATAAAGCTCAATGAATTTATGTACATATCTTTGTAACCACCACCTAGGTCAGGATATAGAGCATTCCCATCGTATTAGAAGGTTCCTTTGTGCATTCTCCCACTCAATAGCATGCAGAGGTAACCACTTTCTCATTTCTGTCGCCACAAGTTAGGTTTGCCTGTTCCTAATGCTTATATAAAATGCATATACAGTTACGTCTAGCTTCTTTCTTTTCTTTTGGTGTCCAGCTTTCTTTCTTTTCTCTTTCTTTCTTCTTTCTTTCTTTCTTCTTTCTTTCTTTCTTTCTTTCTTTCTTTCTTTCTTTCTTTCTTTTTTTTCTTTCTTCTTCTTCCTTTCTTTCTTCTTTCTTTCTTTCTTTCTTTCTTTTTTTTCTTCCTTCCTTCCTTCCTTCCTTCCTTCCTTCTTTCTTTCTTTCCTTTCTTTTTTTTTTTTTTTTTTTGATGGAGCCTTACTCTGTCGCCCAGGCTGGAGTGCAGTGGTGCGATCTTGGCTCACTGCAACCTCCGCCTCCTGGGTTCAAGCAATTCTCCTGCCTCAGCCTTCCAAGTAGCTGGGACTATAGGTGCACACCACCATGCCCAGATAATTTTTTTGTATTTTTAGTAGAAAGGGGGTTTCACCATATTGGTCAGGCTGGTCTAGAACTTCTGACCTCAGGCGATCCACCTGCCCTGGCCTCCCAAAATGCTGGGATTACAGACGTGAGCCACCACGCCTGGCTTAGCTTCTTTTCTTTTCGTTTCTTTTCATTTTTTATTTTTTTGAGACGGAGTTTCACTCTGTCACCCAGGCTGGAGCACAGTGGCGGGATCTCAGCTCAACGCAACCTCTTCCTCCTGGGTTCAAGTTATTCTCCTGCCTCAGCCTCCCGAGTGACTGGGACTACAGGCATGCACCACCACGCCCGGTAAATTTTTTTTTTTTTTTTTGATGGAATCTCATTCTGTCACCAGGCTGGAGTCCAGTAGCGCGATCTCGGCTCACTGCAACCTCTGCCTCCCGGGTTAATGAGAGTCTCCTGCCTCACCCTCCCGAGTAGCTGGGACTACAGGCACGTGCTGCCACGCTCAGCTAATTTTTGTATTTTTAGTAGAGACGGGGTTTCACCATGTTGGCCAGGGTGGTCTTGATCTCCTGACCTCGTTATCCACACGCTTCGGCCTCCCAAAGTGCTGGGACTACAGGTGTGAGCCACTGAGCCACTGTGCCCAGCCCTGTCTGGCTAATTTTTGCATTTTTAGTAGAGACGGGTTTCACCATGTTGGCCAGGGTGGTTTCGAACTCCTGACCTCAAGTAATCCGCCCACCTTGGCCTCCCAAAGTGCTGAGATTACAGGAGTGAGCCATTGCATCTGGAGGTGTCTAGCTTCTTCTTTTTTTTTTTCTTTTGAGACGGAGTTTTGCTCTTGTTGCCCAGGCTGGAGTGCAATGGCGTGACCTCGGCTTACCGCAAACTCCACCTCCCGGGTTCAAGTGATTCTTCTGCCTCAGCCTCCCAAGTAACTGGGATTACAGGCATGCGCCACCACACCTGGCTAATTTTGTATTTTTAGTAGAGACGGGTTTCTCCATGTTGGTCAGGCTGGTCTCGAACTCCCGACCTCAGGTGATCCATCTGCCTTGGCCTCCCGAAGTGCTGGGATTACAGGCGTGAGCCACTGCGTCTGGCAATGTCCAGCTTCTTTCACTCAACATTACGTCATGATATTTGACCATGCTGTTGCATGTTGGTGCATGTGCTGTTATTTTTTAAAATTGCTGTGTAGCATTCCATTTTATGACTATACCACGTTTATTTATTCAAATGTATTGTTGATGGACATTTGGGCTCTTTCTGATTTTCGGCTACTATGAAGAGTTGCTAGAAGCAGTCTTGTACGTAGACATGCAATCATTTTTCTTGGGTATATTCCCAGATGTGGAACTGCTGGGCCATAGGATATACATATGTTTAGCCTTAGTAGGTACCATGAAACATTTTTTCCATTTTCATTCCGTGATGTAGTTTTTGTTTGTTTGTTTTGTTTTTTGAGACAGGGTCTCATTCTGTCAACCAGGCTGGAGTGCAGTGGTGTGATCTTGACTCACTGTGACTTCTGCCTCCCGAGCTCAAGCAATTCTCATGCCCCAGCCTCCTGAGTAGCTGGGATTATGGGTGCCTGCCACCACGCCCAGCTAATTTTTGTATTTTTAGTAGAGACGGGATTTTGCCATGTTGCCTAGGCTGGTCTCGAACTCCTGAGCTCAGGTGATCCACCCGCCTTGGCCTCCCAAAGTCCTGGGATTACAGGCGTGAGTCACTGTGCCCAGCCAATTTCGGTCTTCTAAAGAAAGTCATTTGCCTATAATCCCAGCTACACAGGAGGCTGAGGCAGGAGAATCACTTGGAGGCAGAAGTTGCAGAGAGCTGACATCGTGCCTCTGCACTCCAGGCTGGGTGACAGAGTGAGACTCTCTGAAAGAAAAAAAAAAAAAAAAAAAGAAAGAAAGTCATTTGTCTTGAGACACGCCCAGAAAGTGAAACACTGCATTCAAAGTTTGTTTTGGACAAAGTTTCTATTTCCTTCTCTTGTTTATAAAGTTGCCAGGCAACTTACTGTTGTCTTAGTTCGCATTTCCTGGATTTCTAGGGATGGAAATTGAATGTCTTTTCCAGTCTTCTAGCACACTAGATCATTTACAGGTAATGCCTTTGTCTAAAGGTCATTGTCCACCAGGGGGCACTGCCCCACAGGAACCCTTCACAGAATTCTGAGGTAGGGTGCATCTTTCACAGAGACCATGCTGGCTGATGAGGGTGCACAGTCTGGGGCTGTGCACTTCTGTATCAGGGCTCCATCTCTCTTCCCTTAGGATAATTTTTATTTTTATTAAATTAATTTTTATTTATTTTTTATTTATTTTTTTTTTGAGACAGAGTCTCGCTCTGTCACCCAGGCTGGAGTGCAATGGCACAATCTTGGCTCACTGCAACCTCTGCCTCCTGGGTTCAAGCGATTCTCCTGCTTCAGTTGCCCAAGTAGCCGGGATTACAGGTGCCTGCCATAATGCCTGGCTAATTTTTTGTGTTTTTAGTAGAGACGGGGTTTCTCCATGTTGGCCAGGCTGGTCTCAAACTCTTGACCTCAAGTAATCCTCACGCCTCAGCCTCCCAAAGTGCTGGGATTACAGGAGTGAGCCTCCGCTCCTGGCCATGGGCTTTGGTTTTTACTCCAAGTGAAGTGGAGAGTCATTGTAGGGTTTTGATAGAGAGAGAGTTTATTTTATTTTTTATTTCTTCATTTCTTTATTATTTTGTTTTTGAGACAAGGTCTTGCTGTGTTGCCCAGGCTGGAGTGCAGTGGCGCAATCATAGCTCAGTGCAGTCTTGAACTCCTGGGCTCAGGCGATTCTTCCGCCTCAGCCACCTGAGTGGCTGGGACTACAAGTGGGCACCACCATGCCTGGCTAAGAGAGAGGGTTTAGGCTTACTTTAAAAAAGGATCACTGCGGCTGCTATGTCGAGAACAGAATGGGATTGTGGGAAGGGAAAGGTCAAAGCATAGAGACTCTTGGCTGTTGCAATAATCAAGGTGAGAAATGGTGGCAGCTTGGACTGGAGAAGAAGCAGTGGAGGTTATGAGACATAGTCAGGTTCTAGAGGTATTTTGAAGGCAGAAGCAACAGGATATGCTAAAGGATTGGATATGGGATAGGAGAGGGAGATCAAGAATAACTCCAATGTTGTGGTCTGAGTAGCACACATAAAACTCTTTTATTATGGACTGTTTCAGAAATATATCTAAGTACATAAAAATCTTTTTTTTTTGAGAAGGAGTTTCACTCTTGTTGCCCACGCTGGAGTGCAGTGGCGTGATCTCGACTCACTGCAACCTCTGCCTCCCGAGCCCAAGCGATTCTCTTGCCTCAGCCTCTGGAGTAGCTGGGATTACAGGCGCCTGCCACCAGGCCCGGCTAATTTTTTTTCTTTCTCTCTTTTTTTTTTTTTTTTATTAGAGACGGGGTTTCACCATGTAGGTCAGACTTGTCTCGAACTCCTGACCTCAGGCGATCCACCCACCTCGGCCTCCTAAAGTTCTGGGATTACAGGCGTGAGCCACTGCGTCCGGCCAGACAAGTCTTATAGTGAACCACATGTAGCTGTCAACCAGCTTCAATAATGATTGCCTTGAAATGATGACCAGTTTCATTTCATCTATGCCTCTCCCTACTCTCTATTCCATATTGTATTGAAGTAAATCTCAGACATCATTTCATTTTATTTATAAATCCTTCTGTGTGTGTGTGTATAGTGTGTGTGTGTGTGTGTGTATATACATATGTATATTCTTTTTTTTTTTTTAATGGAATCTCACTCTGTTGCCCAAGCTGGAGTGCAATGGTGCCATCTCGGCTCACTGCAACCTCTGCCTCTCAGGTTCAAGCGATTCTCCTGCCTCAGCCTTCTGAGTAGCTGGGATTACAGGCACCCACCACCATGCCTTAACTATGTTTTGTATTTTTAGTAGAGACGGGATTTCACCATGGTTGTCAGGCTGGTCTTCAACTCCTGACCTCAAGTGATTCGCCTGCCTCGGCCTCCTAAAATGCTGGGAATACAGATGTGAGCCACCACGCCCAGCCATTCTTTATATATATAGTTTTAAAAAGATGAGCCTCCTTCTACCTTTTTTTTTTTTTGAGATGGAGTCTTGCTCTCTTCCCCAGGCTGGAGTGCAATGGTGTAATCTCAGCTCACTGTAACCTCTGCCTCCCGGGTTCAAGTGATTCTACTGCCTCAGCTTCCTGAGTAGCTGGGATTTCAGGCACGCGTCACCATGCCTGGCTAATTTTTGTATTTTTAGTGGAGATGGGGTTTCGCCATGTTGGCCAGGCTGGTCTTGAACTCCTGACCTCAAGTGATCCACCCACCTCAGCCTCCCAAAGTGCTGGGATTACAGGCATGAGCCACTGCGTCTGGCTGAGCCTCCCCCTTTTAAAAAATAAATATGCCACATTCTGTGCAAGTTACATAAAGTTACAAGAAAATAAAAAAAAAATGTCATGAAATCATCATATCTATTAATGGTTGACTTTCTTGCAAAGACTACCAGAGAAACCCATTGATCATGCAAAGTAGAGTTTATGAGGCCAATTGCAGCAAGGGAGAACAAAGTTCAGTGGTGTCTCAACAGTGTCACAAAGGGGAAAATGATGTAAGAGTATTTGAGGTAATTCTTTAAAGCAAGGAACTGACTAAAATTGGGCAAAGGGCTGGGTGCAGTGGCTCACGCCTGTAATCCCAGCACTTTGGGAGGCTGAGGCAGGCGGGTCACCTGAGGTCAGGAAAGAACCTAGGAAGCGGAGGTTGCAGTGAGCTGAGATCATGCCACTGCACTCCAGCCTGGGTGACAGAGCAAGACTTCATCTCAAAATAAAATAAAATAAAATAAAATAATAAAATAAAATTGGATAAAGAGTATGAGACAATAGTTTAGAATTGGTGAACACAACAGAATGGAGGTCTTGAGACAAGCCTTGAGAAGCAAATTATTGTCTGATAAGTGAGATTTTTGCCCAGTTGAGCTATGTGTTGAGAGGAGAGCTATTTGTCCAGGTGAGCAAATTGTTTGCCTAGATGAATTTTTTTTTTTTTGGATTTTCCTGAAGCAAACAATGAATTCTTTATTGTTTTATAGTCTTATCCTTCCAGGCAAGACTTTTTGGAAAGTCAAACAAACAGGTAAGTCATGTTGAAATACATGATCTCAGTTCTCATCTCTAATAGAATTTAAGATACCTACCTCATTAAATAATCAATGAATGCATTTTCTTAGCTGTCTCAGAAAAGTATTATTTTATATCTGATTATTCAAGCCAGGATCCAAGCGAGGCCCACAGATTGCATTTGACTTTGTGTGTTTAAGTCCCTCTTAAACTATAGCTTCCCTTACTTTTTTTTCTTCTTCTCTCAAATTTACGTTTTGACAAAATTAGGTCATTGTCTTGCAGTTTCCACAATCTGGATTTTGCTAGGTCCATCCCCATAGGCATTTAACATGCTCTTTTCTCCTCTTAAGTTCCTTTCAATTTGGTAGTTAGAACTGATGCAGGCTGAGTGCAGTGGCTCACACCTGTAATCCCAGAAATTTGGGAGGCCAAGGTGGGAGGCTCGTTTAAGCCCAGGAGTTTGAGCACAGCCTGAGTAACACGGTAAGACCCTGTTTCTACAAAATTAAAAAAAAAATTAGCCAGGTCTGGTGGTGCGTGCCTGGAGGCCCAGCTACCCAGGAGCCTGAGATGGGAGGATCACTTGAGCCCAGGAAGTAGAGGCTACAGTGAGCTGTGTTTGTGCCGCTGCACTCCAGCTTGGGTGACACAGCAAGACCCTGTCTCAAAACAAAACAAAACAAAAACAAACAACAACAGCAACAAAAACAAAACAGAAAAACTGATGCAGGATGGACAGGCCCCCAAATTGATGCTTAGGCTGGGAGGGTTCTTGGCTTTGACCGGGAAAGAATTCAAGGGTGAGCCCCGGGCATTAGGCAGTAATCTTTTATTGAATGGGACTGCTCCTTGCCGAGCAGGGATAACTCATTGGCAGCGTGCCCAGAGTTGGCAACCTGTGAACTCTTGGCAACTACATTTATACTCTCTTATAGCCACTTCAATTCCATGCAAATTAGGGTGTGGATTAATGCAAATTAAGGAGTGAGTTATTTAAGAAGTTTCCAGGAAAAGGGCAGCAACTTCCAGATCATTGCCATGGAAATGGGTGGTAACTTCTGGGTCGTTGCTATGGCATTTATAAACTGTCATGGTGCTGAGGGGAGTGTCTTGACCTAATGAGCAATGAGGGCAGCTAGGGTCACTTTTGCTGTCATCTGCTGGTTTTGTCCAGTTTCTTCACTTTATCCTGTCTGGACTAGATTCTGTTTTAGTCAGCAGGGTTGTGACCAGAAAACAAGTCTTGTCAATCTCCTAAACTACTGATCTAAGCTATTCAGCTTTTAAAAACGTGGCAAACAGCGATTTAGTGGGTCTCCCACTGCCAGTTTTGTCTTCCTCCTGCCTATTCTCAACATTGCAGCTAGAGGGCTCCTTGGACAAGAGAAGTCAAAACATCGTATCACACCCTGACATAAACTTTTTCTTTTTTCTTTTCTTTTCTATTCTCTTTTCTTTCTTTTCCCCTCCCTCCCTCCCTACTGCCCCCTCCCTCCCTTTCTCCCTTCCTTCCTTCCTCCCTTCCTTTCTCTCTCTCTCTCTCTCTCTCCCTCAATCTCTCTGTCTTTATTTTTTAAACAGCGTCTCACTCTGTCACCCAGGCAGAGTGCAGTGGTGCAATCAAAGCTTACTGCAGCCTTAACCTCCCAGGCTCAAGCAGTCCTCCTGCCTCAGCCTCCTCAGCAGCTGGGACCAAAGGTGCATGCCACCATGCCCGGCTAATTTTTAAAAATTTTTTGTAGAAATGAGGATCTTGCTATGTTGCCTAGGCTGGTCTCAAACTCCTGGACACAAGCTATCCTCCCACTTTGGCCTCCCAGAGTGCTGGGATTACAGGCATGAGCCACCACATCTAGCCTGACCTAAACTCTCTAACAACTTCCAGATTCACCTGGCATAAAAGCCAGAGTCAGTGCAGTTGCCTATGAGCTCTCTGAGATCTGTGTTCCCCGTTACCTCTGACCACATCTCCTAAGATGCTCTTCCTCATTTCCTCTGCTGCAGTCACCCTGGCCTAGTTGCTGTTTCTTGGGATCTCATGTAGGTGCCCACCCATAATATATGCATTCCAGTTTTTCTATATCCCTGCCAACACCTGTATACTAGAAACGAGACAACAATGCTGAAGGAAATTTCACTCTGTGAAATAGTACTGTGTCTTCTTCCCCATTCATACCATTATATCTTTTCATTGATTTCAGCACTGTTGTGAAATCAATGAAAAGATATAATGGTATGAATGGGGAAGAAGACACAGTATTATTAATGTTGCTGGAAAAAGGGGTCTTGATCCAGACTCCAAGAGAGGATTTTTGGATCTTATGCAAGAAAGAATTCAAGGTGAGTCACAGAGTGCAGTGGAAAGAGAGAGTTTATTGAAAGCTCATCAGTTACACAGTAGGGTGGCCTCAGAAAGCAAGAGAAAGAATGCACTGTCTTTTTTTTTTGAGACAGAATTTTACTCTTGTTGCCCAGGCTGGAGTGCAATGGTGCGATCTAGGCTTACCAAAACCTCTACCTCCCAGGTTCAAGCGATTCTCCTGCCTCAGCCTCTCGAGTAGCTGGGATTACAGGCATGCGCCACCACGCCCGGCTAATTTTGTATTTTTAGTAGAGACCGGGTTTCTCCATGTTGGTCAGGCTGGTCTTGAACTCCTGACCTCAGGTGGTCGGCCTGCCTCAGCCTCCTAAAGTGCTGGGATTACAGGCGTGAGCCACTGCACTCAGCCGCACTGTCCTTTTTTTAAAACTCTTCTTATACAGGGATCTTATCTATATAAAAGCTACGTTATGTCTATGTGTGGGTTGGCTGACAGCATGAAAAATTTATTATTTTGCTGATTTAAGGAAAGTTATCTGCCAGGTGTGGTGGATCATGCTTGTAATTCCAGCACTTTGGAAGGCCAAGGTGGGAGGATCGCTTGAGCCCAGGAGTTTGAGACCAGCCTGGGCAACATGGTGCAGTCCTGTCTCTACAAAAAAATACAAAAATTAGTGAGGTGTGGTGGCTCTCGCCTGTAGTCCCAGCTACTGGAGGGTGGGGGTGGGAGGTGGGAGGATTGCTTGAGCCAGGGAGGCAGATGTTGCAGTGAACTGAGATCATGCCACTGCACTCCAGCCTGGGTGATGGAGTGAGACCCCATCTCCAAAAATAAAAATAAATAAATAAATAAAAGTTATTCTTGGCATTTTAGTGCATAAGTACATCAAAGAATGACTCTATCTTGAAAGCGCATATTGTTATATGATATTGGGACATCTGGACATTCTTCTGTCACAGGAGTTTGTCCTTGCAGGCATTAATAAACTGCCTCTTTAGCTGTAAACGTCTTATGACCATGGGTTGTGATTGGTAAGGAGCGTACCTTGCTAGTTTTACAACGGAGTTGATTTTAAAATGGTGTCACCCTGGCTCTCCTATGCTCCTGTTTCCCTAACATTAAGATGTCAATTCTCAAACAATCCCAATCAAAATCCTTGCAGGATTTTTGTAGTAATTGACAAGATGATTCTAAAATTCATTTGGAAATGCAAACGACTTAGAATAGCAGGGACAACAATAACAAACAAAAAACAATAAAAAACTTGGCTAATATATAATATATAATACTAAAAGCATATTTCATAAAGTTGATAAATTTGACTTCGTTAAATTAAAAACCCATGCTCTGCTGGGTGCAGTGGCTCATGCCTATAATCCCAGCACTTCGGGAGGCCAAGGCGAGTGGATTGCCTGAGCTCAGGAGTTCGAGACCAGCCTGGGCAACACAGTGAAACCCCATCTCTACTAAAATACAAAAGATTAGCCTGGTATGGCAGCATGTGCCTGTAGTCCCAGCTACTCAGGAGGCAGAGGGAGGATAATTGCTTGAACCCGGAAGGTGGGGGTTGCAGTGAGCCGAGATTGCGCCACTGCACTCCAGCCTGGGTGACAGAGCTAGACTCCGTCTCAAAAAAAAAAAAAAACAAAAAAAAAAAACCGTGCTCTGTGAAAGACACTAAGAGAAGAAAAGGACAAAGCAGAGTAGAAGAAAATATTTTAAGATGATATACCTAATAAGGAATTTGCATTTGTAATATGCAAATATGAAACATACTCAAAACTCAGTAATAAAATAAACATCACAAAAAAAGGGCCATCCATTTGAAGAGGCATTTTATATTATTTAGATCTGTGCTGTACAATATAGTAGCCAGTATATCATATAGTAGCCACATGTGGATACTGAATGCTTGAAATGTAACAAGTCCAAATTAAGATGTATCATGATTGTGAAATACACACCACATTTTGAAGACTTAGTATATAAAAAAAGTAAGATAGCTCATTAAAATTTGTATTGATTACATGTTTAATGGTAATAGTTTGGATATACCATTCAGTTAAATAAAATACATCTCTATTGCTATGATTTTGCCATTTCAAGAATATTATATACATGGATTCATATAGTACATATATGACCTTTGAGATGGACTTTTTTCCACTCAGCATAATGCCGTTGAGATCCAGTCAAGTTTCTGTGTGTATAAATAGTTTGTTTCTTTCTGTAGTGGAGTTTAACATTCATCTAGTGTAAGACATTCTGGTTGTTTTCATTTTAGGCTATTACAAATAAAGCTGCTAAGAACAAGCATGTACATGATTTTGTGTGGACTGAAGTTTCCATTTCTTCTGGATAAACGCTCAGCAGTATGACTGCTGGGTAGATGGTAAGTGTATGTTTAGTTTTTAAATAAATGGCCAAACGATTTTCCGGAGTGGGTGCACCATTTCACATTCTTACAGCAATACATGAAAGATCTAGTTTCTCAATTCCTCTCCAGAATTTGGCATTGTCACTCTTTCCTTTTCTTTCTCTTTCTTTCCTCTCTTTTTTCTTTTTCTTTCTTTCTTTCTTTCTTTCTTTCTTTCTTTCTTTCTTTCTTCTTTCTCTTTCTTTCTTTCTTTCCTTCTTCTTTCTTTCTATTTCTTTCTTCTTCTCTTTCCCTCCCTCCCTCCTTTCCTTCTTCTCTTTCTTTCTTTTGTCTCTCTCTCTCTCCCTCCCTCCCTCCCTCCCTTCCTTCTTCTTCTTCTTTTTCTTTCTTTCTTCTTTCTTTCTTTCTTTCTTCTTTCTTTCTTTCCTTTTTTTTCTTTCTTTCTTCTTCTTCTCTTTCCCTCTTCCTTTCCTTTCTTCTTTCTTTCTTTTCTTTCTTTCTTTCTTTCTTTCTTCTTTCTTTCTCCCTTCTTTCTTCTTTCTTTCTTTCTTTCTTTTTCTGTCTCCCTCCCTCCCTCCCTTCCTTCTTCTTTTCTTTCTTTCTTTTTCTTCTTTCTTTCTTCCTTTCTTTCTTTCTTTCCTTTCTTCTCTCTCTCTTTCTTCTTTCTTCCTTTTTCTTTCTCTCTCTGTCTCTGAGACAGGGTCATGCTCTATCATCTAGGGAGGAGGAGTGCAGTGGCGTGACCTCAGCAAACTGTCCACCTCCCTGGGTCAAGCCATCCTCTTGTCTCAGCCTCCCAAATAGCTGTGACTACGTACAGGCACGCACTACCATGCCTAGTTGATTTTTGTATTTTTTGTAGAGACGGGGTTTCACTATGTTGCCCAGGCTGGTCTCAAACTCCTGAGCCCAAGTAATACACTCGCCTTGGCCTCCCAAAGTGCTGGCACTATAGGTGTGGGCCACTGCACCTGGCCCTCAGTTAAAATTTGATTTTCGTGTGCTTCTTCTTCCTCCTTAGGGAGATTTAGCAAACTGACACAATGGGGACTGGCTACCTAAGGACAAAGATAAGGAATTAGCTAGAGTAGTGCTTAAACTGCAAGAGAGTGGTATAAATCAAAGAAAATGATTGAAGTGAGTCTTAATTATTTTAGTTTCTTTTGCTAAGGTTTAGGACATGCCCAGGAAAAAGAAACACAGAACCACAGGAACATCTGTGATCTGTGCTATTTCCAAAGAGGATTTGGGGACTTCAAATTTTTTTTTTTTTTGAGACAAAGTTTCACTTTTGTTGCCCAGGCTGGAGTGCAGTGACATGATCTCGGCTCACTGCAACCTCTGCCTCCCAGGTTCAAGCAATTCTCCTGCCTCAGCCTCCCAAGTAGCTGGGATTACAGGCGTCCACCACCACACCCAGCTAATTTTTTATATTTTTGGTGGAGACGGGGTTTCACCATGTTGGCCAGGCTGGTCTTGAACAACTCCTGACCTCAGGTGATCCACCTGCCTCGGCCTCCCAAAGTGCTGGGATTACAGGCATGAGTCACTACACCTGGCCTGGGGACTTCAATATTTAAAATGGGGAAAGGAGTGGACAATAGGGGAAGGAGGAAAGAAAAAAAGGAGGAGAGTAAATAAAAAGGGAAAGTGGTTGCATTCTTTTGAGGCTTTGATCAGCTTTCACTGAATCTACATTTTACATGTGAAAGGCGAGGGTAGAGGAATCGTCAACTATGCAATCATCTTGCCCTCAGTGAATTTGCATTTTTTTTTTTTTTTTTTTGAGATGGAGTTTTGCTCTTGTTGCCCAGGCTGGAGGTGCGATGGCCCGATCTCGGCTCACTGCAATCTCCGCCTTCTGGGTTCAAGTGATTCTCCACCTCAGCCTCCTGAATAGCTGGGATTACAGGCATCTGCCACCACACCTGGCTAATTTTTGTATTTTTAGTAGAGATGGGGTTTTACCATGTTGGCCAGGCTGGTCTCAAACTCCTGAGCTCGTGATCTGCCCACATTGGCCTCCCAAAGTGTTGGGATTACAGGGGTGAGCCACCGTGCCTGGCCAGATTTGCATTTTTACATAAAGTAAACTAAACATCTAGCAGAGGAAAGAGTGAAATAGGCATTTGTCTCAGGTGAGCAGAGGGATGACTTCTGGTCCTGTCTTGTCCAGTACCTGTGAAGATAAGCTGTTCATTACATTGTCAGGGTGAAACTCAACAGAACTGTTTTAGGGTAAAGATCTTGGGGCCCACAAGGAATTTCCCTGTGGCCAAATTGTGAGCAAGGCCTGCTGGAGAGGTGTGTAGCCTTCTATCTTTGCAGCTGTATATTTAGGAACAAAATAGGAGGCAGTTTGGTGTGACTCCATTCCCAAGCCTGACTTTTCCCTTTAGCATAGTGAGTTTGGTGTACCAAGATTTTTTTTTTCCTTTCTCAGTGGGTAGAACCAGAGAACTTTCTAGAAAGAACTTGGTTGGAATGTATACACTATGGCCAAACTCCCCAGTCTTTTGGGAGGGGAACAAGTGTTTGTAATAAAAGTCTCTCCTTCCACCTCCAGTGCCGTTTACTGTGTGTCAGATAAGTCTTAGTAAAGCTGTTTTTTTTTTTCAGAAGAAAATATCTGTCTCCCTTTTACCCTCCCCACCTTTTACTTTGCTCTATACACCTCTGATATCATTTGAGTCTTTTACAATAAGACAGAGCTTATGTATTTTTGAGTAATAATAAGCATGAGAATTTTCCAAAAATCTTTGCTGCCCAAGTAGTCACAGGTCCCCATTCACCATACTGTAATGAATCCTTCCTCCCTCCCTCCCAAGTCCACTGGAGAGTCATTAAGTCAGCCCCAGGGAAGGGAAGGAATGATGTAGAGCAGGCAAGGGATAGACAGGACACAGAGAAATGGGGCCCACTGTAATGAGAGAATTTGCCTTTTGTTTTGATAGAGGATCTCACTGTGTCATCCAGCCTGAAGTGCAGAGGCATGATTATGGCTCACTGCAGTGTCAACCTCCTGAGCTCAAGTGCAGACAAAACAATAAAATTATAAGCCACGCCCGCCCCACAACCATCTGAATGGATCCCTCTTCTCAGCCAGGGCTTTCCAAAGTTAACCTGAAAAACTGGTTCAGGCCATCCTGTGGGAAGGGAGAGTCAGCCATGCCTCATTATACCCGCCTCCCTTTTGGATTTTGGGAAAAGCTGAGCAGCATGAACATCAACGCAGACCTTAAGTCTGATAAACATTGACAATGTATTCTCTCTGAAGCCTGCGACTTGGTGGCTTCATTTGTGTGATAAAACTTTGGTTTCCACAATCCCTTATCATCATAACCCAGACATTCCTTTCTACTGATTCCAGGTCTTCAGATAACAACTCTTTTAACCAATGGCCAATCAGAAAATTTTTGAATCTATCTATAACCTGGAAGTTTCCTCCACTTGGAGTTGTCCTGGCTTTCTGGACTGAAACAATGTACATCTTACATGTATTTGATTGCCTCATGTCTTCCTAAAAGGTATACAACTAGGCTGTGCCCCAACCACCTTAGGCACGTTTTCAGGGTCTCCTGAGGGCTGTGTCACACACCATGGTCACTCACATTTGGTTCAGAATAAATCTTTTCAAATATTTTACAGAGTTTGACTCTTTTTGTGGACAGAAGTGATCATCCCACTTCAGCCTCCCAAGTAGCTGGGACTACAGGTGAGCGCCACCATGCCAGGCTAATTTTTGGATTATATTTTTTTGTAGAGATGTAGTCTCACTAGGTTGCCCAGGCTGGTCTCAAACTCCTTGGCTCATGCAATCCTCCCACCTCTGCCTCTCAAAGTGCTGGGATTACAGGTATGAGCCACTACAGCAGGCCCATAATTGGAGAATTTGGAGTCTGATTTTTCTCATTCGGCCATACCTCCTAGGGGAATTTTAGAACCCCAAAACAGCAGCCTTAAGATTAGGCTGGGAGTGCTCTGGAGGAGGCTAATCCTAGAAGAGTTAGCATATTAGAGTGAAAGGAAAATCAGACTTTATGTCAAAATATCTACGTTCTTGCGTTGACTCTGGCCATAGCTAAATGTAAGAAACTCACTGAAGTTTTCCAGATCTCAGATTCTCTTTCTGGAGAATGTGTGGTTTGGAGAAGATGAATTTTAAAGGCTCTTTCAGCACTAAAATTCCACTTCTAGTGTTGGAACATACACAAATTGCAGCAGAAATGTTTATTAGTAACGCCTACTGCATACAAAAATTACAGCAGAAATTGTATTAAAAATGTCAAATACATTCACAGTATCTCTCTGTTCTCCCTCAAATTCCCACCTACTCCTCAACTTGTTGAACCTCAACAGTAAGAAGGCTCCCAGTCAAAAAAGATGTCCTCAGACCCAGGCCCAGAAGTGCCTTCTTAGGAAAAGTGAATAAATGATGGCAACAGCAATGGCAGCAGTAGGTGTAACCCCCAAACAGGAATGGGAAGACAGGTGGCCCCATTTTCAGTCTTTCGAGATTGAGTGAGCAGCTGATATGGGCACACTTCCCTCACAAACATGGGTCCTACTGCTAAGATTCCAGACATCAGCCTGCAGCCAATCGTGGCTGTACAGCCTTTGACCTCCACAGACGACTCAATGCCACCTATGGAACAAGGAAGGATGGGGAGAGACAGAGATGTTTTAGGACATCAGAGGAGAATCCAGTCCCCTCTCATCCCTGGAGAACTCAATGTCAGAATCTCTTGGGATCCACTCAAGTGGTTTTCCAGCCTCTGAAACTATCAGATGTTCATTTCAGTTTACCTCCAGTGATCTCAAGTTTTCCTTGATAGCATCGAGTTGTACCATTGGGACAGGGAAGAGAAGGAGCACTGAAACAGGTCCCCAAAGCCACACAGGTTGGGCAGTGGAGGGTTGTTGACACGGTGGAAGCTGGAGGGAAACGAGAGAGACAGTTAACGGCAGGTCCTGCCTCCAGAGATGTTGCTCCTTGCTGCCTTCTCTTCCCCAAGATTTTCCTGCAGATGCCACTCTAATCAAGGCCCATTACTTCAGCCTCCCCATCCTTCCCCAGCTGGTGTTCTCTGCTGTGAAATCTCCATCGATCTGACTTCCAAACTCTGCTGAGGTGTGAAGATACAGAGATGAAAAGGACATAGTTCCTGTCACCTAGCATCTCTGCCTAGGAGAAAGACATGTAAGTAATCAACTCAGTAGCTGCTGTGTTCAAGGTATAATGACAAAGGAATGAAGGAATACCCAACTACCTAAAAGAATTTGGTAAATATTTTCAAAGAGCTGATACCTGAGTTGACATGGAGGATGAACAGGGGTTAGCTATGTGAAAATGGGGAGGGGAGGGGTAGGAAAGGAAACAGTAAGGACAAAGGTCAGGTGGTGTGAGCCAGCTTGGTGGATTCAGGGAATTGTGAGAAGTTGCACGGCTGATATTCAGCTTGTAGGCCCAGCTGTTTCTTTGAGCTGTTTTTTTGTTTTTGTTTTTGTTTTTTATGGCCCGAATCCATTTCGATTGGCCAGTGCCATCTACATTGTTAAGTATTTTGAGTATTAGCCCCAGTTAGCACATAGTAAATGAGAGAGGGAAGAGAGGGAAATGAAACTGAAAAGACAGGCAGGGCCAAGTTACTATAGGCCTTGTAAATTGGGGAACTGGGCTGTTCTCATGCAGCAGTGGGAAACCAATACTTGTTAGACTGATAATACCACCCTGCTCAGAAACCTACACTGATGTCTTATTGCCTTTTTTTTTTTTTTGATGGAGTCTTGCTCTCTCTCCCAGGCTGAAGTGCAGTGGTGTGATATTGGCACACTGCAACCTCTGCCTCCTGGGTTCAAGCAATTCTCCTGCCTCAGCCTCCCGAGTAGCTGGGATTACAGGTGTGCACCACCAGGCCAAGCTAATTTTTGTATTTTTAGTAGAGACAGGGTTTCACCATGTTGGCCAAGCTGGTCTCAAACCCCTGACCTCAGGCAATCCACCTCACCCGGCCTGTCTTATTGCTTAATAAACACAAAACCCAGTTTACAGTCCAGCCTTCACTAGTGTCTCCCTGCTCTGAGCAGTGTTTAGATCCCAATGAACAATTCAGAAAAATAAAATTACTTGAACTGTGAGGTACTTTAGGGTATGGGCCGCTTAGGCTAAGCCAAGTCAGAATGCAAAGGGAGGACA
Source organism: Nomascus leucogenys (assembly GCF_006542625.1). Lineage (NCBI taxonomy): Eukaryota > Metazoa > Chordata > Mammalia > Primates > Hylobatidae > Nomascus > Nomascus leucogenys. The sequence continues at coordinate 86,614,165 of NC_044397.1, read as the reverse complement.
TACATAAGCTCTTTATGGAGTTTCTCTTAGTACCTATCTCCCCCACTTGCAGGGTACCTGTGGTCTCACTGAACTCCCAAAACTGAGACAGGCTGTCTTTGTCATTACAGAAGGAATCCTCACAGTAGTTACTGTAGGAGGTCACCATCAGGCCGGGGGGTGAAGAGTGCTGGACAATTGTTATGGCCTCCTCCCCTTCTGGGATGCAGCCCTTCGTGGCCAAAATGGCTGTCTCAGTTCCTGTTATGAGACAGGAAGGAGGGGAAATGGATGGTGGCCGTCACGAGTGGCCTGGACGAAGGGAACAAGCATTGGCATGGACATATCAACCTCCCTCCTACCCAGCCCAACTGCCCCATCTCATTTCACCTGCTTTAATTATTAGTATGGTTTCCTGGCAAAGTGCCCCTTTGTCACAAGTCTCAACTTCCTCTGTGGTCCAGTTAAACATATTGGCTGGATCCGCTTCCACAGTCATGGACAGACCCTTTTGACAATACAGCTCTAGGCCCACTGAGGAGAAAACGAGAAAAGGATAAGCACTTCTCCATGGGCCAAGGTGGCTCCTTTTTCATCATCAGTACACCTTCTGTGACACGCTGCTCTCCCCTATGTTCCCCATACGCACAGGTCAGGAGGGAGGTTCCTAGGACCAGGAGGATCAGCAAATGCTGGATATGGGGGGTTCCCATGGTTTCCTCTGGAGAGGTTTGGGAGGAGCTGGTCTGGATCTGTGAATTTGAGGGAGAGAAGGCAGTTAACTTTTCAGCCAGAGCACATGAGATCAAATCTAGGTCCTGGCAAGTACTGACTTCAGGATGGGGTGTTTTAATCTGCCTTTTTTTTTTTTTTTTTTTTTTTTTTTTTGAGACGGAGTCTTGCACTGTCGCCCAGGCTGGAGTGCGGTGGCGCAGTCTCAGCTCACTGCCTCTGCCTCCTGGGTTCAAGTAATTCTCCTGCCTCAGCCTCCCAAGTAGCTGGGATTACAGGTGCCCGCCACCACACTCAGTGAATTTTTTGTATTTTTAGTAGAGATGACATTTCACCATGTTGGTCAGGCTGGTCTCGAACTCCTGACCTCAGGTGATCTGCCCGCCTAGTCCCCCCAAAGTGCTGGGATTCCAGGCGTGAGCCCCGACGCCCGGCCTCACAGTGGGGTTTTTGGTGTATATGACCACGACTTCTGAAGTCGTTCTGTCCCTAACCGGCTTGTGAGCTGGAGCGAGTTCACAGGTTTATCATGCCCCAGTTTTTCATGGTTTTAATTCTCAGGCCCGGCCACTCAGTGCCCTCCAACTTCAGGATCAGGAGTGTGGCCCTGAAGGCCGCTTCTCCCTCAGTCTCAGGGGTCCCTTACATTCTCTCAGGACCCCAGAATTTCAGCCCCCAGCCCCAGCCCCATCAGAACCTGGGATTCTGAGAGCCCAGCCCCGTCCTACGTAGGGATCGAGGAGTTTGGGTTCCAACCACCTTTTCCCGCGGGACACATCATTCTGGGCCCCTCCCCTCTCAGGCCCGGGAGCCCAGGCCCCCAACCCTCGTTCCCCTCAGAGCCAGGATCTGGGTCCCCAGCCTTCTCTTTCCTCAGAATCCAGGAATCTGAGTCCCTAGCCTTCTTTTTCTCTTTAAAGAAGCAAAATTTCCTCTGGCTTCCAGGCAGACGCCTCACAAGAATCTCACGACGCCGAAGTTGAGGCCCGGAACGCCCTCACCCGGGGCTTGGCATTCTCTTACGCCGGAAGGCCGGGCCACCCTGACCACACAGCACTCGAAACCCCATTGGTGGATGCAAAAACATCGGATAAGTTCATTGGATGAGTCTGGAGGAACGCGGCACCTCATTGGCCACAGAGAAGTCAATTCCTGGCAATCTCCGAGGGTGCGCATGCTCGGAAGGCGAGTGGCGGGCAAACCGGCCAGAAGAGCCCGCCTCTTTTTGCAGCCCCAGGCACGCAATGCAGGGTGGGCACTGCATTGCCAGATGACCTCGCCTGGCCCTTTTCTCTACACTCTGTTGTCTCTGCTTCTCCAGCCACACTAAGAGGTCAGACCCTTGGCCCTCACTCACGGAACTTATCTCCCTACCCAAATAGCCTCTCATGTTCCCAGCCTGGCCCCTGCCTCGGCACCCACCTTAGTGGCCCCGGCGCCTGGGAGTCAGCTTGGCCTCTTCAGTCTTCACTTGCAGTGGCCCCTGCGCAGCCCAGCCGTCTTCCTCTGATTGCACTATGGCGCCAGCCTCCTCATGGTCTCCTGGAGGGCTGAATCCAGGAATGCCCCCTTCAGCGTCGCTTTGGGCACCCCGAATGCATGCATGAGCAGTAGCTGTGATGGCACAGGCTGCTGTCAGATCGAACCCACGCGTCCATGTCAGAACCATGAAGAAGACTCGGCTGTCACTCGGATTTGTTTCTCATGGCTGGCAGTTCACTTTCACATCTATGTAACCTCCCCTCCCCTCCCTTCCCCTCCCCTCCCTCCCCTCCTCTCCCCTCCTCTTTTTGACAGACTTTTGCTCTTTTTGCCCAGGCTGGAGTGCAATGGTGCAATCTTGGCTCCTTGCAACCTCCTCCTCCCGGGTTCAAGCGATTCTCCTACCACAGCCTCCCAAGTAGCTGGGATTACAGGCATAAGCCACCATGCCTGGCTAATTTTTTTTTTTTTTTTTTTTTTTTTTTTTTTTGAGACAGAACCTCTCTCTATCCCCCAGGCTGGAGTGCAGTGACGTGATCTCGGCTCACTGCAACCTCCGTCTCCCAGGTTCAAGCAGTTCTCATGCCTCAGCCTCCCCCGAGTAGCTGGGATTACAGGCACCTGCCACCACACCTGGCTAATTTTTGTATTTTTAGTAGAGACGGGGTTTCGCCGTGTTGACCAGGCTGGTCTTGAACTCCTAACCTCAGGTGATCTGCCCACCTCGGCCTCCCAAAGTACTGGGATTACAAATGCGAGCCACCACCCCTGGCCTATGTAAGCTTTCCAGATGTGACATGAAGTTGTAGCAGGACGAGCTGCAGACAAAACTCCTCAGATACCGGATTAAAGACGGAAGAGGTTTATTTGGCTGGGAGCCTCAGCAGACTTGAGTCTTAAGAGCCAAGCTCCCTGAAAAATAAATTCTTGGCCTTTTTTTTTTTTTTTTTTTTTTTTCCAGAGTCTCGCTCCGTCACCCAGGCTGGAGTGCAGTGGCGCAATCTCGGCTCACTGCAAGTTCCGCCTCCCGAGTTCACGCTATTCTCCTGCCTCTGCCTCCGGAGTAGCTGGGACTATAGTCACCCGCCACCATGCCCGGCTAAGTTTTTTGTATTTTTAGTAGAGATGGGGTTTCACTGTGTTAGCCAGGATGGTCTCGATCTCTTGACCTCATGATCCGCCAGCCTTGGCCTCCCAAAGTGCTGGGATTACAGGCGTGAGCCACCGCACCTGGCCAATTCATGGCCTTTTTAAAGGCTTACAACTTCAAGGGGTCCACATGAATGGGTCGTGATAAATCAAGCAAACGTGAGAAACGTGACTGGGGGCTACATGCATCAGCTAACAACAGAAAGTTTTGCAATGCTTTTTCATATAATGTCTGGAATTTACAGATAACACAAGTAGTTCAGGTCAGGGGTTGATGTTATTATTATTACTTTTTTAACTCCTAGGGCCGGGTGGTGGTGCCAAGGTTTACTGGCTATTTATCTTACTTCTGTTTCTTTCCAACTTTTTGCTTTCTCTCTTTCCTCCTTTCTTGTGAACTAGGCAAGGTCGGGGGAGGAGGGCAGCAGGAGTAGTAGTGGTCTCCTTCCTTAAAGTAAGGCAACGCTTTGTATACTTTCAGAATTGGTACTGATTCTGTAAGTTATAAATGAGTATTTATTTTTAATAGAGAAAATGCCACAATAAGAAAGGGATTGGTAAAGCTCCAATCCCTTTGTTATCTTTGAATGATCACATGTCAAAGGATCTGGGAAGAATATGTGCCAGTTTTCAGCCCCCATCTGTCCCTTGAGGGCTTGTGCTTGGGAAAGTAATCACCTCGTTGAGTCACTCTCCAGGTGACCTGGTCACAGAATCCCTCCATCTCACACTTAGAAGAGACCTTGGAAGCCTAAGCGCCCTCCACCTCTATTCTTCACCCCATTTCTGCTTCAACAGCTCCAGGGACCTCCTCTTGCCCCATGACATAGTTTGGATATTTGTCCCCCCAACCCCAGTCTCATGTTGAAATGTAATTCCCAGTGTTGGAGGTGCGACCTGGTGGAAGGTGTTCGGGTCATGGGGGCGGATCCTTCGTGACTTGGTGCTGTCCTTGCAATGGTGAGTGAGTCCTTGCCAGATCTGGTTAAGTGTGTGGCACCTCCCCTTCCTACTCTGTCTTGCTCCCCTTCTCTGGCCTGCATCCTTTCGCTATCAGTAAAAGCTCTCTGAGACCTTCCCAGAAGGAGATGCTGGCACCATGCTTCCTGTACAGCTGCAGAACCTTGAGCCAATTAAACCTCTTTTCTTATAAATTACCTAGTCTCAGGTATTTCTTTATAGCAGTGCAAGAACACCCCCAATACACAGCCCCTTGAGAAAGGTGGCTCTGCCTTTTTGGTGCAAGAGAGATCAACAGATCTTCCTTAGCCTGAGCCAGTTTCTGTTCCTCCTCAGGCTTCAGTGTCCTCATCTAGAAAATGAGGAGGTTAGGCCAGGCGCGGTGGCTCAAGCCTATAATCCCAGCACTTTGGGAGGGCAAGGCGGGTGGCTCCCCTGAGATCAGGAGTTTGAGACCAGCCTGACCTTCACCAACATGGTGAAACCCTGTCTCTACTAAAAATACAAAAATTAGCTGGGCCTGGTGGCGGGTGCCTGTAATCCCAGCTACTCGGGAAGCTGAGGCAGGAGAATCGCTTGAACCTGGGAGGTGGAGGTTGCAGTGAGCTGAGACTGCACCATTGCACTCCAGCCTGGGCAACAAGAGCAAAACTCAGTCTCAAAAAAAAAAAGGAAAATGAGGAGGTTAGTCTAGAGCAATGGTTGGCAAATAATTTATGAAAATCCATGGAACATTTGTAAAAAGAAAAAAGCTCAATGGCTAACATACAGTGAAGGCATCTTTTTATGTAAGCACTTGTGACACCACCATTGGTCACTGGATTATTGCAATACGCCCTGCCCTTGCCCACGTGGCTATTTCCCACCAGGCACCAGAGCGGTCTCTTAACTGTAAGCCACACCACATTACTCCTGTTTAAAGTTTCTAATGGGCCAGGCACAGTGGCTCAGGCTTGTAATCCCAGCACTTTGGGAGGCCAAGGTGGAGGATCACCTGAGATCAGGAGTTCGAGACCAGCCTGGCCAACATGGTGAAACCCTGTCTCTACTAAAAATGAAAAAATTAGCTGGGCGTGGTGGTGTGCCCCTGTAATCCCAGCTACTCTGGATGCTGCAGCGAGAGAATCATTTGAACCTGGGAGGTGGAGGCTGCAGTGAGTCAAGATTGTGCTACTGCACTCCAGCCGGGGTGACAGAGCAAGATTCTGTTTCAAAAAAACCAAAACCTTCCAATGGATTCTCATTTTACCTCAAGTAAGATTCTAGGCTGGGTGCCATGGCTCATGCCTGTAATCCCAACACTTTGGGGGGCTGAGGTGGGAGGATCGCTGGAGCCCAGGAGGTGGAGGTTGCAGTTGCAGTGAGCCGAGATAACGCCACTGTACTCCAACTCTTGCTCTGGTGACAGAGCAAGAACCTGTCTCAAAAAAAACAATTTTTTTTTGTACTTTATAGTGTAATTGGCTATGTGTGTTCATGTGTGACTGTGAGTGCATCCATGTTTGTGTGTGCACATATCTGTATATATGTACGTCTCTGTGTGTGTACCTGTGTGTTGTGTGCAAATGTGTCTGATATGTGTGTCTCAGTGTACATGTCAGTGTGCATGTGTGCATGGGCATGTGTGTGTCTGGTTCCTTCCAGCTGTGTCTGGTCCATCTCTGTGTACTCAGCATATGATTACAGTGTAGGTAAGTAAACGTTTGCTGGATTAAAGAATGTCTCTTAGATCCAGAAATGAGAAACACACAACAGTGAGCCACCACATACCTCAGGCCCTCCGTATTCCATCCTCAGAATTTTTTCCATGCTTCCTGTATTCCTGGGGGAAAATTCCAACCTCCCTCACTGGTCTTGGAGACCAGTCCCCATGCCCCACCCTTATCATTCCCTGTCTAATATCTATTCCCAGGACATCCCCAGTCTTTTCCAGCCTCTTTGGCTTTGCTCACATTGTTCCTTCTGCATGGGAGACCTCTCCCTAATCCGCTTCCCCCATGCATTTGTTTACCCCACAAACTCCTAATTGTCCTTCAAAGCCCATCCCTCCAATGCCCACAGCCCTCAGTGAAGCCGGCATAAGCATCGTGCAGCTCCCTTCTTGAGTGCTCCAGGAGTTTCCCTCTCAAACCAAAGTGCTTTTCCTTCCTACTTGTAAAGGATTGAGATCTTCTGCAAACCTTACAAAACAATGAGTTGTAAGCCTTGAGTTTAAACCACCAGTTTTACCTTTTTTTTTTTTTTTTTGAGACAGGATCTCTCTCAATCTTGTCCAGGCTGGAGTACAGTGGTGCAATCACAGCTCACTGCAGCCTCAATCTCCTGGGCTCAAGCAATCCTCCCACTTCAGCCTCTGGGGTGGGAAGATAGGCACATGTCACCATGCCAGCTAATTATTTTACTATTAAACTCCAAGCCACAGAATGTCTTTTTGAAGACTACTAATTACTAATCATAGAGGAAACACTTGCCTTGCTCACACCCACATTTGTTTCTCCTTCCTTTTTTTTTTCCCCCAGAGATGGAGTCTTGCTCTGTCACACAGAGCTGGAGTGCAATGGTGCAATCTTGGCTCGCTGCAACCTTCACCTCCCAGGTTCAAGCAATTCTCCTGCTTCAGTCTCTGTAGTAGGCTGGGATTGCAGGCATGTGCCATCACGCGGGGCTAATTTTTGTGTTTTTAGTGGAGATGGGTTTCACAATGTTGCCCAGGCTGGTTTCGAACTCCTGACGTCGTGATCTGCCCGCCTCGGCCTCCCAAAGTGCTGGATTACAGGTGCGAGCCATTGTGCCCGGCCTTTTTTTTTTTTTTTTTGAGATGGAGTCTCGCTCTGTTGTCCAGGCTGGAGTGCAGTGGCACAGTCTTGGCTCACTGCAACCTCCACCTCCTGGGCTCAAGCAATTTTCCTGCCTCAGCCTCCCAAATAGCAGGGATTATAGGCACCTGCCATCACACCTGGCTAATTTTTGTATTTTTAGTAGAGATGGGGTTTCACCATGTTGGCCAGACTGGTCGCAAACTCCTATCCTCAAGTGATCCACCTGCCTCAGCCTCCCAATGTGCTGGGATTACAGGCGTGAGCCACTGCGCACGGCCACCTTCCTTTTTTCTAACCACCAAACGAATGCCTGTAATGTATAAAATCCACTAACAGCTGGAAGTCAGCTGGCTGGTTTCTGGGCTGTCCCTCCTGCTGTCGAAAAAAATGCAGATCAATATTTTCATTTCTTTCCTGTTTTGGTGTTTGTATTCTGGGATTCAGGATGTATTAAAAAGCTCTGGCCAGGCGCAGTGGCTGACACCTCTAATCCCAGCACTTTGGAAGGCTGAGGCAGGAGGATTGCTTGAGCCAAGGAGTTCAAGACCAGCCTGGGCAACATATGGAGTTCCATCTCTAGAAAAATGAAATAAAATTAGCTGGGTGTGGTGGTGTGCACCTGTAGTCCCAGCTACTCAGGAGGCTGAGGTGGGAAGATTGCTTGAGTTCAGGCATTCAAGGCTGCAGTGAGCTGTGATCACACCGCTGCACTCCAGCCTGGGTGACAGAGTGAGACTCTATCTCAAAACAACAACAACAAAACTCATAAAAAAAAAAAAAGAAGAATTCCCCTATTATGCTATCCACGAGGGCGTTTCTTACTCAAATCTTCCTAATTCTCAACAGCACTTTGTGGTGACCAACCAGCACTTGGGAAGTTACAGAAAATCATATCAGACACCACCTTTTTCCATGAGCTCCAGTCTCCCACCCTTGCTCAGTTTTGTGTTTTCTTTTTTTTGAGACGGAGTCTTGCTTTGTCACCCAGGCTGGTGTGCAGTGGTGCGATCTCAGCTCACTGCAAATTTTGCCTCCCAGGTTCAAGTGATTCTCCTGCCTCCGTCTCCCAAGTAGCTGGGATTACAGGCACTTGCCACCACGCCTGGCTAATTTTTGTATTTTTAGTAGAGACGGGGTTTCACCATGTGGGCCAGGCTGGTCTCAAACTCCTGACCTCAGGTGATCTGACCACCTCGGCCGCCCAAAGTGCTGCGATTACAGGCGTCAGCCACCGCGCCTGGACTTTCTTTGTTTTCAACGTATGTACTGCAAGTATTTTCTCTGTTTGTGACTTGTGTTTTTGCTATTAAGAAAATGGTATATTTTAAAAGAAGTTTTTTATTTTAAGAAAATCCAGGCAGGGCGCTGTGGCTCACAAGGTGATCACGAGGTCAGGCGATTGAGACCATCCTGGCCAACAGAGTGAAACCCTGTCTCTACTAAAAATACAAAAATTAGTTGGGCGTGGTGGCACATGCTTGTAATCCCAGCTACTTGGGAGGCTGAGGCAGGAGAATCGCTTGAACCCAGGAGGTGGAGGTTGCAGTGAGCCGAGATCACGTCACTGCACTCCACCCTGGTGACAGAGAGAGACTCTGTCTCAAAAAAAAAAAAAAAAAATCCCAAAAAATCACATTTTTTCTTTTATGATTTATGTTTTTTTGTGTCCAATCTAAAAATTTTTGTCAGCCGGGTGCCGTGGCTCACACCTGTAATCCCAGCACTTTGGGAGGCTGAAGCAGGGAGATCACGAGGTCAGGAGATCGAGACCACCCTGGCTAATACGGTGAAACCCCGTCTCTACAAAAAATACAAAAAATTAGCCAGGCGTGGTGGCGGGTGCCTGTAGTCCCAGCTACTCAGGAGGCTGAGGCAGGAGAATCACTTGAACCTGGGAGGCAGAGGTTGCAGTGAGCTGAGATTGTGCCAATGCACTCCAGCCTGGGCAACAGAGCGAGACTCCGTCTCAAAAAAAAAAAAAAAAAAAAACTTTGTCTACCCTAAGGTCACAAAGATTTTTTTCCTATGTATTTTTCTAAAAGATGTATAGCTTTTGCATTTACATTTAGGTTTATGATCCATTTTGCATTAATTTTGTCCAATAGTGTAAGGTAAGATTGAAGTACATTTTCACCTGTTAGATGCCTTTATTATGACAATATATAGGTAAAGCACTTAGGCATAACCTTAACAAGAAGTTCATAACATGTATATAAAAAAACTTTTAAAACACTCATAAAGGACAGAAAAGTCATCTTCAAGAGATGAAAAGACATATCCAGTCTCTTTTCTACCATTTTATTATGAAAATTTCCAAACATACAAGAAAATTGAAAAAATGGTCCGGCATGGTGGCTCATGCCTGTAATCCTAGCACTTTGGGAGGCCGAGGTGGGCGGATCACTTGAGGTCATGAGTTCGAGACCAGCCTGGCCAACATGGCGAAACCCCATCTCTACTAAAAATACAAAAATTAGCTGGGCATGGTGGCAACACCTGTAATCCCAGCTACTCAGGAGGCTGAGGCAGGAGAATCACTTAAACCCAGGAGGCGGAGGCTATGGTGAGCTGAGATTGCACCACTGCACTCCAGCCTGGGCGACAGAGCACAATAGAGCAAGACTTCTAAGGTGCTGAATTTATTGGTATGAAATTATTTTCAATATTTCATTATTATCATGTTTATATATATAGCATCTAAAGTGATAGAAGTTACTTTATTCCCAGTATTGGTAATGCATATTATCTCACTTTTTCTCTTAATCAGACTAAGTAGAAATTTATCAATCTTGTTGAACTTTTTCTAAGACCCAGCCAACTCTAGGTTTTGCTATTTTCTTTGTGACTTGTTTTCTATTTCATTGATTTTTGTTCTTATATTATTTTCCATCTTTTGCCTTGGATTTACTGTGCTCTATTTTCTTTGTATTTTAACTACTTAAAGTGGAATCTTAGTTCATTAATTTTAGACCTTCCTTCTTTCTTCTTTTATAATGTATTTAAGTTATACATTTCCCTTTATGTGCCACTTTAGTTGCCTCCTACAAATTTTGATATGTTGCATTTTCATTAACATTCAGATTAAAATATTTTAAGAGCTCTCTTGTGACTTTTTTTGTGATCCATGGCTTATTAAAAGTGTATTGTTTAATTCCCAAATCTCTAGGCCTTTTAGATAGCTTATTATTATCAACTGCTACTTTAATTCCACTATGAACACAGAAAATAATCTATGTAATTTCAGTCTTTTGAAATCTACTGAGACTTTTTTCCTTAGTAAATACACTTGCATAGCATGTGTGTATTATGTGATTTCTGGCCGTGGTATTCTATGAATGTCAATTAGGTCCAAGTAGTTGGTAGCGTTGTTCAGATCATCTATGTCCTTCCTGATTATTTTTGTCTAGTTTTTCTAACAGTTTCTGAGACAGGGGTGTTAAAATCTCTTTATAGGATCATGAATTTGTCTATTCTTCTTTTAATTCTGTCACTTTTTTAGTATATGTTTTCAAACTCTGTTACCAGCTTCATACATAATTATCATTTTTGTGCTTCATTGATGGATTGACCTTTTACCTTCTGTTTTGAATTCTATTTTCTTTCTTTCTTTCTTCTTCTTCTTCTTCTTTTTTTTTTTACTGGTACTTCAACTTTCTTGTGCTTACTGTTTGCATGGTATATCTTTTCCAATACTCACACTTTCAATAATGCTTTTCCCTATATGTAAAATACCTCCCTTGTAGACAGTATATAGTTGGGTATTGCTTTTTTATGCAGTTTGACCAATCTGTACCCCTTAATTGAAATGTTTGGTCTGTTAACATTGTTAGGTCTAAAGTTGCCTCCTTACTACTTTAAGTTTGGTCTAATGGTTTCTCCATACACAGTGAACTGTAACCTAACTTGATGTGTAAACAGTCTGTAACCTGCTATTGTAAAAATAGCTGAGTCTCAGCCAATCACAGGTACCCAACTAACTGTTCAAACCTGGTTCAAATAAGACAAGCACCCAACTGTTAGCAGTGCAGCTATTTCTGTGCCCTCCTTAGTTTCTTCTACATCACTTTCTTCTGTGGTAGATATTATCCAACCATTTATGGACGGAGCACCCTGAAGTTTCTCTGAACCTATTCTGGTTCTGGGGGCTACCTGATTAATGCATCATTCATTACTCAGTTAAACTGTGTTAAATTTAATGTGCCTGAAGTTTTTCCTTTAATCAGCCCATTAATCTAATTATTGATTTGACTGCATGTAAATCTATGCTTTAACTTTTGTGACATGGAAGTAGAATGAGGTCACAGTATCAGGTAGCACCAGGCCTCCACGGGTTCATGAAAATTTCCAGGTGTCCAGGGGTGGGATCAGGCCACAGTATCAGATGGCAGCATCGGTGCTTGAGAAGTTTCCCATGTGACCTCAGGGATCCCAGGATGATTCTCCACAGTCCAGGGATCTTGGGGATGGGAAGAGTCCAGTCTGACTCACTGTGAGGCCTTGCTGAAGCTGTCTTTCCCTGATAGTGCAGCCTTCCCTGAATCCAGGGCTGGAGTGACCTCGATCTGCACAGATGTCTCCAAAAAGAACAAAGACCAAGGTCTCTGGTGCAGGCCCTTCTGGGAGAGGGCACTTCTCAAGGTGGGCGTCAGGGGTGGGTGTGGCCCTGGTTCTAGAGGGTGGTGTGGCTCCAGAACGCACGCACAGCACTAAAACATCCCTGTCCACCCCCAACTCGCCATTAATTAATTAATTAATTAATTTATTTTTAAGAGGAGGAGGGGTGCAAGGGCGGTGACCGCCCGGACCCTCTTCTCCTCCGCCCCCTACCGGCCCACCGCTCAGATGGCCACACGCGCGGCCGCAGCCACCGCTACCTCCTGGCCCACAGCCACCCCTCGAATAGGGGCCACCGGGCCACCCTCCGACGTGCCTTGTTCGCTCCCCAAGCCCCGATGCCCGTGGTCGAGCCCGGGCAGAACGAGGAGAAGACCTGGCTCCCAAACAGGACGCTGCGGGGGCGGCCCTCACCGCCCCTCCACCCCCGGAAGCGCATGTTCCCTGCAGCCCTCGGAAAGTCCAGAGGGAGGGGCGGGCGCCTCCTGAGGGCATTGCGGGCTCCGGCAGGCTCGCGGGAGCGACGTCACTGGTTCCCATAGCAGAGGCCGGGGTGGGGGTATGGGGACGCGGGGGACCCCCGGGATTGAGGAAGGAAGGATTGATGGCTCTGCACACACGCTGCGAGGCGGACACACGCCTGTGTGGAGGGCTAACTTTCAACAGATCCCATTCAGGGAGCTACTCTGCTGCAGAGAAAACTCGGACCCAGAAGCAGCTCCTCTAGGGATGGTTTAGCGCCAGGTTCCCCACGAATGCGCCTTGCGTGAAGGGCGAGGGGCCGGCCACCCTTCCCACTGCCGGTTTCCCAAGACAATGAGCTCTCCGCATGGGGCCTCAACCCTGCTGCACTGCGTCCTGTTGGCGAGGACCGGCTATCCCAGGCCAACCGAGACTCCATGGCGCTGCCCTATTGTTCTGCCTGGGCATATTCTGACTTAGAGGACTTCAGTCAGCATCCCACGGATGGCAGCTTAGCCCAGTGGTCCCTCATCCAAGCGCAGGCACCAAATGTCTGAACCTGGGGACCTGTGGTACCGGGCAGGATCACCATGGCAACCACGCATGCTCACTAGAGTGAAATCAACCTGTTTCACATGGTCTAATCTCCGCTCTGGTTTTCTTTTCTTTCCTTTTCTTTTTCTTCTTTCTTTCTTTTCTTTCTTTCTTTCTTCTTTCTTTCTTTCTTTCTTTCTTTCTTTCTTTCTTTCTCTTTCTTTCTTTCTTTCTTTTCTTTCTTTCTTCTTTCTTTCTTTTTCTTTCTTCTTTCTTTCTTTCTTTTCTCTTTCTTTCTCCTTTCCTTTCCTTTCCTTTCTTTTTTCTTTTTAGATGGACTTTCGCTCTTGTTGCCCAGGCTGGAGTGCAGTAACACCATCTCAGCTCACTGCAACCTCTGCCTCCCGGGTTCAAGCGATTCTCCTGCCTCAGCCTCCTGAGTAGCTGTGATTACAGGCATGCGCCACCACGCCCGGCTAATTTTTGTATTTTCAGTAGAGATGGGAGTTTCACCATGTTGGCCAGGCTGGTCTCGAACTTCCGACCTCAGGTGATTCGCCCGCTTTGGCCTACCAAAGTGCTGGGATTACAGGCGTGAGCCACAGCCCCAGCCCCAGCTCAGGTTTTCTGAGTGGGTGAACAACCCAACCTTGGTGAATTTCGTCTTCCAGTGATAGGAAGAGCCCACATCCAAGGATCAAAAGGATTAAAAAGCCACAGGACACGGTGGCTCAGGCCTGCGGTACCATTTATTTTGGAGGCTGAGGCGAGGGGATCACTTGAGCGCAGTTAGCTATGGTGGCACCACTGCAGTCCAGCCTGTGCCACAGAATGAGACCCTGTCAAAAAAAAAAAAAAAAAAAAAAGCCTCATTCCTATGATTGCTTTCCTGCTGCAAATCAGTTATCCTTGTGACGACTTTTCTCACACCCCTTTTTTAAAACTCAAAAGGTCAGAAGGATCCTGAGGCCCTGCTTTCACCGTCTGAACTCCTGCTGCAAATCCAAGACCCAAGAGCTTTTGCCCTCCTGCCCCACGGGAGGCTTCTGTCTTCCTAAGCTGCCTTAGGACACCTGCATTCAGACGTGTGTCCCAGTCTCCCCATCTAGCGCTGCCCCTGGTGAGCTTGGCTAAGGCTTGGCGCCAGAAGCCAGAGCCTCTCTCGAAACTCGCGCCCGACTCCCCCACCAGGTTAGTGAGAAAACAATCAATAGTGGAATTTCACCCACAGACAGCAAGGCGCATGTACTTGCCTGGCCTCCATGCGGGAAATGGAGATGGAGGCGGGACCGCCCACTGATCCCCCTCCGCTGTCTCTTCACCGCGTTTCAATCAGGCTCAGCGGGTTCTTCTTTCCCGCAGGTTCCGCCAAGCCTGTCCCTTGGCTGTGGTGTCGCTGGATGCTACGTAGGGACGGTGGGAATAGCGTCTATCCATTCGCGCGCATCACTAATTACATGGGGCATTGCCTCTTTTAAGAGGGTCACGGTTGCTCCTGCCCTTGATCCGGGCTTCATTGCATTCTTTCACTTTGACATTCAGTGCCCTGCACAGAAATCACAAGACGTCAATACCCACAGCAGCCTAAGCCGTGTTTTGTTTTAATTCAACAGATGAAAATCAGAGTCCAGGACGGGCTCGGTGGCTCACGCCTGTAATGCCAGCACTTTGGGAAGCCGAGGTGGGAGGATCACTTGAGCCCAGGAGTTTGAGACCAGCCTGGGCAACATAGTGAAACCGCTTCTCTACAAAAAAAATACAAAAAATTAGCCGGGCGTGGTGGTGCGTGCTTGTCTGTGGTCCCAGTACTTTGGGAGGCTGAGGTGGGCAGATCATGAGGTCAGGAGATTGAAACCATCCTGGCTAATATGGTGAAATCCCGTCTCAACTAAAAATACAAAAAATTAGCCAGTTGTGGTGGTGCATGCCTGTGGTCCCAGCTACTCAGAAGGCTGAGTCCAGGAGGTCAAGGCCGCAGTGAGCCAAGACTGCACCACTGCACTCTAGCCTGGGCGACCGAGTGAGACCCTGTCTCAAGGGGAAAAAATAATCAGAGTCCTCCATGCAGATGACACACAATTCCAGTCCTTCCCTCTGTCACAGTAACAGTGTGTGATGGTGACAGTGATGTCCTCTTCCCATTGTGCTGGGCACCAGTTCTTTGCCCACAATGAGAGGAAGATGGGGAGGAGATGGCTTCCAATAGCACTGCGGAGGTCCTGGGGGCGGGGCTGCTGGTGCTCAGAGCTGCTTTCTTCCAGTACATTCCACATTGTCTTCCCACCTCCAAAACCTCCTTTGGATGTTATTTCTTACCTGCAATGTAACCCAAATCTTGATTCTTATGGAGAGTGAGTCTTGGATGGCCTTGTCTTTAGTGGGTTTCTATAGTTTTCCATGGAACAGGGCCCTGGCCAAGGAAATGTTACCGCCATGAGTTGCCTGCCTTCAAAAATAGCCTCCTTGTCCCAGCCACCCAACCTCCCTCTGTAATCAGATGCCGTTCCCCTGACTGCAGAGTGACCTCTCCTTTGCCTGCTGTTTTGGAAGCACAAGGGGCACAGGATGGCTGGAGGGCTGTCATGGCTTCCTGCAGATCAGAACTAGAAAGAGATTCCTCATCCACAGCAGCCCAGGGCCACGGGGACAAGGAGCAAGCATTCTCTCAGCAGGCTGGCAGGTGCAATCATGGGAGGCACCCGCCCTTATTCTTCCTGTCTTTCCTGGATCTTTGCATCTGGCCCTGGGAAAAGTGACCCGATAGCCTGGTTGCTGGTTTATAAGATGTGTGGCATCTCCTGTGGGGTGGTGGGGTACGGTCTCCCTCCTGGTGCCCTGATAAGCCACACACGAGCCATTGCGCCAATCTGAGCAGCAGCTGTCTCTGTGTAGTGGGGCACCTGAGACGGTCAGTGGGTTCCATGGGTATGGAGAGAGAGAGAGAGAGAGAGAGAGAGAGAGAGAGAGACAGCTTATGCCATTATTTCTGCATATCAGAGACTTCTAGTACTTTCACTAATTTTGCTACTGTTACTAAAAGGCAGAGCCAGGCATACAGGATGGAACATGAAGGCACACTAGGAGTGTGACCACTGAAGCACAGCATCACAGGGAGATGATTAGGCCTCTGGATAACTGCGGGTGGAGCTGACTGATGTCAGGCCCTCCACAAGAGGTGGAGGAGTAGAGTCTTCTCTAAACTCCCGCGGGGAAAGGGAGACTCCCTTTCCCGGTCTGCTAAGTAGCGGGTGTTTTTTCTTGACACTGAGGCTACCTCTAGACCGTGGTCTGCTTGGCAACGGGCGTCTTCCCAGATGCTGGCGTTACCGCTAGACCAAGGAGCCCTCTGGTGGCCCTGTCCGGGCATAACAGAAGGCTCGCACTCTTGTCTTCTGGTCACTTCTCACTATGTCCCCTCACCTCCTATCTCTTTATGGCCTGGTTTTTCCTAGGTTATGATTATAGAGCGAGGATTATTATAATATTGGAATAAAGAATAAGTACTACTAATGATTAATTATATTCATATATAATCATGTCTATGATCAAGATCTAGTATAACTCTTGTTGTTTTATATATTTTATTATACTGGAACAGCTCGTGCACTCGGTCTCTTGCCTTGGCACCTGGATGTCTTGCCGCCCACAGTTAGCAGGAAGGGCAAACCGCCCCCCACCAGAGTGCCAGGGCCAGTGCTAGCCCCACCCACCACGTGAGAGACTCCAGGTCCCCAGCCCCACCTCCCTCAGGCTGAGGGGCAGGAGGCGGCTCATCACCCTTCTCACGCACAGAGAAGATCCCGATTTGTCTGGTGTGGTTCAACAAGGAGCTGGAAGGTTGGGCCACACAGCCCTGAATGCTCATTGTGGTGGTCAGCCCACCTAGAGGGAGAAGACCAAGTCAGAAAGGATACAGAGTACAGCCCAGCCAAATTTGTAAACCCAGGAGTCCAGGCCCCCAGCCCCTCCTGCCTCAGACACAGGAGCCCAGACCCCCAGCCCCTCCTGCCTCAGACCCAGGAGTCCAGGCCCCCAGTCCTCTCTCCCTCAGATCCAGGAGCCTAGACCCCTAGGCCCTCCTCCCTTAGACCTAGGAGTCCAGGTCCCCAGCCCCTCCTCCCTCAGACCAAGGAGCCCAGAGCCCCAGCCCGAGCTCCTCAGACCCAGGAGTCCAGGCCCCCATCCCTCCTCCCTCAAACCCAGGAGCCCAGGCCCCAGCCCCCTCCTCAGACCAGGAGTCCAGGCCCCCCTCCTCAGACCAGGAGTCCAGGCCCAGCCCCTCCTCCCTGAAACCCAAGAGCCCAGAGCCCCAGCTTCCTCCTCCCTCAGTCCCAGGAGCCCAGGCCCACCAGCGCCTTCATCCTTGGGGTCCCGCTTGCAGCACTCACCTCCTGAGAGATGAATGTACCCATCATAACAATGAGTGGCGCCCCTGGGGCAGGTCATTCGGGGGGAGTCACTTGAGCAGGTTCCAAAGAGCTGCACACAGGTAGGACACTGCCGGTCTCCTGGGATAGGGGCAGCTGGGGAGCAGAGGGAAGACGGGGGTACATGACTTTGTGCTCAGAGCAGCCGCCCACCTTGGGCTAGAGTCTCTGTGTGTCTGGGCCTCATTTCTCCACGGCCCTGGATCCCATACCTTGAGGAGGGAGGGAGTTCAGCAGGACGCTGCTGCTGCTGGCATTATTGCACAGGTTCGAGGAGCAGAAGTGGGTATAGGAGGCCACAAGCACCCCGGGAGGGGCTGAATGGATGGTGGTCTTCTGGGAATTTTGAGCCCCAACAGCGCTGCAGCCTTTGGTCCCCACCAGGGTTGATGTGAGTCCTGAGGGTGAGAGGGAAAGCTGGGCTGGGGACTGGGCAGCTCCTAGGGCAGCAGGGGCTCCAGAGCTGGACTCCCTGCCCTTCACAATAACCCCCAGGCAGAGAGTGAATGCCCTGATCACAACTGCATGGGTCATGTTTAGTGTGGGGAAAGCCGGAGGCTGGGGCCTGGGTCCTCCCCGAAGCTCTGCCTCCTCCCGGTTCTCGCTCAAACATCACCTTCTCCATGAGTCTCCCCTGAGCACTGAGCTTAGAATTGCAGCCTTCACCTCACTTTTCCTATCTCCTTTTCCTTGCCAGATTTCTCTCCAGAGCTGGGATCTCCATTCCCCGTACTTTGCTGCTTTTTGTTTGCTTGTTTCCTGTTTCTCAAGGCATATAAAGCTGCAGGAATACAGATGGGATTGGATCTTCAGCGCCTAAAACAAATGCTGGGTAAATATTTCCAGAATGTATGAAGCCAATGAGATTCCTCGGTGTTGGCACGGTTCTCCACCCTGGGCAGGGATTACCGCATACATCATCACCCCTACCCAGAAAGGCAGACACTGTCATTCCCACTGCTTCACCCCCAGTTTTCATAAGGGGAACCCAAGATGTAGAGAGAAGAAGAGTTGGATTGAAAATTGCAGATGTGAAGGGAGCTGAGCAGGAAATTCAGGGGAAAGAATCCAGTGGGGTGGAGGGAGCTGCCAGGGACTTGGGACAGGTGTTCATCTTCTACCTCTGTCCACGCACCTCCATCAACGAGCAGCAGCGTCTCCTGACACACCTGCCCCGCCTCGCACATCTTGGTATTAGATGTGGTCCAATCAGTGGGTTTTTGAGCCGAGTTTCTCTGCGTCTCCACGGTGGTCCCCTGATGACAGGTCAGAAAATCTGGGGAGAGGAAACCCAGGGTCTGTGTAAGCCAGGAACCCACCATGTCTGTCCCTCCACATCCTGGGCTAGGGAAGGTGATCTTGCTCTTGAGTCACACTCCAGGTAACCTGGCCACGGAGTCCCTCAACCATGGATTCAGAAGGGACTTGGGAGTCCAAACCCCACCTACATCGTTCCCTGTTTCTGCTTGAACACCCGCAGGGACGTCCTCTCGCAGCCCTGTGGGAACGGCCGTTCCTTGCTTCAGCTGTGAGAGCAATGGAAGCTCTTCCTTATCCTCTGCCCATCTCTGCTTCCCCATCTGAGCTTTAAGGTCCTCATTTCAATAATAAGGAAGACAGCCTGAGACCTTTCTCATACCTTTCAGTTGCAAAGCCCTATGCTCCAAACAAAAGATGCGAAGGGCCGGGATGGGCTGAGCACTGCCGCTGAGCCCTGCCTCTGCACCTGGCTGACGTCATTGCTTCCCACGGATCCACCCATCTCAGGTCCCAGGGAACTCAGCTTATCTAGGATGCCTCATTTCCCCACAGCACCCCAACAGTAGGTGGTGTCATCACAATCAACACCCTCATTTGCAACAAGGGAAACAGGCAGGATTGCTCAGTAGCTGCCCATGCCACACAGCCTGTGAGCGGCAGAGGTAGGCTGGGAACCCAGGGACTCTGGACCCTCAGGGTCGGGGTTGGGAGCAGGAGGGAGACAGGTACTGATGACCATCCTCGGCTACCTTGGCCCTGAGGCCCTCAAAGCTCTAGTGTGAAACCACATCCCCCGGCCTTCCCTCGTGGCCATCACAGAGCAGGGGGGATCGGTCCCATGATGCAGGGACTCTTAGGCTGAGCCCCCAGCTTCCACCAACACATGCGACCTGCAGAACGGATGCCACCCTGGAGAGCTGCTCATTTGCACACTTCACAGATGACAAAATCAAAATCATGGCTCCTGCTCCCTTCTCCCACCCTTCTCTCCCCGCTCCCATCTCCCCTACTTATGCCTGTGGCGGCTCGTTTCTGCCGGCCTGGCTGATTGGTGCTGTCCTGGACTACTCCCTTTCTGTCCCACGTTGTGTTCCTCAAGAAATCCTACTGGCTTGAGCTGCAGAAAATCTTCAAAACCCAACCCCACGTCACCACCTCTGCTGCTTCCAAGCCCCTCTTGGCTCCCACCTGACTCCTGGGGCTCTCCCTGCGCCCGCCTGTCACTGTTCCTCCTGCTCCATTCTCCACCCAGCAGGCAGAGGGAGGCTGGGTAAACCTAAGTCAGTTCATGTCACTCCTCTGCTCTGAAGACTCCAGGAGGTCCCCATTCTGGAGAATAAAATTCTAAGCCCTTCCAATGGCCTGGGAGGCCTGATAAGAGGAGGCCGCCTCCCTGCTCCATGCAGGTGGTCCTACTCCGCTCCCTCCAGCACGCTGCTCTGCACAGGTGCTTCTGGCAGGCACTCACCCATCCCATGGCCTTTGCATCTGCTTCCGCCCCATGTCTGCAACCATCCCCTCCTCTTCCCCAAATCCAGGGAAAGAGGCTCCATGAGATATGGACTTTTGAAGTGAAGTGAAGTGAAGTGAAGCTGAGGCTGGAATGCTGTTTCAGCGGCAGAGCAGGGCCCGGGACCCACGTGTCCCTCAGACGCGAGCTCTTCCCTGCTCTCTCACTGGGACCGCTGCCCAGCTCCTCTAGGGGCAGCCAGGGCCTTATCTGCCCGGGCCCCTTGGTTCTTCACAAGGGGCTGCTGCCATGGCCCCTTTTAGTAACCTGCGTCCTTGCACCCAGCCCTCCCACTGCTGTGGCTTCTTATAAGCGGTTCCATCACCCTGAAGCCTCTTCTCTCCTGCACTTGGTCCCCAACGTCTTGTTGTTCCACCAGTTTCTGATGCCTGGTCTTGTGATGCTCGCTGTCTGCTAAACTGCTGAACTGCACTTCACCGGGGAAGGCAAAACATCCTCCAAGATCTGGCTCCAGTGTTGGAAGCAGAATATGAATCTCCGGCCGGGCGCGGTTGCTCACGCTTCTAATCCCAGCACTTTGGGAGGCCGAGGCGGGCGGATCACGAGGTCAGGAGATTGAGACCACGGTGAAACCCCGTCTCTACTAAAAATACAAAAAAATTAGCCAGGCATGGTGGCGGGCGCCTGTAGTCCCAGCTACTCGGAGAGGCTGAGGCAGGAGAATGGCGTGAACCCGGGAGGCGGAGCTTGCAGTGAGCCGAGATTGCGCCACTGCACTCCAGCCTGGGCGACAGAGCAAGACTCCGTCTCAAAAAAAAAAAAAAAAAAAAAGAATATGAATCTCCATGAACAGCACTGATTTGTGCATAGTAGCTGTGTTTTATGTGGTGTGTTCGTGTAGCGTGTGCACATGGGGTGTGGGGGAGCATGCGTGCTGTGTGCAGGTGTGTGTGCTGTGTGTGAGTGTGTAGTACACACGTGGGGGGTGTGCTTGTATGGGGTGTGTGGTGTGTTCATGGTATGTTTGTGTGGTGTGTACACGTGCAGACATACTGCGTGTGATATATGTGGTATGTGTTTGTTTTGTGTGTTTGGTGTGGTGTGTGTTCTGTGTATCTGTGTTTTGTTTGCATGTGGTGTGTGTGGCATGCCAGGTGTTTTGTGTGTATTGTGTGTTGTGTGTGGTATGTATTGCAGTCCGATATGTTGAGAGGGAGAGTGTGTGTGGTGCCTGACGTGTAGTGTGTATGTGGCATACACACTACATGTACACGTAGTAATTGTGCAGTTGTGTGATGCATTTATGTGTGTTGTGCATATTGTGTGCTCTGTGTGTGATTTGTTTCCATATGTGGTATGTCAGGGGTATGGGGGAGTGTGTGTGTGGCATGTGGCGTCTGATTTGTTTCTGAAATACCTTCTGGGTTATCAGTGTCATCTGGTCCCAGAGACCAGGGCCAGATCCTTAACACCAGCATCAGTCAAAAGGAAAGATAAATGGTCAGACCCTGCCTTCCGTGCTCCACAATCTTCCATGGCTCCCCTGCCTTCAGGAGAGGGTCCACCCCTCAGCCTGGGTTTTCAGGTACTTGAGCGACCACCAGGTTCCCCACTTGGCTCTTCCTCCCCCACCGGTATCCATTCTGAAGGCATGCCAGTTCATTTCCTCCTCAGCCTCACACCTGCAGTGCTTTTGGCTTGGAGCCGCTCCCTCTTCGACCCCACACCCACCTTGTCCACCTGGAAAACGTCTAATCACCCCCAATCCCAGCTGTACCCCCTCATCTTGATGAGTCCTTCTCAGGTGGAGGGAGGGACTCTTCTTGAAAACAGCAGCCTCACTCCCACCTCCAGGCCTATACAGCTGCTACACACTGTTCCCTCTGCCACCAATGTCCTCTTCCTCTTCTACCAATACGCTGTAGGTCATCTTTAACACACAGTTCACAGGCCACCACCTCTGTAAAGCCCTCCTTGACTCTCTACCCCAACAACATAGGTATCTTCCTCCTCTGAGCTGCCCCAGTCCCCACAGCCCGGTTTGCCACAGCCCTGATCACCTCAAGCTGTGACCATCTGTGTCTGTAGCACCTCCCCCTCCTAGTCCTGGAAGCTCTTCAGGTAGAAACAGGGTCTGACTCATGAGGGAGCTTTGCTCAAGTGAGCCCTCCATGTCCTCACTTGAACAAACACCTCCTGGTGCCCTTCCTGAGCTGGCTCCTGAGCTACCCAAGGCTGGAAACCCTGGTGCCAGTGGTACCAAGCCCCTGGCCTCGGGCTCCCAGCCCAGCTAGGGAGAAACAGCCAAATACACAGAGGAATGTATGCAGAACTCACACAACTCTCTCTTCTAAGCTCTAAGGGTTAGCGTGATGTGGGCAGACAAGGAAACTGAGGCACCGGCAGGGAAGACTTTGCTCCTAGGAGGGAAGCTGGGCTTCCTGTAAAACCCCCGCCTCCCCACCATGGCTTCCTGTTGCTTTGGAGCCCTTCTTATGGAGACATTCCCTGGCACTCTCTTCCATAGCAGCACCTAAATGGGTAAGTGGGGACCCTCTCAGTGTCCTCCTTTAACTCTTGCTTTCTCTGTTACACCTGAAGTGCGCTTGATTTTCTCTCTGATGTTCTCTCCTGTGCAGGCAAGGCTGCTGGGGCTCTCCAGCACCATGGGTGGGGCGGGGGCTGGTGAGGGTGGTAGAGAGGCTACGGTGGCCTAGGGAAGTGGGAGACCTAGGGTTACCCAAGGCCAGGGGTGTGGAGACACAGAAATTGAAGCAACCACTCTCAGCAGCTTGAGAGCCAGCAGGGGCCCCAGCACTCACTGTTGCCTAAAGCCACATGCCAAGCAACCCACCCTGCACCCTTGACCTTCCTCCTGCTGGCTTTGGTGTGATGGCTCTGGATGCCCCATGTGTCATCGTGCCCTGAGGCTGCGGTGCAGGGCACAGCCTAGGGGCGGGACTCACCTTTCGTATTGCAGTTCTCAGTCATACCCACGGGCCCAATTTCCTGCGTCCCATTGAGCAGGTTGCAGCCCAGCTGGGGCATGCATCCCTGGACTCTCAGATTGGAGAAGATGCCTCCTGCAGAAAGGAGGAGTGAGGGAGAGTCAGTGATGCTGCCTTGAGGACCACCCAACCCTCAGAGGCAGGCATAGCTCCAGGAAGCCAGGCCCACCCTCCTCTGGGTCTCATGCCATGCCTCAGCTCACCCTCGCTCCCCAAAGACTAAGATCTCAGTCCCCAGACCTTCCCGTTCAGTCCCCGCAGGGACCCCGATGTCCCAGGCTTACCTCCCCTGAGCCTGAGGAGGCCATTATAACAGTGTGTGGTCCCCTTGGGGCAGATCTCTTCTGTTGTCCCCTCCAGACAGCCTTCCATAGACAAGCAGACTGGGCACCTCAAGGATCCTGGGTCTAGGGAAGTGACAGACCGAGTGAGGGGGCACTGAGAGGGCACTGGATTTGATCAGGTACCTTCTCTGCACCCCACTTTTGCTGGCCTCAGGAGTCAACTGCTCAGCTTTCCTAAAGGGGCCTTCTGCAGCTCCCATCATGGGATCTGGATGTGGGAAAATAAAGAAGCGTAACCCATGAAAGAGGAAGGGAGAGAGCAGGAAGTCTTGGTAGAGGCACGAGGGCTGGGTACAGAAAGTGGTCTTGGCTGGGTGTGATGGCTCACACCTGTAATCCCAGCACTTTGGGAGGCTGAGGCAGGCAGATCATGAGGTCAGGAGTTCAAGACCAGCCTGGCCAACATAGTGAAACCCTGTCTCTACTAAAAATACAAAAATTAGCTGGGCGTGGTGGCGGGCTCCTCTAGTCCCAGCTACGTGGGAGGCTGACGCAGGAGAATCGCTTGCACCCGGGAGTCGGAGGTTGCAGTGAGCCGAGATTGCGCCACTGCACTCCAGCCTGGTCGACACAGCGAGACACCTTCTCAAAAAAAATAAAAGGGGGGGTTCTTGGGGGGCAAGTGGGGGTGGGCAGGGTGGAGGAGGGGCCTGCTGAGGCCAAATGTAGACTCAGACACGGTCAAGTCTGAACCTTTCAACAAAGTCTGGCCTTCGGAGGGGAGACACAGAAGCAGACTCCTTGGTCAAGGGAACCAGGGGGTGCCCTGGAACGAGCCAGTGCCTTCACCTGCAAGTGCTACTGAACCTCCAAGAACAGGAGACTTCTGTGTTCACAAGCTGTTCCAATAAAAGAAGCGCAAAGTATCTCCCTAGATTCTTTATAACACCAGACAAGGAAAGTGGAAAGTTACAGCTCAGTCTCCCTTAGGAAGAGGAAATATCAAAAACCCTGCGGGAGAACTTCTTGAACCAAACGCAACAGAATAAAAAAAAGAATGCAGGGTGACCCAGTTAATGGGGATTTCATATCAGAAATCCGTCCTGTTTGCTCTTAGAAGAGGAGGGATGCGGGGATTCCCGGGTGGCAGACGTCAGTGGGAGGGATCCGGAGTGCGTGGGGAGGGACGGAAGGGGAGGGGGGCGGGGCGAGGGTCAGGGAGCAGTCAGGGGAGGGATGGAGCGAGCGAGGGGCAGGATAGCGAGCGAGGGTGGGAGGGACTCCGTAACAGCCCCTCTGTGCTCAGCTGAACCCCTCCTGGCAGCCCCTCCCTCTCCTCCCGACCCTCCCGCAGGCACCTGCTGGGGGCTGCGGGGCCCAAAGCGGGACGGAGGTAAGGAGGTTGTTGCAGAAGTCCTCCTGGCGGCACACGAAGGTGTAAGAGACCAGGGAGAGGCCGGGGCCCATCCGGTGCTCAGTGACGCGGGGCTCCTGGTCCTTGGCCTCCGTGCAGCCCTTGGAGAGCACCACACTCACCTGGGGTCCTGGACCGAGAGAGGGAGGCAAGCGAGGATGGAGGTCAGGGCTCCAGGGTCCTGGAGGGAGACGCTGCTACATGGCGTAGGCTGAGAGGCTGGAAAGGGGATCACCGGGACCCTAGGAGTCGATGCCCCCGGAGGGGTGGCTCCCGAGTCCCTGCACAGGGATGGAGGGACTGAGGGGACAGGGCGGGGTCTCTGCACCCCAGGGCCTTCTCACCACTCTCAATGAGCACCAACGTGTCCTGGCACCCCATGCCGCTGGCGCAGCTGGTGTTCTTAGGGGTCCATCGCAGGGGTAGGTCGGACAGATTCCACACATCCTGAATTGTGGCAAACTGGCAGAACAGCGCCTGCACTCCTGGAGTGGCAAGAGCAAATCCGTCTCAGCAGGGTTCCCTTGCCCCGCCTCCAGGGAATCTCCTCCAGGCTGAGGTTGTCACTCACCTGGCAGTGGGAAGGTGACCCCCAGGAGGGCCAGCAGTAACACAGGGCTCATGACCGGCCTGTGGCTGGTAATCTCTTTCTGCTTTTTCAGCAGGAAACAAGTTCTTTATACCAGCCCTTAAGCAGCCAGCCCAGAAAAGGGTGGGGAGGGGAGGGCCTTGCTAAATGGAGGCCTGGGCCCCACCCCAAGTCTCAATGGCCCCAACGGCCTATCAGGGACCCCCTTTCTTCCTCAGACCTTTGGGTCCAGGCGTCCAGCCCCTCCTCGCTCAGATGGAGAGTCCAGGACCCCCAGCCCCTCAGCCCCTCCTCCTTCAGACCCAGGGGTCCAGACCCCCAGCCCCTCCTCCCTCATACCCAGGAGTCCAGACCCCCAGCCCCTCCTCTCTCAGACCCAGGAGTCCAGACCCCCAGTCCCTCCTCCCTCAGACCCAGGAGTCCAGACCCTTAGTCCCTCCTCTCTCAGACCCAGGAGTCCAGGCCCCCAGTCCCTCCTCCCTCAGACCCAGGAGTACAGGACCCCAGGCACTCCTCCCTCAGACCCAGGAGTCCAGGCCCCCAGTGCTTCCTCCCTCAGACCCAGGAGTCCAGGCCCCCAGTGCTTCCTCCCTCAGACCCAGGAGTCCAGGTCCCCAGACCCTCCATAGTTAGAAACTGTGGCATCTTGACCCTAGGTTCCCCCGGTCCAGACTCCCAGCCCTCTTTCCTCCTGAGCCCAGCTATGTGGTTCGCCACCCCCACCCTGTTTCTCCAGTAGTTTGGGAAGGCAGTTGCCTCATTTCTCATGGGCTCCCTTGCCACCTCTGTACCCCAGATGGGGAAATGGCCCAACTACCTGTGAGGACGTTGTGCAGTGGGCATCGGCTTGTCCCCATGTCTTCCGGTCCTAGTTTCTACCCTCCACTGGCTTCCCACTTCTCTGTTCTTTCTCTTTCCTTCCTATATTGCCTTTCTTTGGATTCTCCTTTTCATGCTTTTCTCTCGTTTTCTCTTCTATTCTCTGCCTTCACAGTACAACATAGGACTCAATCCCCAGCTTCCTACTACCAGGAAAGGCTTGGCCAGAGGTGGAGTAGAGACTAAATATCTACGAAAGAATTAGGATATATCTGAAAAATGCAACATTTATTTGCTGGAAGGCGATGGGAGAGCAGTGTTGTGCTGAAAAACAACACCCACAAATCCTGCCTTGTAGTGTTGGTCTATTTCTCTGGTGTAAATACTCATAAGCATGTCTGATTTTAAGCTACCAACAGTTTGCCAACCGGACTGATGAAATCCCTAGCTATTTAACCATTGGCCTTTCCAGGGCTGTACAAATCAGCTGTAACACACTGGGGAGGAGGAAGACAGGAAGGAACCAGGGGTATCTGTCAGTGACTGCAGAGGGATGTTGGGGGTGTCTGTGATGGAGAGAGGAGAAGCAGAAGAGGGAAGGCGAGGGCAGGAATAGCAGAGAAAGAGAAACGAATGTGACCTGCAATTACATGTTTATTTTTGACACCTCTATAAATTTTATCTTTATTTGTCTTTGCAAGTTTATTGCAAGTTTAATATTTGCCACACAGACAGGGAAGTGTTTGTCTGATCTCCTGCTATGTCTCCACCACCTACATGGCATGTAGTACATGCCTAATAAGTTTTTTTCTTTTTTTTTAGAAACAATCTTGCTCTCACCTATGCTGGAGTACAGTGGTGCAATTGTAGCTCACTGCAGTTCACTACAGCCTCCATCTCCTGGACTCAAGCAACTCTCTCACCTCAGCCTCCCGAGTAACTGGGACTACAGGCGTGCACCACCATATCTGGCTAATTTTTGTAGAGACAGGGTCTCACTATGTTGCCCAGGCTGGTCTTGAACTCCTGGGCTCATGTTATCCTCCCTCCTTGGCCTCCCAAAGTGCTGGAACTATAGGCATGAGCCACCAAGCCCCAGCCTCAATATTTACTGAATGAATGAATGAATGAATGAAAAGGGGAAGACAAGAGCAGAGCCCTCACTCCATTTGTACAGGTCGTGCACCCTAGAAATCTTGCCCCCTCTGCAGCAGTTCATGTTGTCACTGTGTGAATGGTGCCCTGGAATTGTGCATGGCCTGAAGCAGTTTCCCTGATGGAAGAGGGAAGGGAAGGGTGGGCAAAGAGGCAAACAGGGTCATAGGTACTCAATTAAGTGTGTTACTTTAACATACATGTGGTCAATAATCACATGAAAAAAAGCTCAGCATCACTGATTATTAGAGAAATACAAATCAAAACCACAATGAAATACAGCCTCACACCAGTCAGAATGACTATTATTAAAAAGTCAAAAATTACACACGCTGGGAGAAAAAGGAACACTTAGACATTGTTGCTGGAAGTGTAAATTAGTTCATCCATTGTGGAAGACACTGTGGCGATTCCTCAAAGACCTAGAAGCAGAAATACCACTCGACCCAGCAATCTCCTTACTGGGTATGCACCCAAAGGAATATAAATCAGTCTATTATGAAGATGCATGCACATGTATGTTCATTGCAGCACTATTCACAATAGCAAAGACGTGGAATCAATCGAAATGCCCATCAATGGCAGATTGGATAAAGAGAACGTGGTATATATACACCATGGAATCCTATGCAGCCATAAAAAGAATGAGATAATGTTCTTGGTAGGAACACGAATGGAGCTGGAGGCCACTGTCCTTTGCAAACTAACACAGGAACAGAAAACCAAATACCACAGGTCTTCACTTGTAAGTGGAAGCTAAATGATGAGAACACATGGACACATAGAGGGGAACAACACACACTGAAGCCTATCAGAGGGTGGAGGGTGGGAGGACAAGGAGGAGGGAGAGGATCAGGAAAAATAACTACTGGGTACTAGGCTTAATACCCGGGGGGATGAACTAATCTGTACAACAAACCCCCATGACACAAGTTTACCCATGTATTAATAACAAACCTGCACACATACTTCTGAACTAAAATAAAAGTTAAAATTTTTAAAAAGGTCTTGCTTTAGTCAACAAATGTTTACTGAGGCTGGAATATGTGCCAGACACCATGCTAGTGGCTGGGGATACAGAGAAGCCAAGAAGGAGGAGGCCACTGCTTTTTGTCATGCTCACAGCCTCTGAAGGGACAGACTCTAAACAAACACACAAGCATGAAAAATCTTAGGTGGTTCAGGGTGCTGGACAGAGTGTGAAAACCTGGTGAGGTCAAAGTAGGCAACTGAACTGGCTGCTCTGGCTGGTAAGAAATCAGTGAGGACCTTCCTGAGGAGGTGGCATTTAGCTGTGAGCAGAATGGAAAAAAAAAGAGCCAGGCCTGGAAGGACATGCAGAAAGAGCCTTCCAGGCAGGGCAGGAGCAGGTGCAAAGGCCATGAGGTGAGATCCAGCTTGGCTTAGGTGAGATTCAACTTGGTTTAGGTGAGAATTAGAATGGGATGCCAGGCCTGGGTGTGGTGGCTCACACCTGTAATCCCGGCACTTTGCGAGGCTGAGGTGGGGAACGGCCAAGGTCTATTCCTGAGCTGAAGAGGTGAAGAGGGTGCTGTCCCTGCGGCAAGGGGCTCCCATTGTTCAAGGGCAATTCTCTAGAGAAGGGGCACCTGTGAGACGTTTTCAGCCAACACCAGCTGGCCAAGGGGATGTGGGTAGGATATGCTTTACCCACTCCAGAGCTGGAGACACTTTGGATTCCAGGGGCCAGTTCCTAACCACTACACCATGCCTGGATGCATGCGTGTCACTTAATTTCATAACGCGAACAGAGTAACAACAATGATAAACACAACTGTTATGACTGATGCCACAGAGCGCCCCAGTTAACAGCTCCAAGGCATTCGCCTGCAGCACCACCGGTACTGGGTTTTCTTGTTCTTTTCTTCTCTTTCCTTCTCTGTTAGGTGCAACAATCGCAGAAATTCCTTCCTCGTCTTGGTCTTGTAGAAGAGGATGCAGGAGCTGAGAGAAGGGAATGAGCTTGACCAAGACCTCTGAGTCAAGCTGTGGTCAAGCTAGAATCAAGTCTGGGCCCCTCAGCCCCTGCTTGCGGGGAGAGAGGGGTTGGGAGGGACAAGAACCTCTGATCCCATGTGTCCTCAAAGCAGTCCAAGGGCTCTCTGTTTCCTTTTGTTCCCTGCTGTTTCTCCTTCTTGAGCAGCCAGAGTGTTCCCCAAGTTTGAGAAGCCCAGATAGTGCCAGAATTTGCTTCCAATGTTTACCTACCAAAGACAAAGCCAGACTCTGTAGGACCTGGGTGGGGCTTTTTCCGTGGAGATAAAGCCTGCCCTGTTGAGTACAAATATTTCCTCCATGGAGACACTCTTGAAAACACACTCTCCCCACTGAGACTTCTCTTCATGATATCAGAAACGAGTATTTCCCCTGGGGGTTTCCCCAGCTCTGACCCTTGCCTCTGTCTCTGTCCTACTAATCACCTGGGCTGTGACTGTCCCCATCTGTCTCTCAATCTCAAATTCTTGAACAGGACATCACAGAGGGTCTGGTCCACACAGGAGGGTCAGGGAGGGTCAAGGACCTCCTATCCTACCTAACTTCAAAGCATTCCACCAGCTTTCTATTTCTTTTTATTCCCTATTTTTTTTTTTAAGACGGAGTCTTGTTCTGTCACCCAGGCTGGAGTGCAGTGGCATGATCTCAGCTCACTGCAACCTCTGCCTGCTGGGTTCAAGAGATTCCCCTGCCTCAGCCTCCTGAGTAGCTGGGATTACAGACGTGCGCCACCACGCCCAGCTAATTTTTGTATTTTCAATAGAGACAGGGTTTCACCATGTTGTTCAGGCTGGTCTCAGACTCCTGACCTGTGGTGTTTTCATTTTGAAAAATTTCAGGCCGGGCGCGATGACTCATGCCGGTAATCCTAGCACTTTGGGAGGCCAAGGTCGGGTGGATCTATTGAAGTCAGGAGTTTGAAATCAACCTGGACAGCATGGTGAAACCCCATCTCTACTTAAAAAAAAAAATACAAAAATTAGCCTGGTGTAGTGGCAGGCACCTGTAGTCCCAGCTACTCCAGAGGCCAAGAGGCAGAGGTTGCAGTGAGCCGAGATTGCGCCACTGCACTCCAGCCTGGGTGACAGAGTAAGACTCCGTCTCAAAAAAATAGAAAGAAAAATTTCAAACCTGCAGAAAAGCTGCAAGGATAGTACAGTAAACACAAGTATCCCCTTCACTGGATTCACCCACTCTTCACATTTTACTGTATTTGTTTATACACAAATGATACATGCTTTTAAAATATTCTTAAATTTTAAAAACAAGGAGTAGACGTCATAACTCTCACCACTAAGTGCTTCAGCAAGAACCTTCTTAAGATTATTCTTAAGGGGGCTGGGCACGGTGACTCACGCCTGTAATCCCAGCACTTTGGAAGGATCACTTGAGGTCAGGAGTTCAAGACCAGCCTGGCCAACATGGTGAAACCCCATCTCTACTAAAAATATAAAAATTACCTGAACATGGTGACACACAACTGTAATCACAGCTACTTGGGAGGCTGAGACAGGAGAATCACTTGAAGCTGGTGGTAGAGGTTGCAGTAGTGAGCCGAGATCACACCACTGTAGTCCAGCCTGGGTGACAGAGACAGGCTCCATCACAAAAAAAATAAATAAAAATTTTTTAAAAAGTAGAGATTATTCTTTTTTTCTCTCTCTCTCCCTCTTTTTTAGATGGAGTTTCGCTCTCTCACCCAGGCTGGAGTGAAGTGGCGTGATCTCTGCTCACCGCAACCTCCCCCGACCCCCGGGTTCAAGCAATTCTCCTCTCCCAGCCTCCCAAGTAGCTGGGATTACAGGCGCCTGCCACCACTCAGGCTAATTTTTGTATTTATAGTAGAGACAGGGTTTCACCATGTTGACCAGGCTGGTCCTGAGCTCTTGACCTCAGGTGATCCACCCGCCTTGGCCTCCCAAAGTGCTAGGATTACAGATGTGAGCCACCATGCCCAGCCTAAATAGATTATTCTTAAAGACTTTGTCCTACGTAACCACAGACCAGGATCAGACCCGTATAGTTTACATGGATGCACTGTTGTCTAATAGGAAGCCCATTTCCAGTTTTCCTCTGTTGTCCCAATAACATCCCTCACTGCTTTTTTGCTTTCTGATCAGAACATCCAGGGTCAAGCATGAACTGTACTGCGTTGGCTTTATAAAAGAGAAGCAAAAACTCAGGACCCCAATACACTATGACAGAAGGAAAAAAAAAAAAACTGGAAGCTGAGTCATGCAAGAAACTTCCTTTCCTTTTGTTCCTAAGCAGACAGCTACAGAGAAAAGGTTAAGTATTTCCGTAGGTAGCTACTCTATGCTCACCTTATCTTTTTTAAAAAAAATTTTTACTTATTTATTTTTTCTGAGACAGTGTCATACTTTGTCTCCCAGGTTGGGGTGCAGTGGCACAATCATTGTCTCACCTCAGCCTCCCGAGTAGCTGGGACTACAGGCACCCACCACCATGCCCAGCTAATTTTTGTGTTTTTTTTGTAGAGATGGGTTTTGCCATGTTGTCCATGCTGGTCTGAAATTCCTGGACTCACGAGATCCTCCTGCTTCAGCCTTTCAAAGTGCTGGGATTACAGGTGTGAGCCACCACGCCTGGCCATATTCACCTTATCTTTCATAACGTGCCAATTTACTGAGCGTGAGATGAATACGTGATTGATTATTGCCCTACCTCCTGCTTTCTCTTACACCATGTGGATTCAGTAATGCGATCACACCCTCCTTCTTTCACCGCCAGCCAGCTTTTCCACTCTAAATATTGAGGCCTCAAAATTATCTTTGGAAAAAGGCACAGACCACAGACTGTTTCTATGATTGCATGGTTTTTTCTATGTCCTTAACCTTGGCAAAATAAGCTTCTAAGTTGATGGAGACCTGTCTCAGATACCTTTTGGTTTACATCTCATCTCTGGACTCCTCTTTAATCTAGGAGTGCTCCCCAACTGCCTTTCAGTTCTTTTTTTTTTGTTTGTTTTGTAAAGTAGTCCACCACCTGGATGTGTCTGACTCGGACTTTATGATTAGAGTAGTTTTAATGGTTTCTGGCAATATTCTTCTACCTGGGTGTCATGTGTCACATTCAGAAGGCCTTTAATGCCTGTTTCTCAATTCTTGGCTAATTAACAACTGCTCTGTGAGGTAAGCCACGGAGGCCGTGTGAATGTCCTATTCCCCACCACGAGACCGTTCTGTCTCCTTGCACACATTGTGCCCAAGCTACTTCCAGAAAATCCTCTGTGATCACGGCAAATCACATGACGCTTTTGGTCCAGCTCCTCTGCTGCCCTCCTATCCACTCCTCTGCCCATTACAGGAAGCCTTTACACCCAGGCAGCTCAGCACCCAGAGCTGGTTCCATTCATCCCCTTCAAGGAGAGGAAAACCGAGCCCTGGGAAGGAGAAGTAAAGCTGGAGTCACAAAGCCAGGAAATGGTGGCCAGGGGCACAACCCAGGCCTTATAAACAAACAACCTGCACTCTTCCCCCTGCACCACAGCCTGCCGAGGACGCTTATCAGTCATCTCAGTGGTTCACTTCCAATCTCCTCATCTGCCAAGCACTCAGCATGTTCCAGCAAAGACAAATTATTCCTATGGCAAACTGATCTGCATTCAGTTTACAGGACTTTATGTTATAAAGAGGAGGGATCTATGGCACTTAATGAAAAGTTACACTTAAAGATTTTCATAGGCCTGGCTGGGTGTGCTGTGTCATGCCTGTAATCCCAGCACTTTGGGAGGCCGAGGCGGGTGGATCACCTGAGGTCAGGAGTTCGAGAGCAGCCTGGCCAACATGGTGAAACCCCGTCTCTACTAAAAATACAAAAATTAGCCGGGCATGGTGACGTGTGCCTGTAATCCCAGCTACTCGGCTGGGGCAGGAGAATGGCTTGAACCCTGGAGCCAGAGGTTGCAGTGAGCCGAGAGTGTGCCATTGCACTCCAACCTGGGCGACAGAGTGAGACTCCATCTCAAAAATAAAAGAAAAGATCTTTACAGGCCTTCATGTACTGACCAGAGGAGCAAAAATGAATAAAAAGATTACAACACGAGGCTGGCATTGTTGTGCGCCTATATCCTTGAGTGCTGGTGGCCCCATGGATTAGATCAACACCTTGGAAGCCAATTTGACACTAGACCAACAAAGTCCTTTGACCTGGAGTTCCATTTTGGCAAAAAGTAATAAATAAATAAATAAATAAAATCCCTAAAGTATATAAAGAGAAAGGAAGTTGTGATATTTGGAAATTGTGGGCTTTGAGTAAAGAGGCTGATATTTTAGACCTGCTATCGTTTCACTATGACCTGAACAATTTACTTCCTCTTTCTAGCCTTCTATCTCTTCCTGCAAAATAAGGCATGGTTTTCAATCTCTTTACCACACAGGAAAAGGAAACAGAAATAGAAATAAATAAAGCCCACTCCAGGAGCAGTGGCTCACGCTTGCCGTCCCAACACTCTGGGAGGCCAAGGCGGGCAGATCGCATGAGCTCAGGAGCTCCAGGCCAGTATGGACAACACAGAGAAACCCCGTCTCTACCAAAAATACAAAAAAGTAGCAAGGCATGGTGGTGTGCACCTGTAGTCCCAGGTACTCGGGAGGCTGAGGTGGAATGATCTCTTGAGCCTGGGAAGTGGAGGTTGCAGTGAGCCAAAATTGCATCACTGCACTTCAGCCTGGATGACAGAGCAAGACCCCCTCTCAAAAAAGACAAAGAAAGAAATAGACAAAGCCCAATGCTGGCAGTGCTGTGGAACTAACACTTGTGGAAAGAGCCATATTTCCTGGGGGCCATGAGGTCACATATGCCCTGTGAAGACTGACCAGGGAGTGTTGGGCTGCTACCCACATTTCATCTATTCGTCAGGCAAAAGTGCTTTAAGGATCATTCCACTTGACTTTCCTTTAAATAAAAATAATGTGGGAATGGAATGGAATTGCCGAGTGGCATGGTGGGTGCATGCTTAAATTTTTAGAAGCTGCCAGACTGCTTTCCATAGTGGTTGTACCATCTTACATTCCCACCAGCAGCGTGAGCATTCCAGTGCCTCCACATCCTTGCCAACACTTGGCATGGTCACTCTTTTTAATCTTAGCCATTCTAATAGTTCTGTAGTGGTATTTTATTGTGGTTTTATTCTGTATGTTTTTCTTGAGACAGAGCCTCATTACGTTGCCCAGGCTGGGGTACAGTGGGCCCATCATAACTCACTTTCTCTTCAGGAAAGTCTTCCCTGATCTTTCAGTCTAGGTCAGAAGCCCAGTAATATACAGTCATGAGGCCCCATATTTATTCTTTTTGTGGTTTTTTTTGAGATGGATTTTTTTTTTTTTTTGCACTCCAGACTGGAGTGCAATGACACAGTCTTGGCTCACTGCAAGCTCCACCTCCTAGGTTCATTCCATCCTTGTGCCTCAGCCTCCCAAATAGCTGGGATTACAGGCATGAGCCACCATACCCAGCTAATTTTTAAATTTTTGGTAGAGACAGGGTATTAGCATGTTGCCCAGGCTGGTCTCGAACTCCTGACTTCATCGGCTTCCCAAAGTGCTGAAATTACAGGCGTGAACCACCATGCCTGGCTCAAGGTTGATTCCTTTTTTTTTTTTTTTTTTGAGACGAAGTCTCGCTCTTGTCCCCCAGGCTGGAGTGCAATGGCACAATCTCGGCTCACTGCAACTTCTGCCTCCTGGGTTCAAGCGATTCTCCTGCCTCAGCCTCCAGAGTAGCTGGGATTACAGGCACATGCCACCACGCCCAGCTAATTTTTGTAGTTTTAGTAGAGATGGGGTTTCACCATGTTGGCCAGGCTGGTCTCGAACTCCTGACCTCAGGTGATCCACCTGCGTTGGTCTCCCAAATTGCTGGGATTACAGGCTTGAGCCACTACGCCCAGCCAAGTTTGACTCGTAAGACTACAGCCTTGCTACTTCAGCGTTGGTCTGAGGACTGAAATATATCACCTCTTATCCATCAGGAAATAGCATCACTTCTCTGAGCTTCAGTGTCCTCATTTGAAAATGATAAAAATTCCTGCCCTGCAGGTAGGTGAGACAGTTCAGAAGTGGTGTGTATAAAGTGCTACTTACCTAGCCAGGTAGTCTTCAGTTTGAAGGCCTGTCTTGTCATTCAGGGGCTGTGGAATGGTCTCAGTGTTGGAACAGGGAGTGGCATTTGATGCTTGGTGTCAGCCTAACCCTCACAGTCCCTGTAGTAGTTTGCTAGGGCTGCCATGACAAAATACTGCAGAAGAGTAGATAAGCAACAGGAGTTTATTGTATCACAGTTCTAGAAGCTGGAAGTCCATGCACTTTCCTCCTCTGTAAGAGGTCACAGCATTTCCCATGAGCTCATATATATGGTGGAGGGAGAAACAGAAGGAGCAGGTGCCATGGGAGTCTGAGTCACCCACTGGGTCACTGGTGCCCTGGGACCTGCTTGAGCCTGACCCCATGCACCACTCTCCCTGGGATGCTGGAAGCTGCTGTGCACGCCCCAGGTAACTCAGACATCACCAGGACATGATGCGCCATTCAGGTCCCAAAGCCCTTGGTGTCCTATGGTCAGGTATTCGAATTCCACTAAGCCCAGGGATAAGCCAAGAGCTGCTTCCTGAAAGAAGAGTTACCTGCAGGAGGAGGCGTGGTCTTTCTCTAGAACCTCCAGTTCCTCACGGTGAATCTTTTGGAGCTTGTGAAAGCCTGCATAAGATAATACACTGGATTTGGAATGCAGATGCTCTTACATTCGTTAATTTATTTTATTTTATTTTTTTTGAGATGGAGTCTCACTCTGTCATCCCGGATGGAGTGCAGTGGCGCCATCTTGGGTCACTGCAACCTCTGCCTCCCAGGTTCAAGCGATTCTCCTGCCTCAGCTTCCCGAGTAGCTGGGATTATGGGCGCCTGCCACCAAGCCTGGGTAATTTTTGTATTTTTAGTAGAGACGGGTTTTCACCATATTGGCCAGACTGGTCTCAAACTCCTAACCTCAAGTGATCTGCCCGTCTCGGCCTCCCAGAGTGCTGGAATTAGAGGTGTGACCCACCGCACCCAGCCTCGTTAATTTCCTAATAGGTTCTTCGAGGAGTTATTGAGAAGAATATTTTACAATTCTAAGTGGAATATTTTAGCAGGAAGGACCGTGGTTTATTTCTACGATAATTCTATTGCGGCTGAAACAGTTTGTTGTTTTATAATTTGGGGTATTCCCTCTACTGTCTATTGTTTACTTTCGACCTTTGATATTTAACCTTTGATATTTACCCTATGCAAATTTATCAACCCCTGATTTTACTTCTTCAAAGCCAGCATGAGGCTAGTCAAGCCTGGTTTCCTCTTACAGGAATTAAGGTTTTTGCCCCATGGTATTTGTGTAACCAGGTTACAAGATTTAAAAATCTATTGCAAGTGACAGTAATTAAAAAAAAAAAATCAAATGTGGGCTACTCTGGAAGAAGAAAGCATTGGAATGTAGATTTTATTTGTTTATTTGCAGAGACATGAACCAGCTTATACTCGTTTGATTTCCACATTATTCATGGCGGGTCCAAAGTCAATTCTGGGAACAACAAACCAACTTGAAAAGCTGTTTAAATTCTATTAGTGGGACTTCCAGAGGTACAAGGGTTAAGAAAAAGAGAGGAGAAAAGAGAAAAGAGGGGTAGGGAGAAATGAAAACGTGACACGAATGTGAGCCAGACAATGGAGATGGAGAAAAAACAGTCGAGAGGGACAGAGGGCGCGGTGGAGGTCTGCAGGATCTGAAGATCTGCCTCTCTTCTCCGGATGCTGACCTCTTACCTGATCACAGAAACAGACTGAGCTTTAACTCTGACCACATACTCCTCAGGGTGACGGAGGGTGGGGCCACCTGCACCCCACCAGCCTTCCACAGCCCCTCTGCATGGGCTCTGCCCCGCACCCTACACGTGCTCTGAGGCCTCTTATTGCAACAAATGACTTCCTCGGGCTTCCATTCCCTCCACCGCCTCTTTCTTCTCGGCCAAGCGTCTTCAATGGTCTGGATATACGTTTCTTTGCTTCCATTGGTCGCCTTCCACTCACTCGTCCATATCCACTTCCATCTTCCCCTTTCTCTAACATTGCTTGTACTGAGATCAGCAACATCCTCCTTTATTGCTAAACCTGCCAGGAACTCACAGGTTAGTTTTGCATCCTTTGACACTGAGGGCCACTTCTTTTCCTGGAATAATCTCTGTGAGGTAAATATACATTTTTAAAAATTTTGTTTAGCCTGTTGCAAAAAGATAAAGAGACTCTCCTCTTTTCGCTCAGAGCATTTTCTATTCATTCATTTATTCATTCATTCATTCATTCATTGACAGAGTCTCCCTCTGTCACCCAGGCTGGAGTGCAGTGGTGCTGTCCAAGCTTACTGCAGCCTTAACCTCCTGGGCTCAGGTGATCCTCCCTCCTTAGCCTCCTGAGTAGCTGGGACTACACGCACACCCCACTATGCTCAGCAAATTTATTATTATTATTGTGTGTGTGGAGATAGGATCTTGCTAGTTGCCTAGGCTGGACTTTGAGAGCATTTATTTTTTAGAAGAGGTGTAAGTGAAAATTCTTTCTCTGTCCCTTGAAGATGTATGCAAAGCTTTCTAAAGCATACATAAGCATCTTGCCTGCCTCACAACGAGAACTGTCCTCCTCAAGGCCATAGGAGCCCTGTCTTTGAAAGGCAGGCATCCGGGCACAAAGCGCCCCTGTCTCCCATTTCTGTGAGAAGGAAGGAACCTCAGTTCTGGGGCATCTCACTCCCAGTTGCAAAACTACCTCCTGTCATAGATAAGAGAGGTTTGCTTTTCCTGTGGATAAAGCCAATTAACCACACAGAGAATCAGCCCAGTTACTGGGTGAATTTAGGATGAACCATGTGTGACAAATGGTGCCGTTGAGTCCTCTCAACTGGGAACTAGTCACCGTCTATCTGGAGACCATGTGTGTAACGGGTTGCACCTGCTTGGCTGGATACAAAGGTGGGATTTCTTTCTGTCTTTGTCATCTCTTAGCAGATTGCATCACATTTTGGCTTAATGCTTACTCAATCATAAGACAGGTTCCTTTTACTTCTATGGATGTGAGGGGGGTTTCTGGGCTGAGCAGAAATTTGTTTCTTAATTATATTTTTCCAGCACCCCCTACCCAAGCTACCCCACTTTCTCTGAAGCTACTTCCCCCAGGCTTTAAAGGAGGCTGCTCCCTGGGGTTCCTCCTGGGCCCTGCCTCTCCCGGTTCATCTGATCTCCCACCCTTGAGGCATCGTACCTTCCCTCCCTTCCATGTGCTTATGCCTCTAAGATCTCTAACTCTAGGCAGAAACCAGCTTCTCAGTTCCTCAGCTCAAACACCCACCTTGGGACGGGCGTCTGCACTGGGACATCCCGCCGGGAACTCTCCTGGTGGAACACGGTGCATGTTCTCTGGCTGCTCTGCAGTTTTCAAATGCCACCAGTACACATGGGGAATGTTCTGTCTTCCCAAGGAGGAAGCCGGAAAGTTCATTTTCCCAGCACTCCTTGCAGGAGGGACACCGATACGGGTGCAGCTTTTCCCCCATCAGGTGCTCCCGTGAAAGACTCAGGATCCCGAACAGCACCAGGAAGCGGAGGGTGCATGGCACCGATTTGTTTTTTGTTTTTGTTTTAATTTTTTGAGTGGGGATGGGGGACAGAAGCTTCTGGTACAGAAGCTTCTGGACTCCAGGGCCAGCCTCAGCAGTGCAGGGTGCAGGGTGTGGTTTCTGCATCCTGCAGTAGCCAGAAGATCTTGACTGGAGCTGTCCTGTGCCTGTGGTTTGGTCCTTGCCCTGGGCCCTGTGGCCTCCAAGCCGGCTTCATGAGGGCCCTGGGAGCTTGGTGACCTTCCTACCCTGTCCTTTAACCAGTTGCTTTTCTGCTTCTTGCTGGAGTGAGCTGGGCGGTTTTCTCTGAATCTGCTCCTGTCCTGGGTTCTCCCTTAGGGAAGGCACCCTGGGCACCCGACCCCTCAGCCGGATGCCCAGCAGATGTTCTCGTGCTTCCACTTCCTTGTCCCTTTACGTCCGATGATCACTCCTTTCTGTCCCTTGCATGTCCTACATCTCTCTCTGCTGTGTCCTGTCTTCTGCGCCCTGTGGCCTGCACCTAAGTTTGCACCAGCACCCATTCCTCCTTGAATGAATACAGTTGTCTCCCCGGGTCTCCCTGTCTCCTCGGGGGCCACCAGCATCCCAGCCAGTTTCCTCTCTGTGGCAGAGATGATCTTTTTCAGGCCTCCTCCAACCATGGCCCTCTCCTGCTCCTCTTTCCAGAGCTGCCAAGTCCCCGGGATGCGCTCCAGCTGCTAAGAGAGGCCTCAAAGGTTGGGTGACGTGGCCTCCACAGTCCTCCTGAGCCGCCCCTGCCCTCATCCTTCAGCTCCATTACATTTCCTTTCTCTGTGTAATTGTTTGAATAGGCGTTGTATTTAGATGGCTCCGAAATTTGCATCCGTGTGTATCCGTATGTGTGTGCAGGCACGAAGAGCCTGTGTCTCATCCCTGTTCCCTATGCACCCGGGTCCTAGCCCCACACCAGCCCCAGTGGCCAGCTGTGCTGTTCATGACCTGCAAAGCTTTCTACAGCTGTTTTATGCAAAACAATAGGAATTATTGTAAATTATGGTAAAGTATATATAACATAGAATTCACCATTTTAACCACCCTTTTCTTTTCTTTTTTTCTTTTTTTTTGAGAAGGGGTCTCGTTCTGTCACCCAGGCTGGAATGCAATGGCACGATCTCGGCTCACTACAACCTTCACCTCCCAGGTTCAACCGATTCTCCTGCTTCAGCCTCCCGAATAGCTGGGACTACAGGTGCATGGCACCACGCCCGGCTAATTTTTTGTATTTTTAGTAGAGATACAGAGGGGATTTTGTCATGTTAGCCAGGATGGTCTTGATCTCCTGACCTCATGATCAGGCCACCTCGACCTCCCAAAGTGCTGGGATTAGACGTGAGCCACCTTGCCCAGCCCATTTTAACCACTTTCAAGTGTACATCCAGGGGCAGGAAGTACGTTTAGGTTGTTGTTCAACCACCACCACTGTCCATCCCCACCCAGAACTTTTTCATATTCCCCAACTGGAATTCTGTACCCATTAAACACCAGGTCCACTTTCCCCCTCCCTCCAGCCACTGACAACCACCTTTTCATTTTCTGTCTATGCATTTCATGATGTTAGGCACTTCTGATAAGTGGAATCATGCAATATTTGTCTTTTTGAGTCTGATTATTTCACTTAGCAGAAAGACCTCAAGGCTCATTCATGTTGAAGCACCATCACAGCCACCCTTCTTGTTATGGCTGAATCCATTCGTTTGTACGTATAGACCACGTTTTGTTTATTCATTCACGGACGGATGGACACTGGGCTTGTTTCCAACTTTTAGCTATTGTGAATAACGCTGCTATGAACAAAGACATGCAAATATCTGCTGGGGCCCCTGCTTTCTGTTCTTTTCGGAATACACCAGAAGCCGAATTGCTGCATCTTGTGGTAAGTCTATGATTAATTTTTTGAGAAACGACCACAGTGGTTGCGCCATATTACATACCCACAAACACTACACAAGCGTTCCGACTCCTCCTCGCCAACACTTGTTCTTTTCCGTTTTTCTTTCTTTTTTTTTTTTTTTGAGAACAACCATCGTAACGGATGTAAGGTGGTATCTCACTGTAGCTGTGATTTTTATTTTCCTAATGATTAGTGATGTTGTGCATCTTTTCATGTGCTTATTGGCCATTTGTAAATTAATTTTACATTTCCTCCTTTGTAATGCAAGAGGTAGCACACCGTGCATTGTTCTGCTTCTTGTTTTTCTCACTGTGCGGTGTATCTTGGAAACCTTTCCCCGTGCACAGACAGAAGGACACCTCATTCTTTGCCACAGCTGCACAGTACCCATGATGTGGATCATGGCTCGTGACCCAGTTCCCTACGGATAAATGTCAGGGTCGTTCCCGGTCTGTGGCCGTCGCCAACACTGCTGTGACTAGTCTAGAATGGGTGCCATTTCATGCAT
The DNA here is from genome assembly GCF_006542625.1 of Nomascus leucogenys. NCBI lineage: Eukaryota > Metazoa > Chordata > Mammalia > Primates > Hylobatidae > Nomascus > Nomascus leucogenys. The sequence continues at coordinate 86,572,908 of NC_044397.1, read as the reverse complement.
TTGCAATTCCCAGAAGTACACTGGTTAGTCAGCAGGTGAGTGCATTGGTGAGAGGATGTGACTGCAGTCTCAGGAAATATGGAAACCTTCTTCCCTTTCTAGCTGCAGCACCCCCAGTCTGGACAGCATATGGAAAGCACCGAGAGGAAGCCCCCACTAAGCACAGAACCCTGCTGGCCACCCAAGACCTCAATACAGATGGACAACATGAAGCCCCTGGCTTAGGGGAAAACAGAGAGACTGAGAAACACACAGAGAGAGTTGGGGCAGGGATGCAGAGAGAAAGAGAAAATGATAAAGACCCAGAGAGAGACAGTCAGAGAAATACGGGGGTGGAGAGGGGAGATACAGAGAGAGAGAGAGAGAGAGAGAGAGAGAGCAAAGGGGACAGAGACACTAACACAGAGAGATGGAGGGAGAGGAGAGGCATGGAGAGAGGGAGAACTCAAAGAGCCAGAGCCAGAGAAGTAGAAGGTGAGCCATAGAGAGATGCAGGGCAGGACTAGGGTGAGACAAGAGAGGACCCAGGCGTGTGGATTCTTGATTAAAAATCAATGGTGTTGTAATCCAGAAAAGAGAGAGAGTGGGGGGAGAGAGAAAAGGCCTAGGACCAAAAATTAAGGGGTCACTTGTGCAACCCCAGATTTGGGTGTCTCCTTAGATTTTGCAGCAGAGACACCTCACTTACCTCACCCTCGTCCTGGTCCTGAGACCCCCACAGGGACACAGAGACAGAAGGAAAACACACAGAACCAAAAGAGCATCCGAGAGGAGGAGGAGGGACATGGAGACACCACGATAGTCAAGCTGATGGGGCCACACAAAATCAGGACCGAGTGAGCTCCTTTCTATCCCCCAGAGCCACCTCTGTCACCTTCCTGCTGGGCACCATCCCACCTTCCCAAGCACTAAAGAGCATGGGGAGACCCGGCCAGCTGGGTTTCTGCATCACGAAGAAAAGAATTCCCCAGGTTTGGATTCCCAGGGCTCTGTGTGTGGAGCTGACAGACTTGAGGCCAGGACATATCAGAGGTCAGCCCTGGGGAGGGCGGGTCATCCTCCCAGGGGACAGGGTCGCACCAGCCTTGCTACTGAAAGGGCCTCCCCAGGACAGCGCCATCAGTCCCGCCTGAGAGCTTTGCTAAACAGCAGTCAGAGGAGGCCACGGCAGTGGCTGAGCTCCTGCTTCAGGCCCCAACAGACCAGACCAACAGCACAATGCAGTCCTTCCCCAATGTCACAGTCACCAGAGAAAAACTGAGTTGCTACCTGACCTTCGAAAGATAATAGCCGATTTCACGAACAGGCCAGTTTCAATCGCATGACAATGACCTCCCCTCTGCTCTCACCATTCCCCAAACAGGAACCTGATTCTCCCCCCTCAGAGATTTCTCCCTTGTTCCATGAGCCTTCCCTGAGTGGCCCTCTGTTTTTTTGTGTTTGCTTTCTGCAGCCCTCCCCTTTCTATTAAACCTGCGCTTCTGCTCAGCTCCTTGACCCACGTATTCTGTCTCATGGGATGAAGTCTCGCCCGATTTTAGGATGGCAAATAAAGCCACTTGAAGTCTTTATCTGTGCTAGTTTGTCCTGTGACAGCTCTGTGTATCTGTATGTGTACATGTGTCTCAGTTTCAATGAGTCTGAGTATATATGTGTTTGTGTCCGTATATGTGTGTGTTTGCCTGTATGTCTGTATATATGTGTATATGTGTTTGCCTGTATGTCTGTACATATGTGTGCCTGTGTGTATGTGTGTCTGTGTTTGTGTCATGTCTGTGTGTATGTGTGTGTGTGTCTCTGTGTGTGTGTATGTGTGTGTGTGTGGACAAGTGTAGAAGGAGAGCCATATCTAAAGAAGGCAAATGGCCTCAGCAGGTCCTAAGGACCAAACACACACAGAAGGGAAGGGGAAGCAGGAATCAGAAGGCAGGACTGAGAGGGGAGGGGACAGAGAGGCATCCTGGCCAGAGCCCCACCCTTGCCCCTGGCCCTACGAAGTGCTCCTGCCCTGAGAGAAGGCTCAGCACAGAGGGAGGAAAGACAGCAGAACTGGCAGTCACAGTAGCCCTGACCATGCTGGAGCCAAGCTCCTCTCCACAGAAGAGAAGCAGGCAGCAGAGACCATGAGGCCCTGCCTCAGCCCATCCCTGCAGAGGATGCACCCCCCCGGCAGGGGCTCCTGCTCACAGGTGAGGGGAGGACTCCCTGGGAGAGGGTGGGAGGAGGAAGCACAGAGACTGGCTGGTGTCTCCTGGGGAGGACGGGGCTTTGAGAGGGGACAGAATGCTTCTGTTGAAGCCTGAATAGGGGAGAGGACATCAGAGAGGGACAGGAGTCACAGCAGGAAATTTACATTGAACTGGAATTGGAAAGGAGCAGGAAAACCTCAATTGCTCCATGTTTCTAAGGCAGTAATCAGTGGCCACTAAATATTGAAAAATGATAAGGAAAGCAACCATTTATGTCACCATGACACTGCAGAAAACAAACCTTCCCAGGGACTCCTGGGAAACCCCTGCCTGGTCTGAGACCCACTCTGAGGAAGCAGGGGGCAGGCTTGGGCCCAAGAGAGGCTGACCACGCCACGGGTGGGGGCAAAGGGGTGCTCCGGGAGAACTTACAACCCAGGCAGGCTTGGGTAGCAGCAACGCAAGGAAGGCCCCCCATGTGCTCTGCACGTCTCTCTGGCATTTGATATCATGAAAAGAAAAGGAGAGGGAGAAAAGGGAGAGAAAAGGAAAAGAACATTCTTGGCACGTGGAGCCATCTATCGCTTTCTTAGTCCGTTTACTCTCTACTTAAAGGAAGCCTCTCCCTGCTACAACCTGGGTAACATCTGTAAGAGGCGGGGACATCCTGGGCAGCAGCAGCCATCTTGGGTCCTGAGTGTTCCCTCCCCTGGCCACCTCCTCCACCTCACTTCAAGGTCCCTGTTCAGAACACATTTCCACAACAGCACAAACGCTGTCCTCACCTGCCTACCTCAGACATTGGCAAATAAACCAGTGTTTCTCATGGTTGAACACCATCCTCCTTGGTGCTTTCATTATGATAGTGAGTTCTCATGAGATCCAGTTTTCTGAAAGTGTGTAGGAAAGCATGTGGTAGAAAAGAAAAGCCCATGTTCAGGGGGGGAATTCAAGCAGGCTGCAGAAATTTGCATAAGTAAAGGGGAGCGAAGTGCTAATAGCCAAAACAATAAGGAGAAGGCCTTAAAGGCATTTCAGAGACCTTTGCAGCAGCCCTTCCCATCACAGGACCAGAGGCCTAGGAGGACAGAATATATTTTGGGCCAGGCCCAGGGCTTTGCTGCCCTGTGCAGCCTCAGGACACTGTTCACTCCATCCCAACTGCTCTAGTCATGGCTCAAAAGGGGTCAAGGTACAGCTCAGCCTGCTGCTTCAGAAGGTACATGTCATAAAGCTTGGCAGCTTCCATGTGGTGGTAAGCCTGCAGGTGCACAGGGTGCAACAGTTTAGGCTTGGGAGCCTACATTTCAGAGGATATATAGAAAAGCCTGAATGTCCAGGCAGAAGCCTGCTACAAGGGCAGTGCCCTCATGAAGAACCTCTACTAGGGCAGTATAGAAGCAAAATGTGGAGTAAGTGTCTCCACACATAGTTTTCACTGGGCCACTGCCTAGTGGAGCTGGGAGAAGATACCCACCATCCTCAAGACCCCGGAATGGAAGAGCCACTGGCAGCTTGCACACTGCACCTGGAAAAGCCATAGGCACTCAATGCCGGCCCAGGAGAGTAGCCATGGGGGTTGAGCCCTGCAAAGTCACAGGAGTAGAGCTTCTCAGGGCCTTGGGAGTCTACCCCCTTGCATCAGTGTGCCCTAAATGTGAGATATGGGGTCAAAGGAGATTATTTTGGAGCTTTAGTTTTAAAGACTGTGCTGCTGGGTGTCAGACTTGCATGGGGCCTGTATCTTATTTCTTTGGGCCTATTTCTACCTTTTGGAATTGGAGTATTTACCCAATGCCTATCCCCCTATTGTATCTTGGAAGTAAATAACTTGTTTTGTTTCTGATTTTACAGGCTCATGGGCAAAAGGGACTTATGTTGTCTCAGAAGAGACTTGGGACTTTGGAATTTTCTGGTAATGCTGGAATGAGGTAATGGACTGTTGGGAAGCCACTGTTACATTTTGAAATGTGAGAAAGACATGAGATTTGAGAGAAACCAGGGAAAGAATGATATGTTTTGGATTTATGTTCCCACTCAAATCTCATGTCAAGTTGTAATCTCAAAAGTTGTAGGTGGAGCCTGGTTGAAGGTGATTGGATTATGGGGATGGTTTCTTATGGTTTAACGCCATTCCCCTTGGTGCTTTCATAGTGACAGTGAGTTCTCATGTGAACTGGTTAACAGTGTGTATTCCTTGCTGTCTTCCTCCTGCTCTCACCTGTGAGATGCCTTGTTCTGCCTTGGCCTTCCACCATGATTGTAAGTTTCCTGAGGCCTCCTTAAAAGCTGAGCAAATGTGAGAGTCATGCCAAACCATGAGCCAATTCAACCTCTTTTCTTTATAAATTACCCCATCTCAGGTATTTCTTAGTAGCAATGTGAGAACAGACTAATACAGCATTATTTTCAGGAGAAAAAAAACAGGAAGTAAGCAATTCTAACTAGTTACCAGATGTAAAGCCCAAGATAAACAGCAAAGCTATGAAGATTATACCTGGAGAATCTAATCTCTTCCAGCATGGTCAAAAGCCACAGCTGTGGGATGGGATGAGTTTTGTCCCAAGTTCTTGCTATGGTCGCTGATCTAGAACTCAGAATCTAAAGGCTCAAATCTAAAGACATAAGGTCACAGAAAAATTAAGAAAATGTATATATACAGAAGCAACCATATGATGACCCTAAAACATCTAGTAAATACAATACAAACGTGTCTGCCAACAGACCCAGGCACAAATGTCTAAATTAAATCTGAAGACATTTCTACTTCATTTTACCAATAATTTTAAAACTATCTTTATTTACCAAATATTACGAAAAATCACATGTATTGAAAAGCATTTGGGATTATTTACTTAATTTATGAGTACTTACTTATTTTTACATTAATTTGATACCATGTGTGTAAACAACATATAATCATATGTATGGACATATACATATATGTGATGCAGCATATAACATACACATGTGCACATAAAGATAGAGGGAGGCAGAAAGACTTTAGAGTTTTGATTTTAAAACTTTCAGCATGGGACCGATAAAATTAACTGTTTAAAAAAGACAGTTGGATTAAATTTGTGCCTTTGTAAATGGAAATGGTTAACATTTAAGGAAGCCTTTATTGAGTTTTAGAGAAAATTGGTAGCAAATTTACATCTCAAAGCATGGAGAGAAAGAAAACTAAAGCTTTTACAGGAAGGAATTTGTGTGTGTTCAAGGAAGATTAAAAATAGATGCCAAGGTAACATAAAAATGACAGAAATTTACCATAGGATTTTATAAGGAGACCAATTTTATTTAGAAAGGCAGCTTTTAATTTGGTCTCTGTTTTCCAACTGGACCACTGAGCTCAAGACAGAGCCCATTAAGGAAGAGGACCAACAAAGTCTTGCAACTTTTAGATCCTAATAATTTAAATACATAAAAAGAAGACCCAGTTGGAAGGGACAGCATCTAGACCTTTATAAATCAAGAATTTTGCTGAATCCCAGGTCCCTGGGAAGAGGAAAATGCCAAGGGAACCATACTGTGCAACACTTCCACAGTGTACTTTGCTACAAAGGCATTTTTCTAATTATTTAAACTGTGTCTTTCTTATCTAAACATGCAAAAAAATGAGTAGCTTTCTGAAGTAATAATCATTTATTGCAAGCGCTGTCACCTCTGAAATCTTAGCTCTTACCAGTGACCCAGCAGCCATCACGCACACAAGGTCCAGCATTTTTACAGTGCAAAGTAATCTCTGATGCCCTCAAAAGCCAAAGAGGTCAGGGAAAATAGAAAAGAGAGCAGAGTTTTAGACCTGAGAGGAATCTATTTACTTACAACTCTTGGGGTTCCATGAGGAAAAACTGGTTTCTCCTAAATAGGGGAGTCTGTGGCATCTTTTCTGTTTTCCTTTAGGGGTTCCAGCCTGTCAGAAATTCTTCAGGTTCCCTCATGCAGCATCAAGAGTAGCAAGAGGAAGGATGGAAAGAGAAATAAACAGAAAAAGAATTTTTTTAAAAAAAACCAGACAGACTAAGCATATGATTTAAAAAGATTTCAGTCAACTGAAAAAAAAAAATCTTTCAAAGATACAAAAGAGATGGCCAGAGGCAGTGGCTCACATCTGTAATGGCAGCACTTTGGGAGACTGAGGCGGGCAGATTACTCAAGGCCAGGAGTTCAAGACCAGCAACATGGCAAAACCCAGTCTCTAGTAAAAATACAAAAATTAGTCAGGTGTGGTGGCACGCGCCTATAATCTCAGCTGCTCAAGAATCCCTTGAACCCAGGAGGTGGAGGTTGCCGTGAGCTGAGATCATGCCACTGCACTTAAGCCTGGGTGACAGAGTGACAGCCTGTCTCAAAAAAAAAAAAGATACAAAAGAGAAAAGCAGAAAAGCCTTCAATATACATTCAAGTCCTTTCTGAATATATATCCAACATGAATTTATATATTCTGTGTATATACATATTATATATATGTATATGTATTTAATAGAAAATAAATATATGGCTTAAATATCAGTTTTTAATTAAGCTGACTGTTAATCACAGAACTGTTTTGGAAAATCCTTCTCTTAGCTGCCAAACATAGCTGAGAAATGGCACCAAAGCATGTTAGCAGCAGCGAATCTGTACAAGTCTTCAGCAACCTCAATTCTTGCCTCTTTAGAAGAAGTGATTTGACTAAGGGGCATAAGGCAGAAGAATGGACTGAGGTAGGTGTTAGAGCAGGAGTAAAAGTTTATTTAAAAGCTTTAAGGCAGAAATTAAAGGAAGTAAAGTACAATTAAAAGAGAGTCAAGCAGGCTGGATACAGTGACTCACACTTGTAATCCCAGCACTTTGGGAGGCCGAGATGGGTAGATCACCTGAGGTCAGGAGTTTGAGACCAGCCTGGCCAACATGGTGAAACTTCATCTCTACCAAAAATATGAAAATTAGCTGGGTGTGGTAGCATGTGCCTGTAGTCCCGGCTACTAGGGAGGCTGAGGCGGGAGGATCACTTGAACCTGGGAGGTGAAGGTTGCAGTGATCTGAGATCATGCCACTGCATTCCAGCCTGGGTGACAGAGCAAGACTCTGGTGCAAAAAAAAAGTAAATAAAAATAAAAAAGTAAAAAAGCCAAGCAGGCAACAAGAGATCAAGTGCATTGCTTGACCTCTGACTTAGGATTTTGTATGTTGGCATAATTCTGGGGTCTGCATCTCCTCTCGCCTCATTTTCTCTTTGGAGTGGGCTGTCGGCATGTGCAGTGGCCTGCTAGCACTTGGGGTGGGGTGAGCATGCACAGTGTGTTTACTGGAGTTGTATGCATGCTCACTTGAGGTGTTCTTCTCTTTCCAGTCAAATGTCCCTGGGAGGTCACATACCAGTTAAACTCCACCATTTTGCCTCTTAATGCACGTGCTTTAGCCCACTCACCCAACTTCTGAGAACTTATCAGGAAGGAGCTGATCACCTGTTTCAGGTGTTTCCTGTCTATTGGGAGACTGCCTTTCCCTGGTGCTAGCTACAACCCATTATTATTTTAGAGAGACAGTTAACAACCACCTGACAATCACCTGATGGTCATGACATTCCTGGTGTGGTGGGGTAGGAGGCTCCCTCCTGTCTTGCTGATGTCTGACTAGCTACCCACTGTAATACTTTCAGATTTTTTATTATCAGATTTTAGCTAGGACAAACAGCTGATATTTCTGGCTTTTGAATTTTTTTAACCAAAAGTATCTTCCCAGCTGAAACTGATAAGCCTTAACCATAATTATGACGTAGCCAAGGATGCATGAGACATTTCCAAAGATGTAAATGAGTACCTCAAAAACTCAAAAATCACACAAATATCAAAACAGAAGTGGCAGAGGCATTTGAACCAGAGTGACTCCATCTTGAGTGAGGGCTGGGAAAATGAGGCTGGGACTTGTTGGGCTGCATTTCCAGAAAGTGAGGCATTCCTAGCCTCCAGATGTTTATGGTTAAGGAACAAATCAATAATATTTACTAAACAGACCCAGACTTGGGGAGTGTCCAGATATCCCAATATCTGGAAAACAAAGTGATTCCTAATTTTGCTTTAAAGATAATAACATAGATTCTTGCAAAATATCACAATTAAGAAAATTAATCCTTATCACAAACCTTTGTAGCAGAGTACATTTCCCCATATATATGAGCACTGTACCTAGGGCGGGTGCGTTCCTCCTCTTATTTTCAAGAACACCCTACTCTGACTATGGAGTAGCTGTACTTTCACTACCTTACTTTCGTAATAAACTTGCTTTTACTTTGCACTGCAGACTTGCTTTGAATTCTTTCTTGTGCAAGATCCAAGAATCCTCTCTTTGGGTGTGGATTGGGACCTTTTTCCCGTAACAAAAGTGGCTTATTCTCTGACTTGAAATTGAATCCAGGCTGCAACAGTGAAAGTGTGGAATTTTAACTGCTGGATGACATGGTGAAGTGGCTTTAATCCTTATGGCCTCAGTGGATCTAAAGCAAGCCATTTGAGCTTACAAAAAATTTAACTTCGTTTAAGGCTAGACTTTTGCACTGTAATTTAGTCAAGAGAATTTTTAAGGCTAGCCATGACACTATTATGTGTCTTTCTTTAAAATTTGATTCTCCTCAAACTATCTTTGCAAAATTATGACTGAGACAGTGAAAGAGATCTAACCTAACCTAATGAACATCATCTTGCTTCTAACCTCCAAGCTGTCCTTGTACAGTCCCGGGCATAGGCTGAACTAACTTTTAGAGGAATTTAGTTTATAGTTTAAAATAAAGACGATAACAGCCCTTTCCCAAAACGAACCTCCTTCTTGCCTGGGGACAAGACTGCCTTTGTAGGACTAACAAATTAGCCACAAGATTAGAAATTATGGTTTAAGAGTCATGCAGCTGGAGGCTACAAGATTCTGACCCTCCCTAAACTGCTCCTAAGATCTGTGTCTGAGATATTTGGCAGACCCTGTACTTGATGGTTGGATGAGCTGGCACCACCCAGATCGATAAAATGAGTCATTTGATCTTGTGGCCTCTACTCAGGAACTGACTCAGCAAAAAAGGACAGCTTCAACTTCCCATGATTTCATCTCCTACCTAACCAATCAGCACTCATGCTACATCAGCTGATACTAAAATTACTTCGATATACAATTTGAATGAACGTCATGGTCTAAGTCAAATTACCTATGATAACCCATCAGTTATCAGTGCTATGCACATAATTTGAAGAAAAACTGTGATTCAAGAGGATATGAGTCTAATGTTAATTAAGCATGGATTCATGGAGAACCAGGATGGCCACCTTGTCCTTCCTTAGTCCTTAAAGCTTTTATTATTAAAAGTTCTGCATTCCATGACTCATCATGGAAAAGATAAAAATATTCAAATGGAATATATTGGTGTGGTGACTTATAAATTGTTAAAAGAATTTATAACCAATGTTTGGCCCCATATTCCTGGGAAAACAATCAAAGCTTCAGGTACACTTGGTCACCTGCTGGTCCATTTAAACATTTTATAATGAAATTTCATTCAATTGTTATTTTCAATGCATATTTTCTGGTTCTGGTTGTATAAAAACTCTCCCATGCAAGAGGGCTCATGTTATCATACTAAGTTATTATGCTACAGTGTATTTTCACCAGATGAAGAAAACTTTCTATAGTTCACTAAAGATAATCAAGTCGTTCACAACCTAGAATCCAAAGATTGGATCTTCTACAAACATCAGAGAAAGACTGTCTTTGCCATCCACATTGCAGCAAAACTTTGGAACCTTGAACTTTGGGTTCATAATCTCACAACTGAGAAGGGTCCCTCCACACTCTTGGAACTGTACACCCATTGGAACACTTAAGGTAAAGCTAACCAGGGAAGTCTCTCCCCAGAAGAAGATGGCATCCTTGATGTAAACAGCTTTTCCCAAGATCACAGATCAAGACATCTACCAACATGAGACTCTTATTTTGAATATTTTTTTCTTTTTTGTGCCTCTATAAACAATAGTAATAAAAGGGGGCCTGTTGTATTCCCTTATTGGGTACACTTTTATTTGTGAAGGATTTTGCAGCCAGGCTAATACATAGATAACCTTATATTTTGATAAGTAAAAGATGAAGGCCCAATGTAGGTGAGAAACTTTAATGGTATATACGTTGCCTCATAGTCAGTCAGAAATAGAACATTAATTCACTCCTCTTAACCTACACTATGACTTAAAAAAATTGCCAAGAGGTCTTCACTTTTCTATAATAGAAGGGCATTACTTGTTAGGACCTTTTTATATGGTTTGGAATAAAATAGGCAATGATTAGAAATGTATCTTTCATAATAGGCTCTATAGCAGATTCTACTGTAAAGGCTATGGTTACACAACTGGCTTTAAATTCTCTTGTGAAAGTTATGCTAAATAATAAAATTGACTAAACAGAAAAGTATCTGTGCAGCTTCTGGCACTTACGACCTATGGAGAAAACATCAGGTATTACAGAGATTCAGTTGTAGGGGATTAATAAAGAGACTGCTTAGTTAAGTGAGTAAACTCTTTACCTAGCTCACTCTTTAATCCATCTGATTTTAGGTGCTTTGGTTTATGGGGACTCTGGGCAAAAAGCATACTCTAAACTCTTGGTATTATCCTCCTAATAGTCATAATAATAGTCTCCCTGGTGCACAGTCATAATAACAGTTTCCCTGGTGCATTGTATTCTCTTGAAGCTATTAAATGTTTGCATGCAGCTATCTTTAGAATGTTAAATGGTTCATCTTCAACCAAAATGACACAAACTGAAAGAAAGATGCAATCATAAGGACACCAAGATCTATGAATGACATGTTGAGACCAGAAACCCAAAATGATGGTAACTGAGAGTGGGCCTAAGACTCTATGTTTTGGTTACACTCTCACCTAAGTGAGAACCTGACCCAAAAGGGGAATTTTAAAATCAAAATTATGGGAGACCATTGTATTGGACTGAACTTATGCACTAAGCCCTGACAGACCAAACCAAACAAAAATGGAGTTGCTCATGCTAAATGTGACATAATCAAACTAAGACTTTAAAGAAACACATGGATATTAGACCAGAACAGACCAGGTTTTGTTTTTCTCCTGTAAATAGAAGGTTCCAGCATAAAGAGGTAACTTCTACTTAGCCCTTGTTCCTGCCTTTGAACGACTCACTGTTCTACTGTTTCTCAGTGGGTTTCAAGACCAAATAAGTAAATTTATGATGGTGATTGTGATATCAATGACTGAAGTTTTGGTCAATCTCTCAAAATTGAGAAAATGACCCAATGGGGTGAATTGTTCAAGCAGACTAAATATGGCCTGAGAAGGATTCTGTAATTCTAAATTTGAGTCCTTGTAGATGAACTGCAACCTAACTTAATAGGTAGACAAGATTAAAAACCTAACTTAGGTGTATGCACCTGTAACAATTGCTAAGTCTTGGCCAATCCCAGCAGCCATACTTCAACAAGTTCTACACTGCTGATTGTTCAACCTGTGTTCGAATAAGGCAAATACTGAGCTGTAACTAATCCAGCTGTTTCTGTACCTCAATTCTGATTTCTGTATGTCACTTTACTTTTTTCATCTATAAATTTGTTCTGACCATGAGGTACTTCTGTAGTCTCTGAATCTGCTGTGATTCTGGGGGCTGCCTGATTCATAAATCATTCATTGCTCAATTAAACTCCTTTAAATTTAATTCGGCTGAAGCTTTTCTTTTAACATAGTAGAAATGAATACAGAGATACTGCTTTTGTGTTCAGAGAGAAGATGGTTTTTATAAGAACATATGAAAGCTGAAATTATAGGAGAGTCAGCTTAAAATGTACATTGTGTAGATGGTTCTCACCATTCACTTAAGAGATGCATTGTAAAACATGACGTTAGTAATGATTCTAGAAGAATAAAACATGCACCACATTTGCTGATACTGTTTTTTAAAAAAATAATTTTAAAAGAATGGGGTGGTCCCTCCCATGTTCCTAGGCTGGGCCGCTGAACAAAATTCTCCAACTGCAATGACAACGCCTGAGAGGATGACATGGAATCAGGCCTGATACGCAGCCACTCTTGTCTACCCTGCTCCTGCTGCAAAACAGCCCCAACCCAGGGCCCAAATCTTTAGCTGGGGAGCTGAGAGAGCATATGGGATACTCAAGGCCTCTTATCTTGTTTCAGTCCACTGCAATGGGTACCAGAGTGGTCCATTTGCTTCTGAGGACACCCACATGCTGGGCCCAGCTTCTAAGGGTCAGACCTTCTTGGCTTCTCCGGGTCCCATCTGCTTTTACCCTGCTGAGCCCTGCTCCACCCCATGGGGGTCACTGCTTTGCCAGGCACCTCCTCAAGCTCCAGCTGACAGGTCAGCCAAGGCCCAGATTCCAGAGGATTAACAAAGCTTTTAATATCTACTATGTCCAACTGAGATGCGGGTTGTACAAAAAATAAAGAAGTAGAAATACACACAGCTCCCCTAATAATATTGTGTCCCAAAACAATGTCCTCTGTGCCCCTCATCACGGAGCCCCCTGTCCCTCACCACATGGGCAAGTGCTTCCAGGATCTCTCAGTTCTTTCACAGGAGGCAATGCACACGGTAACACAACACCTCAGCAAAGGAAGTGGGGATTATTTACCTATTTAGATTAAATTCCTAAAAAGGTCTCTAGACAACCAAATTCCTGCCCATACCCCCGCTCCCCACCCTGGGAAGAAACAGAAAAGGCTTCTCTAATTGTCAACCACTGCTTTTCAAAAAAGTATCTTTGAACAGCCAAAATAATCTTGCCAAGATAAATGTAAGAACTTGCACTTTCTTATTTGAAATCTTATAAAACAATACAATTATGAAAATAGTGTGCTGCTGGCATAAGGATACACATAGAGACCTATGGGATAGAAATAAACCCTCACACTATGGTCAATTGCTCTTTGACAAGGGTGTCAAGATAATTTAATGAAGGAAGAATAATCTTTTCAAATAATGGTGCAGAAAAAACTGGATAAACACAGTAAAAACAATGAATTTAGGAAACTTACTTTCCACCATATCAAGCAATTATCTAAAAGTAGATCAGTGAGTTAAATATAAGAGCTATAACCAAATATCAAAATCTTAGAAACAGACATAGGAGTATATCTTGATGACCTCAAATGTGCGATGGATTCTTAGACATGACACAAAAGCATGAGACACAAAAAGGAAAAATAGGGAAATTGGGCTTTATCAAGATGTAACACTTTTGTGCATCAAAGCAAATTATTAAGAAAGAGACCAGACACAGAATGGGAGAAAAAAATTTCAAATCACATATGTAAGGGTTTTATGTCCAGAATATATAAAGAACTGCCATAACTCAATAAAAAGAAAAAACAACCAATTTATAAATGAGCAAAGGACTCAAGTAGACATTTATTCAAAGATGATATAGAAATAGTCAATAAGGACATGAGAAGACACTCAACATCATTAGTTATTAGGGAAAAGCAAAGTCAAAGTCAAAATGAGATACCATATCACACTTATAACTGTGGCTATCATTTTTTAAAAATGTTCAATAACAAGTGGAAGTTTTATGTAGAATTTGAAGTGCTCATACATCGCTGATGAGAATATAAAAAGGCACGGCTGCTATGAGAAACAGTTGTACTGGTCCTCAAAAAGCTAATCATAGAATTCTCTTATGAACCAATGTACATTCCTAGGTATACACACAAAGAGTTGAATCCTTTGTGTGAACAAAGGGACTCAAACAGGTACTCAAATGGGAATGCTGATTGCAGCATTATTCGCAATAGATAAAATATGGAAACAACTTAAGTGTCCATCAACACATGAATAGATACAAAAAATATGGCAATACATACAACAGAATGTTAATCAGCCATAAAGAGGAATGAAGCTCTGACCCCTGCTGGAACATGCGTGAACTTCAGAAACATTATGCCAAGTGAAATATACCAGAAACAAAATCACATATATGTGTGTGATTTTATTGATATAAAACATCAAGGATAAACAAATTCAGAGAGTCAGAGAGTAGCCTAGAGATCATCAAGGTCTAGGGTAGAAGAAATAGGGAGCATTTGTTTAAAAGATACAGAATTTCTGTTAGGAGTGATGAAAATTTTCTAGAGAAAATAGTGGTGATGGTTATTTAACATGGTGAATGCGATTAATTCCATTTGGTTGCACATTTTAAAGTGGTTAAATGGTGCATTATGTGTTTATAGATACAAATGTATTTATAGATACATTTATAAATATGTATTAAATTTATATAAATATATATTTATATCTTACATATATAAATATGTATGTGTGTATATATATCCTCTACCACAATTTTTTGAATAGCCCTTGGTGAAAAAACCCATTATGTAAAACAAACCCACCGTGATCAGATAGCCCTCCTATACTTATATGCACTCCCTTCATGACCTTATCCACAGAGAGACTCAAGGATTTAGGAACACAAGACTGCAGAGCCAACTGCAGATGCACAATATAAATGTATTTGCAAAGACCGAGAGTTAAGCTTGGGGCACAGATCTCAGCACTGCCAGGATACACATTCTCCCTGTGGATACTAATTTTATCTGACCCAGCCAACAACCCAGATTTTGTCGTGGGGTTGAGGCAGGAGAGGTCATGAAGCCTGTCCTCTGAATACTCTGTGTGAGCACATGAGCAACCCCCATTAGGTATCCACACACAGCTCTGACCATCAGGCATTGCGAGGAGGACTCTAGCAGAAGCTCAGGGATCACACCAGAGAACTAGCTACAGACAGGAACAGAGTTCAAGGAGCTGGTTGCCAACACAAAGCAGGGTCCCTGTAGTTCATGGGTCCAGCCCACTCTTAAGTGCCCAGCCCCGCCCCCACCCCCACTGTGATCCAGGAATCCCTGAGAAACAGCTTTTTCCAAGGGCCTCCTCCTTGGTAACACATCAAGGTTCTCGCTGTCAAGCTGTCCAGAGACAGCAGCACCTTGGACAGCACCCTCCTCCCCCCCCCCCCCACCCCCCCACCCCCCCACCCCCCACCCCCCGCGCCCCCTTCACCCTCCCTCCCTCCCAGGACTCAGGGCTCAGAAGAAATGGCAGAGGCCAGTGACGGGAGACATGGTGAATGCGTGGCAGTGACCTAGGGGTAGCTGCCTGGAATGGGTGGGGCCACAGGAAGAAGATGACATATTAAGGGAAACCCAGAAATGGGCAGCAGAGGAGGACACAGGCTCTGTGGGGCTGCAGCCTGGGGTGAAATTGTGAGTGTGAAGCCATCTCACCAGAGAAGGCCAGCTCCCATGAACTGGAAGGGAGGCAGCTCCCATGAACTGGAAGGGAGGCAGCTCCCACCTCCCCTGCTTAGGACTGAATGTGTCTCCCCAAAATTGTTGAAATCCTTATCCTTAATGTGATGAAATTTGAAAGTGGGGTCTTTCGGAGGTAATTAGAGTAAGACTAGGTCTTAAAAATGTGGGCTTCATGATGGAATTAATGCCCTTATAAAAAGAGAAAGACACAAGAAAATAATATTTCTCTCTCCTTCTCTCCGTCTCTCCAACCCTTCCCAAACCCCCGACATGTGCAGATACAGCAAGAAAGTAGGCAATCTGCAAGGGAGCCCTCACCAGGACTGAATCTGCTGGAACCTTGACCTTAAACTTCCCAGCCTTCAGAACTGTGGGAAATAGATTTCTATTGTTTAAGTCACCCAGACTACAGTGTTTGCTATAGCAGCTCAAGCCCAGGAATACATAATCTGACAGACTGTTTTAAATGAAACTCTTCAGTTTCTCCATCAAATTAGCTCCTGTCCCCAGCAGCAGCAGAGGCCCAAGATAAGAGACCCAAGAGGGGTTAACCTGTCAAAGTCCCATGGGGCCACCTCCACATCAGGTCCTGGATGGCAGGCAAGACTTCAGTGATACAGCAACAACGTGAAAGGGCAAGAGTTATTACTACACACAGACGCTGAAGAGCGCATGGTAACCCCTGGACATGACAGACTTAGAGGTCAGAAAGCCAAGGCAGGGAAGAGAGAAGAGACCTGTAGACCAATGGCTTTAGTGGGTCCAGGGTGTTATCTGACAGGTATCTAGCACGGAGCTTTAATGGATGGGATTACATTAGTTAAACACTGGGGCCAGGAGATCACGCTGTGACTGAGAGGTGGTGACTTTAAATTTGAGAGCAAATGTCAGAAATGTCAGTTTAAAGGAAACAGCTGGAGACAGTGGAGTCTAGCATGTGTCAAAATTTTATCCTTTGCTAAGACTGAAGAATATTCCAAAGCATGGATATACCTTTTTGTTCATCCACTTATCTTTCAATAGACTTTTCAGTTGTTTCCACCCATTGGCTATTGTGAGTGATGCTGCTGTGAACATCAGTGTACAAATATCTGTTCAAATTTTTTTCAATACTTTTGGCTGTATGTCCGGAAGTAGAATTGCTGGTTCAAGTGGTAATTCTTTCATTTTTTTAAGAAACTGACATACCATTTTCTTTTCTGTTGTTGTTGTTGAGACAGGGTCTTGCTCTGTCACACAGACTGGAGTGCAATGGCACAATCTTGTCTGACTGCAACCTCCACCTCCCAGGTCCCAGTGATTCTCGTGCCTCAGCCTCCCGAGTAGCTGGGATTACAGGTGCATGCCACCATACCCAGCTAATCTTTGTATTTTTAGTAGAGATGGGGATTCCCCACGCTTGCCAGACTGGTCTCAACCTCCTGACCTAAAGAGATCCACCCATCTTGGCCTCCCAAACTGCTGGGATTACAGGCGTGAGCTGGCAGTGCCATGCCATTTTTCCACAGTGGCTATAACGTTTCCCATTGCCATCAGCAGTACACTAAGAGGTTCAATTTTCCCATGTACTCGAAAACAATTGTTACGTGATGTTGTTGTTCATGTTGTTTTTACCAAACCCACCCCAATGTGTGTGAGGTCATGTATCACTGCGGGTTTGATTTGCATATCTCTAAGTATTAATATTGAGAATCCTTGCATGTCTTCATTGGCCATTTGTATATCTTCTTTAATAAAATCTCTATTTTAGTCTTTTGTCCATTTTTTATTGGGTTTTTGGAGTTTTGCTGTTTTTGATTTGTAGTGTTCTTCATGTATTCTGGAAATTAATCTCATCAGATATATGATTTGCAGATATTTTCCCTATGTCATAGTTTGCCTTTTTACATTCTTGATAATGGCCTTTGATATATAAAAGTTTTTAATTTTCATGAAGTCCAATTTATCCCTTTTTTGTTGCCGATCCTTTTGTAGTTATAACTAATAAATCATTCTGAAATTCAATATCATGAAGCTTTTTCCTTATGTTTTCTTCTAAGAGTTTGGTAGTCTTCACTCTTCCATTTAGGTCTTTGATCCATTGTGGGTTTATTTTTTTTGTATATGGTGTGAGGTAAAGGTTCAACTCATACTTGTCCATGGATAGCCAGCTTTCCCAGTATCACATGTTAAAAAGACTGTCCTTTCCCCATGGAATGGTCTTGGCACTCTTGACAAAAATCATTTGGCTATATATGCAAGCTTTCTTTCTGGGTTCTCTATTCTATGCCATTAGTTTCTATGTCCTCCTTTATGCCAGTACCACACTCTATTGATTACTGTAGCTTTGCAGTAGATGCTGAAATCTGAAAGTATGAGTCCTCCAGCTTCCTTTTTCCTTTTCAAGGGTGAAGTTTTTAATTCCATCCTAGACATGCTGCACTCAGATATTTTTGAAGGTTTTGGGATGTGAGAAAGGCTGATTGCTATTTTCTATGGCTTTAGAACTTTTCACCTTTTCATAGTTGCATCTTTCCCTTGGTGTCTCAGTTGTGGCAGCCATGAATGGCCTCCATGGCAGGGACTTGACTGACAGAGGGCCCAGGTCAGGGCATTCCAAATTCACCTTATATATGATAAGTCTATCGTGTATATACTTATCATTTATATATGATAAAATTGGCATTTATATTACATATGTGAATTTCATATATAAATGGCCTAGTGTTTTGTGTGTTGCCTTTTTTTCATATATATGGAAATACGCATATATTTTAAATGGTTGTATATATATACTTTTAGATTATATATTGTATATAAATAAATATATAGAGATAAATATGTATATGCTTTTTCCATATGTATACATAGAAAAAGAGGTAACACATAAAACACTAAGAAGCTGTGGACACAGCACATGGGACACAGCACAGAGGACAGTGAGTGACACACACTTGGAGAAATAGGAGATTCAGCCATGGGAGCTCTGCATGGGAGGGACAGGGCAGTGAGAAAAAGTGTGTAGTTATAGAAAGGGTAAGACTACCAGACACTATATATATATATATATATATATATATATATATATACACACACACACATATATATATACACATATATATATACATATATATACATATATATACACATATATATACGTATATATATACACATATATATATATAAAATGTTAATTTTATTATATATAAATGTCCTCCTGTTTTATGTGTTACCTCATTTTCCATATACATATATGGAAATGTGTATATGTTTTACATTATTATACATTTCATATTATTATATATTTTGTTATTATATATTATATATAAATAAGTATATGGAAATATATATATTTTTCCTATACACACAAAAAAAGAGGTAACACATAAAACACTAGGACATAGTTACTGGCTACATGTGGGAGAGAGAGAACAAAGCTAAGAGCAAAAAAAATCAAGCCTGGTATGTTAGTTTATACCCACTGAGATGCATCCAAGATGGGATTAGACATGCAAGATAATTTATTAGGAAAAATGTCTGTGAGGGAAAGTGGGGCAGGCATGAAAAAAGTCTGGGAGAGCCTTGGGACCACTATGCAAATCTGATTCCTGTAGGGAGAAAGAGAAAGAAGATTTAGCTTCAGTTCAAAGAGAGCATGGCAAGGCTCACAGGGAGTCCTCCCACCAGTCACCCAAGAGAGTAAAACAGTCTCACAGAACTGGGCTTGCTTTCATATCCCTGCTGGGAACTTCAGGAAAGTGAGGTTGCAAAGTAGGTTGTCAATTTGGAATGCACTGATCTGGGCCTTCTGTCAATCAGGTCAGTTGATTATTAATTAATCAATTATTAGCTGTGAGTATTGGAATTACCTAGGGAAATTTTTCAACATACATAAGCCTATTCTCTCTCAGCCCTATTCATTAATGGGCTCCACCAAGAACTCAGTAATCCTCTTGAGAAACACAAGCTGCCATGGACACCTGACAGAGTCTTATTCATGCCTACCACAACTGACACATTGAGAAAAAGATGCAACTATGAAAGGGTAGAAAGTTCTAATGACACAGAAAATAGCAGTCAGCTTTTCTCACATCATAAAGCCTTCGAAAATATCTGAGTGCAGCATGGTCAGGATGAAATTGACAGAAGACTGATCACTAACCTAGAAACACATTGAGAGAGAAAAAAACTGCAAGAACATAGTTGGCTAATCATCTACCAGCAACACTCCCACAAAATTAATGTAATCCCTGAAGGAAGAAGTAGAAACTACTTCATACTTAGTGATGGTTCCTAAGGTACCACACTGTAAAATAACATCACCTTTATTCCTTCTCTTCTTTTCTTTCCATGACAGATACTTCGGTACAAGGAAGTTCTCCTGGCCTTTCAGGTAGAGCCACTGTCAGCATCATGATTGGAGTACTGGCCAGTGTGGCTCTGATATAGCAGCCCTGGTGTAGTTTATTTCAGGAAGACTGGCGGGTATGATGGCCTTTCCTTTTGTCCTGTTTCCTGCAGGGCTGACTGCCATGCTTGGGAGAGAGAAAGGACTTCTTTGCCTGTATCTGGGACTGGATCTCCTCCTCCTCCCACTAAACTCCTGCTTCTCAGCACTTATTCCTGCAGGTCTCTTCTCCCCTGTTCTTCATGCTCCCCTTACCCCACTGTCTCCTACGAATGATTATCCTCAACCTCTGCTCATTTGTTTCCCAGATTCAATACCTTATAAAAACCTCTTGATCCTTTTTTTTAACATCTCTCACTTGTGTCATTCTCTCCATTCCCACAACCTCAACAACTGCTAGAGGTACTGCTTGACTTATCTCCAGGCTTTGAAATCTTCCTTGTGTAGGACTCTCTTATTACCTTCCTAAATTCTAGTTAACTCCCCTATTCAAAAAGCTTCAGGATCTACTCTTGCCTATTTGATAAGTTCACATTTCTTCTCTTACTAATTTTTATTGCTTCCATTCCCTCTATTCCCTAGTGTAATTCCTCCATTCTAATTAAATCTGTCTTTCTACACATCTATTCCCCTCTACCTGATATACACATAGAATGCTGAGTTCCAATGCTATGGCTAAAAACAGGGTGATCTCCCATCTACCATCTGCATTATGGGCTTACCCATACCCTTCATCACAAGCAACCTCTGACCTCCCAGAGAACAATGACTCCAGCATTAATGTGTAAACCTGAGACTCAGAACACAACCTACATGTGATTGAGAACCTTTTCCTGATGACCAACTCATATGTTCATGAAAGATACAGAAATGAAGAAGGCAAGGTTTCTATCCCAAGGAACATAAAGCCTAAGATAGATGATAAGACCAGAAAAATAATTATAATACCAAAATAGAAAAAAGTGAATGCCACCAGAAATCAGAGAAATCTGATGGGAAATATAGCTACACACTGGAATCATGGGAAAACGTTTTTTTAAATGGATGCCCAAGCCCCACCCAGGGGATCCAATTTAATGGTCTAAAGTGAGACTCAGGCATTGGTAATTTTTTTTTTTTGAGATGCAGTCTCACTCTGTTGCCCAGGCTGGAGTGCGGTGGTGCCATCTCGGCTCACTGCAAACTCTGCCTCCCGGATTCATGCCATTCTCCTGCCTCAGCCTCCCGAGTAGCTGGGACTACAGGCGCCCACCACCACGCCCGGCTAATTTTTTTGTATTTTTAGTAGAGACAGGGTTTCACCGTGTTAGCCAGGATAGTTTCGATCTCATGACCTCGTGATCCACCCGCCTCAGCCTCCAAAAGTGCTGGGATTACAGGCGTGAGCCACTGTGCCCTGCAGGCATTGGTAATTTTTAAGTCTTCCCAGATGCTACTAATGTGAAACCAGGATGAAGGACAGCTGGTCTAATAGGTAAAACTTAGACCTAAATTAATGATTATTAGCTGGGAGTATTGGAATTCTCTAGGGAAATTTTTCAGCATACATCAGCCTATACTTTCTTGGCTCTATTCATTAATGGCCTCCACCAAGAACTCAGTAATCCTGTTGAGAAACACAAGCTACATGGAAAAGCCACTTTATTTGAGATGTAAAATTATATGAAAAGCATTTTCAAATCATAAGGGGTAAAGGATGCTAAACCTTCTCTATGGTATATTTATGGATATGTTACTGATATGATTGTTCCAGAAATTGTATGAGATTCCTAGAAATTAAATATGTTATCAGCCATAATGTCACATACCACAGAAGTAACTAACTTTTTATGTGAGCTGTGTTATCACAATGAATTCTCATCAGAGTTTTAACCATAGTCATTTAAAATCTTTGTCATTCACAGACATTGTTTTTATTCTTCCTCAAAGCACTTCCAATCAGCTACAGTCCAAAATTGCTTCGTTTTCAAGGAGATTGATTGAAAAGATGCTGACAAGTACTCTTTAATAGAAGTTTCTGATAACTTTCAGATTATACCACTGGACTGTCTAAGAACTTCCAAAACTTTAACGAACAGGCTGATATCTTCATAAAATTCCCGGCCTATACCAAGCAGGAAAAACATTGATTTCATTGAAATAATTGGTAATAACGAGGATAATGTTTTTATGATTTTTATTTGAAAATTTGCTGATTCTTTAAATGGTTTGTTTTCTAGATTTATGGAATTTTCTCTTTTAATCTATCTATAGCTTATAGCAGTTCAATAAACTATACTTCTGGGAACGATAATTGAAATATTTACTTTTGCTCTCTACCTGACTGCCCCAGAATTGGGCAACTATTCATGAGTATTGATATGTTTATGGTAATACACATGTTTGCACAAGTGCAGTAACAATCTGCTCTCTTTGTAACAGGACACATTTGAAATCATTGGTTATAGTACCAAGGCTTTGACTGGGATGTTATATTTAAGAATATACATAGAATGAACCAATACGAACTGCAGGCAAAGTCTGAAGTCAGCCTTGGTTTGGCTTCCTATTCTCAAGAGTTTTGTGAAAGTTTAATCTGAGATTCCTTATAAAAACTTAGAGCCAAGAAAATTTTAAAAGGGAGCCTACAAGGTCCATTGCTACTCTAGCTGCACTTATGTAAAGAATCAGACCATGTTTGAAGAAACTCAACCTATTTTGCAAACAAACTTATTCTACTAAATTACCATTGGTAAAAATAGAGATGCCCATAGAGAGAAAAATTATGTGGAAAATAAAAACTGTAGTACACCTGTTATGAGATTGCAGCTCTGTTCATTGTTTCTGTGTTTTTATTATCCATCTGCAGACTGGACATTACCCTGAATTCTACTAGTTCCTCCAATTCCATTTCCTCCCATGGAATCACTAAGAGCAAGACCCACGCTGTTCCAGAAGCCCTATAAGCTGGAGGTGGACAACTTGACGTAAATTTCATGGGAAAATCCTTGGACCTGAAGCGTGAGCCACTCAGAGCTCAGCAAAATGTTCGATACCATAACGACAGCTGCTCAAACTGTAAACCAGGACAACAAGCTGATGACTTCCCACTGTGGACAGTTTTTCTCAAGATGTCAGAACAAGACTCCCCATCACGATGAGACTCTCACCCCTCTTAACCGTACTTGCTCATGCCTGCCTCTTTCACTTGGCAGGATAATGCAGTCATTAGAATTTCACATGTAGTAGCTTCTGAGGGTAACAACAGAGTGTCAGATATGTCATCTCAACCTCAAACTTTTACATAACATCTCAGGGGGAAATGTGGCTCTCTCCACCTTGCATACAGGGCTCCCAATGGAAATGAACACAGAGATATTGCCTGTGTGTTTGCAGAGAGGATGGTTTCTATAAAGAGGTAGGAAAGCTGAAATCATAGTAGAGTCCCCTTTAAATGCACATTGTGTGGATGGCTCTCGCTGTTTCCTAAGAGATACATTGTAAAACGTGACAGTAATACTGATTCTAGCAGAATAAAACATGTACCACATTTGCTAATACTGTTCTCTTAAAATAATTTTAAAAGAATGGGGTGGGCCCTCTGGGCCCTCCCATGTCTCCAGGCCAGGTCTCTGAACAGAATCCTCCATCTGCGGTAGCAATGCCTAAGAAGAGGACATGGACATGGTCCTGATATGCAGCCATCCCTGTACACCCTTCCCCTGCTGCAGGGCCATACCAGCCCAGGGCCCAAATCTTCAGCTGCAGAGCTGAGAGACAACATGGGATACCCAGCATTCCTTACCTTCTTCCAGTCCACTGCAGTGGCTACCGGCATGGCCCATTTACCCCTGAGGACACCCATCTGCTGACCCATAGTTTCTAAGAGTCAGACTTTCCTGGCTGCTCTGAGCCCCAGCTACTTTCACTCTGCTGAACCCTTCTTCTCTCCACAGGTATCATTGCCTTAGCAGACACCCTTCCGCTGCAGCTAACAGGTAAGCCAAGACCCAGACCCCAGAGGATAAACAAGGATTTCAAAACCTACTGTGTCCAATGGAGATGCCCATTTGTGGGCGGCAAGCCACCCAGGTGCTGAGGCAAGAGACCGAGGGCACGAGCTGTTCCAGTATAATAAAATATAAAACAAGAACAGTTATACCAGATATAGATCTTAGATATGACAATATAGGAATATCATTAATCATTAGCTGGTAGCAGTTACTCTTTATTCCAATATTATAATAATCCTCGCTCTATAATCATAACCTAGGAAAAGCCAGGCCATACAGAGAGAGGAGCTGAGGAGACATAGTGAGAAGTGACCAGAAGACAAGAGTGCGAGCCTTCTGTTGTGCCCAGACAGGGCCACTGGAGGGCTCCTTGGTCTAGCGGTAACGCCAGCGTCTGGGAAGACGCCCGTTGCCAAACAGACCATGGTCTAGAGGTAGCCTCAGTGTCAAGGAAAAACACCCGCTACTTAGCAGACTGGAAAAGGAAGTCTCCCTTTCCCTGGGGGAGTTTAAAGAAGACTCTACTCCTCCACCTCTTGTGGAGGGCCTGACATTACTCACGTCCACCCGCAGTTATCCAGAGGCCTAATCATCTCCCTGTGATGCTGTGCTTCAGTGGCCACACTCCTAGTCCGCCTTCATGTTCCACCCTGTACACTTGGCTCTGCCGTTTAGTTAGCGGTAGCAAATTAGTGAAAGTACTAAAAGTGCCTAATAAGCAGAAATAATGGTGTAAGCTCTCTCTCTCTCTCTCTTCTCTCTCTCTCTCTGCCTTGGCTGCCAGGCAGGGAAGGGCCCCCATCCAGTGGACACTTGACCCACGTGACCTTACCTATCACTGGAGATGGCTCACACTCCTTATCCTGCCCCTTTGTCTTGTATCCAATAAATATCAGAGCAGCCTGGCATTCGGGGCCACTACCGGTCTCTGCATCTGGGTGGTAGTCCTCCCCCAGGCCCACCTGTTTTTTCTTTTATCTCTTTGTCTTGTGTCTTTATTTCTACAATCTCTCGTCTCTGCACACGGGGAGAAAAACCCACCTACCTTGCGGGGCTGGTCCCTACACCCACTGTACAGAGACAAAGAAGTAGAGACATATTCAACTCGCCCAACAACACTGTATCCCAAAACACTGTCCTCTCTGCCCCTCATCATGGAATTCACTCTCTCTCACCAGGTGGGCGGGTGCTTCCAGGGTCTCACAACTACAAGAGGCAATGCACACTTTAACATACCACTTCAGCAAATAAAGTGGTGACAGTTTACCTGCTTACGTAAAGTTTCTTAAAAGGTTCTCCCAAATTTCCCCCTGAAGAAGACAGAAAAGGCTTTCCCAATTGTGAAACATTGGCCTCCCCACCTTTCAAAAAAGTACCCCTGAATAGCCGAAACAATCTTGCCAAAATAAATTGTAGGACTTGAACTTTCTTATTTGAAATCTCACAAAGGAGTAAAATTATTAAAACAGAAGCTGCTGGCAAAAGAATGGACATAAAGACAAATGGGATACAATTGAGAGTCTAGAAATGAACCCTCACAGTTATGGTCAATTACTCTTTGAAGAGGGTGTCAAGACAATTTAATGGAGGAGCAATTCTCCTTTCAAATGATAGTGCAGAAACAACTAGATAACCACATGCAAAACGGCGAATTTAGATAACTCTACCTCCCACCATATCAAACAATTCTCTAAAAAATTGATCGGTGAGTTAAATGTAAGACCTATAACCATAAAAACATCTTAAAATAGACATAGAGGTAAATGTTGATGACCTCAAATGTACAATGGATTCTTAGATATGATACAAAAGCATGAGAAACAAGAAAAAAAGATAAATTGGGCTTTATCAAGATGTGAGCCTTTTGTGCATCAAAGGAAATTATCAAGAAAATAATTAATAGACACAGAATGAGAGAAAATATTTGCAAACCACACACAGGCAGTTTTCATGTCCAGATAATATAAAGAACTAGCTACAACTCCATAACAAAAGGACAAACCATCCTATTTATAAAAAGACTCAAATAGACATTTCTTCAAAGATGATATACAATTAGTCAAGAAGGACATGAAAAGATACAAAACATCATTAGTCATTAGGAAAATACAAAGTCAAAGCTGCAATGAGACACCACATCACACCTACAAAACTGGCTACCATTCTGTTAAAATGGTAAATAACAAGTAGCAGCGTTATGTAGAATTTGGAATCCTCATACATTGCTGGTGAGAATATAAAAAGGTACAGCCATTAGGAGAAACAGTTTTGCTGTTCCTCAAAAAGCTAATCATAGAATTCTCACATGAAACAACATCCATTCCTAGGTATATACCCAAAGAATTAAATCCAGGGACTCAAAAAGCTACTTGCATGGGAATGTTGATTGCAGCATTATTCACAAAAGATAAAATATGAAAACAATCCAAGTGCTCATCAACACATGAATAAATAAATATGGTGACACATACAACAAAATGTTAATCTGCCATAAAGAGGAATGAAGCTCTGACACCCGCTGGAACATGCATGGACTTTGGAAACATTATGCTAAGTGAAATATGTCAGAAAAATAACATAATTGTATAATTACATTTATATGAAACATCAAGAATACGCAAATTCATAGAGACAGAATAGAGATGATCAAGGTCTAGGGTGGAACATACAGGGAGTTATTGTTTAAAAGATACAGAGTTTCAGTTTAAAATGATAAAATTTTCTAGGAAAAATAGTGGTGATGGTAATTTAACACTTTGTATGTGGTTAATTCCACTTGGTTGCACATTTTAAAGTGGTTAAAATAGCACATTATTCACAGAACTGTGAAAAATAGATTTCTATTATTTAATTCACCCAGGCTGAGGTGTCTGTTATGGCAGCTGAAGCCCATAAATACATCATCTGACCCAGTGTTTTCAATGAAACACATCAGTTTTTCAATCAAGTTAGCTGGAAGCTCCTGTCCCCAGGAGAACCAGAGGCCCCAAAACAAGAGCTCCAGCAGGGGCTCAGCCAGCACAGGTCCCATAGGGCAGCCTCAATGTCAGGCCCTGGATGGCATGTGAGGCCACAGCGATACAACCACAGCGTGAAAATGTAAGTATTTTTACTACTTACAGACACTGGGGAGCACTCGGCACACCTGGAGACCACAGACACAGAGGTCAGTGAGCCCAGGCAGAGAGGAGAGAAGAGACCGGTAAGCCAATGGCTTTATTAAGTCCAGGGTGTTATCTGACAGGTTTCCAGCAGGGATCTTTAATGGATGTGTTTAAAGCAAGCAGCAAACACTGGGATGAGGAGCTCACACTGTGACTGAGAGGTGGTCACTTTAAATGTGAGGGCAAATGTCAGAATGATCAGTTTAAAGAAAGCAGCTGGAGAGAGGGGAGCCCAGACACCAAGCAGGAGAGATGCCTCTAAGATTTTATCTCTGGCCACCAACTGGAGCCACTTGAAGCAGATACAGTATTGGAAACTGCCATGGTGACCAAGCCCTGCTTCTGATTTGAGGCAAATAAACTTACGCCTTAAAAAATGAATGCCAAGGCAGCATGACACTATGAGCATCATGACATCCAGGGACACCAGCAGGGTGTGGTGCTGTGCCCTGGAGTCAGAATCCTGGGTTCTGGTCCCTGGGAGTGAGAAAATGAAAATGACTTCTGCCTGCCCCCCTGACATTGATCTTCCCACCCTGCTGCTCCCTCTTCTGCTCCCAAGCCTACGTGCAGTGCTCAGCCCCAGACGTCACTGCCCCCAGGGTATAAACAGTGCCGCCTACTGCACACAAACACAAACTCACAGAAGGTGACAAAAATCTGCGTTTGGGACATCTGATTGTGAAACAGGGAGAACAGTGAACGTAGAGCCACAGAGACTGGGACTCACGGGGCTGGAAGGTGATGGAGCTGTAACATAACATATGTGTGACCTCGTGTGAAGTGTGCAGATCCATGCGGAATAAAACATGCAGCCTGGCCTGGGATTGCTGCCGTTCACACTTCCCTCCCTGTCCACCAGAGGGCGACAGAGTCCGTCCCAGCCTGGAGACTTCCCAGGGGATGCCAACCTCCCTCAGCAGAACCCACAGCCCAGCAGGGTCCACCCTCACCAGGGTCACTTCCGCCCAAGTCCTCAGCGCCCTCCATGCTCCCCACACGGACTCTGTCAGCTCCTCTCTGACCTGGCGGCCGCCAACCTAACACCACTCCCTCTGCAGGTAGCTCCTGCCCCACACACCTGCTCCTTCCCTGGGCCCAGCTAAAGGCATCTCCCAGGGCAGCGCTGGCACACGCGACGCCACACTGGGCGCTTTCCCCACATGACCTCCCTCCATCCTCATCAACTCTTTCTGTCACTGCTCCCTAAATGCCCGCCCCTGCTCCATCTGTCCTGTTCTCTGGGGCATCCCAGGCCAAGCCTAGCGCTGACACAGAACAGCGGCTGCCTGAGGGCCCACAGCCTCCCCGGGAATCAGCCAGGCACCCTGTGACCTGCCTGCCCGCTGCACCCTGGGGGGCTCACAGCGCGTGTGATGGTCACACAGAGGCACCATCCGGGATGTGGCCACCTACCCCCAGCTGTCCCTGGGGAAGACAGACCTCTCCTGTGTGCTTGCGGGGAGAAGGGGGGTGTTATTGCTCTTTGCTCCCAGAACACAACTCACCCCCACCCGCCCTCTCAGGTGTGAGCAACGTCCCCCCAGACAGGCTCTCTGGCCACTGCCTGTTCCTCCTCTACAGACAGCAGCTTGGCCAGGTCAAAACCCTCAGGACAGACCCCTGGGTATGTCAGCACACGGAGGGCTGAGCCCATCATGGCCACGGAGTAAGTCGGGATGAATCTCTCCAGCTCTGAACCCCAGCACTGTCCCAGGCTCCCCTTTCTGCGTCTCAATGAGTCATGTCCCGCGGGGTTCCTGGGTAACTCCCCACTTCCTCCTGCACCACAACGGGGAAGGTGTGGTGACCACAGGACAATCAGCTGGGCAGAGAAGAGAGGACCTCAAAGATGGTCAGGAAGAACATGAGAAACCCTGAGCTCCAGCTCAGCCGCCAGACCCCAGGGACCCATAGAGTGACCGAGAACTGTCCCTTTGACTATGGGACTCACAGCCCCCACTGAGCAACAAGCACAGGCCTCTCCTCCCAAGAGGCATGAGAGATTCACCCTGCACACCTCCAGGAAGGACAGTTTCCTCTGGGACACCCAGGTCCTGAATGTCCATCCTTGGAAGCTGCAGCCAAGCTAGACACGATTAGAGAAGGGAAGGGTCCCTCTCACCAGGCAACACACAGCTCACCCGCAGCACAATGGGGCATCACCGTGACAGGGACCTGGTGCAGCTGCAGCCTCCTGCACTGAAGGGGAGAGCCAGATGGGGATGAAAGAGGGCAAAGGGCGTGAATGTGCACCCCGACCCAGAGCCATGGGGACAGCAGGAGGCTGAGGCCCAGGACTGTGCTTGCCCAACCTGCAGGGTATGTGTGTGACTGTGTGGGTCTGTGTGTGTCTCTTCTGTGTGTGTGTGTGTGTGTGTCTGCACAAAGTGTGTGTTGAGGTTTGGTGAAAGAATCACTGCTGAGGGGGGGTGGAGCCAAGATGGCCGAATAGGAACAGCTCCGGTCTCCAGCTCCCAGCCCCAGTGACACAGAAGACGGGTGATTTCTGCATTTCTGCTTGAGGTACTGGTTTCATCTCACTAGGGAGTGCCTAACAGTGGGTGCAGGACAGTCGGTGAAGCGCACTGTGCGCGAGCCGAAGCAGGGCGAGGCATTGACTCACTCGGGAAGCGCAAGGGGTCAGGGAGTTCCCTTTCCTAGTCAAAGAAAGGGGAAGCAGACGGCACCTGGAATATCGGGTCAGTCCCACCCTAACTGCGCTTTTCCAACGGGCCTGGAAAACGGCACACTAGGAGATTGTGTCCCACACCTGGCTCGGAGGGTCCTATGCCCACGGAGTCTCGCTAATTGCTAGCACAGCAGTCTGAGATCAAGCTGCGAGGCGGCAGCGAGGCTGGGGGAGGGGCGCCCGCCATTGCCCAGGCTTGCTTAGGTAAACAAAGCAGCCAGGAAGCTCGAACTGGGTGGAGCCCACCACAGCTCAAGGAGGCCTCCCTGCCTCTGTAGGCTCCACCTATGGGGGCAGGGCACAGACAAACAAAAACTCTGCAAGAACTTCCACAGACTTAAATGTCCCTGTCTGACTGACAGCTTTGAAGAGAGTAGTGGTTCTCCCAGCACGCAGCTGGAGATCTGAGAACAGTCAGACTGCCTCCTAAAGTGGGTCCCTCACCCCTGAGCAGCCTAACTGGGAGGCACCCCCAGTAGGGACAGACTGACACCTCATTCAACCCGGTACTTCTCTGAGACAAAACTTTCAGAGGAACTATCAGACAGCTGAATTTGTGGTCTCACGAAAATCTGCTGTTCTGCAGCCACCGCTGCTGACACCCAGCCAAACAGGGTCTGGAGTGCACCTCTAGTAAACTCCAACAGACCTGCAGCTGAGGGTCCTGTCTGGTAGAAGGAAAACTAACAAACAGAAAGGACATCCACACCAAAAACCCATCTGTACATCACCATCATCAAAGACAAAAAGTAGATAAAACCACAAAGATGGGGAAAAAACAGACCAAAAAAACTGGAAACTCTAAAAAACAGAGCACCTCTCCTCCTCCAAAGGAACGCAGTTCCTCACCAGCAACGGAACAAAGCTGGATGGAGGATGACTGTGATGAGTTGAGAGAAGAAGGCTTCAGACGATCAAACTACTCTGAGCTACGAGAGGAAATTCAAAACAACAGCAAAGAAGTTAAAAACTTTGAAAAAGAATTAGAAGAATGGATAACTAGAATAACCAATGGAGAGAAGGGCTTCAAGGAGCCGATGGAGCTGAAAGCCAAGTTTCGAGAACTACGCGAAGATTGCAGAAGCCTCAGTAGCAGATGCGATCAACTGGAAGAAAGGGTATCGCTGATGGAAGATGAAATGAATGAAATGAAAAGAGAAGGGAAGTTTAGAGAAAAAAGGATAAAAAGAAATGAACAAAGCCTCCAAGAAATTTGGGACTATGTGAAAAGACCAAACCTACGTCTGATTGGTGTACCTGAAAATGATGGGGAGAATGGAACCAAGTTGGAAAACACTCTGCAAGATATTATCCAGGAGAACTTCCCCAATCTAGCAAGGCAGGCCAGCATTCAGATTCAGGAAATACAGAGAACGCCACAAAGATACTCCTCGAGAAGGGCAACTCCAAGACACATTATTGTCAGATTCACCAAAGTTGAAATGAAAGAAAAAATGTTAAGGGCAGCCAGAGAGAAAGGTCGGGTTACCCACAAAGGGAAGCCCATCAGACTAACAGCTGATCTCTCAGCAGAAACTCTACAAGCCAGAAGAGAGTGGGGGCCGATATTCAACATTCTTAAAGAAAAGAATTTTCAACCCAGAATCTCCTATCCCGCCAAACTAAGCTTCATAAGTGAAGGAGAAATAAAACACTTTACAGACAAGCAAACGCTGAGTGATTTTGTCACCACCAGGCCTGCCCTAAAAGAGCTCCTGAAGGAAGCACTAAACATGGAAAGGAACAACCGGTACCAGCCACTGCAAAAACATGCCAAATTGTAAAGACCATCGAGACTAGGAAGAAACTATAGCAACTAACGAGCAAAATAACCAACTAACATCATAATGACAGGATCAGATTCACACATAACAATATTAACGTTAAATGTAAATGGGCTAAATGCTCCATTCAAAAGACACAGACTGGCAAACTGGATAAGGAGTCAGGACCCATCAGTGTGCTGTATTCAGGAAACCCATCTCACATGCAGAGACACACATAGACTCAAAATAAAGGGATGGAGGAAGATCTATCAAGCAACTGGAAAACAAAAAAGGCAGGGGTTGCAATCCTAGTCTCTGATAAAATAGACTTTAAACCAACAAAGATCAAAAGAGACAAAGAAGGCCATTACATAATGGTAAAGGGATCAATTCATCAAGAAGAGCTAACTATCCTAAATATATATGCACCCAACACAGGAGCACCCAGATTCATAAAGCAAGTCCTGAGTGACCTACTAAGGGACTTAAACTCCCACACAATAATAATGGGAGATTTTAACACCCCACTGTCAGCATTAGACAGATCAACGAGACAGAAAGTTAACAAGGATATCCAGGAATTGAACTCAGCTCTACATAAAGTGGACCTAATAGACATCTACAGAACTCTCCACCCCAAGTCAACAGAATATACATTTTTTTCATCACCACACCACACCTATTCCAAAATTGACCACATAGTTGGAAGTAAAGCTCTCCTCAGCAAATGTAAAAGAACAGAAATTATAACAAACTGTCTCTCAGACCACAGTGCAATCAAACTAGAACTCAGGATTAAGAAACTCACTCAAAACCGCTCTACTACATGGAAACTGAACAACCTGCTCCTGAATGACTATTGGGTACATAATGAAATGAAGGCAGAAATAAAGATGTTCTTTGAAACCAACGAGAACAAAGACACAACATACCAGAATCTCTGGGACACATTCAAAGCAGTGTGTAGAGGGAAATTTATAGCACTAAATGCCCACAAGAGAAAGCAGGAAAGATCCAAAATTGACTCCCTAACATCACAATTAAAAGAACTAGAAAAGCAAGAGCAAACACATTCAAAAGCTAGCAGAAGGCTAGAAATAACTAAAATCAGAGCAGAACTGAAGGAAATAGAGACACAAAAAACCCTTCAAAAAATTAATGAATCCAGGAGCTGGTTTTTTGAAAAGATCAACAAAATTGATGGACCGCTAGCAAGACTAATAAAGAAGAAAAGAGAGAAGAATCAAATAGATGCAATAAAAAACGAAAAAGGGGATATCACCACCGATCCCACAGAAATACAATCTACCATCAGAGAATACTACAAACACCTCTATGCAAATAAACTAGAAAATCTAGAAGAAATGGATAAATTCCTCGACAAATACACCCTCCCAAGACTAAACCAGGAAGAAGTTGAATCTCTGAATAGACCAATAACAGGTTCTGAAATTGTGGCAATAATCAATAGCTTACCAACCAAAAAGAGTCCAGGACCTGATGGATTCACAGCCGAATTCTACCAGAGGTACAAGGAGGAACTGGTACCATTCCTTCTGAAACTATTCCAATCGATAGAAAAAGAGGGAATCCTCCCTAACACATTTTATGAAGCCAACATCGTCCTGATACCAAAACCTGGCAGAGACATAACCAAAAAAGAGAATTTCAGACCAATATCCTTGATGAACATTGATGCAAAAATCCTCAATAAAATACTGTCAAACCGAATCCAGCAGCACATCAAAAAGCTTATCCACCATGATCAAGTGGGCTTCATCCCTGGGATGCAAGGCTGGTTCAACATATGCAAATCAATAAATGTAATCCAACATATAAACAGAACCAAAGACAAAAACCACATGATTATCTCAATAGATGCAGAAAAGGCCTTTGACAAAATTCAACAACCCTTCATGCTAAAAACTCTCAATAAATTAGGTATTGATGGGACGTATCTCAAAATAATAAGAGCTATCTATGACAAACCCACAGCCAATATCATACTGAATGGGCAAAAACTGGAAGCATTCCCTCTGAAAACTGGCACAAGACAGGGATGCCCTCTCTCACTGCTCCTGTTCAACATAGTGTTGGAAGTTCTGGCCAGAGCAATCAGGCAGGAGAAGGAAATAAAAGGTATTCAATTAGGAAAAGAGGAAGTCAAATTGTCCCTGTTTGCAGATGACATGATTGTATATCTAGAAAACCCCACTCTCTCAGCCCAAAATCTCCTTAAGCTGATTAGCAACTTCAGCGAAGTCTCAGGATACAAAATTAATGTACAAAAATCACAAGCATTCTTGTACACCAATAACAGACAAACAGAGTGCCAAATCATGAGTGAACTCCCATTCACAATTGCTTCAAAGAGAATAAAATACCTAGGAATCCAACTTACAAGGGATGTGAAGGACCTCTTCAAGGAGAACTACAAACCACTGCTCAATGAAATAAAAGAGGATACAAACAAATGGAAGAACATTCCATGCTCATGGGTTGGAAGAATCAATATCGTGAAAATGGCCATACTGCCCAAGGTAATTTATAGATTCAATGCCATCCCCATCAAGCTACAATGACTTTCTTCACAGAATTGGAAAAAACTACTTTAAAGTTCATATGGAACCAAAAAAGAGCCCGCATCGCCAAGTCAATCCTAAGCCAAAAGAACAAAGCTGGAGGCATCACGCTACCTGACTTTAAACTATACTACAAGGCTACAGTAACCAAAACAGCATGGTACTGGTACCACAACAGAGACATAGATCAATGGAACAGAACAGAGCCCTCAGAAATGATGCCGCATAGCTACAACTATCTGATCTTTGACAAACCTGACAAAAACAAGAAATGGGGAAAGGATTCCCTATTTAGTAAATGGTGCTGGGAAAACTGGCTAGCCATATGTAGAAAGCTGCAACTGGATCCCTTCCTTACACCTTATACAAAAATTAATTCAAGATGGATTAAAGACTTATATGTTAGACCTAAAACCATTAAAATCCTACAAGAAAACCTAGGCAATACCATTCAGGACATAGGCGTGGGCAAGGACTTCATGTCTAAAACACCAAAAGCAATGGCAACAAAAGCCAAAATCGACAAATGGGATCTCATTAAACTAAAGAGCTTCTGCACAGCAAAAGAAACTATCATCAGAATTAACAGGCAACCTACAGAATGGGAGAAAATTTTTGCAACCTACTCATCTGACAAAGGGCTAATATCCAGAATCTATAATGAACTCAAACAAATTTACAAGAAAAAAACAAACAACCCCATCAAAAAGTGGGCAGAGGACATGAACAGACACTTCTCAAAAGAAGACATTTATGCAGCCAGAAAACACATGAAGAAATGCTCATCATCACTGGCCATCAGAGAAATGCAAATCAAAACCACAGTGAGATACCATCTCACACCAGTTAGAATGGCCATCATTAAAAAATCAGGAAACAACAGGTGCTGGAGAGGATGTGGAGAAATAGGAACACTTTTACACTGTTGGTGGGACTGTAAACTAGTTCAACCATTGTGGAAGTCAGTGTGGCGATTCCTCAGGGATCTCGAACTAGAAATACCATTTGACCCAGCCATCCCATTACTGGGTATATACCCAAAGGACTATAAATCATGCTGCTATAAAGACACATGCACACGTATGTTTATTGCGGCACTATTCACAATAGCAAAGAGTTGGAACCAACCCAAATGTCCAACAACGATAGACTGGATTAAGAAAATGTGGCACATATACACCATGGAATACTATGCAGCCATAAAAAATGATGAGTTCGTGTCCTTTGTAGGGACATGGATGAAACTGGAAAACATCATTCTCAGTAAACTATCGCAAGGACAAAAAACCAAACACCGCATGTTCTCACTCATAGGTGGGAATTGAACAATGAGAACTCATGGACACAGGAAGGTGAACATCACACTCCGGGGACTGTTGTGGGGTGGGGGGAGGGGGGAGGGACAGCATTAGGAGATACACCTAATGCTAAATGACGAGTTAATGGGTGCAGGAAATCAACATGGCACATGGATACATATGTAACAAACCTGCACATTGTGCACATGTACCCTAAAACCCTAAAGTATAATAAAAAAAAAAAAAAAAAAAAAAAAAAAAAGAATCACTGCTGAAAAAGGCAGAGGCCTCTACAATTCCCAGGGACCTGAAACATAGACAAAAGGAAAAACAGAAGGAGGGACAAGGAGGCAGGACTGAGAGAGGAGGGGACAGAGAGGTGTCCTGGGCCTGACCCCGCCCATGAGCCTGAGAAGTGCTCCTGCACCGGGAAGACGCTCAGTGCAGAAGGAGGAAGGACAGCACAGCTGACAGCCGTGCTCAGGAAGCTTCTAGATCCTAGGCTTATTCCACAGAGGAGGACATGCAGGCAGCAGAGACCATGGGGTCCCTCTCAGCCCCTCCCTTCACACAGCGCATCACCTGGAAGGGGCTCCTGCTCACAGGTGAGGAGAGAACTTCCTGGGAGAGGACAGGAGGAGGAAGCAGAGTCACTGGATGGGGTCTCCTGGAGAGGATGGGGTTCCAAAAAATAAAGGAAGCCAGCACTTTGGGAGGCTGAGGTGGGTGGATCATGAGATCAGGAGTTCAAGATCAGTCTGGCCAACACAGTGAAGCCCTGTCTCTACTAAAAATACAAAATATTAACCAGGTATGGTGGTGTGCTCCTGTAATCCTAGCTACTCGGGAGGCTGAGGCAGGAGAATCACGTGAACCCGGGAGGCAGAAGTTGCAGTGAGCCGAGATAGCGCCACTGCACGCTGGCCTGGGCGACAATACGAGACTCCATCTGAAGAAAAAAAAAAAGGAAAAAAGAAAAGAAAGGAAAGAAGGCTCTGTTGGAGCCTCAATAGGGGAAAATACACCAGAGAGGGACAGGGGTCAAAACAGGAAAGCCACATTGTACCGGAATTGGTAAGAGGTAGGAAAATCTTAAGTGTTCTGTTTTCCTGATTAATCATCCTGGGCCACCACATTTTCAAAAATGATAATAACAACTGTATCAGATGACACTTCAAATAAAAATATAAACAGGGCATGAAACACTGTCCTCAGCAAAAAACCTCACAATTGGGGAAGGGGGGAAAAACACCCAGAGTGTGGAGGGCCCTGAGAACTCTCACATCTACAGGAGTCTGTAGCCTGTTCTAGGCACTGGGGTGCAACCAGGATCACAAAAGTCCCTGTCCTCACGGAGCTCACGCTGTCATGGGGAGGAAGACAGACATGCAAAGAGATCTAGAATGTGAGGTCAGGTGTTGACAAGAACCCTGGACGGAGCAGAACAGGGAAAGGTCAGAAAGGGAAGACCCAGGTTCTCTGAAGGAGGTGTCAGGAAAGAAGTCTAAGGATGCTCTGATGTGAGCAGGACCTGGGGGCAGTGTGGAGGGGGCCGTGCGGATCCCTGGGGAAGAGGATTCCAAACAGAAAAATGACAAGGTCAGAAGTGTTGAAGGAATGGGGGTCATGCTGCTGACACTGACCTAGTAGGACAGTAGGACACACACACATACACACAGACAAACACACATGCCCTTTTGTGTGTGTGTGTGTGTGTGTGTGTGTGTGTCTTCAAGGCTGAGGATTGAAGAGACCTTCTCAGGACCCAGGGCCCCATCTTTTCACCCCAATACATAGGTCTTAATATTAACTGATGCTCTCTCTACCTCCTAGCATCACTTTTACACTTCTGGAACGCACCCACCACTGCCCAATTCACGATTGAAGTCCAGCCACTCAAAGTTTCCGAAGGGAAGGATGTTCTTCTACTTGTGCACAATTTGCCGGAGAATCTTGCTGGCTACTTCTGGTACAAAGGGGAAATGACGGACTTCCACCATTACATTACATCATATGTAGCAGACCGTCAAATAATTACATCTGGGCCTGCATACGCTGGACGAGTAACACTATATTCCAATGCATCCCTGCTGATCAAGAATGTCACCCGGGAGGACGCAGGATCCTACACCTTAGAAATCATAAAGCGAGGTGATGAGACTACAGGAGTAACTGGACATTTCACCGTCACCTTATACTGTGAGTGATTCCACATGATCCCTGGGTGTTGGGGGGCAGGGGTCATTTCTACTTCACACACACAGGATTGTCAGGCATGGACTGTGCCTGTGTCCTTCTCTGCAATATGTCCCATGCTGGGGTTTGGGCATTTAGTGCAGGACACACACAGAGGAGACAAATTTCAACAGATCAGAATTCCTTTCCCGCATCCAGACCCTGCAGACACTTGCTGCAGAGGAAGGACAGTCTGATGGGGGGACTCAGCAGCAGAAGATCAGTCTCAGCCAAGCTCCTCATGCCCTCTTCATAAATTTCACCCTGAGAAAGACCCTGGAGAAATGAGTAGGGCTTGGCCTGAGGGGCCCCCTGAGATACTCTCAGAGAAGCTCAGCCCTAGAAGCCTCAACCCCAGACCCCTGTCCCTAAATCCTTACTCCAGATAAAGCTGAGGAGCCTGTGCCAGGGCTGGGCTGTGGCTTCTTCGGCAGGGCTTACTGGGACCAAAGATTTACCAGCTGTCTGAGGACTGTGTCTCCTGGAGCTGCTCACCAGCCAGGGCTCAGCCCTCAGAGCCTCAGCTGGGCAAGGACAGAGCTTTCTTCACCTGAGACTCAGAGTGGAGAGGACAGAAAGACAAGCTTTGTAGACCATCAGCCAACTGCCTTGGGAGGCTTAGGACAGTCCCTAGAAAGTCTAATGTCCCCAGAAGCAGAAACAGAAGAGAGAAGATGTACCTGGTAGCAGCTTGTCCACAGGGATCTGATCTAAAGGTGCTTTCTCATGGAAGCAAATTAATACTAAATGCTGTTTGTGTGAACACCTCTACTGTGCCAAGCATTAGGTCAGGTGACTGTGAATAATATAAAATTTATTCACAGATAGCATGAAAAGCCACAGTCCATTTGACATTTAGCTTATGTGACTGAGAGAATTCTGAGGCACAGGAAGGCACAGTCACTGAACCAGAGTCACACAAACAGAAAGGGGAGATCAGGGTCACATGACGTCTGTCTGCAGCCACAGGCCCATCCTCTCCTCCACCAGAAGTGAGGGCTTGCTGGGTTACAAAGACCCCATAGTCATTTATTGGCTCAAATCCTCTCTTCTTAGGCATCCAAACCTCAGAGGAGTGAGAGCAAATGGTCAGCTGAGTAGTCTGTACCCCAGAACTAAATCACCTGCCTCAACCGTCAGAATCTCTGCAAAAAAAAATGTCCAGGCCTCCCCCATAGATCTTCACCCCCATCACTGAACCTGAAATCCTGTGTTTCCCAAAGTGTCCATGTCACTGTCATGAGAGGATCAAGGAGAGGACCTTGTTTTCTTTCCTCACTCACACCCTGCACTAGCACAGGCCCAGTGAGAGAGACACACTCAGGAGCTCTCACATAACAAATGAAGGAATCGAATGAAGAATCGAATGATCCAAAACCTCTTTAGAGACTGGATCTTGGATGCAGAATCCTAGGAGGTTCTAGCCACACCTGTCCCTTGTCCTTCAGAGGCTGACACCCATGTTTCATCCCCCCACTACCTCTTGCCCCTAAAGCCACCCCACCTCGTGTAACTCTGAAGCTCTTTGGCCACCGGAGGGTTCTCAGGGCTCCTTGGTCCTGGACAGTGGAACTGGGGGCACCTGGTCCCTGGGGTCTCTGAAGTCAGTGTAGCCCTCACTGCTCACTGCCATGGTGTCTCTGCCTCTCTCTGCTTCTCCGTGTCCCTCATCTTCCTCCCACTTCATTCTGACTGGCAAGCCCTGTCCTGCACAGCTTCTTCCTCCACCCCTAGGCCTTCCCAGACACTCCCTCTAACTAGGCTGGCTGTTCTGTTCCCTTCCCGCTAATACTGTGGCCTGGCCCACCTCCCAGGAAATAGGAAAGGTGCAGAAATCACTGGAGTTGCCACTCCTGCCAGGCTTCATCTCGAGCCAATGTCCCAGGTCACTAAGAGAATGACCTTCCACTGTATTCCCATCCAGGGCTCTTTCCCTTTGTGAGGCTGACCTGTGGACAAGACCATGGGACAGGGATAGGCAGTTCCTCCATCCACTCTTAGAATTGCCAGACAAGTTCTTCTGGCCTCCTGCACACGGACACACACAAAATTTTATCGAAATTGTGATTTGTAGTAAAGAAAGATTTTAAGGACTCCAAGTCTGCGATACAGGAGGATGGAGGTTTATTATTCCTCAAATCAGCCTCCCCGGTTGATCAGGGGTTAGAGATTTTCAAGGATAGTTTCAGGGGCACAGGACTAAAAAATGAGTACTGCTGATTGTTTGGTGATGGAATCATGCGGGCGGAGGGAAATGATCTGTTTGTGCTTGAATCTGCCTCTAGGTAGGGACCACATGACTGGCTGAGCCATTAGTCATAGGTATGGATGAGGTCAGCCGGTTGCCAGAATGCAAAACAATGAGAAACATCTCAAAAGACCAATCTCACGTTCTACAATAGTGATGTTATCTACAGGAGCAATTAGTTACACATTTTGTAAACTCTGGCCAAATGACATTTGAGCAGTCAGGGATTATAGAAACTGTGCCTACATTTTAGCAGAATTCAGCTCCCTCCTATCATCTTAACCTCATGGTCTTTCAGTAGTTTTACAAAGGCAGTCCCTGGGCAAAGTAAGGGTGTTAGTTTTATGGAGGAACTATTCTCATTCCTGCTTCAAAGTTAAACCATAAACTAAATTCCTCCCAAGGTTAGCCTGGCCTATGCCCAGGAATGAGTGAGGACAGCCAGCCTGAGACTAGATGCCAGATGGAGTCAGCCATGCTAGTTTGCTGTCACTGTTGTAATCTTTGCACTGACTCACCAGGGTGTCAGGGGCTGGACAGTGCTGCAGTCCCCAAAGCCCATGGGCTTATTTCACCCGTTTGACTCGTGACTCCATCCTCAACCTGCTATGGAGCTCACATTCTCTGGTCACTTCCTGGAGACTTCTGGCTTCCTGTCAGGCAGATAACAAGCTTGAAATTTGTCACTCGGTTCTAACACTAAGTAAAAAGCTGAACAAACTCAAAAGTTAACAACTCGCTAAAATCCCTCAGAGATGGCTGGGCACAGTGGCTCATGCCTGTAATCCCAGCACTTTGGGAGGCCGAGGTGGGCACAAAGTCAGGAGACAGAGATCACCCTGGCTAACATGGTGAAACCCCATCTCTAATAAAAATACAGAAAATTAGCCAGGCGTGGTGGCGGGTGCCTGTAGTCCCAGCTACTTGGGTGGCCGAGGAAGGAGAATGGCGTGAACCCCGGAGGCGGAGCTTGCAGTAAGCTGAGATCATGCCACTGCACTCCAGCCTGGGCGACAGAGCGAGACTGTGTCTCAGAAAAAAAAAATTGCTGTTAGAAAACGAAGAATGCTTTTGATGCTTACTGGTAGACTACACACAGCTGAGGAAAGAATCCCTAGCTTGAGGATGTGTCAATAGAAACTTCCAAAACTGAAACAGGAAAGTTCAAAAAGAGTGGGGAAAAAAAAGTGGAACAACATATTCAATTTCATTTTTAATATTTTGCTTTGACAATAGAAATTTTTAAATTTTGTAGTTGAGGGACAACTACAAAGGCTGTAACATTCATGTAATGGGAATACTGGTGGTTTTAGGGACCAGTTGGAGGTCACCAGGTGGGTGCTATCTGATGGTTTTACTGCCTGTGCAACATACAACTGTTTCCTCATGACGATGCCGTTGTCACACGTTGGAGTTCTTCGTGTGGGGAGACACACGAGCCATTGGCATCTCACTTAGATTCTTCCTAATTCACACAAACTTACACTCTAGTGGTGTTTCCTGAGCTTAAGAGAAAATGAAGAAAGCATTTCACATACCTGTTTTGGGGTCCTCCCCATTTTTCCTAACTCTGCACAGAAATTAGAAGTAGGGAGTTCTTTCTATATTTACTAACATAACACACATCGCTTCTTTTAATTTGGCATCATTCCTCCCTTTATGTAATTGACGCACTGACCAGTTCTGTCCTTTTAGCGGGACTCTCTCTACTTAAGGAGTTGCTAATTTCAAATCACCTTTGGCATCTTCCTTTGAGCATCATGTGATCCTGCTGGAATTCATGGCACACCTAAACCTTATTTTGATCTCAAGAGAAATACTACTACCAGCAATTGATCTTAGATGTTTGAACCATCAGTAAAAATTTCCACTTAAGAAAACATTTTCATGTTTCCTCCAAATGTATTTTTTGTTATTAGAGTGAGAACATAACATGAGGTCTAAACTCCTGATAACATTTTATGGGAAAATTCCAGTATTACAAATTGAGCATCCCAAATCCAGAAATCCAAAATCTGAAATGCTCCAAAACTCAACACTTCTGACCACTGATGTGATGCTAAAAAGAAGTGCTCACTGGCGCATTTTGGATTTTAAATTTTTCAGATTTGGGATGCTAAACCAGTACATATACTGCAAATATTCCAAAATAAAAAAATGAGAAATCCAAAACACTTGGTTTGAAGCTTTCTGCATAAGGAGCACTTTATCTGTGTGAACTATAGGCATGAGGCTGTACATGAGATCTCTAGAACCTCCTCATCCTGCATAACTGAAACCGCACACCCACGGAACAACGCCCTATTCCCCTGATCCCAGCTCCTGGAAACTACTATTCTACTCTCTGATTCACTCTGGAATCCACTGATATGAGGTACATGAGTAGTCAAACTCAGAGTCACAGAGTAGAATGTCTAATGAGAGAAAGTATCTGCAAGACTTCTTCCCAAATATTGGTCTAAATCCACCAAACACATATGGTCCATGACGGCCAGACTTCCATCATCAGTTCATGTTTGCCCTTTCCACCAGTCAGTTCTGCATTTGCAAACATCCTCATGTATTTCTAGAAAGATCCACATGGTTCTCACCTGCCCTCTACAGGGGGAGGGGAGCATCATGGACCCAGAACAGGGAACATGGTCTTGGTCCAAAGCTATCAGCTCTTGCCTGTCCCCTTCACTCTTTGTAGTCATTCCTTGGACTCTCCTCTATCTTTAGAGGTCACTGGCTCAAGCCAGTCACTATGAGACACCTGGGAAAACTGCCCCACCTTGTGGCTCCACTGCCTGATGACTGAACTGACCTCCAGGCTTCATTCTGGTCTCCTCTGTGTTATTTCTGCTGAAGTACCCAGTCCCAGGCCAGGCTTTCCAGTACCCAAAGGGTTTAAGGACAATGGGAAGTTCCATCATCCATCTCTAGGATGTCCTTGGAAAGGGAAGCTGCAGAGAAAACATACCTCGGGGGGCAAAGTAATACTGAAACTAAGAAGATTCCAGCACTGCATGCTCCAAGTGAGGAACACAAGGTGGGACAGGCAGGCAGTTGGAGACGGAGGGACTCACAGAGGCACCAGGGTCTGTGACTGCTGGTCCTGTGTCTTTCCATGACCCAATGCTGCTGCTCAATTCACACTTAAGAAAGTCTGTGCTTCTCCCACATAAAGCAGGCAGCCTCACAATCTCGAGTCCTCAGATTGCCATGCATCTGTCTTGTAACACACACACCTGCCATGGGCTTTTAAGGACTTGGGTGGACTGAGAGGTGGGAAATGCCAAATCTGATTGAAAAACGCCTTTGGAGGAATGAAAGTTGCCACACACGGCAATCTTGTCTCTGTTTTCTGCACAGTGGAGACTCCCAAGCCCTCCATCTCCAGCAGCAACTTAAACCCCATGGAGGCCATGGAGGTTGTGATCTTAACCTGTGATCCTGAGACTCCGGATGCAAGCTACCTGTGGTGGATGAATGGTCAGAGCCTCCCTGTGACTCACAGGTTGCAGCTGTCCAGAAGCAACAGGACCCTCTTTATATTTGGTGTCACAAAGTATATTGCAGGACCCTATGAATGTGAAATACGGAACCCAGTGAGTGCCAGCCGCAGTGACCCAGTCACCCTGAATCTCCTCCGTGAGTATCTTCTGTTCCTCTGGGAGCCAGGCTGCCATCCCAAATACACATGGCCAGAGGCCAGGCCTCTCAGTCCCTCTCAGGTCCAAGTACAGAGAACTTTACCCCTGGACATCAGAGCTGGCCATGACTTTCTGCCCCAGGCAAACCAGAGTAGGCCTCGGCTTGATCAACAATAGGAGAAAAGAGGCTGCTCCTGTCATGGAGACTCAGGGTCCACAGCTTGTGATGGGAGAAACAGGTGAATGTCTCAGGCTCCAGATCAGTGAACACAGCGGGGATTTGGCTGGGACTTCAGTGTTGCCACTTGGCTCACAGGGTCACTGTGGCCCTTCCACAGACCAGGAGTTTCCCTTCCCTCTGACAATATCAACTGTGACTTTATTCTCTTTGCTCCAGATGGTCTGGATGCCCCCACCATTTCTTCCTCATATACCTATTACCATACAGGGAAAGTCCCCAAGCTCTCCTGCCTCACAGACTCTCACCCACTGGCAGAGCATTCTTGGCTGATTGATGGGAAGGTCCAGCAATCAGCACAAGTGTTCTTTATCTCCCAAATCACTAAAACATACAGAGGGGTCTATGTCTGTTTCATCCATAACTCAGCCACTGGTGGAACAAATCTCATAATCAAGAGCATCATAGTCCCTGGGAAGTGGATCCCTGGAGCATTGGCAATATGTTTTCCAGTGCAGTCTATCTAGCTATCAGGGAAGAGCCACCTGCCCTCTGCAAAGGGAGAGGCAAAATAAAAAAACCAGGACAGGGAATATGTTTCTGCTCCAAAACCACTAGCTTTTGCCTGTCCCCTTCACTCTTTCTAGATCATTCTTTAGACTATACACTAACAGTGAACAATCTGAAAGGAAATTAAGGAAAGAATTTCAATTCACATTAACATCAAAGGAATAAAATATTTTGGAATAAGTTTAACCAAAAAGGTCAAATGATTATACCCTGAATACTACAAAACATTGCTGAAAGAAATTAAAGACGATATCAATATATGGAAAGACACTTCATTTTCATGGATTGGAAGAATCAATATTGTTAGAAAGACAATACTACTCAAAGTGAGTTGCAGATTCAATGCAACCCCTACCAGAATCCCAGTAACATTTTTTGCAGAATTAGAAAATTCTGTCCTAAATCTGACCTGACAGGCTCTTATTAATGACTGCCACAACAGAAACACTGAGAAAAAGATGCAACCATGAAAAGGTGGAAAGCTCTGATGACACAGAAAATAGCAATCAGCCTTTCTTGCATCCCGCAGCCTTCAAAAATATATGAGTGCAGCATGGCCAGTATGGAATTGACCGAAAACTAATCACCAAGCTAGAAACGTGGTGAGAAAAAAAAAAAGGGCAATAATATATTTGGCT
Organism: Nomascus leucogenys; assembly: GCF_006542625.1. NCBI lineage: Eukaryota > Metazoa > Chordata > Mammalia > Primates > Hylobatidae > Nomascus > Nomascus leucogenys. Next base: position 86,528,009 of record NC_044397.1, on the reverse strand, counting down.
TATCAACTCCCACTTTTGCCTACTAATCTGATGCTGAAAAGAAATGCTCACTGAAGCATTTTAGATTTTGAATCTTTCAGATTTGGGATGCTAAGCCAGTAAGTATATGACAAATATTTCAGAGTGAAAAAATATCAGAAATCCAAACACTTTTTGTCCTAAGTCTTATGCAGAAGAAGTACTCAATCTGTGTGAACTATAGGCATCAAGCTGTACAGCAGAGCTCTAGAACCTCCCCACCTTGCATAACTGAAACTTCACAGCCATGAACAACTTCTGATTCTCCCCACTCCCAGCTCCTGGCAACCAGCAGTCTCTTCTCATATTCACTCTGGAATCCACTTACATGACGTCCCTAGAGTAGTCGAACGCATGGAATCAGAGAGTAGAATGTCCAATGAAAGAAAATATTTCTAAAACTTCTCTCCAAATTTGTCTCATATCCATCAAACACACATGGCCCATGAGGACCGGATTTCCACCAGTTCATTCCCACCCATTCCACCAGTCAGCTCTGCATTTGCAAATGTCCACATGTATTTCTGGGAAGATCCACATGGTCCTCACCTGCCCTCTGCAGGAGAGGAAACTTAAGGAACCCAGGACAGGGAACATGGTTCTGCTCCAAAGCCACCAGTTCTTGCCTGTCCCCTTCACTCTTTCTAGATCATTCCTTGCACTCTGCTCTATCTTTAGAGGTCACTGGCTCAAGTAAGCCATCATGAAACACCTGCAAAAAACTGCCCCACCTTGTGCCTCCACTGCCTGATGACTGAACTGACCTCTAGGCTTGACTCTGGTCTCCCCTGTGTTATTTCTGCTGAAACATCCAGTCCTAGCCCATGCTGCTCAGTATCTTCAGGGTTTCAGGACACTGGGAAGTCCCATTATTACTCATCTCTAGAATGTCCTTGGAAATGGAAGCTTCAGAGAAATCATATCTAGGGGGGCAAAGTAGGATGGAATTTGGAAGGGGCCCAGCAGTTGCACATTCCAGTTCAGGAACCCAAGGTGAGCCAGCCAGTCAACTGATGAGGGAGGGACTGGGAGGGGTACCAGGGGCTGTGACTCCCACTGATGTGTCTGTCTACGACCCAACACTGCTGCTCAATTGACCCTTGAGAAAGTCTGTGCTTCCCTAAGACAGAGCAGGCGGCCTCACAGTCTTTGAGCCCTTAGATCATCATGCATCTGTCTTGTGACACAAGCACCAGCTATTGGCTTTCAAGGACTTGGGTGGGCTGAGAGGTGGGAGATGTCAACTCTGATTGAAGGATGCCTGTGGAGGAATCAAATGTGCCACACAGGACAATCTTCTCTCTGTTATCCACACAGCAAAGCTGCCCAGGCCATACATCACCATCAACAACTTACACCCCAGGGAGAATATGGATGTCTTAGCCTTCACCTGTGAACCTAAGAGTGAGAACTACACCTACAGGTGGTGGCTAAATGGTCAGAGCCTCCCGATCAGTCCCAGTGTAAAACGACCCATTGAAAACAGGATCCTCATTCTACCCAGGGTCACGAGAAATGAAACAGGACCCTATCAATGTGAAATACGGGACCGGTATGGTGGCATCCGCAGTAACCCAGTCACTGTGAATGTCCTCTGTGAGTATCTTTTGTTCCTCTGTGGGCCAGGACATCAGCTTAAGTCCAAGCGACCAGAGGCCAGGCCTCTCAGTCTCTCTCGGGTCCAAGTATAGACACCTTTACTTCTGGACATCCGAGCTGGCCATGACTCCCTGCCCTGGGAAAACCTGGGTAGGCTCAGTTTTAACCAAGAATATAAGTGGAGGGGACACTCTTGTCATGGAAGCCTTGGGGCCCACAGTTTGTGATGGGAGAAACAGGTGAATACCTCAGGCGTGGGCTCAGTGATCATAGAAGGAGTTTGGCTGGGACTTGAGGCTGTGTCTTGACTCAGAAGGTCCCTGTGTTCCTTTAAGAGACGAGGAGCATCCCCTTCCCTGGGATGACATCACCTGTAGCTTTATTCTTTTTGCTCCAGATGGTCCAGACCTCCCCAGAATTTACCCTTCATTCACCTATTACCGTTCAGGAGAAAACCTCTACTTGTCCTGCTTCGTGGACTCTAACCCACCAGCACAGTATTCTTGGACAATTAATGGGAAGTTTCAGCTATCAGGACAAAAGCTCTCTATCCGCCAAATTACTACAAAGCATAGCGGTCTCTATGCTTGCTCTGTTCGTAACTCAGCCACTGGCAAGGAAAGCTCCAGATCCATAACAGTCAACGTCTCTGGTAAGTGGATCCCAGCATGCTTGGCAATAGGGTTTTAGGTGGAGTCTATCTGGCTTTCAGAGAAGAGTCAGGAAAACATTTTTATTGCCAGCCTGTGTGCCATGGGCACAAGCAAATCCCAAACTCTCCTCCTGAACCCTCCCAATTTGTCTAAGGATTTCCAAAACTTTAACAAACAGGCTGATATCTTCATAAAATTCCCAGCCCAGACCAAGCAGGAAAAACATGGATTTCATTGAAATAATTGATAATAATGAGGGTAATGTTTTTATGATTTTTATTTGAAAATTTGCTGATTCTTTAAATGGTTTGTTTTCTAGATTTATGGAATTTTTTCTCTTTTAATCTATCTATAGCTTATAGCAGTTCAATAAACTATACTTCTGGGAATGATAATTGAAACATTTATTTTGCTCTCTTCCTGACTGCCCCAGAATTGGGCAACTATTCATGAGTATTGATATGTTTATGGTAATACACATATTTTCACAAGTACAGTAACAATCTGCTCTCTTTGTAACAGGACACATTTGAAATCATTGGTTATATTACCAAGGCCTTGACTGGGATGTTATATTTAAGAATATAGATAGAATGAACCAATATGAACTGCAGGCAAAGTCTGAAGTCAGCCTTGGTTTGGCTTCCTATTCTCAAGAGTTTTGTAAAAGTTTAATCTGAGATTCCTTATAAAAACTTAGAGCCAAGAAAATTTTAAAAGAGAGTCTACATGGTCCACTGCTACTCTTGCTGCACTTATGTAAAGAATCAGACCACGTTTGAAGAAACTCAACCTATTTTGCAAACAAATTTATTCTACTGAAATTGTCATTGGTAAAAATAGAGATGACCATAGAGAGAAAAATTATGTGGAAAATAAAAACTGTAGTACACCTGTTATGAGATTGCAGCTCTGTTCATTGTTTCTGTGTTTTTATTATCCACCTGTAGACTGGACATTACCCTGAATTCTACCAGTTCCTCCAATTCCATTTTCTCCCATGGAATTACTAAGAGCAAGACCCATGCTGTTCCAGAAGCCCTATAAGCTGGAGGTGGACAACTCAATGTAAATTTCATGGGAAAACCCTTGGACGTGAAGCATGAGCTACTCAGAGCTCAGCAAAATGTTCAACACCATAATGACCGCCGCTCAAACTATAAACCAGGACAACAAGCTGATGACTTCACACTGTGGACAGTTTTTCCCAAGATGTCAGAACAAGACTCCCCATCCTGATGAGGCTCTCACCCCTCTTAACCGTACTTGCTCATGCCTGCCTCTTTCAATTTGCAGGATAATGCAGTCATTAAAATTTTACATGTAGTAGCTTCTGAGGGTAACAACAGAGTGTCACATATGTTATCTCAACCTGAAAATTTACATAACATCTCAGGGAGAAATGTGGCTCTATCCACCTTGCATACAGGGCTCCCAATAGAAATGAACGCAGAGATATTGCCTGTGTGTTTGCAGAGAAGATGGTTTCTATAAAGAGGAAGGAAAGCTGAAATTATAGTAGAGTCCCCTTTAAATGCACATTGTGTGGATGGCTCTTACCATTTTCTAAGAGATACATTGTAAAACGTGACAGTAATACTGATTCTAGCTGATTAAAACATGTACCACATTTGCTAATACTGTTCTCTTAAAATAATTTTAAAAGAATGGGGTGGGCCCTCCCATGTGTCCAGGCCAGGTCTCTGAACAGAATCCTCCATCTGTGGTAGCAATGCCTAAGAAGATGATATGGACTTGGTCCTGATATGCAGCCATCCCTGTATACCCTTCCCCTGCTGCAGGGCACTACCAGCCCAGGGCCCAAATCTTCAGCTGCAGAGCTGAGAGAGAACGTGGGATACCCAGCATCACTTACTTTCTTCCAGTCCACTGCAGTGGCTACCGGCATGGCCCATTTACCCCTGAGGACACCCATCTGCTGACCCATAGTTTCTAAGAGTCAGACTTTCCTGGCTTCTTTGAGCCCAAGCTACTTTCGCTCTGCTGAACCCTTCTTCTCCCCACAGGTGTTATTGCATCAGCAGACACCTCTTTCAGCTGCAGCTAACAAGTAAGCCAACACCCAGACCCCAGAGGATAAACAAGGATTTCAAAACACACTGTGTCCAATGGAGATGCCCACTTGTGGGTGGAAAGCCACACAGGTGCCGAGGCAAGAGACCGAGGGCACGAGCTATTCTGGTATAATAAAATATAAAAGAAGAATAGTTATACCAGATATAGATCTTACATATGATTATATATGAATATCATTAATCATTAGTTGGTAGCAATTACTCTTTATTCCAATATTATAATAATCCTTGCTCTATAATCATCACCTAGGAAAAGCCAGGCCATACAGAGATAGGAGCTGAGGAGACATAGTGAGAAGTGACCAGAAGACAAGAGTGCGAGCCTTCTGTTATGCCCAGACAGGGCCACTGGAGGGCTCCTTGGTCTAGCGGTAACACCAGCGTCTGGGAAGACACCGGTTGCCAAGCAGACCATGGTCTAGCGGTAGCCTCAGTGTCAAGGAAAAACACCTGCTACTTAGCAGACTGGGAAAGGGAGTCTCCCTTTCCCCGGGGGAGTTTAGAGAAGACTCTACTCCTCCACCTCTTGTGGAGGGCCTGACATTACTCACGTCCACCCACAGTTATCCGGAGGCCTAACCATCTCCCTGTGATGCTGTGCTTCAGTGGTCACACTCCTAGTCCACCTTCATGTTCCATCCTGTACACCTGGCTCTGCCATTTAGTTAGCAGTAGCAAATTAGTGAAAGTACTAAAAGTCTCTAATAAGCAGAAATAATGGTGTAAGCTCTCTCTCTCTTTCTCCTCTCTCTCTGTGCCTCAGCTGCCAGGCAGGGAAGGGCCCCCTGTCCAGTGGACACGTGACCCATGTGGCCTTGCCTATGACTGGAGATGGCTCACACTCCTTATCCTGCCCCTTTGTCTTGTATCCAATAAATATGAGTGCAGCCTGGCATTCTGGGCCACTACCGGTCTCCACGTCTTGGTGGTAGTGGTCCCCTGGGCCCAGCTGTCTTTTCTTTTATCTCTTTGTTTTGTGTCTTTTTTTCTACAAAAAGTAGAAAAAAAATTGGTGATGGTAAGTTAACACTGTGTATGTGGTTAATTCCACTTGATTGCACATTTTAAAGTGGTTAAAATAGCACATTATTCACAGAATTGCGAAAAGTAGATTTCTATTATTTAATTCACCCAGGCTAAGGTGTCTGTTATGGCAGCTGAAGCCCATAAATACATCATCTGCCCCAGTGTTTTCAATGAAACGCATCAGTTTTTCAATCAAGTTAGCTGGAAGCTCCTGTCCCCAGCAGAACAGAGGCCCCAAAACAAGAGCTCCAGCAGGGGCTCAGCCAGCACAGGTTGCACAGGGCAGCCTCAATGTCAGGCCCTGGATGGCATGTGAGGCTACAACGATACAACCACAATGTGAAAGTGTAAGTATTTTTACTACTTACAGACACTGGGGAGCACTCGGCACACCTGGAGACCACAGACACAGAGGTCAGTGAGCCCAGGCAGGGAGGAGAGAAGAGACCGGTAAGCCAATGGCTTTATTAAGTCCAGGGTGTTATCTGACAGGTTTCCAGCAGGGAGCTTTAATGGATGTGTTTAAAGCAAGCAGCAAACACTGGGATGAGGAGCTCACACTGTGACTGAGAGGTGGTCACTTTAAACGTGAGGGTGAATGTCAGAATGATCGGTTTAAAGAAAGCAGCTGGAGAGAGGGGAGCCCAGCACACCAAGCAGGAGAGATGCCTCTAAGATTTTATCTCTGGCCACCAACTGGAGCCACTTGAAGCAGACACAGTATTGAAAACTGCCATGGTGACCAAGCCCTGCCTCTGATTTGAGGCAAATAAACTCACACCTTAAAAAATGAATGCCAAGGCAACATGACCCTATGAGCATCATGACATCCAGGGACACCAGCAGGGTGTGGTACTGTGCCCTGGAGTCAGAATCCTGGGTTCTGGTCCCTGGGAGTGAGAAAATGAAAATGACTTGTGCCTGCCCCCCTGACATTGATCTTCCCACCCTGCTGCTCCCTCTTCTGCTCCCAAGCCTACGTGCAGTGCTCAGCCCCAGACATCACTGCCCCCAGGGTATACACAGTGCCGCCTACTGCACACAAACACAAACTCACAGAAGGTGACAAAAATCTGCATTTGGGACATCTGATTGTGAAACAGGGAGAACAGTGAACGTAGAGCCACAGAGACTGGGACTCATGGGGCTGGAAGGTGATGAAGCTGTAACATAACATATGTGTGACCTCGTGTGAAGTGTGCAGATGTATGTGGAATAAAACATACAGCCTGGCCTGGGATTGCTGCCGTTCACACTTCCCTCCCTGTCCACCAGAAGGCGACAGAGTCCCTCCCAGCCTGGAGACTTCCTAGGGGATGCCAACCTCCCTCAGCGGAACCCACAGCCCAGCAGGGTCCACCCTCACCAGGGTCACTTCCGCCCAAGTCCTCAGCGCCCTCCATGCTCCCCACACGGACTCTGTCAGCTCCTCCCTGACCTGGCGGCCGCCAACCTAACACCATTCCCTCTGCAGGTAGCTCCTGCCCCACACACCTGCTCCTTCCCTGGGCCCAGCTAAAGGCATCTCCCAGGGCAGCGCTGGCACACGCGACGCCACACTGGGCGCTTTCCCCTCGTGACCTTCCTCCATCCTCATCAACTCTTTCTGTCACTGCTCCCTAAATGCCCGCCCCTGCTCCATCTGTCCTGTTCTCTGGGGCATCCCAGGTCAAGCCTAGCGCTGACACAGAACAGCGGCTGCCTGAGGGCCCACAGCCACCCGGGGAATCAGCCAGGCACCCTGTGTCCTGCCTGCCCGCTGCACCCGGGGGGCTCACAGCGCGTGTGATGGTCACACAGAGGCACCATCTGGGATGTGGCCACCTACCCCAGCTGTCCCTGGGGAAGACAGACCTCTCCTGTGTGCTTGCGGGGAGAAGGGGGGTGTTATTGCTCTTTGCTCCCAGAATACAACTCACCCCCACCCGCCCTCTCGGGTGTGAGCAACGTCCCTCCAGACAGGCTCTCTGGCCACTGCCTGTTCCTCCTCTACAGACAGCAGCTTGGCCAGGTCAAAACCTTCAGGACAGACCCCTGGGTATGTCAGCACATGGAAGGCTGAGCCCATCATGGCCACGGAGTAAGCCGGGATGAATCTCTCCAGCTCTGAACCCCTGCTCTGTCCCAGGCTCCCCATCCTGCCTCTCAACGAGTCATGTCCCGCGGGGTTCCTGGGTAACTCCCCACTTCCTCCTGCACCACACGGGGAAGGTGTGGTGACCACAGGACAATCAGCTGGGCAGAGAAGAGAGGACCTCAAAGATGGTCAGGAAGAACATGAGAAACCCTGAGCTCCAGCTCAGCCGCCACACCCCAGGGAGCCACAGAGTGAGCGAGAACTGTCCCTTTGTCTATGGGACTCACAGCCCCCACTGAGCAACAAGCACAGGCCTCTTCTCCCAAGAGGCATGAGAGATTCACCCTGCACACCTCCACGAAGGACAGTTTCCTCTGGGACACCCAGGTCCTGAATGTCCATCCTTGGAAGCTGCAGCCAAGCTAGACACGATTAGAGAAAGGAAGGGTCCCTCTCAGCAGACAACACACAGCTTACTCACAGCACAATGGGGCATCACTGTGACAGGGACCTGGTGCAGCTCCAGCCTCCTGCACTGAAGGGGAGAGCCAGATGGGGATGAGAGAGGGCAAAGGGCGTGAATGTGCACCCCGACCCAGAGCCATGGGGACAGCAGGAGGCTGAGACCCAGGACTGTGCTTGCCCAACCTGCAGGGTATGTGTGTGACTGTGTGGGTCTGTGTGTGTCTCTTCTCTATGTGTGTGTGTGTGTGTGTCTGCACAAACTGTGTGTTGAGGTTTGATGAAAGAATCACTGCCGAAAAAGGCAGAGGCCTCCACAATTCCCAGGGACCTGAAACACAGACAAAAGGAAAAACAGAAGGAGGGACAAGGAGGCAGGACTGAGAGAGGAGGGGACAGAGAGGTGTCCTGGGCCTGACCCCGCCCATGAGCCTGAGAAGTGCTCCTGCACCGGGAAGAGCTCAGCACAGAAGGAGGAAGGACAGCACAGCTGACAGCCGTGCTCAGGAAGCTTCTGGATCCTAGGCTCATTCCACAGAGGAGACACGCAGGCAGCAGAGACCATGGGGCCCTCTCAGCCCCTCCCTTCACACAGCGCATCACCTGGAAGGGGCTCTGCTCACAGGTGAGGAGAGAACTTCCTGGGAGAGGACAGGAGGAGGAAGCAGAGTCACTGGATGGGGTCTCCTGGAGAGGATGGGTTCAAAAAATAAAGGAAGCCAGCACTTTGGGAGGCTGAGGTGGGTGGATCACGAGATCAGGAGTTCAAGATCAGTCTGGCCAACACAGTGAAGCCCTGTCTCTACTAAAAATACAAAAATTAACCAGGTATGGTGGTGTGCTCCTGTAATCCTAGCTACTCGGGAGGCTGAGGCAGGAGAATCACGTGAACCCGGGAGGCAGAAGTTGCAGTGAGCCGAGATAGCGCCACTGCACGCTGGCCTGGGCGACATACGAGACTCCATCTGAAAAAAAAAAAAAAGGAAAAAAGAAAAAAAGGAAAGAAGGCTCTGTTGGAGCCTCAATAGGGGAAAATACACCAGAGAGGGACAGGGGTCAAAACAGGAAAGCCACATTGTACCGGAATTGGTAAGAGGTAGGAAAATCTTAAGTGTTCTGTTTTCCTGATTAATCATCCTGGGCCACCACATTTTCAAAAATGATAATAACAACTGTATCAGATGACACTTCAAATAAAAATATAAACAGGGCATGAAACACTGTCCTCAGCAAAAAACCTCAACAATTGGGGAAGGGAAAAACACCCAGAGTGTGGAGGGCCCTGAGAACTCTCACATCTACAGGAGTCTGTAGCCTGTTCTAGGCACTGGGGTGCAACCAGATCACAAAAGTCCCTGTCCTCACGGAGCTCACGCTGTCATGGGGAGGAAGACAGACATGCAAAGAGATCTAGAATGTGAGGTCAGGTGTTGACAAGAACCCTGGACGGAGCAGAACAGGGAAAGGTCAGAAAGGGAAGACCCAGGTCTCTGAAGGAGGTGTCAGGAAAGAAGTCTAAGGATGCTCTGATGTGAGCAGGACCTGGGGCAGTGTGGAGGGGGCCGTGCGGATCCCTGGGGAAGAGGATTCCAAACAGAAAAATGACAAGGTCAGAAGTGTTGAAGGAATGGGGGTCATGCTGCTGACACTGACCTAGTAGGACAGTAGGACACACACACATACACACAGACAAACACACATGCCCTTTTGTGTGTGTGTGTGTGTGTGTGTGTGTGTGTCTTCAAGGCTGAGGATTGAAGAGACCTTCTCAGGACCCAGGGCCCCATCTTTTCACCCCAATACATAGGTCTTAATATTAACTGATGCTCTCTCTACCTCCTAGCATCACTTTTACACTTCTGGAACGCACCCACCACTGCCCAATTCACGATTGAAGTCCAGCCACTCAAAGTTTCCGAAGGGAAGGATGTTCTTCTACTTGTCACAATTTGCCGGAGAATCTTGCTGGCTACTTCTGGTACAAAGGGGAAATGACGGACTTCCACCATTACATTACATCATATGTAGCAGACCGTCAAATAATTACATCTGGGCCTGCATACGCTGGACGAGTAACACTATATTCCAATGCATCCCTGCTGATCAAGAATGTCACCCGGGAGGACGCAGGATCCTACACCTTAGAAATCATAAAGCGAGGTGATGAGACTACAGGAGTAACTGGACATTTCACCGTCACCTTATACTGTGAGTGATTCCACATGATCCCTGGGTGTTGGGGGGCAGGGGTCATTTCTACTTCACACACACAGGATTGTCAGGCATGGACTGTGCCTGTGTCCTTCTCTGCAATATGTCCCATGCTGGGGTTTGGGCATTTAGTGCAGGACACACACAGAGGAGACAAATTTCAACAGATCAGAATTCCTTTCCCGCATCCAGACCCTGCAGACACTTGCTGCAGAGGAAGGACAGTCTGATGGGGGACTCAGCAGCAGAAGATCAGTCTCAGCCAAGCTCCTCATGCCCTCTTCATAAATTTCACCCTGAGAAAGACCCTGGAGAAATGAGTAGGGCTTGGCCTGAGGGGCCCCCTGAGATACTCTCAGAGAAGCTCAGCCCTAGAAGCCTCAACCCCAGACCCCTGTCCCTAAATCCTTACTCCAGATAAAGCTGAGGAGCCTGTGCCAGGGCTGGGCTGTGGCTTCTTCGGCAGGGCTTACTGGGACCAAAGATTTACCAGCTGTCTGAGGACTGTGTCTCCTGGAGCTGCTCACCAGCCAGGGCTCAGCCCTCAGAGCCTCAGCTGGGCAAGGACAGAGCTTTCTTCACCTGAGACTCAGAGTGGAGAGGACAGAAAGACAAGCTTTGTAGACCATCAGCCAACTGCCTTGGGAGGCTTAGGACAGTCCCTAGAAAGTCTAATGTCCCCAGAAGCAGAAACAGAAGAGAGAAGATGTACCTGGTAGCAGCTTGTCCACAGGGATCTGATCTAAAGGTGCTTTCTCATGGAAGCAAATTAATACTAAATGCTGTTTGTGTGAACACCTCTACTGTGCCAAGCATTAGGTCAGGTGACTGTGAATAATATAAAATTTATTCACAGATAGCATGAAAAGCCACAGTCCATTTGACATTTAGCTTATGTGACTGAGAGAATTCTGAGGCACAGGAAGGCACAGTCACTGAACCAGAGTCACACAAACAGAAAGGGGAGATCAGGGTCACATGACGTCTGTCTGCAGCCACAGGCCCATCCTCTCCTCCACCAGAAGTGAGGGCTTGCTGGGTTACAAAGACCCCATAGTCATTTATTGGCTCAAATCCTCTCTTCTTAGGCATCCAAACCTCAGAGGAGTGAGAGCAAATGGTCAGCTGAGTAGTCTGTACCCCAGAACTAAATCACCTGCCTCAACCGTCAGAATCTCTGCAAAAAAAAATGTCCAGGCCTCCCCCATAGATCTTCACCCCCATCACTGAACCTGAAATCCTGTGTTTCCCAAAGTGTCCATGTCACTGTCATGAGAGGATCAAGGAGAGGACCTTGTTTTCTTTCCTCACTCACACCCTGCACTAGCACAGGCCCAGTGAGAGAGACACACTCAGGAGCTCTCACATAACAAATGAAGGAATCGAATGAAGAATCGAATGATCCAAAACCTCTTTAGAGACTGGATCTTGGATGCAGAATCCTAGGAGGTTCTAGCCACACCTGTCCCTTGTCCTTCAGAGGCTGACACCCATGTTTCATCCCCCCACTACCTCTTGCCCCTAAAGCCACCCCACCTCGTGTAACTCTGAAGCTCTTTGGCCACCGGAGGGTTCTCAGGGCTCCTTGGTCCTGGACAGTGGAACTGGGGGCACCTGGTCCCTGGGGTCTCTGAAGTCAGTGTAGCCCTCACTGCTCACTGCCATGGTGTCTCTGCCTCTCTCTGCTTCTCCGTGTCCCTCATCTTCCTCCCACTTCATTCTGACTGGCAAGCCCTGTCCTGCACAGCTTCTTCCTCCACCCCTAGGCCTTCCCCAGACACTCCCTCTAACTAGGCTGGCTGTTCTGTTCCCTTCCCGCTAATACTGTGGCCTGGCCCACCTCCCAGGAAATAGGAAAGGTGCAGAAATCACTGGAGTTGCCACTCCTGCCAGGCTTCATCTCGAGCCAATGTCCCCAGGTCACTAAGAGAATGACCTTCCACTGTATTCCCATCCAGGGCTCTTTCCCTTTGTGAGGCTGACCTGTGGACAAGACCATGGGACAGGGATAGGCAGTTCCTCCATCCACTCTTAGAATTGCCAGACAAGTTCTTCTGGCCTCCTGCACACGACACACACAAAATTTTATCGAAATTGTGATTTGTAGTAAAGAAAGATTTTAAGGACTCCAAGTCTGCATACAGGAGGATGGAGGTTTATTATTCCTCAAATCAGCCTCCCCGGTTGATCAGGGGTTAGAGATTTTCAAGGATAGTTTCAGGGGCACAGGACTAAAAAATGAGTACTGCTGATTGTTTGGTGATGGAATCATGCGGGCGGAGGGAAATGATCTGTTTGTGCTTGAATCTGCCTCTAGGTAGGGACCACATGACTGGCTGAGCCATTAGTCATAGGTATGGATGAGGTCAGCCGGTTGCCAGAATGCAAAACAATGAGAAACATCTCAAAAGACCAATCTCACGTTCTACAATAGTGATGTTATCTACAGGAGCAATTAGTTACACATTTTGTAAACTCTGGCCAAATGACATTTGAGCAGTCAGGGATTATAGAAACTGTGCCTACATTTTAGCAGAATTCAGCTCCCTCCTATCATCTTAACCTCATGGTCTTTCAGTAGTTTTACAAAGGCAGTCCCTGGGCAAAGTAAGGGTGTTAGTTTTATGGAGGAACTATTCTCATTCCTGCTTCAAAGTTAAACCATAAACTAAATTCCTCCCAAGGTTAGCCTGGCCTATGCCCAGGAATGAGTGAGGACAGCCAGCCTGAGACTAGATGCCAGATGGAGTCAGCCATGCTAGTTTGCTGTCACTGTTGTAATCTTTGCACTGACTCACCAGGGTGTCAGGGGCTGGACAGTGCTGCAGTCCCCAAAGCCCATGGGCTTATTTCACCCGTTTGACTCGTGACTCCATCCTCAACCTGCTATGGAGCTCACATTCTCTGGTCACTTCCTGGAGACTTCTGGCTTCCTGTCAGGCAGATAACAAGCTTGAAATTTGTCACTCGGTTCTAACACTAAGTAAAAAGCTGAACAAACTCAAAAGTTAACAACTCGCTAAAATCCCTCAGAGATGGCTGGGCACAGTGGCTCATGCCTGTAATCCCAGCACTTTGGGAGGCCGAGGTGGGCACAAAGTCAGGAGACAGAGATCACCCTGGCTAACATGGTGAAACCCCATCTCTAATAAAAATACAGAAAATTAGCCAGGCGTGGTGGCGGGTGCCTGTAGTCCCAGCTACTTGGGTGGCCGAGGAAGGAGAATGGCGTGAACCCCGGAGGCGGAGCTTGCAGTAAGCTGAGATCATGCCACTGCACTCCAGCCTGGGCGACAGAGCGAGACTCTGTCTCAGAAAAAAAAAATGCTGTTAGAAAACGAAGAATGCTTTTGATGCTTACTGGTAGACTACACACAGCTGAGGAAAGAATCCCTAGCTTGAGGATGTGTCAATAGAAACTTCCAAAACTGAAACAGGAAAGTTCAAAAAGAGTGGGGAAAAAAAAGTGGAACAACATATTCAATTTCATTTTTAATATTTTGCTTTGACAATAGAAATTTTTAAATTTTGTAGTTGAGGGACAACTACAAAGGCTGTAACATTCATGTAATGGGAATACTGGTGGTTTTAGGGACCAGTTGGAGGTCACCAGGTGGGTGCTATCTGATGGTTTTACTGCCTGTGCAACATACAACTGTTTCCTCATGACGATGCCGTTGTCACACGTTGGAGTTCTTCGTGTGGGGAGACACACGAGCCATTGGCATCTCACTTAGATTCTTCCTAATTCACACAAACTTACACTCTAGTGGTGTTTCCTGAGCTTAAGAGAAAATGAAGAAAGCATTTCACATACCTGTTTTGGGGTCCTCCCCATTTTTCCTAACTCTGCACAGAAATTAGAAGTAGGGAGTTCTTTCTATATTTACTAACATAACACACATCGCTTCTTTTAATTTGGCATCATTCCTCCCTTTATGTAATTGACGCACTGACCAGTTCTGTCCTTTTAGCGGGACTCTCTCTACTTAAGGAGTTGCTAATTTCAAATCACCTTTGGCATCTTCCTTTGAGCATCATGTGATCCTGCTGGAATTCATGGCACACCTAAACCTTATTTTGATCTCAAGAGAAATACTACTACCAGCAATTGATCTTAGATGTTTGAACCATCAGTAAAAATTTCCACTTAAGAAAACATTTTCATGTTTCCTCCAAATGTATTTTTTGTTATTAGAGTGAGAACATAACATGAGGTCTAAACTCCTGATAACATTTTATGGGAAAATTCCAGTATTACAAATTGAGCATCCCAAATCCAGAAATCCAAAATCTGAAATGCTCCAAAACTCAACACTTCTGACCACTGATGTGATGCTAAAAAGAAGTGCTCACTGGCGCATTTTGGATTTTAAATTTTTCAGATTTGGGATGCTAAACCAGTACATATACTGCAAATATTCCAAAATAAAAAAATGAGAAATCCAAAACACTTGGTTTGAAGCTTTCTGCATAAGGAGCACTTTATCTGTGTGAACTATAGGCATGAGGCTGTACATGAGATCTCTAGAACCTCCTCATCCTGCATAACTGAAACCGCACACCCACGGAACAACGCCCTATTCCCCTGATCCCAGCTCCTGGAAACTACTATTCTACTCTCTGATTCACTCTGGAATCCACTGATATGAGGTACATAGAGTAGTCAAACTCAGAGTCACAGAGTAGAATGTCTAATGAGAGAAAGTATCTGCAAGACTTCTTCCCAAATATTGGTCTAATATCCACCAAACACATATGGTCCATGACGGCCAGACTTCCATCATCAGTTCATGTTTGCCCTTTCCACCAGTCAGTTCTGCATTTGCAAACATCCTCATGTATTTCTAGAAAGATCCACATGGTTCTCACCTGCCCTCTACAGGGGGAGGGGAGCATCATGGACCCAGAACAGGGAACATGGTCTTGGTCCAAAGCTATCAGCTCTTGCCTGTCCCCTTCACTCTTTGTAAGTCATTCCTTGGACTCTCCTCTATCTTTAGAGGTCACTGGCTCAAGCCAGTCACTATGAGACACCTGGGAAAACTGCCCCACCTTGTGGCTCCACTGCCTGATGACTGAACTGACCTCCAGGCTTCATTCTGGTCTCCTCTGTGTTATTTCTGCTGAAGTACCCAGTCCCAGGCCAGGCTTTCCAGTACCCAAAGGGTTTAAGGACAATGGGAAGTTCCATCATCCATCTCTAGGATGTCCTTGGAAAGGGAAGCTGCAGAGAAAACATACCTCGGGGGGCAAAGTAATACTGAAACTAAGAAGATTCCAGCACTGCATGCTCCAAGTGAGGAACACAAGGTGGGACAGGCAGGCAGTTGGAGACGGAGGGACTCACAGAGGCACCAGGGTCTGTGACTGCTGGTCCTGTGTCTTTCCATGACCCAATGCTGCTGCTCAATTCACACTTAAGAAAGTCTGTGCTTCTCCCACATAAAGCAGGCAGCCTCACAATCTCTGAGTCCTCAGATTGCCATGCATCTGTCTTGTAACACACACACCTGCCATGGGCTTTTAAGGACTTGGGTGGACTGAGAGGTGGGAAATGCCAAATCTGATTGAAAAACGCCTTTGGAGGAATGAAAGTTGCCACACACGGCAATCTTGTCTCTGTTTTCTGCACAGTGGAGACTCCCAAGCCCTCCATCTCCAGCAGCAACTTAAACCCCATGGAGGCCATGGAGGTTGTGATCTTAACCTGTGATCCTGAGACTCCGGATGCAAGCTACCTGTGGTGGATGAATGGTCAGAGCCTCCCTGTGACTCACAGGTTGCAGCTGTCCAGAAGCAACAGGACCCTCTTTATATTTGGTGTCACAAAGTATATTGCAGGACCCTATGAATGTGAAATACGGAACCCAGTGAGTGCCAGCCGCAGTGACCCAGTCACCCTGAATCTCCTCCGTGAGTATCTTCTGTTCCTCTGGGAGCCAGGCTGCCATCCCAAATACACATGGCCAGAGGCCAGGCCTCTCAGTCCCTCTCAGGTCCAAGTACAGAGAACTTTACCCCTGGACATCAGAGCTGGCCATGACTTTCTGCCCCAGGCAAACCAGAGTAGGCCTCGGCTTGATCAACAATAGGAGAAAAGAGGCTGCTCCTGTCATGGAGACTCAGGGTCCACAGCTTGTGATGGGAGAAACAGGTGAATGTCTCAGGCTCCAGATCAGTGAACACAGCGGGGATTTGGCTGGGACTTCAGTGTTGCCACTTGGCTCACAGGGTCACTGTGGCCCTTCCACAGACCAGGAGTTTCCCTTCCCTCTGACAATATCAACTGTGACTTTATTCTCTTTGCTCCAGATGGTCTGGATGCCCCCACCATTTCTTCCTCATATACCTATTACCATACAGGGAAAGTCCCCAAGCTCTCCTGCCTCACAGACTCTCACCCACTGGCAGAGCATTCTTGGCTGATTGATGGGAAGGTCCAGCAATCAGCACAAGTGTTCTTTATCTCCCAAATCACTAAAACATACAGAGGGGTCTATGTCTGTTTCATCCATAACTCAGCCACTGGTGGAACAAATCTCATAATCAAGAGCATCATAGTCCCTGGGAAGTGGATCCCTGGAGCATTGGCAATATGTTTTCCAGTGCAGTCTATCTAGCTATCAGGGAAGAGCCACCTGCCCTCTGCAAAGGGAGAGGCAAAATAAAAAAACCAGGACAGGGAATATGTTTCTGCTCCAAAACCACTAGCTTTTGCCTGTCCCCTTCACTCTTTCTAGATCATTCTTTAGACTATACACTAACAGTGAACAATCTGAAAGGAAATTAAGGAAAGAATTTCAATTCACATTAACATCAAAGGAATAAAATATTTTGGAATAAGTTTAACCAAAAAGGTCAAATGATTATACCCTGAATACTACAAAACATTGCTGAAAGAAATTAAAGACGATATCAATATATGGAAAGACACTTCATTTTCATGGATTGGAAGAATCAATATTGTTAGAAAGACAATACTACTCAAAGTGAGTTGCAGATTCAATGCAACCCCTACCAGAATCCCAGTAACATTTTTTGCAGAATTAGAAAATTCTGTCCTAAATCTGACCTGACAGGCTCTTATTAATGACTGCCACAACAGAAACACTGAGAAAAAGATGCAACCATGAAAAGGTGGAAAGCTCTGATGACACAGAAAATAGCAATCAGCCTTTCTTGCATCCCGCAGCCTTCAAAAATATATGAGTGCAGCATGGCCAGTATGGAATTGACCGAAAACTAATCACCAAGCTAGAAACGTGGTGAGAAAAAAAAAAAGGGCAATAATATATTTGGCTTATCAACTCCCACTTTTGCCTACTAATCTGATGCTGAAAAGAAATGCTCACTGAAGCATTTTAGATTTTGAATCTTTCAGATTTGGGATGCTAAGCCAGTAAGTATATGACAAATATTTCAGAGTGAAAAAATATCAGAAATCCAAACACTTTTTGTCCTAAGTCTTATGCAGAAGAAGTACTCAATCTGTGTGAACTATAGGCATCAAGCTGTACAGCAGAGCTCTAGAACCTCCCCACCTTGCATAACTGAAACTTCACAGCCATGAACAACTTCTGATTCTCCCCACTCCCAGCTCCTGGCAACCAGCAGTCTCTTCTCATATTCACTCTGGAATCCACTTACATGACGTCCCTAGAGTAGTCGAACGCATGGAATCAGAGAGTAGAATGTCCAATGAAAGAAAATATTTCTAAAACTTCTCTCCAAATTTGTCTCATATCCATCAAACACACATGGCCCATGAGGACCGGATTTCCACCAGTTCATTCCCACCCATTCCACCAGTCAGCTCTGCATTTGCAAATGTCCACATGTATTTCTGGGAAGATCCACATGGTCCTCACCTGCCCTCTGCAGGAGAGGAAACTTAAGGAACCCAGGACAGGGAACATGGTTCTGCTCCAAAGCCACCAGTTCTTGCCTGTCCCCTTCACTCTTTCTAGATCATTCCTTGCACTCTGCTCTATCTTTAGAGGTCACTGGCTCAAGTAAGCCATCATGAAACACCTGCAAAAAACTGCCCCACCTTGTGCCTCCACTGCCTGATGACTGAACTGACCTCTAGGCTTGACTCTGGTCTCCCCTGTGTTATTTCTGCTGAAACATCCAGTCCTAGCCCATGCTGCTCAGTATCTTCAGGGTTTCAGGACACTGGGAAGTCCCATTATTACTCATCTCTAGAATGTCCTTGGAAATGGAAGCTTCAGAGAAATCATATCTAGGGGGGCAAAGTAGGATGGAATTTGGAAGGGGCCCAGCAGTTGCACATTCCAGTTCAGGAACCCAAGGTGAGCCAGCCAGTCAACTGATGAGGGAGGGACTGGGAGGGGTACCAGGGGCTGTGACTCCCACTGATGTGTCTGTCTACGACCCAACACTGCTGCTCAATTGACCCTTGAGAAAGTCTGTGCTTCCCTAAGACAGAGCAGGCGGCCTCACAGTCTTTGAGCCCTTAGATCATCATGCATCTGTCTTGTGACACAAGCACCAGCTATTGGCTTTCAAGGACTTGGGTGGGCTGAGAGGTGGGAGATGTCAACTCTGATTGAAGGATGCCTGTGGAGGAATCAAATGTGCCACACAGGACAATCTTCTCTCTGTTATCCACACAGCAAAGCTGCCCAGGCCATACATCACCATCAACAACTTACACCCCAGGGAGAATATGGATGTCTTAGCCTTCACCTGTGAACCTAAGAGTGAGAACTACACCTACAGGTGGTGGCTAAATGGTCAGAGCCTCCCGATCAGTCCCAGTGTAAAACGACCCATTGAAAACAGGATCCTCATTCTACCCAGGGTCACGAGAAATGAAACAGGACCCTATCAATGTGAAATACGGGACCGGTATGGTGGCATCCGCAGTAACCCAGTCACTGTGAATGTCCTCTGTGAGTATCTTTTGTTCCTCTGTGGGCCAGGACATCAGCTTAAGTCCAAGCGACCAGAGGCCAGGCCTCTCAGTCTCTCTCGGGTCCAAGTATAGACACCTTTACTTCTGGACATCCGAGCTGGCCATGACTCCCTGCCCTGGGAAAACCTGGGTAGGCTCAGTTTTAACCAAGAATATAAGTGGAGGGGACACTCTTGTCATGGAAGACTTGGGGCCCACAGTTTGTGATGGGAGAAACAGGTGAATACCTCAGGCTTGGGCTCAGTGAACATAGAAGGAGTTTGGCTGGGACTTGAGGCTGTGTCTTGACTCAGAAGGTCCCTGTGTTCCTTTAAGAGACGAGGAGCATCCCCTTCCCTGGGATGACATCACCTGTAGCTTTATTCTTTTTGCTCCAGATGGTCCAGACCTCCCCAGAATTTACCCTTCATTCACCTATTACCGTTCAGGAGAAAACCTCTACTTGTCCTGCTTCGTGGACTCTAACCCACCAGCACAGTATTCTTGGACAATTAATGGGAAGTTTCAGCTATCAGGACAAAAGCTCTCTATCCGCCAAATTACTACAAAGCATAGCGGTCTCTATGCTTGCTCTGTTCGTAACTCAGCCACTGGCAAGGAAAGCTCCAGATCCATAACAGTCAACGTCTCTGGTAAGTGGATCCCAGCATGCTTGGCAATAGGGTTTTAGGTGGAGTCTATCTGGCTTTCAGAGAAGAGTCAGGAAAACATTTTTATTGCCAGCCTGTGTGCCATGGGCACAAGCAAATCCCAAACTCTCCTCCTGAACCCTCCCAATTTGTCTAAGGATTTCCAAAACTTTAACAAACAGGCTGATATCTTCATAAAATTCCCAGCCCAGACCAAGCAGGAAAAACATGGATTTCATTGAAATAATTGATAATAATGAGGGTAATGTTTTTATGATTTTTATTTGAAAATTTGCTGATTCTTTAAATGGTTTGTTTTCTAGATTTATGGAATTTTTTCTCTTTTAATCTATCTATAGCTTATAGCAGTTCAATAAACTATACTTCTGGGAATGATAATTGAAACATTTATTTTGCTCTCTTCCTGACTGCCCCAGAATTGGGCAACTATTCATGAGTATTGATATGTTTATGGTAATACACATATTTTCACAAGTACAGTAACAATCTGCTCTCTTTGTAACAGGACACATTTGAAATCATTGGTTATATTACCAAGGCCTTGACTGGGATGTTATATTTAAGAATATAGATAGAATGAACCAATATGAACTGCAGGCAAAGTCTGAAGTCAGCCTTGGTTTGGCTTCCTATTCTCAAGAGTTTTGTAAAAGTTTAATCTGAGACTCCTTATAAAAACTTAGAGCCAAGAAAATTTTAAAAGAGAGTCTACATGGTCCATTGCTACTCTTGCTGCACTTATGTAAAGAATCAGACCACGTTTGAAGAAACTCAACCTATTTTGCAAACAAATTTATTCTACTGAAATTGTCATTGGTAAAAATAGAGATGACCATAGAGAGAAAAATTATGTGGAAAATAAAAACTGTAGTACACCTGTTATGAGATTGCAGCTCTGTTCATTGTTTCTGTGTTTTATTATCCACCTGTAGACTGGACATTACCCTGAATTCTACCAGTTCCTCCAATTCCATTTTCTCCCATGGAATTACTAAGAGCAAGACCCATGCTGTTCCAGAAGCCCTATAAGCTGGAGGTGGACAACTCAATGTAAATTTCATGGGAAAACCCTTGGACGTGAAGCATGAGCTACTCAGAGCTCAGCAAAATGTTCAACACCATAATGACCGCCGCTCAAACTATAAACCAGGACAACAAGCTGATGACTTCACACTGTGGACAGTTTTTCCCAAGATGTCAGAACAAGACTCCCCATCCTGATGAGGCTCTCACCCCTCTTAACCGTACTTGCTCATGCCTGCCTCTTTCAATTTGCAGGATAATGCAGTCATTAAAATTTTACATGTAGTAGCTTCTGAGGGTAACAACAGAGTGTCACATATGTTATCTCAACCTGAAAATTTACATAACATCTCAGGGAGAAATGTGGCTCTATCCACCTTGCATACAGGGCTCCCAATAGAAATGAACGCAGAGATATTGCCTGTGTGTTTGCAGAGAAGATGGTTTCTATAAAGAGGAAGGAAAGCTGAAATTATAGTAGAGTCCCCTTTAAATGCACATTGTGTGGATGGCTCTTACCATTTTCTAAGAGATACATTGTAAAACGTGACAGTAATACTGATTCTAGCTGATTAAAACATGTACCACATTTGCTAATACTGTTCTCTTAAAATAATTTTAAAAGAATGGGGTGGGCCCTCCCATGTGTCCAGGCCAGGTCTCTGAACAGAATCCTCCATCTGTGGTAGCAATGCCTAAGAAGATGATATGGACTTGGTCCTGATATGCAGCCATCCCTGTATACCCTTCCCCTGCTGCAGGGCACTACCAGCCCAGGGCCCAAATCTTCAGCTGCAGAGCTGAGAGAGAACGTGGGATACCCAGCATCACTTACTTTCTTCCAGTCCACTGCAGTGGCTACCGGCATGGCCCATTTACCCCTGAGGACACCCATCTGCTGACCCATAGTTTCTAAGAGTCAGACTTTCCTGGCTTCTTTGAGCCCAAGCTACTTTCGCTCTGCTGAACCCTTCTTCTCCCCACAGGTGTTATTGCATCAGCAGACACCTCTTTCAGCTGCAGCTAACAAGTAAGCCAACACCCAGACCCCAGAGGATAAACAAGGATTTCAAAACACACTGTGTCCAATGGAGATGCCCACTTGTGGGTGGAAAGCCACACAGGTGCCGAGGCAAGAGACCGAGGGCACGAGCTATTCTGGTATAATAAAATATAAAAGAAGAATAGTTATACCAGATATAGATCTTACATATGATTATATATGAATATCATTAATCATTAGTTGGTAGCAATTACTCTTTATTCCAATATTATAATAATCCTTGCTCTATAATCATCACCTAGGAAAAGCCAGGCCATACAGAGATAGGAGCTGAGGAGACATAGTGAGAAGTGACCAGAAGACAAGAGTGCGAGCCTTCTGTTATGCCCAGACAGGGCCACTGGAGGGCTCCTTGGTCTAGCGGTAACACCAGCGTCTGGGAAGACACCGGTTGCCAAGCAGACCATGGTCTAGCGGTAGCCTCAGTGTCAAGGAAAAACACCTGCTACTTAGCAGACTGGGAAAGGGAGTCTCCCTTTCCCCGGGGGAGTTTAGAGAAGACTCTACTCCTCCACCTCTTGTGGAGGGCCTGACATTACTCACGTCCACCCACAGTTATCCGGAGGCCTAACCATCTCCCTGTGATGCTGTGCTTCAGTGGTCACACTCCTAGTCCACCTTCATGTTCCATCCTGTACACCTGGCTCTGCCATTTAGTTAGCAGTAGCAAATTAGTGAAAGTACTAAAAGTCTCTAATAAGCAGAAATAATGGTGTAAGCTCTCTCTCTCTTTCTCCTCTCTCTCTGTGCCTCAGCTGCCAGGCAGGGAAGGGCCCCCTGTCCAGTGGACACGTGACCCATGTGGCCTTGCCTATGACTGGAGATGGCTCACACTCCTTATCCTGCCCCTTTGTCTTGTATCCAATAAATATGAGTGCAGCCTGGCATTCTGGGCCACTACCGGTCTCCACGTCTTGGTGGTAGTGGTCCCCTGGGCCCAGCTGTCTTTTCTTTTATCTCTTTGTTTTGTGTCTTTTTTTCTACAAAAAGTAGAAAAAAAATTGGTGATGGTAAGTTAACACTGTGTATGTGGTTAATTCCACTTGATTGCACATTTTAAAGTGGTTAAAATAGCACATTATTCACAGAATTGCGAAAAGTAGATTTCTATTATTTAATTCACCCAGGCTAAGGTGTCTGTTATGGCAGCTGAAGCCCATAAATACATCATCTGACCCAGTGTTTTCAATGAAACGCATCAGTTTTTCAATCAAATTAGCTGGAAGCTCCTGTCCCCAGCAGAACAGAGGCCCCAAAACAAGAGCTCCAGCAGGGGCTCAGCCAGCACAGGTTGCACAGGGCAGCCTCAATGTCAGGCCCTGGATGGCATGTGAGGCTACAACGATACAACCACAATGTGAAAGTGTAAGTATTTTTACTACTTACAGACACTGGGGAGCACTCGGCACACCTGGAGACCACAGACACAGAGGTCAGTGAGCCCAGGCAGGGAGGAGAGAAGAGACCGGTAAGCCAATGGCTTTATTAAGTCCAGGGTGTTATCTGACAGGTTTCCAGCAGGGAGCTTTAATGGATGTGTTTAAAGCAAGCAGCAAACACTGGGATGAGGAGCTCACACTGTGACTGAGAGGTGGTCACTTTAAACGTGAGGGTGAATGTCAGAATGATCGGTTTAAAGAAAGCAGCTGGAGAGAGGGGAGCCCAGCCCACCAAGCAGGAGAGATGCCTCTAAGATTTTATCTCTGGCCACCAACTGGAGCCACTTGAAGCAGACACAGTATTGAAAACTGCCATGGTGACCAAGCCCTGCCTCTGATTTGAGGCAAATAAACTCACACCTTAAAAAATGAATGCCAAGGCAACATGACCCTATGAGCATCATGACATCCAGGGACACCAGCAGGGTGTGGTCTGTGCCCTGGAGTCAGAATCCTGGGTTCTGGTCCCTGGGAGTGAGAAAATGAAAATGACTTGTGCCTGCCCCCCTGACATTGATCTTCCCACCCTGCTACCCCCTCTTCTGCTCCCAAGCCTACGTGCAGTGCTCAGCCCCAGATATCACTGCCCCCAGGGTATACACAGTGCCGCCTACTGCACACAAACACAAACTCACAGAAGGTGACAAAAATCTGCATTTGGGACATCTGATTGTGAAACAGGGAGAACAGTGAACGTAGAGCCACAGAGACTGGGACTCATGGGGCTGGAAGGTGATGAAGCTGTAACATAACATATGTGTGACCTCGTGTGAAGTGTGCAGATGTATGTGGAATAAAACATACAGCCTGGCCTGGGATTGCTGCCGTTCACACTTCCCTCCCTGTCCACCAGAAGGCGACAGAGTCCCTCCCAGCCTGGAGACTTCCTAGGGGATGCCAACCTCCCTCAGCGGAACCCACAGCCCAGCAGGGTCCACCCTCACCAGGGTCACTTCCGCCCAAGTCCTCAGCGCCCTCCATGCTCCCCACACGGACTCTGTCAGCTCCTCCCTGACCTGGCGGCCGCCAACCTAACACCATCCCTCTGCAGGTAGCTCCTGCCCCACACACCTGCTCCTTCCCTGGGCCCAGCTAAAGGCATCTCCCAGGGCAGCGCTGGCACACGCGACGCCACACTGGGCGCTTTCCCCTCGTGACCTTCCTCCATCCTCATCAACTCTTTCTGTCACTGCTCCCTAAATGCCCGCCCCTGCTCCATCTGTCCTGTTCTCTGGGGCATCCCAGGTCAAGCCTAGCGCTGACACAGAACAGCGGCTGCCTGAGGGCCCACAGCCACCCGGGGAATCAGCCAGGCACCCTGTGTCCTGCCTGCCCGCTGCACCCCGGGGGGCTCACAGCGCGTGTGATGGTCACACAGAGGCACCATCTGGGATGTGGCCACCTACCCCAGCTGTCCCTGGGGAAGACAGACCTCTCCTGTGTGCTTGCGGGGAGAAGGGGGGTGTTATTGCTCTTTGCTCCCAGAATACAACTCACCCCCACCCGCCCTCTCGGGTGTGAGCAACGTCCCTCCAGACAGGCTCTCTGGCCACTGCCTGTTCCTCCTCTACAGACAGCAGCTTGGCCAGGTCAAAACCTTCAGGACAGACCCCTGGGTATGTCAGCACATGGAAGGCTGAGCCCATCATGGCCACGGAGTAAGCCGGGATGAATCTCTCCAGCTCTGAACCCCTGCTCTGTCCCAGGCTCCCCATCCTGCCTCTCAACGAGTCATGTCCCGCGGGGTTCCTGGGTAACTCCCCACTTCCTCCTGCACCACAACGGGGAAGGTGTGGTGACCACAGGACAATCAGCTGGGCAGAGAAGAGAGGACCTCAAAGATGGTCAGGAAGAACATGAGAAACCCTGAGCTCCAGCTCAGCCGCCACACCCCAGGGAGCCACAGAGTGAGCGAGAACTGTCCCTTTGTCTATGGGACTCACAGCCCCCACTGAGCAACAAGCACAGGCCTCTCCTCCCAAGAGGCATGAGAGATTCACCCTGCACACCTCCACGAAGGACAGTTTCCTCTGGGACACCCAGGTCCTGAATGTCCATCCTTGGAAGCTGCAGCCAAGCTAGACACGATTAGAGAAAGGAAGGGTCCCTCTCAGCAGACAACACACAGCTTACTCACAGCACAATGGGGCATCACTGTGACAGGGACCTGGTGCAGCTCCAGCCTCCTGCACTGAAGGGGAGAGCCAGATGGGGATGAGAGAGGGCAAAGGGCGTGAATGTGCACCCCGACCCAGAGCCATGGGGACAGCAGGAGGCTGAGACCCAGGACTGTGCTTGCCCAACCTGCAGGGTATGTGTGTGACTGTGTGGGTCTGTGTGTGTCTCTTCTCTATGTGTGTGTGTGTGTGTGTCTGCACAAACTGTGTGTTGAGGTTTGATGAAAGAATCACTGCCGAAAAAGGCAGAGGCCTCCACAATTCCCAGGGACCTGAAACACAGACAAAAGGAAAAACAGAAGGAGGGACAAGGAGGTAGGACTGAGAGAGGAGGGGACAGAGAGGTGTCCTGGGCCTGACCCCGCCCATGAGCTTGAGAAGTGCTCCTGTACCAGGAAGAGGCTCAGCACAGAAGGAGGAAGGACAGCACAGCTGACAGCCGTGCTCAGGAAGCTTCTGGATCCTAGGCTCATTCCACAGAGGAGAACACACAGGCAGCAGAGACCATGGGGCCCCTCTCAGCCCCTCCCTTCACACAGCGCATCACCTGGAAGGGGCTCTTACTCACAGGTGAGGAGAGAACTTCCTGGGAGAGGACAGGAGGAGGAAGCAGAGTCACTGGATGGGGTCTCCTGGAGAGGATCGATGCTAAAATATAAAAGAAGCCAGCACTTTGGGAGGCTGAGGTGGGTGGATCACGAGATCAGGAGTTCAAGATCAGTCTGGCCAACACAGTGAAGCCCTGTCTCTACTAAAAATACAAAAAATTAACCAGGTATGGTGGTGTGCTCCTGTAACCCTAGCTACTCGGGAGGCTGAGTCAGGAGAATCACATGAACCCTGGAGGCAGAAGTTGCAGCAAGCAGAGATAGCGTCACCGCATGCTGGCCCGGCGACAGTACGAGACTCCGTCTCAAAAAAAAAGAAAAAAGAAAAAAGAAAAAAAAGGAAAGAAGGGTCTGTTGGAGCCTCGATAGGTGAAAATAAACCAGAGAGGGACAGGGGTCAAAACAGGAAAGCCACATTGAACAGGAATTGGTAAGAGATAGGAAAATCTTAAGTGTTCTGTTTTCCTGATTAATCATCAGGGGCCACCACACTTTGAAAAATGATAATAATAACTATATCAGATGACACTTCAAATAAAAATATAAGCAGGGCATGAAACACTGTCCTCAGCAAAAAACCTCAACAATTAGGGGGAAGAAAAACACCCAGGGTGTGGAGGGCCCGAGAACTCTCACATCTACAGGAGTCTGCAGCCTGTTCCAGGCACTGGGGTGCAACCAAGATCACACAAGTCCCTGTCCTCACGGAGCTCACGCTGTCATGGGGAGGAAGACAGACATGCAAAGAGATCTAGAATGTGAGGTCAGGTGTTGACAAGAACCCTGGAGGGAGCAGAGCAGGGAAAGGTCAGAAAGGGAAGACCCAGGGTCTCTGAAGGAGGTGTCAGGAAAGAAGTCTAAGGATGCCCTGATGTGAGCAGGACCTGAGGGCAGTGTGGAGGGGGCCAGCAGAACCCTGGGGAAGAGGATTCCAAACAGAAAAATGACAAGGTCAGAAGTGTTGAAGGAATGGGGATCATGCTGCTGACCTTGACCTAGTAGGACAGTAGGACACACAAACATACACACACACAAACACACATGCCCTTTTGTGTGTGTGTGTATTTGTATGTGTGTGTGTTTTTGTGTGTCTTCAAGGCTGAGGATTGAAGAGACCTTCTCAGGACCCAGGGCCCCATCTTTTCACCCCAATACATAGGTCTCAATATTAACTGATGCTCTCTCTACCTCCTAGCATCACTTTTACGCTTCTGGAATGCACCCACCACGGCCCAAGTCACGATTGAAGCCCAGCCACCCAAAGTTTCCGAGGGGAAGGATGTTCTTCTACTTGTCCACAATTTGCCCCAGAATCTTGATGGCTACTTCTGGTACAAAGGGGAAATGATGGACTTCCACCATTACGTTGCATCATATGTAGCAGACAGTGAAATAATTATATATGGGCCGGCATACAGTGGACGAGTAACACTATATTCCAGTGCATCCCTGCTGATCCGGAATGTCACCTGGGAGGACGCAGGATCCTACACCTTACACATCATAAAGCGAGGTGATGGGACTAGAGGAGTAACTGGACATTTCACCTTCACTTTGTACCGTGAGTGATTCCACATAATCCCTGGGTGTTGGGGGGCAGGGGTCACTTCTACTTCACACACACAGGATTGTTAGGCCTGGACTGTGCCTCTGTCCCTCTCTGCAGTATGTCCCATGCTGGGGTTTGGGCATTTAGTGCAGGACACATGCACAGGAGACAAATTTCAACAGATCAGAATTCCTTTCCCGCATCCAGACCCTGCAGACACTTGCTGCAGAGGAAGGACAGTCTGATGGGGGGACTCAGCAGCAGGAGATCAGTCTCAGCCAAGCTCCTCATGCCCTCTTCATAAATTTCACCCTGAGAAAGACCCTGGAGAACTGAGTAGGGCTTGGCCAGAGGGGCCCCTGAGATACTCTCAGAGAAGCTCAGCCCTAGAAGTCTCAACCCCAGACCCCTGTCCCTAAATACTTACTCCAGATAAAGCTGAGGAGCCTGTGCCAGGGCTGGGTTGTGGCTTCTTCGGCAGGGCTTACTGGGACCAAGGATTTACCAGCTGTCTGAGGACTGTGTCTCCTGGAGCTGCTCACCAGCCAGGGCTCAGCCCTCAGAGCCTCATCTGGGCAAGGACAGAGTTTTCTTCACCTGAGACTCAGAGTGGAGAGGACAGAAAGACAAGCTTTGTAGACCATCAGCCAACTGCTTTGGGAGGCTTAGGACAGTCCATAGAAAGTCTAATATCCCCAGAAGCAGAAACAGAAGAGAGAAGATGTACCTGGTAGCAGCTTGTCCACAGGGATCTGATCTAAAGGTGCTTTCTCATGGAAGCAAATGATTAATAAATGCTGTTTGTGTGAACACCTCCACTGTGCCAAGCATTAGGTCAGGTGACTGTGAATAATTTAAAATTTATTCACAGATAGCACGAAAAGCCACAGTCCATTTGCCATTTAGCTTATTTGATTGAGAGAAAACTGAGGCACAGGAAGGCACAGTCACTGAAGCAGAGTCACACAAACACAAAGGGGAGATCAGGGTCACATGAGGTCTGTCTGCAGCCACAGGCCCATCCTCTCCTCCACCAGAACTGAGGGCTTACTGGGTTCCAAGGACCCCATAGTCATTTATTGGCTCAAATCCTCTCTTCTTAGGCATCCAAACCTCAGAGGAGTGAGAGCAGATGGTCAGCTGATTAGTCTGTACCCCAGAACTAAATCACCTGCCTCAACCGTCAGAGTCAGTGCAAAAAAACTGTCCAGGCCTCCCCCTCAGATCTTCACCCCCATCCCTGAACCTGAAATCCTGTGTTTCCCAAAGTATCCATGTCATTGTCATGAGAGGATCAAGGAGAGGACCTTGTTTTCTTTCCTCACTCACAACCGGCAACAGCAGAGGGCCAGCGAGAGACACGCACTCAGGAGTTCTCACATAACAAATGAAGGAATCGAAGGAAGAAATGAATGATCCAAAACCTCTTTAGAGACTGGATCTTGGACGCAGAATCCTAGGAGGTTCTAGCCACACCTGTCCCTTGTCCTTCAGAGGCCGACACCCATGTTTCATCCCCCCACTACCTCTTGCCCCTAAAGCCACCCCACCTCGTGTAACTCTGAAGCTCTTTGGCCACCGGAGGGTTCTCGGGGCTCCTTGGTCCTGGACTGTGGAACTGGGGGCACCTGGTCCCTGGGTCTCTGAAGTCAGTGTAGCCCTCACTGCTCACTGCCATGGTGTCTCTGCCTCTCTCTGCTTCTCCGTGTCCCTCATCTTCCTCCCACTTCATTCTGACTGGCAAGCCCTGTCCTGAACATCTTCTTCCTCCACACCTAGGCCTTCCCCAGACACTCCCTCTAACTAGGCTGGCTGTTCTGTTCCCTTCCCGCTAACACTGTGGCCTGGCCCACCTCCCGGGAAATAGGAAAGGTGCAGAAATCACTGGAGTTGCCACTCCTGCCAGGCTTCATCTCGAGCCAATGTCCCCAGGTCACTAAGAGAATGACCTTCCACTGTATTCCCATCCAGGGCTCTTTCCCTTTGTGAGGCTGACCTGTGGACAAGACCATGGGACAGGGATAGGCAGTTCCTCCATCCACTCTTATAATTGCCAGACAAGTTCTTCTGGCCTCCTGCACACACACACAGAAAATTATCAAAATGGTGATTTGTAGTAAAGAAAGATTTTAATGACTCCATGTCTGCCAAATAGGAGGACGGAGGTTTATTATTACTCAAATCAGCCTCCCCGGTGGATCAGGGGTTGGAGATTTTCAAGGATAGTTTCAGGGGCACAGGACTAAAAAATGAGTACTGCTGATTGGTGATGGAATCATGCGGGCGGAGGGAAATGATCTGTTTGTGCTTGAATCCGCCTCTAGGTAGGGACCACATGACTGGCTGAGCCATTAGTCATAGGTATGGATGAGGTCAACCAGTTGCCAGAATGCAAAAGAATGAGAAACATCTCAAAAGACCAATCTCACGTTCTACAATAGTGATGTTATCTACAGGAGCACTTAGTTACGAACTTTGTAAACTCTGGCCAAATGACATTTGAGCCATCAGGGATTATAGAAACTGTGCCTACATTTTAGCAGAATTCAGTTCCCTCCGATCATCTTAATCTCATGGTCTTTCAGTAGTTTTACAAAGGCAGTCCCTGGGCAAAGTAAGGGTGTTAGTTTTATGGAGGAACTAATCTCATTCCTGCTTCAAGGTTAAACCATAAACTAAATTCCTCCCAAGGTTAGCCTGGCCTATGCCCAGGAATGAGTGAGGACAGCCAGCCTGAGACTAGATGCCAGATGGAGTCAGCCATGCTAGTTTGCTGTCACTGTTGTAATCTTTGCACTGACTCACCAGAGTGTCAGAGGCTGGACAGGCCTGCAGTCCCCAAAGCCCATGGGCTCATTTCACCCGTTTCACTCGTGACTCCATCCTCAACCTGCTATGGAGCTCACATTCTCTGGTCACTTCCTAGAGACTTCTGGCTTCCTGTCAGGCACACAACAAGCTTGAAATTTGTCACTCAGTTCTAACACTAAGTAAAAAGCTGACCAAACTCAAAAGTCAACAACTCGCTAAAATCCCTCAGAGAAGGCTGGGCACAGTGGCTCACACCTATAATCCCAGCACTTTTGGAGGCTGAGGCGGGCATAAGGTCAGGAGATAGAGACCATCCTGGCTAACATGGTGAAACCCCGTCTCTACTAAAAATACAAAAAATTAGCTGGGTGTGGTGGTGCACGCCTGTAGTCCCAGCTACTTGGGAGGCTGAGGCAGGAGAATGGCATGAACCCCGGAGGTGGAGGTTGCAGTGAGCTGAGATCATGCCACTGCACTCCAGCCTGGGCAACAGAGTGAGACTCTGCCTCAGAAAAAAAAAATGCTGTTAGAGAAATGAAGAATGCTTTTGATGCTTACTGGTAGACTGCACACAGCTGAGGAAAGAATCCCTAGCTTGAGAATGTGTCAATAGAAACTTCCAAAACTGAAACAGGAAAGTTCAAAAGGAGTGGGGACAAAAAAGTGGAACAACATATTCAACTTCATATTTAATATTTCATTTTGACAATAGCAATTTTTAAATTTTGTAGTTGTGGGACAACTACAAAGGCTGTAACATACATGTAATGGGAATACTGATAGTTTTGGGGACCAGTTGGAGGTGGCCAGGTGGGTGCTATCTTATGGTTTTACTGTCTGTGCCACCTACAACTGTTTCCTCATGGTGATGCCGTTTTCATATATTGGAGTTCTTCGTGTCAGGAGACACACGAGCCATTGGCATCTCACTTAGACTCTTCCTAATTCACACAAACTTACACTCTAGTGGTGTTTCCTGAGCTTAAGAGAAAATGAAGAAAGCATTTCACATACTGTTTTGGGATCTTCCCCAATTTTCCTAACTCTGCAGAGAAATTAGAAGCAGGGAGTTCTTTCTATATTTACTAACATAACACACATCTCTTCTTTTAATTTGGCATCATTCCTCCCTTTATGTAATTGACACACTGACCAGTTCTGTCCTCTTAATGGGACTCTCTCTACTTAACGAGGTGCTAATTTCAAATCACCTTTGGCATCTTTCTTTGAGCATAATGTGATCTTGCTGGAATTCACAGCACACCTAAACCTTATTTTGGTCTCAGGAGAAATACTACTACCAGCAATTGATCTTAGACATTTGGACGGTCAGTAAAAATTTCCACTTATGAAAACATTTTCATGTTTCCTCCAAATTTTTTTGTTGTTACTAGAGTAAGAACATAATATGAGGTCTAAACTCCTGACATTTTATGGGAAAATTCCAGTATTACAAATTGAGCATCCCAAATCCAGAAATCCAAAATCTGAAATGCTCTAAAACTCAACACTTCTGACCACTGATGTGATGCTAAAAAGAAGTGCTCACTGGCGCATTTTGGATTTTAAATTTTTCAGATTTGGGATGCTAAACTAGTACATATACTGGAAATATTCCAAAAAAGAAATTAGAAATCCAAAACACTTGGTTTGAAGCTTTCTATGTAAGGAGCACTTTATCTGTATGAACTATAGGCATGAGGCTGTACATGAGATCTCTAGAACCTCCTCATCCTGCATAACTGAAACCGCACACCCACGGAACAACGCCCTATTCCCCTGATCCCAGCTCCTGGAAACGACTATTCTACTCTCTGATTCACCCCGGAATCCACTGATATGAGGTACATAGAATAGTCAAACTCAGAATCACAGAGTAGAATGTCTAATGAGAGAAAGTATCTGCAAGACTTCTTCCTAAATATTGGTCTAATATCCACCAAACACATATGGTCCATGAGGGCCAGACTTCCATCATCAGTTCATGTTCGCCCTTTCCACCAGTCAGTTCTGCATTTGCAAACATCCAGATGTATTTCTAGAAAGATCCACATGGTCCTCACCTGCCCTCTACAGGGGGAGGGGAGCATCATGGACCCAGAACAGGGAACATGGTCTTGGTCCAAAGCTATCAGCTCTTGCCTGTCCCCTTCACTCTTTGTAAGTCATTCCTTGGACTCTCCTCTATCTTTAGAGGTCACTGATTCAAGTCAGTCACTATGAGACACCTGGGAAAACTTCCCCACCTTGTGGCTCCACTGCCTGATGACTGAACTGACCTCCAGGCTTGACTCTGGTCTCCCCTGTGTTATTTCTGCTGAAGTACCCAGTCCCAGGCCAGGCTTTCCAGTACCCAAAGGGTTTAAGGACAATGGGAAGTTCCATCATCCATCTCTAGGATGTCCTTGGAAAGGGAAGCTGCAGAGAAAACATACCTCAGGGGGCAAAGGAAGACTGAAACTAAGAAGATCCGAGAACTGCATGCTCCAAGTGAGGACCACAAGGTTGGCCAGGCAGGCAGTTGGTGATGGAGGGACTCACAGAGGCACCAGGGCTGTGACTGCTGGTCCTGTGTCTTTCCATGACCCAATGCTGCTGCTCAATTCACACTTAAGTCTGTGCTTCTCTCACATAAAGCAGGCAGCCTCACAATCTCTGAGTCCTCAGATTGCCATGCATCTGTCTTGTAACACACACACCTGCCATGGGCTTTTAAGGACTTGGGTGGACTGAGAGGTGGGAAATGCCAACTCTGATTGAAAAATGCCTTTGGAGGAATCAATGGTGCCACACAGGGCAATCTTCTCTCTGTTTTCTGCACAGTGGAGACTCCGAAGCCCTACATCTCCGGCAGCAACTTAAACCCCAGGGAGGCCATGGAGGCTGTGAGATTAACCTGTGATCCTGAGACTCCAGACGCAAGCTACCGGTGGTGGATGAATGGTCAGAGCCTCCCTATGACTCACAGGTTGCAGCTGTCCAGAAGTAACAGGACCCTCTTTATATTTAGTGTCACAAAGGATATTGCAGGACCCTATGAATGTGAAATACGGAACCCAGTGAGTGCCAGCCGCAGTGACCCAGTCACCCTGAATCTCCTCCGTGAGTATCTTCCGTTCCTTTGGGAGCCAGGCTGCCATCCTAAATACACATGGCCAGAGGCCAGGCCTCTCAGTCCCTCTCAGGTCCAAGTACAGAGACCTTTACCCCTGGACATCAAAGCTGGCCATGATCTTTCTGCCCCAGGCAAACCAGTGCAGGCCTAGGCTTGATCAACAATAGGAGAAAAGAGGCTGCTCCTGTCATGGAGACTCAGGGTCCACAGCTTGTGATGGGAGAAAAGGGAATGTCTCAGGCTCCAGATCAGTGAAGCAGCGGGATTTGGCTGGACTTCAGCGTTGCGACTTGGCTCACAGGGTCACTGTGGCCTTCCACAGACCAGGATTTCCTTCCCTCTGACAATATCACCTGTGACTTTATTCTCTTTGCTCCAGATGGCCTGGATGCCCCCACTTCTTCCTCATACACCTATTACCATACAGGGGAAGTCCCCAAGCTCTCCTGCCTCACAGACTCTCACCCACTGGCAGAGCATTCTTGGCTGATTGATGGGAAGTTCCAGCAATCAGCACAAGTGTTCTTTATCCCCAAATCACTAAAACATATAGAGGGGTCTATGTCTGTTTCATCCATAACTCAGCCACTGGTAGAACAAATCTCATAATCAAGAGGATCATAGTCCCTGGTAAGTGGATCCCTGGAGCATTGGCAATATGTGTTCCAGTGAAGTCTATCTAGCTATCAGGGAAGAGCCACCTGCCCTCTGCAAAGGGAGAGGGAAAATCAAAAACCCAGGACAGGGAATATGTTTCTGCTCCAAAACCACCAGCTTTTGCCTGTCCCCTTCACTCTTTCTAGATCATTCTTTAGACTATACACTAACAATGAACAATC